>NC_081290.1:235024534-235649761 GCF_030435805.1 Mustela lutreola | reverse complement strand
ATTGTACAACATTGTAAATATACTAAAAGCTATTGACTTGACCACTGTAAAATGGTTAATTAAGATGGTGAATTTTTATGTTATGTGAATCCTACCTTAATTAAAAAATTAAATAGTATGTTTGGTATCATATAAATAATATATGTTGAGCGTAAAGCTAATGAGTCTGTATGATTTCAAAGTATTTGCTCCTACTCATTAACTGTCCTAGCTCCCACAAAGGCAGGATTTCTCCAGCACAGAGACCTCACTCTTTTGAATCTCTTCTGAACTAAACCAAAGCTGCAATTTTCAAGTTCATTCTAAGCCCAGTGTATCAGGCCTAAGAAGGACTGCAATTAGTGGGGTGCCGAATGAAGAAAGACTCTTCACACCAAAAGCCAAGTATTAAATTTTCAGGAATTTTGCAAGAAGTTCAACATCATATCAGCAACTTGAAATCAGTTATCGTGGGAGTATCTACACCTCAGGAATCAGCAAATGTACAAACCAAACCCCCAAAAGACAGTTGCTGAGCATTCAGTAGCATATCACTGACTACAGTCCCGTTGAGACTTAGCTCAGAGGCCTGAATGTGGCTGGGCCATGACTTCAGTCTTTTAGGACTGCATTTGAACTTCACCCATGGTTGGGCTTTTGTCTTCTGAACTCTGATGTTTATGCCCATTTGGCCATTTTTTTTGGCCCAAGACCCGTCATCTTCCTAAGCTTGGTAGTATTGTTGAGAGGGTGGTTAGCACATTATTTTATTGTGATTGAGATAGGCTCTTTTAGGTACTTGGATTTATGCGGCAATAAGCAAGAAAGTGGGAAGGAGAGACCAGGATAGGCACAGGGACGGCAGCCATCTGAGACTTACAGGGTTGAGTGTTATGGAAGTAGAAGACCATTTATATTGGAATGTTGTGTTAAGCATGTGTGGCCTTGTAAATACTCATGTCATCAGTTTTGTCCTAAATGCACACACAAACTGTTCTAGATCAGGAATAGATTATCACTATTCCCTTAAAAAGCTAGTGAAAACCGTGTGGTTGCCCATACTTGATTCTTACCTCTAGGCCTGTACAATCGAGGCGAGGTCAAAACCAAACACTGAAGATAAATGTATTTTCTCTGCTTGTAGAAGCCAGAGAGACTATTTTTGCTCCATCTGACTCCCACTTCTTTCGGGGAAAGTTTCTTTGGAGTCTGATAAGAAATAAATCTCTCCAGGGAAAAGATGAGACACTTGTCTTCAGCTCTAAACCCAGCCATGTGTTTGTCCTGGAATTAGGTAAATCTGGAGATTTCTCGCTATCCTTAGTTATTTCACTATTATTGTAAATTAACTTCCCAAGGCTTGCTCTTAGTCCAGGATGCCAAGATTTTGGTAAAAGTTATTCAGAAAACCCAACTTAGGGAAAACACAAATATATTTTCTGTATACCCTAAACATGCCAGGAGTCAGAGTACACAGCTGAAAAGAAAGTTCTATGGTTATGGAGCAACGTAGAATTTCCTTGAAAATTCCTGTAGGTGCTTGTGAAGGAAGTGCAGACCCAGCCCACACTGCCTAGAACAAGGGCCGTGCAGACTGAGCACCCAGAAGTGTGCCTGATCATCCCACATTGCAAGAGGGCTGGGCACGCCTGATAAGAAAAAGCTGTGACAGGACACCTCCCTGGGGCTGGATTAATCTTGATGGAAAAGAAAGGAAAAGATAAGACTGTGCTGTAGACAAAGGACAGGTTTTTGCTTTGTTTTCTGGCTATAAGGAGTGTGAAAGCTCATGCTGGGGAAGATAATAACCTTAATTACAGTGACACATTTGTGTAGCATTTTATAATTTCTTAAGTGCTCTTGCACCCAACTTCTCTTTGGATCCTCGTACCACAAGCCTGTGAAATAGATGTTAAGGAGTCTGAAAAGAGGGTTGCTCAAGCACAGATTAGGAGGGTAGCACAGGACACATAGCATCCAAGCAGTTTGTGTTTGCAAATATCTAATGGTCTTTTTTTTTCTCCCAAATTATATACTTACAGCAGTAAATCTCATTTCATTTGTGCAGATCAGGCTATCTACTATCATCAAATATTACCATTTGTGTTACAAGATTGTGAAGGTGGTATTCTGTAAATAAAGGTAGAAGGGAGAACCTCCACATTTCCCTTATTTATATACAATTTTGGGGTGAACTCTAATTTGTATTCAATATAGCTGTTGGGGAGGACACATAGATATCTAAAAGTCTGAATAGTAGATGGAGACGTGTTCTATAAATCTTATTTTTGTTTGGTAGAAATGGAAATGTCTTATTAAATACCGAAGAACCCTGTAGACATTTAAAATAGTAGCTTTATGCCTAGGGGTTTTCAAGAACATATTTACCTTTGAAATAAGGGACACAAACAATTTGGGTCATCTCTAGCGAATAAAAAAACACTAATTTCCTAACAAGTAGAGTCTATCCAAAATGACAACTTATCTGTCCTTTTTTTAAATAGGACTCTTCCTACTTACCTCTAAAAAAACACAAGAGTCATTTATCCTTGGCTACATTTCCTTTTCAAAGAAAACACAAGGGCCACTAGGTCACAAATCTGTTTGATCTTTACCCCATAGATAACTGGGTTCAACATGAGGGGAACAAGAACATAGAGATTGGCTAACAGAATGTGGACTTGCTTGGGGATTTTTTGGCTGAAGCACTGAGCAATGACAGTGAAAATCCCTGGAAGATAGAACATGAGGATGATACAGACATGCGAACCCCATGTGCTGAGGGCTTTCCTTCATGTATCATGGAATGGCAGCCAGAGGACTGCCTGGTGAATGAGCCCATAGGCGATGTCTATTGTCACCACATCTAGCATAACACTGAGTGATGGTACAGAGATTCCATACCAAATGTTGATGGTATATCAGCACAAGCCAGGTTTGCCAGCCCCATGTGTTCACAGAATGTATGGGCAATGATGTTTGTCTGGCAAAAGGGCAGATGGTTCACTAGAAAGATAATGGGAAAACAGTTGCAAAATTCCTGAGTACTACAACACCCCCTATCTTGCCAATGACACCATGGCAAAGAATGGGGGTATATCTCAATGGGTAACAGATGGCCACATTAACGATCATAAGCCATGGCCAAGAGAATGCCTAACTCCCCTATGAAGGCATAAAGCATAAAGAAGAGCTGGGTTATACAACCCATGAAAAGAGATGTCCACGTCATCAAACCAGAAGATGCTCATCCACATACTGTGGATGTGGATAACATTAGATCCCAAAAAACCAACAGGGAGAAGAAGAGACAAAGTTTGAGAGCTAGCCTGTCACAAACAACTAGCAAGATCAAAGGGCTCAGACATCTGCTATGTAAAATCTCAGGAAGTTCCCTTCTACTCAGAAGTGGTAAGAATGGACCTAAAGGTTTGTAATATTTTATAGTGAGGAGAAAGATTCCAAACATTCAAAGCAAGATCAAAGAATTTCAGGGGTGCTGGGTGGTTCAATCAGTTAAGAGTCTGCCGTTGGCTCCGGTCATAATCCCAGGGTCCTGGGGTCCAGACCCACATCTGGCTCTTTGCAGAACAAGGAGCCTGTTTCTCCCTCTTCCTCTGCCCCTTCCCCTACTCGTGCTCCCTCTCTCACTTACTGTCTCTCAGATAGATAAAATCTTAAAAAAAAAAAAAAAAAAAAGGATTATACAAAGATGGTCCTGAGGAAAATCCCGAAGCTGGTACTGTTTTCTCACAGAATGGTCATAATTTTAAAATGATAGTCATACAAAATTTTAAAACCTGTAATAATAAATTGTATTCTCTGACTAAATACTTTAAGATGGGGAAGAAAGTTATAAATTTTTGTAAAGTATATAAAAACCAAAAAACTTTGTAAAAATTTTATTTATTTAAATATTTTATTTATTTATTTGACGTACCGAGATCACAAGTAGGCAGAGAGGCAGGCAGAGAGAGAGGAAGGGAAGCAGGCTTCCTGCTGAGCAGGGAGCCCAATGCAGGACTCGATCCCAGGACCCTGGGATCATGACCTCAGCCGAAGGCAGAGGCTTTAACCCACCTAGCCACCCAGGTGCCCCAAAACATTTTTTTAAAATTGTTAAACAAGAATCCTGTTATCTGGTACATATATTTACCTAATCAACTATTGATCTTTTTATCAACTAAACACCTATTAATCACCTACAGTGAATATAGAAATACCAACATGAAAAGGATTTCAAGACCTATAAAATAGAAATCCCACATATCAAGGTCTAAGTTAGAGAACCGTCGAGCCAATATGGTATTTTCTGTTTAATTACTTATTATCCACTGATGATAGATACCTTTGTTTTGAAGTTTTGATAGTGAAAGATTTTAGTAAATTATGGACAGCCATCATCAGAGGTAGGGATAGTGCTACTTGAGATTGGGTGGAGGTGGTTATAGCACTCCTCACTCAGGATGAGACTCTGTATGAAATTTACCTAGATTATTCAAAAACAATGTTTCTCTGTATCAGAGTTTTCTTTATTTATACATCCCAGCTTCATTACTTTTTTCCACTAACTTCTTTACTTTAAAGAAGCATAATCAGAAATAAGTAACTTGAGGAAGTTGAAAATGTAAATCATAGATATAATTGGATTCTGCTACCAATCACTTATTGAAATTCCTTTAAAAATGAATTTCATAATTTCTTTCTTTGTTGGTTTTTTAATTCTTTCAAGTTTTATCTTATGTGTGTGCAAGCAATGAATAAAATTAGTAAACAATAAAATTCTATCCTTTGGGAAACATAATACTGTTGACTTTTCTCAAATCTTACCTCAGACAATTTTGTGAAACCCTCTACCTTGTGTTAAATGAGTTTCATCACTGAAAAGGTAACATATAATGACTACTATTCTCTTGAAAGAAAATAAAAATAAAATTTCCAACCCTGCCATCATTGAAGATTTCATTATTATTTTGAGACAGGGAAGGGGTAGGGGCAGAGGCAGAGGGAGAAGGAGAATCTCAAGCACACTCTATGCCCAGTGTCTGTTGTTCTTTAACCTTTTCTCAACCCGGAGACTCCTAGTATGTTACTTTGTTGCTCAAGATCTTTTCTGGTCCCTAGGCTGTGATACCCTTGGGTTTCCTGTGACTCTCATTCTGTATTGAAATTTCATTTTATAAGCCTGTTGACCTTAGCAAGTTATGTCCTCTAGTGGAATACTGATATTTATTTCTGAATATCCAGGGTCTAGCATAAAGTCTAGTTTCTGGGCCTGACATATTATTCTTATCTTAATAAATGTTTGTTGTGTGAAAAAAGTGATCTTGAAATCCTTTGACAAATATCATGCCTGCTGCTACTGTATTTCACATGTGCGGGTGTCTCTGTTGAGATTAGTTTCAAAGGGGGTGATTTAAGTAGAATTATAGTGGATTATCTTTAAGTGGCCCAACTGGCTAAGAACTGCAGTTACCCTACCCTACCCTTCAGTTCCTTATCCATATGTAGGACTACATAGGATAATCTGTGTTCCTTTTCCTATCAGCTCTCTACACTGTGTAACAAGTTACCTCCAGAGTTAACTTAACAGTAAACATTGATTATCAGAGTCTCTGAGTGTCAAGACTTCAGGACTGGCCTACATAGAAGGTTCTGCTTTGGGTCTCTTACTGGTTGTAGTCCACAAGTTATTGGGGTTGCAGACATCTGAAACCTTGGGTGGAGCTGGAGGAGCTAGTTCCAAGATGATCACTATAGGTAGTGCTATTCATTATCAAAGAGGTTTCAGTTCCTGCCCACACAGGCTGTTTGAGTTTCCTCGTGGCATCAAGGCTGGCTTTGCCCAGAGTGGGCGATTCAGGAGAGACAGCAAAGAGGAATCCTCAATCAGGAAGCATGCATCCAACTATATGCTGTTTTTTTAGAGATGAATCACTGAGCCCAACCCAGACTCAGTTGGAGGGGAATTACACACTATCCCCTGAAGATAGGAGTATCATAAAACTTGTGAACATATTTTGAAACCACAATACTTGTTTATATTTTTAATCACCAGAATTCTTTATCTTTGTGATGTTTCCTCATCTCACTTGAGGGCCCCTATATTCACCTGGCTATCCGTGTTAAAATGCCCTAGGCTCTGCATACAAATCAAAATCTGCACCATTGATGCTACTCAGGATAGCAACTATTTCCCAAAACATAGTACATGAATAAATGAAACATTTCTATAAAACAAGGCAGACACTTCCTCAAAGACAAAAGTAAATCAAGAGCAGCAATTAGATGCCACAGTTCTTTATTTTCCTCCCTACTAATCATGCTTGTCACAGGACATACATTTTCCAGAAAAAGGAAATTGGATGGGGTAGAAATGTTACAATAAAAAAAGAGGTTTGGGGTGCCAAGTCAGTTGAGGGTCTAGCTCTTGATTTCGGCTCAGGTCATGATCTCAGGGTCCTGGGATCAAGCCTTGCATCAGGGTCCGGGCTCGGTGGGAAATATGCTTGAGAATTCTCTCCCTCTCCCTTTGCTCCTCCCCTGCTCATGCTTTCTCTCTTTTGATCCCTCTTAAATAAATACATAGATCTTTTTTAAAAAGAAAGGTTTTCATGGAATGTACACTTCTGTAAAAATATTCTGCTTTAATCTGAGTTTGTGATATCACTATAAACTAATAAATTGTTCCTTAAGATTCAGCAATGAGAACTATTTCTTTTCTTTTCTATATTATGCTGTAACTTCAGGAAGACAATGACCATAAACAATGTGTGAAGAGGTGGGTAATTAGATTTGTAAACATACAGGTATACATTTCAGACTTTTTCCAAATACAACGTAAAATTATTTTCTGATTGGTATTATACTAGTAATCTTATAAAATGCTATATAATAAATATCATACAAATAGATGCTAATAATATTGATTTTTCTACTGGTAATTGAGAACACAATTCTGAATGCCTACTTTGTGAGCAACTATAGAAATCTAATGCCTAACATTAGGAATAAGGTCCTTGGGGCACCTGGGTGGCTCATGGGTTAAGTTGCTGCCTTTGGCTCAGGTCATGATCTCGGGGTTCTGGGATCGAGCTCCACATTGATCTCTCTGCTCAGTGGGGAGCCTGCTTCTCTCTCTCTCTGCCTGCCTTTCTGCCTACCTGTGATCTTTCTCTGTCAAATAAATAAATAAATAAATAATCTTAAAAAAAAAAAAAAAGAAAGAAGGTCCTTGTCATTGAGAAACTTGCCTTCTTAAAGCAGAAACAGAGAGCTAGACAGATAATTGCAATACAATGTGATTAAGGCTAAGGCAGGGGTAAACTCAAGGAAGAATAAGGGGTCACTTTCCAAATAAGTGATGCTAGGTTTTAAGCTGAGTCAGATAGAAAAGGATAGGAAAGATATTCTAGAAAGAGGGACTGCAATATGCCTAAGGATGATGCTTGGAAGATTATAATGTGTGTTTGGAACTCCAAACAGATTAGTCTGGAATTTAGGGTGTTTGGAGGAAAATAGGCATGAGGTGACCCTGCAGAGGAAGTCAAGGGCTTGAAATTGCTCGATATTGTATGTGTATATTTATTTATACAAAAGGCTTTTTCAGGGGCGCCTAGACGGTTCAGTGGGTTAAGCCTCTGCCTTCGGCTCAGGTCATGATCTCAGGGTCCTGGGATCAAGCCCCCGCATCAGGCTCTCTGCTCAGCAGGGAGCCTGCTTCCTCCTCTCTCTCTGTCTGCCTCTCTGCCTACTTGTGATCTCTCTCTCTGTCAAATAAATTAATGAAATCTTTTTTAAAAAAGGCTTTATAAACTCTGCAGAAATGATGATCCAATCTTTATTTTAGGAAGATGAGTATGGCTTGGTGGGAAAGAACTGAGATCTTCAGATCAATGAGGGTCCAATAGCAGAAATAACAAGGGACTGAAGTGTTGTGACAAAAAAGGAATGTGTTCTAAACATATCTTAAAGTCTGTGTTGCTGGGGCTGGCAGGCATGTGTGTAAGGAGATTTACATGACGGTTCAAGTATTTGATCAATAGGACTGATTCACGATAGCAAAGGCATTCACTTTTAGACTTGAATCAGAAGAAGATGTACTCTCTTTCATAGGTCTATTTGCGTTTTCATGCTAAAATCACTATTACATAAAGTTATACAAATGATTGAATATTTATGACATAAATGCAGTTACATACAAAGACATGCAATTCCTCTCTCTCTCTCTCTCTCTCTCTCACACACACACACACACACACACACATTTCTCTGCTGATGGCTTCAGCAGTGGTGGAGAGGGCATCTGCCATTTCGTAAGCCCCAGGGGACTCTGCCTGCCCAGGATACTGCCTGTTCTAGAAGACAAGAGTCCTCAGGGACTCAGTCTACCTCAGCCTTGGGACCTCAGAGCCTCAGGAGCTAGACCCCTGGGAAGTGTTTCCTGTGCAGGCCACAGCCACTGATTGGGTTTGTGGCTATGGTCTCTGAGGGGCCCACATGTTTTGAGTGTCCTGTCTGAAGCCCAGGAAGAGAAATAAGAGGACAGGTTGCTTGACGGTGCCATTTTTGTGTATCTTTGGTCCTCACCAAGGACCTAGGTTTGGTGAGTGTTGGGGAATCCAAAGGAAGAGCTCAGGATCCTGGGGTACCTAACAGAAGGACATACAGAGGACCCAGAAGGATAGCAAGGAGATGCTAAGAAAAGACAGGGGTGGGCTCAATCCAGTTTTTCTTTACGAAAGAGGGTCTGCAGGCCTGGGGGTCAGATTTTAAACAGTCTCAGGGGTTGGTAGGAGGAGGGACAAATGGGGAAAATGAAAAGAAATAACATTACTGGAACTTCTCTTCAGGACACGACTCAGCAGTCTGAGAGTTTGGATCTGGAAGAGCAGACCCAAACTCTGTTTTCGTGTGATTTGAAATTTCCCGTTACCGTGTGGGTTTTTGGCATCCGTGTGTATTTACAAGGGTTTGTAATAATAATGACATCACATAACAGTCAGCATCTATTGAGAGCTTAACCCTGAGCAGAGGACTTTCCTTATGTAATGCCCACAAAAATTCTACGAGGAAAGGCATTTTGGACAGATCACATAGCTTGTTTGGTATAATGAAAAAACAGGCACTGATCGAATGCAAATCTGAATCTCGACTCTAAAGTGCAGATTCTTAAGAAGTAGCAATAATGTGACTTTGTGTACACTTTGCCTAAGATTTCCCTGTGTGTGGGTGTGTGTGTGTGTTATTTCACTCACTCATTAATTACTTTAGCCACTTATTAATTAAGCTGTACTTTAAGGGAATGTAGAGTAAATAGAAGGGGAAATAGAGGTGGCGTAGGGGGAGATGTGACAGAAGAAGGACTAAGGTCTCATATCCCACAGGAACTTAGGTGCAATGATTTAAACATTATTTTTCTATTCAACAATCCTTAAGTGTTTATAGAAATTAAACTAGGATAAAACAGGAAACTCTGACTATGAAAATTTCTTTATACTCAAGACAGGTGAAAGATAGGCAAACATAGACAATAAATTATATGTGTTTCCATAGGACACAAGTACACTGTTCTGTGGGTGTGACTAAGAGAACCCAGTCTCGGAATTAAGAAAAAGTTTTTTGGAAGAATTTTCACCTCAACAGAGACAAAGGGGGTGGGCAAAAGTAAACAGCCTTATTTCTCTGGGTAAAACCTCTTGAGCAATGTTAATACAGATGTTTTAAAAGCCATGGGGCGCCTGGGTGGCTCAGTGGGTTAAAACCTCTGCCTTCGGCTCCGGTCGTGATCCCAGGGTCCTGGGATCGAGCCCCACATCATGCTCTCTGCTCAGCCGGGACCCTGCTTCCTCCTCTATCTCTCTGCCTGCCTCTCTGCCTACTTGTGGTCTCTCAAATAAATGGATAGGATCTTTAAAAAAAAAAAAAAAAGTTTTAAAAGCCATGATCTTTTTATGTTAAGTAGAAATGCCTTTAGCCCTTTTCTGGTTTAGCATATTATTGGCTCCCAGTTTGCATGGGTTTATTTTCCTTTGTTTAACAGAGTAACAGAGACCTCATGATTTTAAATGTATTTTAGAGAAAAGGTGTATATTCTTGTCTGGACTCAGCAACAACATTCAGTTCCAGATATAGTCACAGAGCACTTTTTCACTGCCACTGTTGGGCAGCTATTGAAAGCATTACTGAAACAACAACAGCAGCAAGAACAAAAGCAGGAAAAACAAAACTGACACTCTCTTTGCCTCTGTAAAGCCTGCGGTCTAGCCGAGAAAATAAGCAGTAAATGGGGGTGGCAAGTATGGTGAATTTCAGAAAAGAGGAAATACGATTGGGAAATGGAATTTTCTAACATAGATCAGGAAACCTGTTTGAGGGGAGGTGATATTTCAATTGAATGAAAGGGGGCTTTGTTGAGTCCTGATGGATAAGTGGAACCTAGCACGGCTTGGAGACAGGAAGAGGGACAGGGATGCTTGTTCTAAAGTCAAGGAGAAAATAGGTGTAGGGTCTCAGAGTCAGGAGACCTTCACACTAGGGAGTGTGAGCTAGCTTACCTGTATTTAGAATGGCACACATGATCTGTTTAGACTTTTATTTATCTGCAATGGCCATTGTTCAGAGAAGTACAGCATCAAGGTGTGGCCACTGACGGCCTCTTGTACCTCTTTGAATACCTTACAGTGTGATAGTTCACCTGTAAGGAGTCGCGGTGGTCTCATTTCTCTTCATCACATGGCTTTCCAGTATCTCTGACCTCATTTCTGTTCATCTGCGGAGAAGAAGAGTGAGTCTCAGCAGATGTTTCAGTCAAAACTTGAGGAAATAACTAAAGATTATAGTTGGAACCCTGGAAATAAAGTGGTAGAGGAATTTACTATATGTCTTCTATGGAAATTATGTTTAACATACAGATTTTTAGAAAAAGCAGGACTTGGTTTTCTGGCAAACATTCCTGGAATGTAACAAGAAGACTGAAGAGGTAACAAGACCAGATTGTGGACACTTTGTTAGCTATGTTGAAGATTTTAAATTTTTATTCCAAAAGGATTAGATCAGTGTAATCAATTGCACATGGGGATTTAAAGAGAGAAAAGTATAAATGCAACTCAGGTTTTTGTTTTGGCTTATTTTGTGGATGATATTCCACTGGGAAATAGTCTGTGAAATACTAGACAAAAGAGGGAACATTGGGTTTCTGAATAAATATGATGGGTCTTAATTTTAATTTTTGAAAATTAAACTTGAGTGCTGTGAGATATCCATAAAAGGATATCCAGAATGGAGTTGACTGTATGTGTCTTGTGACATATAATAACTATAAATGATGTTGCTGGACTGTAACATTTTCCAATTGTACCTCACTTTCTTAGTTTCTTTCTTTCTCTGCATGTGGTTAGACTGTTTTTCTCTATACTCAGGTCTATGTAGAAAATAGTTACTTTGACCCAGAGAACACTCAGTCATTACATGGAAATAAAATAGTATGCAAGTTGAAGATTCCAGAGTGATGAGTACCAGGAGTGTCATGTCTGGGGAGCCTGCCTGCCTGCCTTTCCCTCTTTCTCTCTTTTTTCCTTCCTTCCTCCCTCCCCCCTTACCTCCCTCCCTCCCTCCGTCTCTCTCTCTCTCTTTTTCTTTTTTCTTTCTCTCTCTCTCTCTTTCTTTCTATCCTCTTTTTAAATGGGAGATCACTTTTCAAGACATGAATATTGCCCTTACTAGTACTGGGAGGTTTTTCTTGGCAATTTATTCAGGTTCATTACAGAAAAAAATATATTTTTCAGATACAGAAGCTATTCTTCAGACCACACTGGCCATGTACAACCTGAGTAGCTACCACACAGAAGACTTCACCCTTTTGGGCATCCCTGGCCTTGAGCAGTACCATGCCTGGATCAGCATCCCCTTCTCTTTTATCTATCTCGTGGCCATTGTGGGCAACAGTATCCTTCTCTACCTCATTTCTGTGGAGCGGAGTCTTCATGCACCCATGTTCTTTTTCCTTTCCATGCTGGCTATGACAGATGTAATATTGTCTACCACATGTGTCCCCAAAACTCTTACCATCTTCTGGTTTGGTCCCCAGAAAATAAGTTTTCCTGGTTGCCTCACCCAATTATTCTTTCTGCACTGCAGCTTTGTCTTGGACTCAGCTATACTCCTGGCCATGGCATTTGATCGCTACGTGGCCATCTGCTCCCCTCTGAGATACAACACTGTTCTGACCCCCAAGACCATCATCAAGATTGCAGTGGGCATCTCTTTTCGAAGTTTCAGCATTATCTTGCCAGTTGTATTCCTACTCATACGCCTGCCTTTCTGCAGGACACACATCATCCCACACACATACTGTGAGCACATAGGTGTTGCCCGGCTCGCCTGTGCGGACATCTCCATCAACATCTGGTATGGCTTTTGTGTTCCCATCATGACGGTCATCTCAGATGTGGTTCTCATTGCTGTCTCCTACACCCTCATCCTCTGTGCGGTCTTCCGTCTTCCCTCCCGGGATGCCCGCCAGAAGGCCCTTGGCACCTGTGGTTCCCATGTCTGTGTCATCCTCATGTTTTATACACCTGCCTTTTTCTCCATCCTTGCCCATCGCTTTGGACACAATGTCTCCCGCACCTTCCACATCATGTTTGCCAACCTCTACATTGTTATCCCACCTGCACTCAACCCCATTGTCTATGGAGTGAAGACTAAGCAGATCAAAGATAGGTTCATACTTTTGTTTTCTACCAAGTGTACAGAATAATGTTCCAATGTGCTGTGGGAAAGCTAACATCACTTTATAGGGGATATTAAGGTAGCAAGACAGAGAGAAAGGCTCTTTCTATTTATTTACTTACTTGCTTGTTTTTAGAGAGAGAGACAGAGAGTGCAAGCGTGGGGGTGTGGAGCAGGAGGGAGAGAGAGAGAATCTTAAGTAGGCTCCATGCTTAGTGTAGAGCCAGAGCAAGAGCTCAATTTCATGAATATGAAATCAAGGCATTAGCCAAAATCAAGAAACAGGCACTTAACCAACTGAGCTACCCAGATGTTCCTAAAAAAAAAAAAGCTAATCCTATTTAAAATGAGAAACTTTACAGGTCCTTTTGCATACCAGGAAAATGGCATGATCTATATGAGAAAATGGTTCTATGTATAAAAAATTCCTGAAGACCTGGTTATGTGTAGAATGTGAAGTTGTATAAGACATAATGAGGAAGAAGATGTAAAAACAGAAAGCTGACATACTTTTTTTTTTTAAGCTTTATTTACTTATTTGACAGGCAGAGATCACAAGTAGGCAGAGAGGCAGACAGAGAGAAAGAGGGAAGCAGGCTCCCTGCTGAGCAGAGAGCCCAATGCAGGGCTCGATCCCAGGACCCCAGGATCATGACCTGAGCCAAAGGCAGAGGCTTTAACCCACTGAGCCACTGAGGCGTCCCAAGCTGACATACTTTAAATGGACAAAACAATGCAAATTTGCAAACTGACATTTGCAGCCAATGAGAGGAAAAATGTGTTAAAGCAGAAATACAGAAGAAGAGAGACAAAAAGTGAAAATATCAATGAATAATTCATTATTAAGGGGATGTATAGATGGATTGAGGAAATTTATGGT
The DNA here is from genome assembly GCF_030435805.1 of Mustela lutreola. Classification (NCBI taxonomy): domain Eukaryota; kingdom Metazoa; phylum Chordata; class Mammalia; order Carnivora; family Mustelidae; genus Mustela; species Mustela lutreola. The sequence goes on along the minus strand of NC_081290.1, from coordinate 235,636,170 downwards.
ACTATTCAATACTTATTACTATTCCTGGTGTGTGTCTAAAGTTTCCATTCAATGCCCCAACACATGAAATCCTTCAGTTAAGTTCTATGAGCAGTGAGGTCTGCCAGCAGTGCCACACTGAGGAGGAGCATAGCTTAGAATTCTCAATGCCAGCATTGTTAGCCCTGGTGCTTGTGGAGGAGGTAGCTTCTAGCCTCCAAAACACACTGAGGAAGGGAGCTGCAGAGATAGTGTCAGGAGATGTCGAGCCAGTTCACTGGGACAGTAAAGTAGACATTTAACTCCACTGGATGGAGGCTGTGGGGCCCTTAGCTATGGGTGTGTTTCCTGAGCTGGAGAAAGAATTGATTACCAGACATATCAGTGCAGCACAGGGGGGATTAGCAGAGGAACTCTATAGGAAAGTAATGCATGGATGATAAGATACATCCAATTGCACAAAGATTTCACTGGAGACAACACTATATATCATATTTGAAGAAAGATCTAGAGTTTATACAAGAAATCTTTCATTTATTGACAATTATCTATGGATTTGGAATTGTTTGTTGAGTATGCACTGTACTGCAATAAGGTTCAAAGTATTTGGAATATTAAGGTTAATGCAAAAAACTGTCACACTTCTATGGAGCTCATATTCTGAGGAGAGAGATTCACAAGAAACAAGAAAACAAATTCTTTACTTTCAAAGGGTAATGTAACTGATAGAAAAATGAAGTGAATACAGTGATGCAACACAAGTGGGCAACAAAGACTGTAGCAGAGAGTGGATAGCATAGGCAAAGGCCCTGGGGCTGGAAACACTGTGACATGACTGTGGACAGAACAAAGATCAGTGTGTCTGGAGCACAGCGAGGTGGGGATAGCAGAAGAAGGAGGTGGATCATGGCCAGGTCTTGTGGGACTGGAATCAAGCAAACTTCATTTTAAGAGGAGGAAACTGAAGCCTGCAGAGTGATTTTTCCAAGGAACACCACAAGGCAGTCATAAATGCAGAGCTAGAACAAAATCTGCAAACCCTCAGTTCAGAGATTTTCCCACTCAACAGAACTTCACTCTTGTGAAAACAACTTCAGAGGGAAGAAAAAATATGTAAGAATATCAGAGCCTCTTTTTTGTTTTGTTTTCTGTTAGTGTAGTCCATTTGTCTTAAATTAACCCTCATTCTACTAAATGAGGATTCTGCTCTATGAACCAGCTTGCTAAATGTGCTGACAAGTATCAGAGGAGATGACCCCTTATTCTCTTCTGATTATTTCCCTCCTGCTGAGAACATGGAACAACCAAGGGCCAATATTTTTAAAAGTTTATCGAAGGAACCTAAGTAAATATATTCTGAGGTAATTGATAGGTATTTCCTCATTTCATTGTGGTAGTAAGTCAAACCCATGTTCACCAACATGCAGGAATGACTCCTAGAACAAGTAACACAAGCAGCAATTGTCTTCTGCACAGTGTTCACTTTCTCCTACCCTTTTTCTTTGGCCCATTTATTTGTTCTATTTCTGCCATTCCTCTCCAAGGGGGGGTTCATTTATTTCTGTGACTTATGGCCTCTTTGCTTATAACTCTATATCCTCATGTTCCTATATGATCTTTCTGATAAATCCTAGTGTCTGCATTCCTAACTACTAGGGCCAGTATTAGGATTAAACAAATAATGTAGATCCTGTGCTTAGCATATTGTAAAATACTAATCTAATGTTAGTTGTTAGGTTAATATTCTACTACTTATCACTGCCATTCTCATCTGGGAAGAGAATCTCATCAGCATGTTTAACTCTGAGCTCATCATTGTCATATAAAATCCCTCTTCCACTGGAGGGTGTTATGCTAAGTGAAATAAGTCCATAAGAGAAATATAAATATCATATGATTTCACTCATTTGTGGAATTTAATAAACGAGAGAGATGGACATAAAGTAAAGGAAAGAAAAATAAAAGAAGATGAAAATAGAGAGGGAGGCAAACCATAACAGAGAAGGGACTATAGGAAACAGACTGAAGGTTGGTGGAGGATGGTTTGGGTTAAGCGATGGACATTAAGGAAGGCACTTGATGTAATGAGCACTGGGTGTTATATGCAAATGATGAATCACTAAATTCTAACCCTAAACTAATAATACAGTATATGTTAAACATTGATTTTAAATAAATACGTAAATAGGAAAATAAAATAAAAATCCCCCTCCACCTCAGTGTTTATAGAAGTTGAAAACAGATTAAGCCTGGTGTTTCTCTTCTCTCAAGGTCAAATCTAGTGCCCCCAGCTGCCATGGCTCTTTTTGATGAGACTGGCTGCAAAAGTTCTGTACTCGTTAGACCATGGTGACATTCCATGTTGTAGTTGGATTTAAAAGAAAATAGTTACACAAATATCAGCATTAACTTTATCACATATAAGTAAGACAACATATAAGTTGTCTGTATATTTTTCTTTTGCAAATTTCTCTCCTTTATATTAACTATGAGATATTAAAACCATTCCATTAGAGAAATTAAAGGGTCTTACCTTTTCATCCTCATAATTTAGAGCTGTATCCTGCAAATAGGGATCCATTAATGTGTCTCTAAACCCTCTGAACCCTCTCTTCTATATGTCACCATTATTTAAATGTGTGTGATTTCATTTGGTGTCTCTTAGATTTTAGTGCTACTCACTCCATCATCCCATATTAGCCAGACGTTTGCATTGTATACCTAGACTTGATTGTACACGTGTTTTATTTTATAAGCCAATGATAACTAGATCTATTTATTGTGTTCAGGAGAATAATGTAGGTTTTATAAAAAATAAGGAACGGAATGGGTTTACAATGTTTCTCTTGGAAGAAAGAAGAAAGTTGGAGATTTTATGCCTTGCACCTGTCATTTTGAACTTGTTTTAAAATATACGTGCATTTTTTAATGTGATTATCTGTTTTTTGTGTGTTGAGTTTGAGTTTGCGAAGACATGAACAGATACTTCTCCAAAGAAAACATGCAAATGGCTAATAGACACATGAAAAAATGTTCATCATCACTAGACATCAGGGAGACTCAAATCAAAACCACATTGAGATACCACCTTATACCACTTAGAATGGCTAAAAACAAACAAACAAACAAAAACAAGACAGTAAACAACAAGTGTTGGAGAGGATGTGGAGAAAGGGAACCGTCTTACACGGTTGGTGGGAATGCAAGTTGGTGCAGCCACTTAGGAAAACAGTGTGGAGATTCCTTAAGAAATTAACAATAGAGCTACCCTCTGACCCTGTAATTGCACTACTGGGTATTTAACCCAAACATGGAGATATAGTGAAAAGAAGGGCTATATGCACCCCAATGTTCATAGCAGCAATGGCCACGGTTGCCAAACTGTGGAAAGAACCAACATGCCCTTTAACAGATGAATGGATAGAGAAGATATGGTCCATATACACAAAGGAATATTCCGCTTCCATCAGAAAGGATGAATACCCAACTTTTGTATCAACATGGACAGGACTGAAGGAGATGATGCTGAGTGAAGTAAGCCAAGCAGAGAGAGTCAATTATCATATGGTTTCACTTATTTGTGGAGCACAAGGAATAACAAGTGGGACATTGGGAGATGGAGAGGAGAAGTGAGTTGGGGGAAATCGGAGAGGGAGACAAACCATGATAGACTGTGGACTCTGAAAAACAAACTTGAGGGTTTTGGAGGAGAGGGTGGTGGGGGGTGGGGGGTGGGTATTAAGGAGGGCACGTATTGCATTGAGCCCTGGGTGTGGTGCATAAACAATGAATCTTGGAACACTGAAAACAATAAAATTAAATTAAAAAATTAAAGTAAATGTTCAGTGATTTATAGGTCATAATTTCAGTTCAGTAACATTCACGAAGTAGAGGTTATAGGGGAAAAATGCATAGAAATTGACAGTACTGATATGTAGCAAACACTACCCATGCTGCTTATAATCAAAAAGCTTATAGGTTGGCAAAAGAACATATTACCTACATAGATACTTTGCTCGCTAATCTTATGCATTGCATTGAGTAGAATAGGATGTTAAGGAAGCACAAAAGAAGCACACCCAACAATTCCCCAGATGCAAGGAAAGTTTCTGGCAAAGTTAATTTCTGTGATGATGTAGAAGAACACAAGGTTGTTGAGCCTTAAGAATAAAGGAACAGGTTATCCCAAGTCCCAGGATTGAGTTCCGCATCAGGTTCCCAATTCCATGGGGAGTCTGCTTCTCCTTCTGACTTTCTCCCCTCTCATGCTCTCTCATTCACTCATTCTCTCTCAAATAAATAAATAAAATCTTAAAAAAAAAAAAAAAGAATAAGGAACAGGACCTGTCAGCCAGAGGGGATTGCCTGAGCCTAAGCAAGAAAACATGTGTTTAAAAAATCTGTTAAGTCTGATCTGTAGGTTGATGGAAGAATCATCCATAGTGATGATGGCATTTCCCAGGGGAGTTGTAGGGGTTGGACAGTGACAAATAGGAGGACTCATAAACTGTCTTTGGTGGATTTAAGAAGCTGGTTAGAATATCAGTAGACAAGGCTTGTAAACTATTTCATAGCATGATGCTATTGTTGTCAAATGAAAGTTAGTAATTTATCACACATTCTTTACTTCCTCTTGGAAAGTAACTAAGGATAGGCATGAGTCAGACAAATTAATATACAAATGTAAGCATTATTTCCAGTAGTGCCAAATTCAAGAATGTGATATGAATGTGTATTCATGTTGCGCTCTTACTATTTCCAAGTGTAAACCTGGGATGCCACATCCAAGAATAAGTCAAGATCCATCAAACCATCACTCTAATTTCTTCTTCTGAAGAAGACCACTGAATCACGAAGGTAGGTATACTTGTATAGGGACCTATATAGAGAGAGGCCTCTAGAAAACTATCAAAGGGCAAGGGCAAGGTTTTTTTTTTTCCTCCAAAATTATATATTAAGGCTTTTGTAGAATAAAATAAATTCCTAAAAAAATAAAATTTTAAATAACCACAAAACTCACAATCTCATATCTATGATTGTATTCAAAGACATAAAATACATTATAATAAGTATTATGGGATTAAGCAGAGGAAGCAAATGAAAGACTTGCAGAAATATACATACTGTTTCTTAAAAGTGTACATTATTGGCATTTACTATAAACAATTATATTACATAGAGAAATAAAAATACTTGCCAGCTTTATTTGTTCTGGGAGTTGGCTTATGTATGGCTTGTGTATGTGATATGGTCTTTGTAAAATGGGCAGCCTGCCTAGTCAAGAACTCCCACAAACAGCAGTGCAGGATGGATTCCTCACTTAGAACTCGTAGGAGTAAATGGTCATGTTTGCAGAGCGGTCTTGTTGTTTGTGTCTCTGGGCCGTATCTCAGCAACTGCTCTCACACCCTCCAGTTCCAGTGCATCCACACACACTCCACGAGGGAAAGGCTGGACAGGAAAAGAGGTTATTGGACTATTATAGAATATTAAAACGAAGGATAACAATATTATAAGGATTTTGTTGTTTTTTGTAAACTGTAAGTTTATTCTGTGACAGTGTAAACACAAAACAGCTCTTTCAAACGAGGTCTAAAAACAAATACAAAACATGGAGGACATATTTTGAAATATCTGGTGTTACCACATCCTCTTATGCCCTCTACATGGAAAGGAAAGCATTTTCGAGAAAGGGGAGAGTTGTGAAACTAAATGTCCACTACGAGGGTTCATCTGCTGCACCTTTGTGGGCCAGCAGGCATCTCAGAAAGCCAGAGTTTGTCCTCAAGCTGACTCTGCAAGCAACAAAACCTTGAGTAATGTTGTGTTACTCTCCCAAGCTCAGGCACCGTGCTGGTGCTCCATGTCTTCATGGAGCATGCTGCTCTAGTCTTCCCACCACCTCTCTGTCCACAAATCGTCATTGTAGAAAGGGGGGGGGGACGAAACTGGGTCAGAAGAATAAGACACTTGCTCTAGTGTGTGTAGTCGTGGAACCTATTCAACCCCATGTCTGCCCAATTCAACAGCCCAGGCTTTTCCCACCATGCTGCTTTGCCTGCTTATCAGCCTAAGGGGCAGAAATAATGCTAAGCAGTGAGACTGTCCATGTCTAGGGGGCAACTGGGTTTGTTCTTTGTGGAGCATGAAGCAAGTCTCTATCTGCGAGTGTTGTGCCCCTCCCAGGGGTTCTGCTGAGACCTTCCTGCTGTGTGTCTTCCTTTCCCGGAATCTGAGTATCTGAGTGCATCAGGCATGGAAACCTGAGGGGACCAGGAGAGTCAGTGGAAATGACTACAGACCTCTGCTAATCTCTCATTAATGTGCACAGCTGTGACTCGCAGGTTCTTGATCCAACCAGGGACACAGGGTCCATGCCCTGATGGCCAGAGAAGAGACACATAAATCCTTCCCACCCACACCTGCTCTCCCCAGGCCTGCCCCGGAAGCACCTTTGGAATCCCCAGGTGCTACTGAATGGACAAGCTGGAGCAGCAGGGACTGGAGCAGCCCTGCGTAGATGGAGGCTGAACGCCCCTTCTTCATCTTTAATCCCACCTCCCCAGCACAAGGTGAGATCTCCTGGCCCACTGGCAACAGGAATTCCTCAGCCAAGATCAGTCACATCTTAGACAGGGTCTTGGGCTCCTGAAGAGCTCTCCCCCCCTATGTCCTACCTAGATTTATCTCATAGTGATCCCAGCATTGAAGGTCCTGCTAGTAGTGCCAATCCCCAAGGGCATGCTTCAGAATGCCTTTTTGTCATGCTAGAAAGAGTTAGCTCCCTCTCTTTTATAGAGAACAATTTTGGGGTGCCAAGGAGAGCCTGTGTTGGAAGGCCAGTACAACTGCTTGGTTTGAGAACTGGGTCTGATATGTCTACTCCCTTATCACTGTTTCTGGGTCAGAAAAACATGGAAGGTACAGATTGAGGACTAGGAACAGAGATTAAAGGACACCACCAACACGTTCTCGGTTTTATTTGGACCAGTCTTGTATTCAACCTGCTTTTCTTGGCTCCATTGGCAAAGAAAGTTCCTAGTTCGATCTAATCGGATCTAATTTAAATCTTTCAGTCTTACTTTTAGCCATTTGGTTTTCCCAAACTCAAGACCATTCTGCTTTCAAACATCATTTGTTTAAGTCTCTATCTCTTCTGTTTTTTTTTTTTTTTTAAAGATATATTTCAGGATGATTGATCACATTATGAAATGAGAACTAAGGATGAAATCAAAAAGGTCTCAATAGGACTAATTTCAGGAATACTACAAACGTTAAAATTATAGTAACAAGAACAATTCTATTTAATATGCTTTGGATTTTGGCCGTGTTTTAGGCAGAATTGATTTATTCGTTATTCATTATTCATTTTTCATCGTTTTTTTATGAAAAAATCATTTCATATTTCAAGTCATATACTTTAGTCCAAAAAATGCCTTTGAAGTGGTCTCCTCTTAACAATTATTGTGGAGAGCCTGTTCCACATGACTTTGGATCATTTTCTGGGTTGGTTAAACTGATATGGGTGTATCTGGGGCTATGGCTCTACGAGGTGGACTCAGAATCTTCCTACTCTACCATCTTGTCCTGAAGTTCCAGAATTACTTTACATATGTTATTTTATTTAACCTTACAAAATTTTTTTCATTCATTTATCCTCACAATATTCCTTTTCCCCAATTTAGGAAATAAAGGCATAGAGGAGCTGAGACTCCTCTGCAAAGTCCCACAGCTTGTATGTGGCAGAATGAGCGTCTGAACCTAGTTAATGTGGCCTCGGAGCCCGCTCTAGAGCCTAACCATTATGCTGAGGGGTAGTACAAGGAAACAAGGAAAACTAGAACATTGTTCCTGGCTTCCCTCTCACTCCCACCTCCTCTACAGGGAGGGGGATCATGAATTCTGACTAAACCAAGGGCCAAAGGGCTCATTCGATTCCCTCCAAATCATATTGCAGAGCTGGGACTGAACACTTGCTGCCAGAGTTCAGTTCTTGACTCCCCCTCTCTGCCTTCCTTCTGTGTCACTGCTTCCAGCTGCATTTAATGTTCCTTGTTCTGCTCTTCTTGGAGGAAATACTTGTCCCTCAAGCCCCTTAGGCAGGACACAGTCTGTGAGCCACTCTGAGGAGAACGAAGCACTGTGAGAAGGATCAAGAGGGCAGGGAGAGGGAGGAATGGGCTCTGGCTTGGAACCTGTGGAGGAGGTGGCAGATGGAGGGAGGTGAGTCTCAGTCTGTGGCTGGATCATGCAGGTCTGTGTGCCCTCACGGGCCCCCTGTGACTCATGCCTGGAAGAAGATGTGCATGTGTGAATGGAGTCAGAAGGAGGACCCCCTCAGAGTGGGAGTGGAAACCCACGTCAGATGAGCTGTGTGCGTGGCAGAGTAGCTTTTCCTGCCCAGAAGAAAGTTGTTATTGAGTGAGAAACAAGGCAGGACTTCCAGGAGAGGAAACAGTCCTGGACTGGGAAGATGAGAGGCTTTAGCTGTGTACCTCTATTGAGTCCATGATACTTATATTCCCTGAATTATTGGATGCAGTATGGGTCAAAAGTTTAGTGATGATATGTGAGGGAGTTTGATTTTATTGTTGATTTGATTTTTTTTTATTTTGTTGATTTGATTTTATTTGATTTTATTGTTGAAAAATTACATTTGAGATCCATAAGAGGATATCCAGAAAGGAGTTGAAAATATGTGTCTTGTAATTTGTAAGGAAGACGTAAAACACTGGGAGATGTCACATATAGCTATTAATTGGGATCTTAGGGGTTGATGATCTAAATTAAAAAAAAAAAAAAGTGTGAAGAGAAGAATAGGGAGCTTCAAGCATAGCTTTGAGGAACCCTGGGCCGTAAGATACATAGAATAGGAAGGACAGGTGAAAGATGATATGAGATGTTAGTTAGGGTGAAGAAAAACCCAAAGTGTTGTGGTAAGACCTTGACAGGATGTTTCAAGATGGGTGGAGGGTAGTGAATAATGTCAGATGCTGGTTAAAAGTTCAGCAAGGACTTAGATGGGACATGGACTTGATTAGTAGTGTTAGCAAAAACTGCTTTGGTGGAAAGGTGAGGATAGAAATGAGATTAGCATGGGTTAAAGTGTAAGTAGCACATGAGAAGCATGTATGTGGTGTAGAGAACTATGTATCTAGCTATGATGAGAGAATATAATTGTTTCTGTGTAATTCCTACTAGAAAATACTCGAGCCATTCTAATTGTTTAAATGTTGAAAGAGTACAAAATGTAAAAGCATAGATTGAAGACAAAGACAAGAATGTGAATAAATGGTAATGAATATTGGGAAGATTTGAGAGAGAATGGGTTGCTTTTGGGGCCAGGATACAAAAGGGATATTTTTCCCAATTATAACAAGAAGAAAAAAGCAGAGTACATATATATGTGTGTGTGTGTCTATGTGTATATACATATACATGTAGATGTGATGACTGTGTTACATGATTTCATATACAATGTCTTCAAATTTTTGTGTTAAGTAAAATGAAATTATCTGTTGAGAAAAAGGGAGTTGGGATTGGTGGATATGCTTGGAGAAAAGCAAGAAAAAAGTTATCCAGGGACACTGAGCTGAAAAGATCATGTTGTTAAGTCATTGGGCAGTATTGTGGTTAAGCTTAAAATTAATGATCATGAAATTATGGAGACACAAATATACCTAGTTAAGTGCCTTCCATCTTGATCTGAAGGACTTATTAGGTTGGTGAATCTAGGAGTTGAGTTTTGCAAACATACATTATGGGAGGTCAGTGGAGCAAGGACAAGCAAAATATGCATAAGAGAGTGGTTAACATGATCAATCAGAATTTAACCTAGAAAAGAGGAATGCAATGACACCAGGATAGTGAATGAAAAGTAGTGAAAAAGTCAATACTCTGGAGAGCTCAAGGTTGCTGAGGAACAAATTAGTAATCACTGAACCCTGAACAGATACACAGTTAGCATGTGTAAATGTGTGATTAATGAGGCCAGAGAATTCTAAGTTACAGTTCTTCAAGACAGAGTCCTAGAATTGGGTACCTGACCTTTCAGGAACAAAATAAATATATTCAAGATGATGTTATCAAGGGCATCTGGGTGGCTCAGTGGATTCAGCCTCTGCCTTTGGCTCAGGTCATGATCTCAGGGTCCTGGGATTGAGCCCTGCATTGGGCTCTCTGCTCAGCAGGGAGCCTGCTTCCCCCTTTCTCTTTGTCTGCCTCTCTGCCTACTTGTGATCTCTCTCTCTCTCTCTCTCTCTTTCTCTCTGTCAAATAAATAAATAAATAATCTTTTTTTAAAGAGATGATGTTATTATACTTCGAGGGAAAAGTTTGGGGTAGGCGTCTGACAAGGATGTTAAACCTGTTGTGAAACGATTACCATGGTATGTCTAGTTATATGTATCACTATGCATAGTTGCAATTTTTTTGTGTGTTGAGAATTTTGAAGATCTATTCTTTTAGCAAGTTTCAAAAACAGAATATATTATTATTAACCTGAGTCACCATGCTGTAATTCTATTCCCAGGACTCATTTATTTATTTTATAACTGGAATTTTGTGCATTTGACCAACTTTACCCATTACACTAACCCCCTCCTCCACCTCTGTCGATCACCAACTTGTTCTCTGCATCTGCATCCTATGTGTTTGTGTTGTCATTGCGTTTGTGGTTGTAGATTGCACACACAGCCTTTGTCTGTAGGTTCATAAGGGATTTGTCTATGTTTTCTTTTTTTTTTTTTTGTCTATGTTTTCTTCATGTGACTTAATTTTATATCTTCTGCTCTACAGATATCATGTATCTTCCATTTGCCATACACTCTATAGAGAATTTCCTTTAACACACGAGAGTCCATGAACATAGTCCTCAGGCTTTATTCCCAGCTCTAACATTTGCTTGTCATGTGGCCTTCGGCAGGTCACGTAACTTCTCTGAGCCTCCGTCCGTTTCTGTATCTTCGAAATGTAAACGACGTTATTACCTGTCTTGTAGGGTTTTTAAGAGGATTATAGAAGTGATTTCATTTAAAGAGTTTTAGACTTGTATAGTGTACTGAAGGTTTCCAAAAATATTAGTTTTGTTTTAGGGGTTTGCTTTTTTCCTTTTGACTTGGCCTGGGATTTAGAATGCATCAATTCTATATTTCTTCCACTAGGGGTCCCCCTGTAATAGTCAAGGGTGCACTTTCATATTCCTCATTCAGTGCTAAGAGGGGGCTGTAGGCTGAGTGCCACATCCATTTTCCATATTATTCTCCATGGTGAGGCACCAAACATCAATCTCAAAGAACATTCTGGTCTGCAAATCCCACATATGTTAGTGTGCTGGACACACTGCTGTTCGAGAGTTAGGTTTTCCATACTGACTCCCCTATATCCCAGGCCTCTTCTCAGTGCTTGGCATCTAACAGTGTGTCGTCTCCCGAGAAATCACCTGGTAGGGCACGACAGCTTAAAGGAGGATTAGCTGTGGACTGGAATGATCTTGGCTGTGTCTGTTATGCAAGATGAGATCTCGGGTAAGGTTATGTCACAGTGTTAGAGTCTATAGCAAAACAATAAGAAATAAATGAGGAGGATGAAAATACTTACCTAAGTTATTCTAAGTGAGATGATACTGTGTAAAGCCTAGCCTCCAGTAGGAGTCTGTCATGGTTAATTATCTCCTTATTTTCCCATCGTACCCCACTTTTCTTAGTTTCTTTCTCTGTATATGGTTAGATTGTGGTTTTCTCTACTCACATCGGTATAGCAAGGAATTACATTGATCCAAGGGACATTTATCTCTAAAATGGAAATAACATTTTGAACAGTATGAAGAAAATTCCAGAAACACCAAGTGACTACTACCAGAATATTGTGTCTAAGGAATCTTTCTTGAAGAAATGAGCATAGCTTTTACTAACACTAGGAGGTTCACTCTTAGCAGACAGGAAGGAGGAGACCTGGCCCAAAGGAGAAGGTGGAGGAAGAATTACAATACAATTTACTCAGGTTCATTATACACAATTTGTTTTTCAGATATAGAAGCTATTCTTCAGACCACACTGGCCATGTACAACCTGAGTAGCTACCACACAGAAGACTTCACCCTTTTGGGCATCCCTGGCCTTGAGCAGTACCATGCCTGGATCAGCATCCCCTTCTGTTTTATCTATCTCGTGGCCATTGTGGGCAACAGTATCCTTCTCTACCTCATTGCTGTGGAGCGGAGTCTTCATGCACCCATGTTCTTTTTCCTTTCCATGCTGGCCATGACAGACCTGATATTGTCTACCACATGTGTCCCCAAAACTCTTACCATCTTCTGGCTTGGTCCCCAGAAAATAAGTTTTCCTGGTTGCCTCACGCAATTATTCTTTCTGCACTACAGCTTTGTCTTGGACTCAGCTATACTCCTGGCCATGGCATTTGATCGCTATGTGGCCATCTGCTTCCCCCTGAGATACAACACTATTCTGACCCCCAAGTTGATTATCAAAATTGTTGTGGGAATTTCCTTCAGAAGTTTCTGTGTTTTTGTTCCATGTGTTTTCCTTGTAAATCGTTTACCGTTCTGCAGGACACACATCATCCCACACACATACTGTGAGCACATAGGTGTTGCCCGGCTTGCCTGTGCGGACATCTCCATCAACATCTGGTATGGCTTTTGTGTTCCCATCATGACGGTCATCTCAGATGTGGTTCTCATTGCTGTCTCCTACATCCTCATCCTCTGTGCGGTCTTCCGTCTCCCCTCCCGGGATGCCCGCCAGAAGGCCCTTGGCACCTGTGGTTCCCATGTCTGTGTCATCCTCATGTTCTATATACCAGCATTCTTCTCCATCCTTGCCCATCGCTTTGGGCATAATGTCCCTCATACTTTTCACATCCTCTTTGCCAACCTCTATATAGTCATCCCACCTGCACTCAATCCTATTGTCTACGGAGTAAAGACCAAGCAAATCCGGGACAAAGTCATTCTTTTGCTCTTTCCCCAGGGTTGCTAGTGTTAAAGTTCTAAAGTTTGAGTGGGTAGGGGAAAGTTCTTAGTGTATATTAGGTTAGAGAATGAATCCGTGGCCAAGGGTCCAGAGAAGGGACAGATGAAAAAGTTCCTTATTAATCAGAGCTATGGTTCTCCTTCTTTGTTATTTCAGGCAGATAATCTAATCAGGTATTTCCATTGCAAAATAAATAAATAAATAAATGTGAGCATAGAAAATAGTATATATGAGTATATTTTGTTACTCCAATTCATTTCTAGACAACATTGAACAAGGGTCATGGCATGTCATAGATGCATAAGGAATGTTTATCATATAAATGAATGGAAAATAATCATGAAATGTAAGACATCAGGCATTTACTTTGGACAAAGGATGAAGACAATCAGGAACCTAATGTTCATTTTTCACTCAATCTTGAAAAAGCCAAATGAGATGTGAGTGGCCAGAGTCTCCTAAGAATCAAACATAAAGATAATCCTAACTTCCTGTGGTCAATAAGAAGGAGAAATAGGTACAGACTAAGATGTGGGATTGAAACCTGGGCATTTGGAAGAACTGGGGGTGCAAGTCTCTTCATATCTTCAAAGAGATGTCAGCTACTGCTAACCATGTATCTTTGTTTGTATGATTCATTCTTTCTTCAAACTTAGCATGGTTATAATTGGGTCAGAGGGAGTCACTCAGTCAGTGAATTCGTCAAAGTTTAACTATTTTTGGTGTTTGTCAAGTGTCGATAATAGTTGCTGTCTGGTTTTCTCGCAGCTCTAAGATGCCCTCAAATCCTATTGCTTCTTTCTATACAACCTCTTGGAGTTCCCACTGAGTGTGAGCATCTCCTCTCTCCCCACATTCATCTCAACATTCCTCATTTTCCGCTGAACGGAAACACCAGAGTTGTACATGATCTCTCTACTTCTACTGTTTTTCCACCCCATTCGGATTAGATCCACCATTCTACAGTAACTCTCAACATAGAATTATAATAAGAAAGATTGTTTTTGTGGATCCAGAGACTACGGTTTGACTGTATGTTCTTTTTCTGTGTGACAACAATCATAGATATTTTTCTCCAAAATTATCTGATGTATTTTAAACACCATAAAAAAATATCATGAAGCATAAATAGAATACACAGTGGAGGCAGGAAAAAAACACTGATTCTTTTTTTTTAAATAAGAAAAGGATTAACATACTTTCCCCTCTATCATGAATTCTGTATTCTTATTGCACAAGGGTGAAGACTTAAGCTGTAGTCTGTGTGAGAGATAAGAATGATTTGGTTTCATATTTCATAGTGTATATAAATTAGATGACAATGAGATGTTTAGAGAAGTACAACCACTCCTGCCATGAAGAACAGAAGGGGCTATCATCAGATAACTCATAGAGAGAAGGTACCAGTAGTTAATCATATTCTTACAGGATGTAGTTTTACGGGACTCTTATGTCCCTCTTCCCAGTATAGAGCAGTAAAACATCCTAAATTTCCTTTCAATAATGGCCAAAAATGATATTTGCTCCAACAACTGGGAATCATGGGAAGAAGCCAATCAAGTGGAGGTGGGAAGGAAGGTGAACTGAAGTGAGAAACAAAGGTAGAAGGAAATGTAGATTCAGTTATAACCTGCCGGCATCCCTTTGACAAATACTTGAGGCAAGCAGAGTGTACTGATCCCCCAGGAGGTTCCCAACTGTCTTGGTGTTAATGCCTTGTTAGAGGGAAAAACAAACAACCTTAGTTTGGCAATAGCAAGGCATCTGGTATCCTGTGGGTCTTTTTCAGCATATGAAAATCCTTTTGGAACTTCCCTTATCCTTACATCCCCCTACTTCGAGGTATATAATCAGCTGCTCCTCACAGTCCTGGGCCATCAGAAGCTTTTTCTGCCCACAAGTCCTTTCCCTATGCTTTAATAAAACCACTTTTTTGCATAAAAAACATCTCAAGAATTCCTTCTTGACCATCAGCTCCAGAAGCCAACACCACTCCAAACCACATCAGTCTGGGAGCTGACATGGGAGATAAGAGCCTCTCAGGTACACACTGAGACCTGGGCCTCCAAGGTCCTAATAGTGTCAGTGGCACATCTAAGGGACTTCCCACAGGAAGGTACTTTATTATTCATATTGGTTTTATCAATGAAAGTGGTATTAGTTTTCATTTGGTCTGTGTCCATTAAGGAAAACATGACAAAGCTGGAGATGAAGATCAAAAAACTAAAGAAAGAAGCGGGTGTCTGGATTCAGAGTGAGAAGAAAATGGGATTTAAGAAAGGTCAGACATGATCAGACTCACAGGGTAAGAGGAGCAATGTGCAGACAGGAAATTGCAGGAGGGAGACACAAGGGAAATAAACTGATCATTTAGGAAGTCATAGAGTGATGTAGGTAAGAAGTGAAAGTAGCTAGACAATGAGACAGAGAAGGATCTCACTTGAGGAGATGTTGGGAAGGAACACAAAGAAAGACCCTCTAATCCTCCTGAGTAGTGAGGTGACACTTGCTGAGCCTAGGAGCACCGAGTGCAGGTCCAGAGGTGGGTGGTAGATGCAGTTTGGGACCTGATGGATTTCAAGAAAAAATGGATGTTTAGCCAAGATTGCAAAGCAGCAGCCACTGGATCACCAAGAGGAACATACTGACTTAGGCCATCAAAGGAAAGAGCCTCCAGGATCTGTTCCATTCCTGTCCCAGTAGAGACACCAACAACCAACGTTCCTGTTTTCTAGTGTTCATGCTCACAGCTATATATGTATATACTAGTCTCCCAGGGTAAGAAAAGATCGACTGTAGAGCCCATGAAAGCCGATGCCAGGGCCCCACTTTAAAAAGCAGTAGAACACCTGGCAGGGGCCATGTGATCCTCCTAAGAAATGTGTGATGAGTCTCCACTGTGTTAGACATTTTCTCAAGTACTGGTCTACCTAGTTTGTTAACCCTTCTCTAATCTCAAGAGGTTGGTACTATATTATCACCTCCTAACAGATAGTACGTGCTTTGTCCAAGCCTTTTTGTCAGAGGAGTGAGGGCATGAGCTGGAACCCTCGGTGTGACAGGTGGGCAAGTGCACAGCCCTATTCCCACAGGCATACCAGCTCATGAGCAATGCAAAATAAAAACAAACACCCAGAGGCAGTATCAACTCCCAGGCTTGGGCACACTTAACATAACATCTTGATGCTCTTCCCTTGAGAGTAAGAGGATGCCAGGGTCCCTCAGGTCCTCTCTACTTACCTTTTCTCCACATTGAATATTTGCCAGAAATAATAAAGGAGCAGGGAATTGATCTATCCACAATCTCTTGCTTTCTCCTCTACATATTTCTTTGTTTGGTGTGTCATCCCTTTCTGCAGACTTTCTGGCTGTCTGTCAGCACAACTGTTCTTCTTTCTGTGGCCCAATTCCATGATAAGGTGAGTGATGGCTGTTTGAGGAGTGTGGCCTGACCCAGAATTTGGATGGAAGGTGTGGGGGGGTGATGAACACTCAGGGCTCTGTCTACAGGAGCCATGCACTGAGACTGTTACTTATTTTCTGGAACGATTCCCCTGTAGAAGCTCAGGTCAGAGTCACCAGACTTGCACAGATGCTCCATCAAATGAATGGCAAAATATTTGAAGAGATATGCAATTATACACCTGGGTTAAGCATGGTCAAAGTAACTGTTGTCTGCAAAGGTCTGGGTCACACATGTGAGAAGGACCCACTGTCCTGACCTAAAGAATGGGACCAAGTGTGCTGGTGTGTGGGTGTGTGCCCGGGCTACTCCCGTTAGCTTGGATGCCTCTTTCTGTTCTCTTCTTCACTGTGTGTTCTGACTGCAAAGGCTGATACAGATGATATCAAATGTGATCTCTAGAGAGAAGTATGATAGCCCATGCTTACTTTGGGCCAGACACTGCTGCTTTGCAATCTTGGCTAAACATCCCATATTTTTTTCTTGAAAAAGGCGGCCACCTTCTGAACTCTGGATGTGTTCCCGGAGCCCAGAATCTAAATAATGGAGACACTGTACAGGAGGCTTTCTGTGGCTTCAGAAAGTGTTTTTACATATAGATAAGGGAAGGTCAGAAAGAAAAGAAGAGAACATTAGGCTTCTGTTTTACCAAAAGCAGCAGAGTGGAGAGTGTTAAGTATTAGTCTGGCAGATGCGGGTCTGGTGAACTGGGTATAAGAATGAGTGAAAACTTGGGGGTCTGCAGGAGGCTGAGGGTGAGCTTTGTCTGGACTCAGAGGTGCAGGAACATGAGCATCACAAGCTTCTTGTCAGTGCTGCTCCAAGGAGAGCTGAGCCTTGCTGTGTGGTTGGTGAAGTGTAACTTATGAACAACTTTTTATGCAAAGACATTGCTGGAGAAGGAAGAGGGCATGGGAACTTGGTCTTTAAAAGAGCAACACTCCAAGTAAAAATTCTGGGAATTTACACAAGAAATGACAGTACCAAAATCCAATCATGAAATATGTTGTTTCTATTTTTCTTAGTATGCATGCTTGTGTTTGTATGATGTGTATATGCATGTGTGGTGTGTGCATGTGTGGTGTGTGTGTGTGTGTGGTGCACACATGTATGTGAGGTGTATGTGTGACGCAGGTTGCTAGGGGAGTGTGTTTTGTAGGAGTATGGGCTGGTGATTCTATTATGGTAAAATGTATGAGAGAATGTAAGTACAGATCAAAAAGTTTGAGATTGTAAATAAGAAAGTGCCTGCATATCTGAGAGAATAAAGGGTCTATCCAATAGAATATGGGTTTGGGAGGAAACAGTCCTTTTGGACTCTTGACTAGGAGTGTTATTAAATCAAAATATTAGGATGGTATACAGTTGTATAGTGTATAGGGTACTAGAAAATTATTTTTGGGGGGTGTGTGAGAGGAGGAGGGACTCATAAGCCTCATATATATGGAACTTTTCTAATTTTTATTGAAGTTCCACATATTATCAAGCATAAAGTAGGAACTCAGCCTGTACTGTTGAATTGACCAAATTTTTGGATGTTTATCTCATCCAAAAGTGTGTTTACCTCACAGATGTAAGAGTTGTAGTCGTCTGGGAGCCTTGAAAGAGCCAATGTGTATCCTGGAGCAAATTTTAATATCCCACACAACAGAACAAGCAGATCCTATCAAGATCTTGTCAAGACTAAGCAGCCAATAATGTCTATAAAGTCGCAGAATTTTTAGCACCATGAAAAGTATACACTGCTTTCTGCCAGAGGTATACTATATCATGAGAGGAGTGAAGGTAGCCAGTCAGGAAGGCTTTCTGGAAAAGTTGTGTAAATCAACAGAGGTGGCCAGAGGATGGAACAAATTCTCTTGGTGCAGAATGAGTCTGCGTTTCAGTGTATCTGAGACAATCCTGGTTTATGCAAGTTACCTGCAACTGTGTTGATACCAGCCTGTATTTATTCCAGAGGGGTTCTATTGTAGATAAATTATATGGTCTCCTTATGTTTAGGAGTTGATAATGATGAGTAGTTGGAGGGGAGAGTGACTCAAGTGATCCTAACTCTATTTTCTACTACCCTCCATCCTCAGGCCCTGGGACTTGTGCCATCGTGTTTGACCATGATCATTTTCAACCTGAGCAATTATAACCCAGGCCCCTTCATTCTGGTGGGGATCCCAGGCCTGGAGCAATGCCATGTGTGGATTGGGATTCCTTTCTGTATGATCTATATTGTGGCCCTTGTGGGAAACTGCACCCTTCTCTACCTCATCGTGGTGGAGCGAAGCCTTCATGAACCCATGTTCTTCTTTCTCTCCATGCTGGCCATGACTGACCTTTTCCTGTCCACAGCTGGTGTTCCCAAAACACTCAGTATCTTTTGGCTTGGGGCTCAAGAAATCACATTTCCGGGGTGTCTTACACAAATGTTCTTCCTCCACTATAGCTTTGTCCTAGATTCAGCCATCTTGATGGCCATGGCATTTGATCGTTATGTGGCTATCTGCTCCCCCCTGAGATACACCACTATTCTGACCCCCAAAACCATCATCAAGATTGCAGTGGGCATCTCCTTTCGAAGCTTCTGCATCATCCTGCCAGATGTATTCTTGCTCACACGCCTGCCTTTCTGCAGGACACACATCATCCCACACACATACTGTGAGCACATAGGTGTTGCCCGGCTCGCCTGTGCGGACATCTCCATCAACATCTGGTATGGCTTTTGTGTTCCCATCATGACGGTCATCTCAGATGTGGTTCTCATTGCTGTCTCCTACACCCTCATCCTCTGTGCGGTCTTCCGTCTTCCCTCCCGGGATGCCCGCCAGAAGGCCCTTGGCACCTGTGGTTCCCATGTCTGTGTCATCCTCATGTTTTATACACCTGCCTTTTTCTCCATCCTTGCCCATCGCTTTGGACACAATGTCTCCCGCACCTTCCACATCATGTTTGCCAACCTCTACATTGTTATCCCACCTGCACTCAACCCCATTGTCTATGGAGTGAAGACTAAGCAGATCAGAGATAGGTTCATACTTTTGTTTTCTACCAAAGGTTCAGAATGATGTTCCAAAGTACTGTGGGAAAGCTAACAACATTTTTTAGAGTATATTAATATAGCAGGAATGAGAAAAAAAACTAATTCTATGTAAGGTGAGACTGCCTACAGGTGCTTTTGTGTACCAGGAAAATGGTATGAGCTATGTGAGGGAGATGTTCTATGTATAAAAAATTCCTTGATGACCTGTTTGTGGAATATGCAGGAGCACAGGTTATGGCCAGGAAAAAGAGGCAGAAACATAGAGTTGACTTACTTTAAAAGGACAAAGCAATACAAATTTAGAAATTAAGACATGGAACTATGGAGAGAAAAATATGGTAAGGCAGAAACCCTGAAGAAGAGAGAGTAAAATGAAAATATTAATGAATAGTGCATTATTAAGGGGATGTGTAGAAGGAATGAGGAAATTTACAATAATATTCAATATTTATTCATGGTGTATATTTGCAGCTTCCATTCAATGTTCCCAACACATGAAGTCCTTCAAGTAAGTGCTATGAGCAGTGAGATCTACCAGCAGTGCTGCATTGAGGAGGAGAGAAATTTAGATTTCTCAGTGTCAGCATTGATAGCAATGGTGCTGGTGGAGGAGCATAGCTTCTTGACTCCAAGACACACTGAGGAAGGGAGCTGCAGAGATAGTGTCAGGAGATGTCGAGCCAGTTCACTGGGACAGTAAAGTAGACATTTAACTCCACTGGATGGAGGCTGTGGGGCTCTTAGCTATGGGTGTGTTTCCTGAGCTGGAGAGAGAATCAATTATCAGACACATCTGTGCAGCACAGAGGGTATCAACAGAGGAACTCTAGAGGAAAGTAACACATGCGTGGTAAGATAGATCTAATTGCACAAAGATTTCACTGGAGACAACAGTGTATATCATATTCCAAGAAAGATCTAGAGTTCTTACAATAATCCTTTTTTTTTTCATTATTCATTGATTTGGAATTTCCTGTTGAGTATCCACTGTATTGTTACAAGGTTCTAAGCATTCAGGCTATGACAGTTAATAATGGAGACTCTGTCCCGCATTTAGGGAGCTTATAATCTCTGGAGAGTGACACACAAGGCAGAAGAGAGCAAACTCTTTGCTTTCAAAGAGAATGTAACTGATAGAAAAATGAAGTGAATACAGTGATGCACCATGCACGGGCGATGAGGACAGTGGCAGAGACAACAGCACAGGCAAAGGACCTGGGGCTGGGAACAGCACAACATGACTGTGAACAGAAGGGAGACCAGACCAGTGTTTCTAGAGCACTGTGAGGTGGCAATAGTAGAGAAGGGAGTAGGAGGAGCATAGCCAGGTCCCATGGGACTGGAATTATTCAAACTTCATTCTAGGAGGAAGAAACTGACCCTGAAGAATAAACATGAATTTTCCAAAGCACACAGAAAGGCAGTTAAATAAATGCAGAGCTAGAATAGAAACATACAACCCACATCATGTCTATTATTGTATGCAAAGGCAGAAAATATAAGTATTACTAGAATAAACACAGGAAACAAATGAAAGACTTACAGAAATGTGCATACTGTTTCTTGAAAGTGTGAGTAGTGACGTTTACTGAGCATTTATATTATATAGTGAAAGTTTGTTATTCTGCAATTATAATTAAATAAAAAGCTATGAGTGGAATAGTGAAAGCCTCATAGTAAAAGCCTATATATACTTCTGAAGTAATGCCTTTCCATGCATATCATATTTAAAATTTTAATGTATCAAATGAGCTTGCATGTTTTTTGTTATTTTATCTAACGTAGTTTGGCTTGTTGTGAAGGTACTTGCAGGCAATTATCATGATTAAGCTTTTTTTTGGTTATTCTTTGCCTGGGTTTTGCATTTCTACTGTTAGTAGTAGGGGAATGTCTCCAAAATGTCTATTTTTTTTTAAGATTTTATTTATTTATTTTTTTGACAGAGATCACAAGTAGGCAGAGAGGCAGGCAGGGGAAGGGGGGTGGAGAAGCAGGTTCCCGGCTGAGCAGCAAGCCCGATGCAGGACTCGATCCCAGGACGCCAGGATCATGATCCAAGCTGAAGGCAGAGGCTCAACCAACTGAGCCACCCAGGTGCCCCTCCAAAAGGTCTATTAATAATGATCGAAGACATGAATTTAAAGGCCATCATTTAAGTACATCATTTCATCATTTTAAGGACATTTATTTGTATCTTTTATTTAAAATTAGGCAATGGGGTCAGCAGGGTGGCTCAGTTGGTTAAGTGTCTGACTCTTGGTTTCCCCTGAGGTCATGATCTCTTGGCTGTGGGATTGAGACCCGTGTCAGGCTCTGTGGTCAGTGCAGCGTTTGCTTCAGATTCTTTCTCCCTCTCTTGTTCCCTCTCACTCACTCTTCCTCAAGTAAATAAATAGAATAAAAAAAAAATAAAATTTTAATTTAATAAAATTAAACAAGCAATGCTCTCTGTTCATTATTTACCTTCCATACATTGGTAGTCTCTTCCAACAGTTTATCCTATACATTTACATTAAATTCAAATGATTTTTCAATAAAAAAAATGGACCTAGAATCCTTTAATTTCCTCCATGTGGATTTTGTTGAATGGAAAAGAATATCTTATACATTCTATTAAATTTGTCTGTGGTTCAGTGATGAATTTTTGCAGATGCCCAACATACAACTGTTCATTTTACTGATGACATTTTTATTTTATGGCTGACATCATAACGTTTTATATAAACTCTGAAATTTTATAGAAATTTCCAAATTTCTAATTTATTTATTTACCTCTAAAATTCATCCACTAGCGAAAAATATGTGGCATATATATGGCATGAGATTATTAAGCATACCAAAGATAGTTGAATAAGAAAATCTGACTGCCCCATCATTTCATTAAGAGGTGAGACCATGGAGCACTGGGTGTGGTGCAAAAACAATGAATACTGTTATGCTAAAAAAAATTAATTAATTAAAAAAAAAAGAATATAACAAATAAAAAAAAAAAAAGAGGTGAGACCATGGTGTGCCTGGGTGGCTCAGTCAATCAAGGGTCTGCCTTCAGCTGAGTCCTGGAATTGAGTCCCCCCATCGGGGCCCTGTTCAGCAGGGAGTCTGCTTCCCCCTCTGCGCCTCCAGCTGCTTGTGTTCTCTCTCTCAATAAAATAAATAAAATTTTAAAATTTAAAGAGTTTAAAGAGAAAAAAAGGGGGCGGAGACCAAAATAGTTTTTAATTTTTCACAAACACTAAAATTTCAGTCCATGGTTCACACATCTCAGTAGAATTTTCCCAACAACAACAATTAATCTTCATTAGGCAGTCCTTTTTATTTTTGATCAGTTTCTGTCCTATCACACAACAAAGAGAGTCATCTTAAATGTAATACATTAACTTTAATGCAATTCCAAATTCTTACTTATGCATTCACCACGTTATTCACTTAGTCCAATGTGAGCTCCATAATATTATCAGCTCCTACAGTGTTTATCAGTTCCTATCACTGCTCCCTCAGAACATACTTCTACACCAAATTTAGAACTTAGACTACATGTGTTGATATTGTAACCACCACAGTTTTATAACAGTTCAGAGATGGTTGGGTTTGTCAGCAACTTCTTCATATCACTGCCATATTGATATCACACATACATAATAATTTTCATGCTAGCAATATCTGTACATTCATCAAGTGGAAATGAAGTAGACTTTACCTGCTTTAATTTATTTGTTTTATTTGTTCTGGGAGTTGGCTTCTGTATCCCTAACTACTCCCTTTTACATTGATGTGATGTGGTCCTTGTAAAACGGGCAGCCTGCCTAGTCAAGAACTCCCACAAACAGCAGTGCAGGATGGATTCCTCACTTAGAACTCGTAGGAGTAAATGGCTATGTTTGCAGAGCGGACTTGTTGTTTCTGTCTCTGGGCCGTATCTCAGCAACTGCTCTCACACCCTCCAGTTCCAGTGCATCCACACACACTCCACGAGGGAAAGGCCGGATATGAGAAGAGGTTATTGGACATTTGTAGAATATTAAAACAAGTGATTACAACAGTATAAGAATTTTTTTTTGTTGTTTCTTAGGAACATGTTAAGTTTGCTCTGTGACACTATAAATACCACAGAATTCATTCAAAGTAGATCTAAAAACAAATACAAACCATGGAGGACATATTTTGAAGTATCTGGTGTTACCACATCCTCTTATATCCCAATAAGTGGGATCCAGGGCATTTTCGAGAAAGGGGAGAGTTGTGAAACTAAATGTCCACTATGACAGTCTCCACCTGGTACTGCATGTGGGCCAACAGGCATCTCAGAGAGCCAGAGTTTGTCCTCAAGATGACTCTGCAAGTGACACAACCTTGAGTAATGTTCTGTTACTCTCCCAAGCTCAGGCACCGCGCTGGTGCTCCATGTCTTCATGGAGCATGTTGCTCTAGTCTTCCCACCACCTCTCTGGGAATGTCCACAAATCGTCATTGTAGAAAGGGAGAAAATAACAAAACAAAATGAAACTGGGTCAGAAGAATAAGACACTTTCTCCAGTGTATGTAGTGGTGGAACCTATTCAATCCCATGTCTGCCCAATTCAACAGCCCAGGCTCTTCCCACCATGCTGCTTTGCCTGCATATCAACCTAAAGGGCAGAAATTTTGCTAAGCAGTGAGACTGTCCATATCTAGGGGGCAATTAGGTCTGTTCTTTGTGGAGCATGAAACAAGTCTCCACCTGCGTGTGCCGTGCACCTCCCAGGGGTTCTGCTGAGACCTCCCTGCTCTGTCTTCTTTTCCTGGGATCTGAGTGTCTGAGTGCATCAGGCATGGAAACCAGGGTGGATCTGGAGAGTCAGCAGAGATGACTACAGACCTCTGCTAATCCCTCATTAATGTGCACAGCTGTGACTCGCAGGTTCTTGATCCAACCAGGGACACAGGGTCCATAACCCCTGATGGCCAGAGAAGAGACATATAAATCCTTCCCACCCACACCTGCTCCCCCCAGGCCTGCCCTAGAAGCACTTTTGGAGTCCCCAGGTCACCGGTGCACTGACTGCTGAATGGACAAGCCGGAGCAGCAGGGACTGGAGCAGCCCTGGGTAGAGGGAGGCTGGATGCCCCTTCTTCATCTTTAATCCCACCTCCTCAGCACAAGGTGAGAGCTCCTGGCCCACTGTCAGCAGGAATTCTTCAGCCAAGATCAGTCACACCCTAGACAGGGTCTGGGGGTTCCTGAAGAGCTCTCCCCCCTATGCCCTACCTGGATTTATCCCATAGTGATCCCAGCATTGAAGGTCCTGCTAGCAGTGCCATTCCGCATTGGGCAGTCTACAAAACCTCTTTGTCCTGATGGAAATGTGTTGTTCACATCTTTTTTCAGAGAACAACTTTGGGATGCCAAGGAGAGCATAGGTGGAGGTCAGCGTGGCTGGTAAGTTTGAGAAGTGGGGTGAGATGTCACTACTCATTTGACACTGTTCCTGGGTCAGAAAAATGTGGAAGCTGAAGGTTGGGGACAAGGAGCAGGGATTAAAAGTCAACACCCTCACATTCTCCATTTTACTAGGAAGCAATCTTGTTTTCAACCCCCTTTTCCTGGCTCCATTGTCAAGGGAAGCTCTTTCACTTGTCTGATCAGTTCTAATCTGATATACTTTCAGTCTGACTTTTAGCCATTGGTTTTTTTCCAAGTTCAGGACCACCATGCTTTCAATATTCTTTAGTTCATCTCCCATGTTATCTTTTTTGTTTATTCTTTGTTTCAAGCAAATTTTCTTTATCCATTTTTTATTGTTTTTTCTTGATTGAAAAAAGCAGTGCAAAATTCAATTCATATACTTTAGCCAAAAACTATTTTTGATGTGGCCTCATCTCTGTGGAGAGTCCATTCTATGGGTCTTTGGGTGATTCTCTGGGTTGATTCCGCTGATGTGATTGTTATCCAGGCATCTCCATGGCAGGAGATGAGCTCAGGATCCTTTTACTCTACCATCTTCTCCAAAGTCCCAGAGTTATTTATGTATGTTATTTTACTTATTCTTACAATATTCCTGTAAAGTAGGTGCATTTATTCTTATCCCCAATTAAGGTAAAGCAAGTAAAGGTATAGAGGAGCTGAGTCTCTAGTGCAAAGTCCCACAGCTGGTATGTGGCAGAACGAGGGTCTGAACTTAGATAATGTGGCCTCGGAGCCTGCTTTAGATCCTAATCATTGTGCTGAGGGGGTAGTACATAGGAACAAGGAAAACTAGAACATTGTTCCTGGCTTCCCTCTCACTCCCACCTCCTCTACAGGGAGGGGGATCATGAATTCTGACTAAACCAAGGGCCAAAGGGCTCATTCGATTCCCTCCAAATCATATTACAGAGCTGGGACTGAACACTTGCTGCCGGAGTTCAGTTATTGACTCCCCCTCTCTGCCTTCTTTCTGTGTCACTGCTTCCACCTGCATTTAATGTTCCTTGTTCTGCTCTTCTTGGAGGAAATACTTGTCCCTCAAGCCCCTTAGGCAGGACACAGTCTGTGAGCCACTCTGAGGAGAACGAAGCACTGTGAGAAGGATCCAGAAGGCAGGGAGAGGGAGGAATGGGCTCTCTGGCTTGGAACCTGTGGAGGAGGCTGCAGATGGAGGGAGGTGAATCTCAGTCTGTGGCTAGATCATGCAGGTCTGTGCGCCCTCACGGCCCCCTGTGACTCATGCCTGGAAGAAGATGTGCATGTGTGAATGGAGTCAGAAGGAGGACCCCCTCAGAGTGGGAGTGGAAACCCACGTCAGATGAGCTGTGTGCGTGGCAGAGTAGCTTTTCCTGCCCAGAAGAAAATTGCTGTTGAGTGAGAAACAAGGCAGGGTTTCCAGGAGAGGAAATAGTCTTG
Source organism: Mustela lutreola (assembly GCF_030435805.1). NCBI lineage: Eukaryota > Metazoa > Chordata > Mammalia > Carnivora > Mustelidae > Mustela > Mustela lutreola. Next base: position 235,609,843 of record NC_081290.1, on the reverse strand, counting down.
GACTGAGATCCAGGAGATGTTGTTCTTTGTCCCAGCTGTGTGTGTGCCTTTCTGCAGATGGGTTTCCTGATCACAGAAAGGGGTACACACCGTGGGATGGCTTTGCATGCATGGCAGATAGGAGCAGCTGCAGGCTCCAGACAGTGGCTCTGAAAAAGTGTCCTGCTTGGGAGCTCTCAGGGAGCAGAGCCCCTAACACTTCCTTCAGCATGTCCCTTGTGAACTCCTGACTCTGAAAGGGCGCTAAGTTGTGTGAGGCCTGGACATAAAGCAAGGCACTGGGTGGAGAGCAGAGTGGGCAGTGGGAGATGAGCAGCAGCCCCTTGTCTATAGCCAGATACACAACAGAGACCAAGGTGAAGGTTGGGAGGAGGGTTCTTAGCTGCCTCCTCTTCCCCCTCACTTAGCCTATAAGAGGAAATAGAAGGAGCAGAGCTGTGGACTGTAGACACAAACCATGTGGGGCAGTTTCCCCTGGAATTTTGCCATAAGGAAGTATGCTGGGAGGGTCTCCACCCTGAGTTCAGGACTTTCTTATGGGCCCCCTGCCTGGTACAGGTTATGTTTGGCCTGTGGTTTTGGGAGAGACGTTCCCAGGCCTAGGGTAGTTGACATGTTTCTCTCCTCAGAAAGGCTGGGAGTGTCTTGTTAATCCTGAAAGGATGTTCTCAGAGTCCAGGGGAGCCCAAGGGCCCCCACAGTGAGAGAGGCAAGACCATACCCCATGACTTGGCAAAGCCTCCCTTCTTTAGAAGGAAGTTCTAATTTCTAAACCAATAAGACTTTAATTTGGGAAATTCTATCCTGGTTTATTACCTGATTCTTCTCTGCAGGAGTCAAAATGTGGGAGTGTGAGACAAGGCCCAGGAGACAGTGCTGTGGAGAAGCCTGGAGCAGGCACAGAGCATGGGATGCTTGATAGCCCCCTACTCACAACCCCTCTGACACTCTGGGCCACCCTATTCTCTGTTCACCTACCCCTAGGTTCTTCATTCCCTGAAATAGCTTAAAATACCAAATGCAATACCTCATGAAGTTCATGGACATAACTGTGGTCTTCAGGCAGAGCATGGAAAGCACATTCTGGCTTATATCCTTTTTGTAGGCTGTTCCTTATCCACCTAAACCCAGATGAGCAAAGTCTGTCCTCCTCCACCATTTTCACCTACACTGCCACAGTAGCACCCGGTCCCAGTCCCTTCCCTGGCAGCCCCATCTTGACGGTCTGCTGTGTTCTTTGGGTGATCAGAACTTTTCCAGACTGATTTCTCCAGAATCTGATGGGTCTGTCCATGGACAAAGAACAGAATAAAAAAGAGCCTGAAAGCTGAGTCATGGGATGAATGTCTACACTGGTCAAAGAAGGAATTAGTTTTCATGATCCAGGTACCTTGAAGTATGAATAGAGCTGGAGGGAGGGATGTCAAAGCCATGGGTCGCGGGGACAAAATATCAGACAAATTGGAAGGAATAGGCTGTTTGGGACAGTAGGGGAGCTAGTAAAGTGGCTTCTGGAAAAGGACTTTGGAAGAGGAGTTTTGTCTGAGCATTAGTCAGTGAGTGGAAGGAAAAAGAGTCATTCCATCTCTCCAAGCTTTGATTTCCAGAGGGAGGGAACACAGAGAATGTTGGTAGGATTAGGTTTGGATGACAGAGACAACTTCCTCTGGGACAAGCCATCAGGAAATGCATATTCTGATGCTGCCATGTGGCTGGGCTGAAGAGGAGACACTCCACCTGGGAAAGACTGTCAGAAGAGTGTGATCTTTAGTTAGGTGAGTTTTGGTTTTTTGTTCTTCCTTTTTAAGGATTTTATATGATCGCCAGAAAGAGAGAGAGATAGAGAGAGAGAGAAAACAGGAGTAGGGGGAGGGGCAGAAAGAGAAGCCTACTCCCCTCTGAGCTGGAAGTCCCCATTCTGACACGAGGCTGGATCCTGGGACTCTGGGATCATGACCTAAACCCAAGGCAGACACTTAACTAACTGAGCCACCCAGGTGTCCCAGTTTAGTCAGGTGAGCTTTGAGAGAAATGCTAGTTTTATTTACCAGTTGTGGGTCCTGGAGTAAGTCTGTTGACATGTCAGCAACCAAATTCCTTCATTCACCACATGGGAACATGAGCAAATCCATGGATGCTAGGGAACCCATACATAGGTCAGCACAGGGCTCTCGGCAAATGCTGTAGCACCCACAGCCCCGACCTCATACCCACTCATGTAAAATCCCTGGAGAGCAGGTGCTGGCTTCTCACAGGCCTCCCTCACACCCTGCAGGGACAGACCCCGGCGGAACATGGAGATGGGAACGGATCCTGTACTGCCCACTCTCAACCAGACTGTGCTCCTCCCTGGACCTGGGCCTTTCGTCCTTCTGGGGGTGCCGGGCCTGGAGGCCTTGCATGCTTGGCTTTCAGTGCCTGTGTGCCTGCTGTACATGGCTGCTGTGGCAGGGAATGGCCTTCTCCTGGGGCTGGTGGCAGCTGACAGGACACTGCGGGCACCCATGTACCAGCTGCTGGGGCTTCTGGCTGCTGCTGACCTGGTTCTGGCCACGTCCACAGTACCCAAGGCTCTGGCTGTGCTCTGGGGCCTGTCGGGTGAGATCTCCTTTGCTGCCTGCCTAACCCAGCTCTTTGTGACCCATGTGACCTTCATTGCCGAGTCTTCAGTGCTCCTGGCCATGGCTGTGGACCGATATGTGGCCATTTGTCAGCCTCTGCGCTACGGGGCACTGCTGACCCAGCGTGTGGTGGGCATAGTGGCTGCAGCTGCGGTGACCCGTGGTACCTGTGTCATGGTCCCCTCTGTGGCCCTGCTCCAAAGACTGCCTTACTGTGGACAGCGGGAGCTCCCCCACACCTACTGTGAACACATGGGTGTGGCTCGGCTGGCATGTGGCGACACGCGCCCCAACATTTGGTATGGCTTGGCCACCACACTGCTCTCCCCAGCCCTAGACGTAGGGCTCATCGCTGCTTCCTATGCACTCATTCTGCGTGCCGTGTGTCGCCTGCCATCCCATGGGGCCCGCTGCAAAGCTTTAGGGACCTGTGGAGCACATGCCAGCGTCATCACTCTCTTCTACACGCCCGCCCTCTTCTCTTTCCTGGCTCACCGTTTCGGCCGCCACACGGTGCCCCGCCATATCCACATCCTCCTGGCTAACCTCTATGTGGTGGTGCCCCCAGCCCTTAACCCTGTGGTCTATGGAGTACGGACCCAGCAGATTGCTCAGAGGCTCAGGCATTTGCTTCGGCTCTGCTGGGCAAGGGCAGTAAGGGATGTGGGCCCTGAGATGGCCTCCCATGGCAGGGACTGAGCACCTGTTTGCTGAGGCATGTGCTCTCCCATGGCCAAAGGGTGCCAGCTGCCTCAGAGCAGAGCTCTAACCAAGGTATTGTTATCATCTGCCAATATGTGGCACTCTGGTCCTCTAGCACTGTTGCCTGCTCAGGAACAGAATGCACACTAAACTCCCCTCTGCTTGCCTGGGACCAGCGTGGCTAGACTTTTCCTTCCTTTTCTAATTGTGCATTGATCTCTACAGTTGCATCTCACACAAACAGAACATGTCAGGTCTGGACGTTGGCAAACAAGGAGGTCCAGGTCCTGGCATGGAGATCAACATCTCATCTTTCTCCATCACTCTGCCCAGCCAGCACCAGATTAGTGAAAGTGGCTCTGCGTGGGGTCTTTTGTCCAGTGTGTGACATTGAGCAGGAACTCCATGTTTGTTGAATGTGTGAAGACGGGAGGGGCTGAGGAAATGGCACAACATGAACCAAAGAGAACAGAGCTCTGGAAACTGACACAGCCTCTGACCTGGCTGATTCATACTATCAACCTTGGAAGAGCTGCCGGCTCTGGACTGCCCCATGCTGCCCACCTGAGCTATTTCCCCTCTCTGCTCTGGTGCCGAGCTTTCCCATGCTTTCCCAACTGGTCCCGCTTGCTAGGTTTCCTTGGCAAAACATAGGCAGAGGACCCAGCTCCAGCTGTCACGCTTCATGCTCTGTGTTCTTGCACACTTCCTCCTCTCCGAGAGGTCTCCCACTCCATGTAGCTTAATTCCCAACTCACTCCTCTCATACCTCCCTAATCTCTGTGGCTCACCTGGATCCATGGCTATAGCAAGGCCAGGCCAGAGGAGTTGATGGAGAATGGATTCAGGTGTGGAGCAGGAAGTCAGAGGGTGAAAACTCTGAAGCAAGATGTGGGCAGAATCTCTCATCACAGATTGCCCAACAGAGCCCAGCACATGTCTTCCTGGGGTCATACATTCACTTCAGCTCTCCAGCCCTCTCCCTAGAATGAGAAGTACACACTTCATATGCCTCTCTCTACTGGGTATTATGTGTTGTGCAACAGGCTTTAAAGGAGGGGATTCATTAGCAAATCCTTTATGTGAAAAACCTATGATATCTGAATTGGAGGAGCAATGGCAAGTAGGGATATAATAAAGGATACACATTTCTGAATGGAAAATGTGGTCTTCATAGGAAATCTGATGTCCCCTTAGGTCTTGGGGGTGTTGAGACTCATCACTGCCTGGGAAGTACTCAAGAGAGACACAGTGGAAGAGGAAAGTAGAATTTTGGGTGGCCGGCACTAGGAACAATGAGCTATGACTCAGGAACCAACTCTTCCTTTTCCTTAGGGCACATCAGGGGAGATCCCAAAGGACTAGAGGCATGACAAGAAGCTATTCGGAGGGGGCTTTCTTGAAGGACAGGCAGTGGAGGCTCGTGGAATCAAGAGGTCTAATTAGCAGATCCATTTGAATAGTGAGGTGGGAAAGAAATGTTTAGAGTGCTTAGAACAGTGAAGGGGACAGAATTCTAAGTGTGCAGAGGGCACACTGCAGAGCAGGCCAGCACAAGGCTACTGAAGCAGTCCCCCCAGGTATACAGTTTGGCCCTCATCCAGGGGCCCTCGGTTAAGTAAATGGTTTCTGTCCTGGAGATGGACAGCTACATATTCCTCTGGAGTATTTCTCATTTAAAGTTGAGAAAAAGACCATAAACCCTTCTGAAAGGGACCCATCCCAAGGCCCCCACAGCTTGTCTCAGGTTTGCCTTATTCTGTTTAGACAGGAAGGCCCAGCAGGACAAGGACAGAGGAGAGAAACCCTGTTTATGTAAAAAAAAAAAAAAAAAAAAAGCAATTTCTAACCCATCTATGGAAGCACAAGCGTGTCACAGTCCTCTTTTTCCCATGCCCCACCCTGTCCTTCCCAACCCTTCTCAGGTGACTAGTCCTTTCAGATGTTGAAATCTATATCTCTCCTGCTGAGACCATTCACTCAGACCAGAGATAAAAGCCTTGGGGAACTCAAAGGTGTTGCTCCCCTCCCACAGCAGAAGCAAGATGAAGCCCACGCTGGCCCTCCAGATACCCTTACTGCTGCTGCTCCTGGTGCTCCCAGGACAGCCTCAGGTACAGCTCTGGCTTTTGGGGAGGAGGATGAGACACCAAGTCTGTTCTGATTGTTGCTGGGCTTGGGTAGGCTTAGGGTGAGAGAGGAAAAACAAGTATGAAGATGAGAAAGGAGGATTTCTGCTCTGTCCACCCTGCTCTTCTATGGGCCTCACTTCTGCAAAAACCTGCCACCCTTTTCCTGTCTGAAGGATGCTGGACCTGAAGGAGGCCAGCCTGGGCTATTTTAGGCATGTGTCCTTTGTTCCATCATCCCCAAAAGCTAAACCACTGGGCTGGAGTTGCAGACTGAGGACATAGCTAAATTAACTCCCAGGGCCAGAGTAGGCTATATGAGGGACTATTCAGAGAAGGACAGGGGCCACACATCTTGATTCTTGAAGAATCTGTAAGGAAACCCCAGTTGAGTTTTTTTTTTTTTTTTTTTTGTTTTTTGGGTTTTTTGTATTTGTTTTTGTTTTTATTTTGTTTTGCTGCTTGTTTTTAATTCTCAGAACCTCTAGTTTTCATCTAAAAAAAAAAAAGAAAAAATTCTAGTTCTTGTGAGCGCTAAATATCAGTCTGGACTCTGATGCCTCATGTACTGTGAACATTTATCTCCCTTCTTTGACAACTTGGAACTCTGTTCCTGCCGTTCACAAGTTCACAAAATGAACTTGTGGGGATCTACTGAGTCTCCAGAGCAGAGGTACTGGAGCCCCTAAACCGGTCCCTTAAGACTTGGACTTGTTTTCAAATCAGCTTCCTTCTTTCCCACAGAGCCTCAAGGAAGAGTCTGCTCCCTGTTCTGTGAACTGTGACAAGAACCAGCCAGAGCATGAGGTAGGGTGAGGACGGCCCACCTTGAGGAACTGGAAGGGTGATGGGTGAAGTTCTGGGAAGTCAAGGGAAGGGTCACTGCAACTCATGGCATAAGGAGACTCAAACAGTCATGAACAACCTCCTGTACAAAGAGATCTCTTCTTAGATACCCCACAGTAGAGACAACCCTTCTGGTTCATGTTCCTAAACAGCACATTGTGCCCCATGTTTCATTACACTTAATGTGCCCATGGACTTGCTTTTGCAGCTGGTGAAAATTGTGCCAGGTTCTGTGGATGAGGATGGCCTGTGCCATTGTGTAGTTCATCTGCCCAACAACCTCATTCCCCTGAATCAGCTGGAGCAGCTGCAGAGTATAACGCAGGAGCTCATGGACAAGTATGATAAGGAGTTATCCAGGGTAAGAGCTGGAGCTGTGGGCAGGGGCTGGCAGTTACATGAACACATTCTCTCCTGGATCCAGCAGGAGGAGGAGCAGGACTGGTAGAGAAATGGCTAAAGGAAGCATAGCCCTCATCTTTGAAATGAATCCTGAGTATGAAGGAAAAATTAGGTATCGTTCTTAGGATTCTCAGTGGCAGTCATAGTACAGAGAGGCTCGTGTAGGATGTGCTTCCTCCAATAAGAGGCCAATTCATGGATACAGGTGCAGTAGGAGATGAGAAGAGGGTATAGCAAAAGAAGACAAAAGTGGGATGGCCAGTGCAGGAGACAGAAAAGAGTTGGAGCTGATATCTAGATAGACTTTTGGGCCAGGTTGGTGAGCTTGGAGTCAATGCTTTAAGTAGGTTGAGTGAATGGAAATGTGGCATCCTCCATGTGGTGTGGGCAGCTGCTTTTTGGAATGGGCACTCATTGTGTCCTGGGGAAGGCTGATGGGAGAGGACTTGGAAGCTAGGAATCTGTCCATTCATTCACTTACTAAGACACTCCTGAGAGTGTGGCTGTAATCAGGAAAGAAGAAAGAGAAGCTGGGCATATGGGGGAAATAGTGACTTTTCCTGAGGTGAAAAGAGGGACACCATGTCCTCAGCTGTGAGATGGAGATACTAATCCTCACCTCAAGGGCTATTAAGGGAACAAATGAAAGTGATGGATATGAGAGTATTTTGTTGGCTGTGTGGCACTGGGGGGCATGTGAATGGAAGAAAGAGACACAGGTATGGGGGTTTGGGGGTCCTGCCTGTCCATTCCCCTGCACCCAGGTCAGTGAGTACTCTCACACCATTGAAGGTCAGGATAACCAGGTTCTGGAAATGAACCATGCCCTGAAGCCTGTGAATCCCATTGCCCTTGCTTCCTCCTAGGAGGCCCCAACCTATAGCCTACTGCACCTGGAACTTGAGGGAGCACGGGAGTTGGTGACCCAGCTTATGGCCAAGGATGGAGGTAATGAGGCTGAGGACCTCCTCTCTCAACTCCAGAGCCAGGTATGTGCATAGATTAGAGAATACCTCTCCCCTCCATAGTCCCCTGCCTTATTTAATCTTATAAATTTGATGAAAATCACTTATTTCTGGGGAAAAAAGACATGGAGTTGAGCAATATGGGAGCCTCACTTCGGTCCTTAGGAACAGTCCATGACCCATATCCTTGGCATCTCATTTCCATAGGTGGCTAATGCCAGCCTCACACTCAAGCTGCTGGCTGACTCTGACCAGCGCAGCCTCCGTGCTTACCGCCAAGAGCTGGATATCCTCGAGGGTCGGCTCAGTGATTGTGAGAGGGAGAAGTGTCAAGAGGCCTCTGATCCACCTGTGCCCCCTGGTGAGGTCTCAGCCTGAATTTCTTAAGATCTCATCTCCCCAAAGACAGGGTTTGAGAATGGAGGGTTGGCTATGGGGTACTGAGGGTTGAGCAGCAAAGGTCTTTTGTTTCCTTGCATGGTGCATCACTAAGGGATGCAGACTGAGATAGGTACACTCTCACATATAGACATAGTAGTATACACAGATATATATATATATATATATATATATATATATATATATATACACACCTATAATCACACGTGAGCATTATCCTCTATTTGTGCAAGGTCAGACCTTCTTACATACCTGTGCATGCCCTCTGGCAGAAGGATACACACTGAAATGCACACTGGCTTTTACACTTTCATTTTCCTCTCCCTGTGGGTTGTGTGCTGCACTCCTAGTTTGTACTTTGCCTGCTCTCTTTTCCAGGTTCTTGTGCCCACGCAGGCCTCCAGAAAGTTAGCAGACCTCTTGTGGTACAAGTCAATTGGAGAGGCTTCTCCCACAAGGCAGGTGTTTGGGGTCGAGATGCAGCACCCAATCTAGACTCTTCCCTCTACTGGGTGGCTCCTCTGGGTTCAGAGGACAGGTGAGTTAAGGATGGTTTCTCTTTTGCAACCAGGTTCATTCCAAATGTTCCCTATCCTACCGTGACAGGTTTCTTTGTGGCCCCAGCAGAGCTTCCTCTATCCATTTTAGGTATGCCCCTGGACAAATTTAGCCGAGGCCTGACAAGTCACCTCCTAGAGCTCCTGTCAGGATTAAGGATGACTCAGATGGCCCTGAGCTCCTTCATAAATCTATGTGTCTGAAATTTTTAGTCTGATTGTAATCCAGACTGGTTCTACATATTGCATGATTTCATATAAAGAGCAAACTCTTCTCCACCTGGCCCTCAGAATCCTAGCTGCTTCTTAGAAGAAGTTTAAAGGATGAACTTGAACCTACTTATGACATGGACTCAAAGCTGAGTTTGAATCTCAGTACCTAAGCTAAGTGAGCTTGTAAAATGCTTTAATGTCTCAGATCCATTCTAGCCCTTTGGAAAGTGAGGATAGTTAAATTATGATATTATCATGTGAGAATCCATAGAAAAATGTGAACAGCATAGTCTGTGCTCATACATGTTCTCTTAGATGACAGGAATCCATGATGTGGTTGTTAGGTGTGACAAGATGTGATCAGGAAGAAGCCTAACTGAATCCATGAGATGATGATGAATGAGCCCTTCAATAACCTGGCAGCCTGGCTAGGCAGCTAGGTACAATATACAAACAGGGTATTTAAAGTCAGTCCATACAGGAGTATGAGAAAGATACAACTGAGTAGGAGATTATGGTAGGATAGGATGAACATGGCTTGAACCTGTCACTTCAAAGAGCCTCAGTGGAAGCTCACCTTGGATTACTGTTACTGATAACATTGTTTCCAATTCCTATAGGTGCTTCGTACAAGGTAAAGGCATTAACATGACTTTGCATTTTAAATCATCTCAGAATCTCTTTGGGTAAGGCAGAATTTATTGCCCAAAGTCAAGCAAAGACAACACTCAGAATTCAGGGATAATTTAAAGAACTTTCCAAAGTGACCTTATGAACATAGGTCTCCCAAATCCAGTTCCAGAACTATGTCCTGCTCCAGGGCACTGGTGTCTCAGGGCAGATGGAAGGCAGTGGAGTCGAGCTACAAAAGAGTCTCCATTAAGAAGAAAATAATAATAGCTATCCCTTGATAATTGCTTACGTTGAGATAAATATTCTACTAATTGGTTTATTAGCATTATTTAGGTCAATCCCAATATCAATGAAATAGATTATTTTGTTATTATTTTTACGGATTTTAGTTATGGGCTGAGTGACTTTGAGCAAATTACTTAGTCTTTCTCAGGCCCAGTGTCCTAGTCCATGGGAATACAACTGAAGTTCTGGTGCTTTCTCTATAATTAAATGAGATAATGCAGTCACAGTGTCCATGAGGCATCGCTGAGTTTGAGGTCAATGTTATTTCTGTTACTCATTTTTTTTTAACAGTTGTTTTTGGTCCCAGTATATTGTAAGAAAAAGAAGAGAGATTACAAATCAGTTCTGTTTGATTCCAAAACTTCCACTATTAATTAGAACACTATCCTGATCATTTTTATTAGCACTGTGAACCCTGATGATTCTGGTGTGGGGTTTGGCCTAGGTACTTTGACTACTACCGGCTGTACAAGTCCTATGATGACCTGGTACTGATGAAGGACTTTGTGGAGAGGAAAATGGGCTATGGTGATGGCAGTGGTAATACTGTGTATGAGAACTTCATGTACTTCAACTACTATGGCACACGTGACATTGCCAAGGTGAATCTCTCCTCCAACACTCTGGTGCTGCAACGCACATTGCCCAGTGCCACCTACAACAACCGCTTCTCCTATGCTGGTGTGCCCTGGAAAGACATAGATTTTGCTGGTGATGAGAAGGGGCTGTGGGTACTCTATGCCACTGAGGAGAGCAAGGGAAACCTGGTTGTGAGTCGTCTCAATACCAGCACCTTAGAAGTGGAGAAAACCTGGCGCACCAGCCAGTACAAGCCAGCCATGTCAGGAGCCTTCATGGCCTGTGGAGTGCTTTATGCCTTACGCCCACTGAGTACCCGCCAAGAGGAGATCTTCTATGCTTTCGATACCACCACGGGGCGGGAACGCCATCTCAGCATCGTGTTGGATAAGATGCTGGAAACACTTCATGGCATCAATTACTCCCCCTTGGATCACAAGCTCTATGTCTATAATGATGGCTACCTGATCAACTATGACCTCAGCTTCCTGACCCTGAAGCACAAGCAATCAAAACGACCAGCTTGAAAGCTCTCTTGGCTTCTTCCTGATCACATCCTGTCACACCCAAGAAAACATCCAGGCACTGAGACCCCTGGGGAAGAATACTGGGAGAATCATGTCATCCTCATATCTAGATGAATCCCACCCCCCCCCCCCAAAATGGCCATCACTCTTACTGAATGAGAAAAGTTGATTATATCTTTATCATTGATAATCTTTATAATTGATAATTCTGTAAAACTGATAACTCAGTCTTCATATTAAAGTTCTTTTCAGTAATGGCCTAGATAGATTTGATTGGGAAACAAATGCTAACAGTAACACTAACAAACACCTCTTTTCTAGAATCCTAGAATTGTAGAAGCTTCACTCTAATTTTTAAATCTATTCTGTGTTTTGAAAACTGGGAATCCAGCTCTGACAGTTATAAAATTCCAAGAACTAGGCTTAGTTAGTAAATCTTAGGTTGAGAGCCTCTGATCCCAGTGCAGAGACCCAGGGCAACTGACATTAGAATGGGATATAGAAGTCCCTTTTCTTATCCTTAGCCTCCTGCAGGGTACCTGGGATGAAGAGAGGCAGGGTCTTGGTGTGAAAATCAATGTTTCCCTGTTCTTAATCAATCTCACTTTGAGTGCATTTGAGAGAAGTACTTAGGCCTGAGTCTCATTCTAAGAGGTAAGCAGCTAATGGCTAAACATGAGGAAGGTCTGATATGGACTGAGCTGGTGGTCTAGACATTCTCAGTAGAGAATCTTTCAGTGTGACACACAAAGTCCCCTGGCCAACTGTCTGTAATAGCTTCGTTCATCTTCAACACACAGAGAACACAGAGGCCCAGACACTTCACTTCTATTACTTATAGATCCCCCACCATGCAACTGCCTTCCATGGAGTTGGATTCCAGACCCCAAAGTCTTCACAGTCGCCCAGAGGATACCAGAATACTTCCTGCACAATGTCTCATGCTTATACTTCCCCGTATACATACATTCACAAATATGCATCCAATCAGACTTATGGGTTGTTCCTTATATGTAGAATATTTCCATCTACATAGACATAAATACACATTTTAACATATTCACTAAGGGCATATTCATCTGCTGCCCAAATATAGACCAAGCACTATCCTCCAAACCTGCATGGAACTGAGAATCTGTTTTAGTTGCCTAAACCTGTCCTGGTAGGAATTTTACCATCAATCACCTCCACTATCATCTCTTGATTTACAGACATCTCTCCCCCTAATTCTATGACACAAAGGTGGGCCCTGAAGATTGGGCTAAGACACTGAGTCAAATCTTTCTAAAAGTTCTACTAAAATGACATGTAGCAAGACCAAGTGACAGGTGAATAAAAAATATTTTGCGAGGAAGGATTCACTCACCTTCAATTTGCCATGCCCCTCAGGGAGCCTCCCAAGCTAGCCTTGCTCCTGCTTTTAGGATAGTGGAAAGCTTTCTCTACATGAGAGCACACTCAATGAAATCCAGTATCGCTAAACCTAGAGCCACAGAAAACCATGATCTCCTCTTCCACTTGTGAACTTTGTCCTTGCTCTCCTTTCCTTTGTAAGGCCTCCATTTTTTGAGTTCTCTAACAAAAGTAATAAGATCCTTTTTATAGGAGAGATTCCATTTTTACTGGTATGCAGTTTTATCTGTGGCTTCGACAAACACAGCTTTCAATAATAAGCCTGCCATCCCAACGGGGACCCACACATAGCACCACAGACAAGCCACACATCTCACATAAAAAAAATCTGGCCTTTATTCAGCCTTGTTCTGAATATGGTAAATATAATGAGTGACTGACCAAATTAAATCAAACTTGTGAGCTTGGAATAAATGACATTTAGTCATGATAGATTATTTGATAATAGAAAAAATATATGTATTTGGTCTAATTAAGTATATGTGTATTAGTATATCTCATTTCAATAAACATTTTATACCTACAAAAAAAAATCTGGCCTTTTTTTTTTTTAAGATTTTTAAAATTTTTAAAATTTATCAGATACAGAGAGAGGGAGAGCAGAAGCCAATGGAGCAGCAGGCAGAGGGAGAGGGAGAAGGAGACTCGCCGCTGAACAGGGGTTCAATCCCAGGACTCTGGGATCATGACCTGAGCAAAAGGCAGAAGTTGAACCCACTGATCCACTCAGGTGCAACCCCCCATCCTTATTTATTTATTTATTAATAGTTCCATCCTGTGAACTTTGTGGTCCATCTCTGGAGAATGAGCTCGTTTTACTTTATTATGGAGATGTGGTGACCCACCCCCACACATGCACTCACACAAATATGTCTCCCTTCCCCAGCTGGTGCTGGCAGACTGTGAGACTAGAGTTGACATCACAATATCCCTTTTTTGAAGAGGTTATGGTGTTGGTGGGTGGGGCAGAAGGGAGGGGCAGCCCTGGGTGGAGTCATCTTTACTAAGCCCACCTAGTACCAACTATGAGTCAGTAGCCACGGACAGGCCTCAGCTAGGCCACATCTGGAGAGCTGGGGTGGGGGGTATAACATCGCAAAATACCTGGGCCCAGCCTGGTCACTCTTCCCTCTTTGGGCAACAAGGAAACTAGCCTTTGGGCTAAGAACACGACACCTGAGACAAAGGCCAGCAGAAACATTCGTTTCCCCTCACCCCTTCTGGCCCGGCTTCATCCTGCTCACCACTGGCCCTCCCACTGAGGTCATGCCGCATGTCATCCCACGAACACCCAGGATGGCCCAGAGTGGGCATCCTTCAGGTTTGTCTGCAGACAAGAACATCTCTTCAAGTGTCATCCGAGTGATAGTGAAGACAGCAGGCAAGCAGGAAGACTTTATGATAGCAGATGATACCTCAGTGAGGCAATTCAAGGAGAAGCTATCTGCTCACTTCAAGTGCCAGGTGGACCAACTTGTGCTGGTCTTCATGGGCCGCCTTCTTAAGGACCACGATACACTGAGCCAGAGGGGCATCCTAGATGGCCACACCATTCACTTGGTCATAAAGTCCAAATGCAGCTCCAGATCCCTAGCCCATTCCTCCCAGAACCTGCGGACCAAAGAGCCCAGCCACCAGGATAGAAACACCGAAGGAAACAGCAACGGGGTATACCAACCTGCCAGTGTGAGTCACACCACAGTGGAATCATCCCTCCTTGTGGAACCTGATGCACCCAAAGTGCAGAGCCAGGACCTAGAAATAGGTAGTCCAGAGTACATAGCCCAGATGCTACAGAATCCTAGTGTCCAGCAGCTTCTGTCTAACACAGACTTCATGAGGCAGTTCATCTCAGAACACCCAGACATGCAACAACTGATGCAGCAGAATCCAGAAGTCTCCCACATCCTTGACAATTCTGAGATCTTATGGCAGACTCTGGAACTGGCCAGAAACCTTGCCGTGATTCAAGAGATAATGCAGATCCAGCAACCTGAACAGAATCCTGAGTATCCACTGAATCCACAGTCACACTCGGGCTTAGAGACAAGGCCAGGTGGGGACAATGCCCTGGGTCAGACTTATGTGGATTGCAATGACCAAATGCTCAACAGCTCACAAGATCCTTTTGGGGACAATCCCTTCAGAGCTCTCCTGGGAGGACAAGTTTTGGAACAAGTTCAATCCTCACCTCCATCTCCAGCACCACCGCAGGAACGGCGGGACCAGGTCCCACAGCTCCCTACAACCCGAGTCATCTACACTAGTTCTTGTGGTTTATCTTCCATCACCTCAGCCAATGGTAGCCCTAACAGGGTGAACCATACTCCCAGTGCCTACGCCACAACTATCTCCAGCAAGGGCCAGAGTCCTAACTGTCCCATTCAGCAGCCGGCTGGGATACCAGCCTTACCTAGCATAGAGCTCACCCAGCAGCCTCAGGCAGAAGATAAAGATGCCACCATCCCTCTAAATAGCTCTGACCGGAAATTAGAGGATTATCTCCAGCCTTCAGATGAGCAGACCAGCTCCCAGATCACAGGAAGCATGATGCAGTTGCTTTTAAACAACCCGTACTTGGCAGCCCAGATGATGCTGTTCATAAGTATGCCCCAGCTGAATGAACAGTGTAGGCAGAAGCTGCCCATATTCCAGCAGCAGACACAGCTTTCTGACATGATTACAGCCCTAGCCAACCCCAAAGCATCACAAGCAATATTGCAAATTGAGCAGGGTCTGCAGCTCTTGGCCACAGAGGCTCCTGTTCTTCTATCCTGGGTTGCACCCTACCTATGGGGCCTGGGTTGGCTTCCTGCACCAAGCTGCAGCTACCCTGACACAGTGCCCTGGGCCTGGGATGTGCCAGATATTGCTGAACCCAAAGATCCTGAATGCTGCCATAAATCTGGAACAGTTCTGCAGAGGCTACAGTCCTTAGCTGGAGACCCTTCCCACCTTCCACAAGCCCCTGAGATTCGTTTCAGTCAGCAGATGGAATCTCTAAAGGCCATGGGATTTGGAAACCCCCATGCCAATCTTCAGGCACTTATTGCTACTGAGGGGGACACCAGTGCTGCTATTCGCAAACTCAAGAGAGCCCAAGGATTCTAACCACCATGCCTCCGCATTTGCTAGTTACTTGCCTGCTGACCCAGTTGACCACATCATCTGCCTCTTCTACCCCTTCTGATGCTTCCATCCAGCAGAAGTCCTGAAAGAGAAGAAACCAAACAAAGCTTTCTCCACTGAATAACATACCATTGGCCATGGGTAGAAGATCTGTCAATAAAATGGCTACTCCCACATGCCCTCATCTGAGGTTTGGCTTTGTTTCTTTTACAAAAAAAGGGAACTGTGTGTGATATCCCTGTCTCACCTTTAATAAATACATGAGCATAGACACACATCACATGCATATATTATTCTAGAGATAGAGAATCATAGTTGCATACATGGAACCACAAACCATGCTCACATACCCAAGGACATGCATATGCTGTGCACACATACACAAGGTCACATAGCCAAAAAGTCACAGATACAGCCACATACATTCAACACACTGCACACATGGCCATAGGCATGCACAGCATACCTAACAACATGTATATAGACCCATGTGTAGGGGAAGAAAGTCATAACATACTCATACAAAAGGGAAATTTACTATAGATACATATGTAGTCACAAAGACTTCCTCAACTGCCCAAGTCCAAATTACTCAAGTTTGGAACTGGAAGAAGAATGGCCTGGTGGGCCAGAATAGGAAAAGTCCACCTTTCAGCCAGGTCTAGCTAAGTATTTGTACTCTTTAGGAATCTCTTACTAACTGCCATTGTCATAGTTGTAGGACTTTGCTGGACTGTTACTATTCTCTCTTTAGTACAGAGAGATATAGTTGCCTATCCTGCATATCCTGCATATTCCCGTCACCAAAACTCGGGCATCTGGGGGCATGGCCACTTCCAAGAATACACGTCCTTCAGTGTATCTAATGTCTGTAGCTTGTGTTCTATGTAGTCAGCCAGGACTCCATCCCTTCCTCTTCCTGCCTCCTCAAGAGCAGCCCAGCCAATAGGTATGTAAACAATCACAGAAGTCAAATATTATTTTAGGTGTTGATGAAATAGTAGTGACCAAATAAAGTCAAATAAGACAAATAATTTCATAAATCAAATATTGTTTTAGGCATTGAAGAAATAACAGTGACCAAATAAAGTTCCTTTATTTAAGAGTTTACTTTTGTGGGGAGAAGATTGTTTCCTACTTAACCTATGCATAAGGGCTATGAGGAAAAATGAAGCAGGATAAGTTCTTCTACATACAGGGTAATCCAGGACGGCTTCTCCAGAAAGGCAATAATTGATCAGAAACCAGAAGAAATTGGGAGAACTGAACACGCACTCCCTTGGGAGAAGTATGTTCCAGGCAAAGAAGGCTACCTAGGAGCAAAAGTGTGAGGTGGGAATATTCTTGATGTGTTTGAAGAATAACAAGGAGATATTGTAGCTGGAGTCAAGTGAACTGAACAATGGGAGGAAAAAGAGGACATCAGAAAGAATTTGGTGGGTCTGGTGAGGACTCTGGAGTTTACTATGAATGCAGTGGAAAATCCCTGAGGGATTTCGAGCAAATAATGCAGGTGTTTCAGTGTGTGGGTCTGGTTGCCAAGTGGGGAAAGACTGTGCTAGAGGTAGAGCTGTGAGCGGGCACACTAATGTGAGGTAGCTCTTGCAGTGGAGCGGGTGGGAGATGGTGGTATCTGGAGCAGTGGAGGTGGTGATGCAGGTTCAGATCTGGTCTGCAAAGGGTACCCAAAGAAATCCCATGTGCTTCTCACACACTACCTTCTTCCAGCCCTGATGCTGCCATCAGAAAGACTGAAGGGAAGTCCACAAAACTCCAATTGCTCCTGCAGATCTACTGCCAGACTCCCCCTCCCTCCTCAAACTAGTAGAAAGGTCTTAAGAACAAATTATAGCAAAATGGATTTTCTACCTTCCCATTAAGATGCCGCTATCCAATCAATTCATCTTTTCAAAAAATATTTTATTTATTTATTTATTTATTTACAGAGCTCAAGCAGGAGGAGGGCAGATGGAGAGGGAAAGAGAGAATCCCAAGCAGACTCCCTACTGAGCGTGGAATCAAATTGCTGCTCCACTCAGGGCTCAAAGTGGGGCTTGATTCCAGGACCCTGAGGTCATGACCTGAGTGAAAACCAAGGGTCAGATATTTAACTGACTGAACCACCCATGTACCCCTTATCCAATCAATTAATATAGTTAATCTTTGTACCCTGCTTGCATCAGGTTACCTGAAAAGCCCAAGCTCTATTGTGTCAACTTTCTAATTCTTATCCCAATATGCTCTGAAAATCCCTCATGTGACCCAATTTTCTACTGGTCATCAATTCACTGAACTTTTCCACCTACCATTTAGAACGCATAATTTGCAACAGCAAAACCCTACTTTATCTATAACATTTCCTCTATATGATCCCCACCTTTTGCCATAACTGAAATCTGGCTGTCCACTGAGCCTGCACACTCTGTGCTCCATCTTGTTATGAATAAATTGTCTGTGGACCAATATCAAGCTCTCCACTTGGGCACTGATCCCAATCTCTCCAATTCACCTACTCAATAGATTAGTCTTACAATTATTTTCTCTCCCTTCTGCATCTTTTATCCTTCCTCATCGTATTTTTCCCATCAGAATAAAAGCGTGATGTAAATAGTCTCAGCTTAAGAAAAAACAAAACGAAAGCATCTCTATCTTTTTCTCTATTTCCACACAGCCACCATAACCTTTCTCTTAGGTACAATACTCTGATTGAATCCACTTCATTTCCAACCCACTTGCTTTTCAACCCACTCCAGCCAGATTTCTGGCCCCTTCTCTCTTCCACGCCTGGGCTCATCATGGTCCCCATTCTCTTGTCCAGCCCAGTGGTTGGTTCTCAGCCTTTATCTTCCTGACCTACCAGCATCATCCAACACCATCAGTTAATCTCTCCTTTCTGAAACTATTCATTTGCTTTGTTCTCCCCCTCACTACTTTTTTTGGCTTAATGTTTTATTTCTCCTCCATTCCCTTTGTGGAACACATCTAATAGTCCAGATTTGTAAATATGTAGAGCCCATGCCTTAGTCTTTATA
Source organism: Mustela lutreola (assembly GCF_030435805.1). NCBI lineage: Eukaryota > Metazoa > Chordata > Mammalia > Carnivora > Mustelidae > Mustela > Mustela lutreola. The sequence continues at coordinate 235,591,411 of NC_081290.1, read as the reverse complement.
TACCTTTATCCTGTTACTATACCCATTAATCTTATGATTCTAAATACTCTGTCAATGCTGATGAGTTGCAGACTCACAATAGTGAACTCCCTCCCTTCATGTCCATTTGGGTATAAGATAAATATCTCAAATGTATGTAACTCTGAACTCTGGGTTTTCTGTTTAAAACTTTATTCCCCGGGACACCTGGGTGGCTCAGTTGGTTGAGTGTCTGCTTTTGGCTCAGGTCATGATCTCAGGTTTCTGGGATCGAGTCCCACATCAGGCCCCTGGGGAGTCTCCTTCTCCTGCCTCCCTCTCTCTCTCTCATGAATAAATAAATAAAATCTTAAAAACACACACACACGGACACGCACACACACACACAACTTTATCCCTTTTTTTTTTTTTTTTTTTAATCTCAGTAAGTAGCCAATCTATTCTTTGAGTTCTTCTGGGGAACAACAATAATAGTTTTAAAAAGTAAACTAAAAACTGTGTGTCATTTTTGGTCCATCTGTCATACTCTCGATCTTGCCCATCAAAAAGTCAATATGCTGAAGATACATAAAAAATTCATGGTTAATGTTGAATCAGAGAGAAGATAGAAACATAGAATGCCAGGAAGAAGAACAATTCAGGGTATAGCTGAATTTGGGTCTTCACAGGGACATGCCGGCTAAGCCTTTCCTAATTGCACAATCCAAGGCTGAGTCTCTACACAGCCCACACAGGTGTGAGGAAGTAGGCCTCTTGGCCTGTGATGGAAGGGTCAGCCTAGGTCCCTCACTGTGAAGAAGGCATCAAGATAAAGGAAATAGAAGAGGTAAAGTGAGGGGTGGCAGAGTTCCTAGGGATACAGAGCACCTTGGAGAGGTCTCAAGAATCCATTGTGTAAGGCTGTGATGTCAGTGCTGAGGTCACAGAGTTGACCTGATGGTGTTCCGGCCCAGAAGGCTTCAGGGGTGGCTGTTAGCAAGATGAGGGCGGTTTGGAGCCCTGTATAAGAGGAAGGACGGGGTCACAGCTGACTGGTATGTATGCCCCAACCCAAACCCTTCTTCCCACCTTTGCCCTTCACTCACCAACCATAGACCTCTTTCTCGGGTCATCCAGTCTCCCTCTCCCGACCTGACACCTCTCAGACCCATAAATCTCCACAAGCATCCCATCCCGAGACCCTTATTGCCCCTTCCATGCAGACTCCCTGTGCCCCTGCCCTGAGACCCCAGGCCCTCTTCCCACACTCCTACTTTGGCCACTGCCCCAAAGGATGATCTTGGTACCCCATCCCCATCCCCCAGCTGTGTCCCCACAGACCTGGGCCTCCTGCTGCCCACCATGGCCAAAAGTGGAGAGGCCCTGCCACAGGGCAGCCCAGCACCGATCCAGGATCCCCACCTCATCAAGGTGACAGTGAAGACGCCCAAGGACAAGGAGGATTTCTCAGTTACAGACACTTGCACCATCCAGCAGCTGAAGGAAGAGATATCCCAGCGCTTTAAGGCCCACCCTGATCAGCTGGTCCTAATCTTCGCTGGCAAAATCCTCAAGGACCCCGACTCATTGGCACAGTGTGGAGTTCGAGATGGCCTCACCGTTCACCTGGTCATCAAGATGCAACGCCGCACCATGGGCACCGAGTGTCCAGCGGCTTCAGTCCCTGCGCCAGCCCCCAGCCCTGGCTCATTCCCTCAGCCAAGCTCCATTTACCCAGCAGATGGGCCACCCACCTTTAGTTTAAGTCTTCTCACAGGCCTCAGTGGACTAGGCCTGACCTCGGGTAGTTTCTCTGACCAGCCCAGCTCACTGATGTGGCAGCACGTCTCTGTACCTGAGTTTGTGGCTCAGATCATTGATGACCCTTTCATCCAGGGTCTGTTATCCAACACAGGCTTGATGCGCCAGCTGGTTCTTGACAACCCCCATATGCAGCAGCTGATGCAGCACAACCCCGAGATCGGGCATATTCTCAACAACCCTGAAATCATGCGCCAGACGCTGGAGTTCCTACGCAACCCAGCCATGATGCAAGAGATGATGCGCAGCCAGGACCGGGCGCTCAGTAACCTGGAGAGCATCCCTGGGGGCTACAATGTGCTTCGTACCATGTACACAGATATTATGGACCCAATGCTTAACGCAGTGCAGGAGCAGTTCGGTGGCAATCCCTTTGCTACCACCACTACTGCTAATGCCACCAGCAGCAGCAGCCAACCTTCGAGGACAGAGAATCGTGACCCTCTCCCCAACCCCTGGGCTTCCACGTATGGAGGCTCGGGTGGCCGGCGAGGCAGGCATCCTGGGGACCAGGATGGATCCGAAACTAGAAATAGGGTTCCCAACATTCTGGGTAATATAGGGCTCTATGACTATCTTCAGCAATTACATGAGACCCCCCAGTCCCTGGGAACCTATCTGCAAGGGACTGCATCCACCCTCAATCCAAACCAAGAACCACCACAACCAGGAAATCGAATCCCCCCAACTTCGTCTTCCTCCCAGGAATGTGAGTCAGGCCAGCCTCTCCCCAAAGAGTCAGTAGCCATCAAGGGAAAGTCCTCTTGCCCATCCTTCCTGAGATATCCCCCAGAGAGGAGTGCTGGACAAGATGGAGGCCAAGGCGGTGCAGGGAACGGCTCCACTGGTCATACCACTAACATGCCTGACCTTATTTTAGGGCTAGGGCATTCGGCCAACAGGTTGCCATTTGTTCCTCCACCACCTTCCCCCATGGCAGCTTCCCCTGGGATGCCTGAGCATGCCTGGCTCCCCCCACCACCTTATCCAAGATCTCTGAGGCCTCCCAGCATGAGCCAGGTCTCACAGTTGCAGGATGAGATGCGCCGGCAGCTGCCACTGCTCCTGCACCTTCAGGCAGCCTTGACAAACCCTCGCGCCATGCAAGCCCTGCTCCAGATTGAGCAGGGTCTGCAGATCCTGGCTACTGAAGCACCTCGCCTCCTGCTCTGGTTCATGCCTTGCCTGGCAGGCCTGGGAAGTATGGCAGGCAGTACAGAGTCTAGAGAGGGCACCCTTATGCAGGAGGATCCCTCTCAAGCCCCAGCTTCCGAGGTTCCCCCAGCACAGGTCTCTGCAGAGCTGGGCCTCCATTCCATCCCTCTCCTCCAGATGTTGCAAGCTCTAGCTAGTGCCAATCCCCAGCAGCTGCAGCCCGAGACTCACTTCCGGGTGCAGCTAGAACAACTGCGGGCAATGGGCTTTCTGAATCCCGAAGCCAATCTCCAGGCCCTCATAGCCACTGGGGGTGATGTGGATGCTGCTGTGGAGAAGCTGAGGCAGGCATAGGAGCCCTTGTTGTTAAAACCATATCTTTTCCTCTGTGCTCTTTCCCCGTATCCCACTACCCTAACTCCCCCGTTCTTGAATGCAGCTGCACACTATGAACCAAATCCACTATGATGCCCTTTACTGCGGAATCAATGTTGTTCCAGAGTCAATGAGGAAGAATGAGAGCCAGAAACAGGGTGGGGGTGCTGTGAGTGAACCAACCACCCCTGCCACTGTACCATCTTGGGACCCCAGTCTGAGCTCTGCTTATGCCTATCTTGAGATGCAATTACATCCAATCTCCAGTGTGTGCTGCAGCCTGAGTCCCAATTCTTTGTGGGCTGGGGGGAGGGGAGGGGACAGTATGGGAGAAAGACAGTAATGAGAGCTGGGTCTGCATGGGTGGGAGGGAAAGCTCAAAGGTTTGAGATTCAAAGATTCATGGAGAACAAAGGAGGGTGAGCTGAGACCCGCAGGTCCCCTTGTGTCCTTCCTGAGGTCCCCCAGATCTTGTATCCTGTAGGAGCTCCCACCCTGTACTCTGTTCTTGGAACTTGCCCTGCAAAGTAAGCATGGTTGGTTCTTTCTATCACCCCTGAAGACTATCCCACAGGTGCCTCTCACTTTTTGGATTGGAGGTTGATTCATGAGTAGATAGGGAGCCTCAAGAATTCAGGCTGAGTTCTAAGATACCCTAATCTCACCAAGGTTACAAAATTACTGTCCCTGATGGACACAATTTGTCCTGGATGTCATCTTTCTTGCAGCTGCCAGCTCAGAAACAGAGTACTCACCCGGTGCTCAGCACTGTGCTTGCAGTTAGAGAGGCAATGTGACACAGAGACATGATCCTCCTTCAGGAGGTGATGGTCTGGGGGCACAGAGCCTTCAAATCGTATGTGAAGACTCCTTATTATACAGAAAACAAGCCGTGAAAGGTGCTGCAAAGAGCGGGAGCTGGGGAGAAACACAGGGGCCCGATCTTGTCTGGGGAGACAGGGAAGGCTTCCTGAGTCCGCGCTCCAAGCCGAAATCTTAAAATTGGTAAGAACGAAGTGGCCAGACATGTGATAGGAGAAGGGAGAGAGCATCCTAGGAGAAGAGGTAGGAGGAGCAAAAGTGCTGAGGCAAGCTGTGTTCAACACCTGGGAGGTGCTCTCGGCCTCTCAGACTAAAGTCTTGTTTGCACTCAGGGGTGCTTCCTATGATCCGAGTACTTCCAGGGTAAAAGTGATACAATTCATGAATCAAGTGAGCAAACCAGGCCTCACCCACAGGAATAAATATTCCGGAGAAAATGCACAAGAAAACAGGGCATATTTGTACTTAAATACACCCTGACATGACCCAGCTCTGTATATGCGTTCAAGCCTCCATACAGAACATGGTCTGCTAAAGGCTGATCTCAGAATAGAGATATAAACACAAACATTAACCTCCTATTGCTGTCCAGGGAAGAAAATGGGCTTTGAGGGAGGGGACTGCTGTGGTAAAAGTGGTCATGGTGTGTGCTTAAACATGAGACTCAGGGCTGGGGGTTCTTTTAGGAACTTGGAGAGATACTGTCTCCACCCAGGACCCAGGACACTTGCACCAACCTGTCTTACCTGTCAGCGGTCCGCATGCATCAAAGATGAAATGAGCTTTGGGGGCAACATTTTCCCACTGCTTTGGGTCTTAATCTCTAGGTAAAGCAGGATGCTTCGAGCTCGCCTTTACCACCTCTTCCCTCTCTCACCTCAGTGAGGGGAGCTGTTCAGATCAAAGAACTGCTGTTTATGGCAGTGCTACTAGGGAAGGCAGGGGCAAATCTTGCCTCTTTGTTTCCTGGAACCAGTAAGGCAGCTGCTATGGGACTGCCTCTGACTGGGGAAGGTGTACCATGCAATTTCTAATTTTGGTCTTCCAAAGGCCAGGTAGGTCTGAGAAAAAGCCTCAGGGAAAGATTGCTTTCATTCACCTTTCCTCTGGGCCAAAGAATATATGAGGGCTCGTTTGAAGTAAATCCCAGGAAAGGCATCAGTTGGGAATCTGGGTCTAAGCAGGTGGGAATCCTGACTAGGGAGGAGAGGGTTCACTGAATGTTTTCAGGCCATATATCAGGAGAGCCATGGACAGTGGACTGGGTGTTTGGAATCTTCACTCTAGCGTCATCAGAGACTGAACTCAGCCGCATCTCTGGCTCCATGGTGGTGTCCAGGAGAAGAAGGTTTTCAGGATGGGGAAGGTCACCTAGGTCGGCCTAGGGCTCCACCTAATGTAGGGCTTGGCCCATGGGAAGCACTCAGTAAAGACTGAATGAATGAATGGTGAATTATGAGTGAGGAGATGAGCAACCAAAAGAGAAAGTGGTTACGGAGACGAAACAGATGTGAACTGGTACAGTGTAGACCAGGACGGGGATTAGGTTTGGGGAAATGGGGACTGCTGGAGTTTGGGGAAGAAGGTTGATGTGACCAAAACAGCTGGCTTCTCCAGATGTCCCATTTGCTCCCTGCTGTGACGCTCACCTCTGCCAGGAGATCAAAATCCAGGACCTCCGCCTGGGGAGGACCCACAACGGACATTGTGTACGTGCAGAAGAGAAGCAGGATCAGTTGGGGTGATACTGGGTCTAGTGCCTGGCTCCCCACCAAAAAATATGTACCCTTTCTTCAGACCAAGGGATGTGCTAGAAAGGAAAAAAAAAGAGAGAAGAGGGAGGAGGAGAGGGAGAGGAAAGAGGAGAAGCATTGCTGTCTGTAGTGCTATATCACATAGCCAGCCAGGCAGGAGGACAAGAAGTTAAGACCAAGGCGTTATTCAAACAACAGGAAGTGAGTTTATACACCTGTTTTTTTTTTTTTCCAAGTTATGAAAGAATCTTTTGCAACTCATTAGTTTAACCAATATTTCCTGAATACTTCCTACATGCCAGAAACTATGCTTGGTGCTAGGAATTCAATGGTCAGCAAGATATGGTTCTTGCCCTAAGTTGTTTATAGTAACAGTGGAGATAAGGGACTTCCAACAAACAAATGAGATAGAAGTAACAGAAATCTTGCCATTTGCGACAACATGGATGGAACTAGAGCGTATCATGCTTAGCGAAATAAGTCAAGCAGAGAAAGACAACTATCATATGATCTCCCTGATATGAGGAAGTGGTGATGCAACATGGGGGCTTAAGTGGGTAGGAGAAGAATAGATGAAACAAGATGGGATTGGGAGGGAGACAAACCATAAGTGACTCTTAATATCACAAAACAAACTGAGGGTTGCTGGGGGGAGGGGATTTGGGAGAAGGGGGTGGGATTATGGACATTGGGGAGGGTGTGTGCTTTGGTGAGTGCTGTGAGGCATGTAAACCTGGTGATTCACAGACCTGTACCCCTGGGGACTAAAAATATATGTTTATAAAAATAAAAAATTTATAAAAAAAAAAAAGGAAGTAACAGCTAACAGAGCACTCACTGAGAACAAGGCACTATTCAATAAACTTTGCGCCTATTAACATTTAATTCTTACAACAACCCTATAAAGTATTATAGAGGTAGTATTAATCAGTTTTACAGATAGGTAAAGGAAGGCATAGGAATGTTATGTGTCTAACCCAAGGTTGCACAGCTAGGACGTGGAGTTGGAGCTGGGATTTGAACCCATGTTCTAAAGGCCACACTCTTAATCTCCATTCCATTGCAAAATAAATTTTGAATTACAATAAATTTCATAGATTCTGGATACTAGTCCTTTATAAAAATATGTTTATAAAAAAATAAAAATAATTAAGTACAATAAATTTCATGTGGGAAATAAACCAGGTAATTTTATAATGTACTTAGAGGGAAGAGGAATATTTATTTCGAAGAGTGGCCAGACGGTGCCTGGGTGGCTCAGTGGGTTAAGCCTCTGCCCTCGGCTCAGGTCATGATGTCAGGGTCCTGGGATCGAGTCCCGCATCAAGCTCTCTGCTCAGCAGGGAGCCTGCTTCCTCCTCTCTCTCTCTCTGCCTGCCTCTCTGCCTACTTGTGATCTTTCTCTGTCAGATAAAAAAATAAAATCTTAAAAAAAAAAAAAAAAAGAGTGATCAGAGTGTATCTCTCTGGAGGGATTGTTTCTGCAAAGACTTGAAGAGTAAGAGGAAGCCAGACATTCAAAGACCTAGGGGAAGAATGTTCCAGGCAGAGGGAAAGTGTAAAGGAGTTCCCTGAGTTAGGTTAGAGTTCAACACATTTGAAGAAAAAGGAAAGAAGGCCAGTGTGTCCAGATTAGTGAGAATGATGGGGAGAGAATTCTTCCAAGTGAGGTGGGAGAGAGCAGACAGAATGCTGTAGGACTCTGTTGCCTTGTACCAAAGGTGGAGTGTGGATTTTTTTCTCCTCTCTGTGGAGCATGAATGAGAAGCTGGTAGGGGTGGAAAGCAAGTCAAGACAGAAGATCCTAGGGGCACCTGGGTGGTTCAGTCGTTAAGCGTCTGCCATCAGCTCAGGTCATGATCCTGGGGTTTTGGGATCGAGTCCCTCATCAGGCTCCCTGCTCAGCGGGAAGCCTGCTTCTCCCTTTTCCAAACCCCCATCCTCCCTTGTATTTTGTCTCTTGCTGTCTCTCTTTCTGCTGTATCAGATAAATAGATAAAATCTTTAAAAAACAAAACAAAAGACATAAGATCCTGCCATCATCCAAGTAGGGGATGGTGTTGCCCTTAGACTGGTGCTGTCCACAAGGGCATATGGCAAGAAGTGGACAACTGAATTTTTGGAGATAGCACTGACACACCCTTGTGATAAGATCAGATGTACAAGGTTAATGAAAGGGAGGAATTAGGGACTCACTTACTTATCCAGCTAACATTAATTGAACACTCTCTCTCTGGCAGGTTCTGTCCTGGGTGCTAGAGATAAGAGGTGTTCTAGATCACAGCCCTGCCTTGTGAAACCAAAAGAGAGGAGGCAGATACACTACATAATGGAATTTCAAGAAAAGAGAAGATTAAGAAACAGAGTAAGGAGACAGAGATTGACAGGTGGACCCTTCTGGGATTGTAATCACCAAGCACATCACTCCAGAGAGCCTTTAAGCAGACTGATGAATAAAGGGAGTGAGCAAGTGAAAGTCAGGACTTCAAGTTCCCAGACAAATGGGATGTCAGTTAAAAAGCAGACAGGAGGGGGTACCTGGGTGGCTCAGTGGGTTAAAGCTCTGCCTTCAGCTCAGGTCATGATCTCAGAGTCCTGGGATGGAGCCCCACATCAGGGGCTATGTCAGTGGGGAGCCTGCTTCCCCCTCTCCCTCTCTGCCTACTTGTGATCTCTCTCTCTTTGTCAAATAAATAAATAAAATCTTATTAAAAAACCCCGAAAAACTGACAGGAGCAGGGTGTGTTCCAGAATACAGGAATGATGCTGTGCCCAGAGCAGGATGTTTCAGAGATGGGTCAGGGGCCAAATTTTCAGAGCATTCTAGACTTGGTAAGGCATTTAGATGAATCCAAGTATCACAGGAAAACCTTTTGTGGTTTTGTGTAAAGAGATGAGGTTAATTGATCTGTATTTACTACTATGGGAAGTAGTGACTTTAATGGACCAAGAAAGGAAGTAGGGAATCCAGCTAGGAGGCTATTTAAAACATCAAGGTGGGGTACCTGTGTGGCTTAGTCGGTAAAGCAGCTGACTCTTGACCTCAGCTCATGTCTTGATATCAGGGTTGTGAGTTCAAGCCACACATTTGGCTCTACACCCAGTGTGGAGCTTTAAAAAAGAAAGAGAGAGAGAAAAAAAAAAAAAAAAAAAAACGAAAAAGAAAAAAGAAAAAAAGAGTGGAGGTGATCAGAGTCAGATCACATTTTGAAGAAAGAACCCTGAATAATTACTGATAAATTAATTGTGTGAAAAGAAAGAACTCAGGGGTGATTCCTGTGTTTCTGGCCTGAACAACTAAATGAACGATGGTCTGAGAAGGGAGAAGGGGCTGGGAGGAGCGGTCAGTGGAGCTTCTCATCTGACATGAGCTGTCTTGCTTGTAAAATTAGCCGAGATAGAGAATTCAATGGGACAAACAGGTTTGTGGAGAGAGAGACAGGAGTTCATTCACTGTCTTATGTGATTCCATTCATTAGGACAACCAAGGATTGTCATATATGCTTGCTCCATGTTCACCTATTGCTGGATATTTATTTAGGGGAGCGAAACACCACAAACTGCCAGGGCAATAAATTAGAGTCTGTGTCTTTAATTCAAATTCCCTTTCTCTCTCCTTAACTCCCTCCTTCCCACCTTCTCTTTCCTCTTTCCTGTATATTTTTTATTTAGTGTTTGCTAGCAATGGGGTTACAAAAGCAAATAAGATAAGGTCCCTGTTCTCGTGGAGCTTATATTCTAGTAAAGGGACACAGAAACATAAACGAACAGTAAAGAAGAAATAATGACATAATGGTAAGTTCTATGCAGATAACTAAAATAGACTGATAAGATACGAAATGGTTGGGAAGGGCTTTGTGAAGAGATGATTTGAAAGGTAAGAAGGATGAGCCTTGTAAAGATTAGGTGGACAAGCATTAAAGCCTTAGGGAACAGCAATTACAATGACTTTAAGGATGGGAAGGCACTTGGCCTGTTTCAGAGATAAAAGGGAAGCCAGTGTATTTATAAAAGGGAGGCCAGTGTGGCCAAGTTTTGTAGAAAAGGAGAAAATCATCATCAGGAAGTCCAGGAGATGAGCAGGAATCCAACTAGGGGAGGCTTTGTAGCTAGACAAGGAGTTTGGATTTTATTGCAGAAGTAACATGGAGGTAGTCTTTGTTACTCCCATCAGAGGGTCTTTTTGGTTTAATTAAATAAATGAGATTATCACAAACCATACTTGGCTCAAACCTACTCAGTGTATTTAGGAGGGAAAGCACAGCTCACTAACAGAATCAGGCATTTTTCTCTCTCTCTTTTTAAATACTTTATTTATTTGACAGACAGAGATCACAAGTAAGCAGAGAGGCAGGCAGAGAGAGAGAGTGGTGGGGAAGCAGGCTCCCTGCTGAGCAGAGAGCCCGATGCGGGGCTCAATCCCAGGACCCCGAGATCATGACCTGAGCTGAAGGCAGAGGCTTAACCCACTGAGCTTCTCAGGCACCCCATCAGGCATTTCTCTTTTAATAACAATCCCTATAGCACTTCCTGTTCAGTTAACCTGGCCACCAGGAGCGATCTTTTCCCAGGTGACAGTTCTGATTAAAAAAAAAAAAAAAAAAAAAAAATTAAACTCTCACTAGATCTTTCGGAAGGAAAGTGCTGACAAGAAACACTGTAACTGCATATTATACTGAGCTTTTCCGGGAGCCTAGGTGGCTCAGTCAGTTAAGTGTCTGTCTTTGGCTCAGGTCCCGGGATCTCAGGGTCCTGGAGTTGAGCCCTATGTCAGGCGCCCTGCTCAGTGGGGAGTCTGCTTCTCCTCTCCCTCTCCCTCTGCTACTCCCCCTGCTTGTGCTCTCTCTGTCAAAGAAATCTTTAAAAAATGCTGAGCTTTTCATGTAGTTTGATGTCTAATAAAACTAATCTCGGAATGAGAAAACGTTAGTCAATCTCTGAAAAATATGGAGATATAATATGTTTCCTGGAAATTTGATCTTACTACCATAAACTTTAAATCAGGTGCATAAAGTCAGCGTTTAATCTAGTTGGAGTCCTGGGTCTAACAGAAGATACCACACTTTCTCCCAGTCTGCTTGGAATTGTCTCCAGCATCTGCAGCTGAACATGTTTCCGGACATTTGGTCAAAACTGACAGGCAACATCTGCTCTCCGTGTCTCTCAGTCTAGCTACGGACCTGACCACAGGATGTGCGGAGGATTGGCAGTGGCTGTACTGTTGAAATCATACTCAATATTTGACAGATGTCTGCTCTGTGTCAAATACTTTGGATAGAACTTTATATGCATTATCTCCTTCAATCTTCAAACAAATCTGTGAAGAACGATCATTTTATAGATGATGAGATCCTGGCTTAAAAGGAGTAAATGACTAGTTGAATGTTATTAAGTGGTAGAAGTGGGATTTAAACCAGGGCTATATTCTTCTAGGGAGTCTACATTCCCCCCTTTTTTTGTCCTAACTGATAAGTTTTCAATTGATTGAATAAATTGCCAGTTGATTGTTTTATTTTATTTTCCAATTATAAAAGGAATTTAGGTATAATCTAAAACATTCCAGTGATGTTGGCTTCTCAGGAAGGACGAAGGAGATTTTTGTTTTGAAGAACTCAGTGGGCAGCATGTGCAGGGCTCCCTCCCTGAGACACAGGGTATAAATGGACTGGCAAGGGCTGTCAGCGGGTGCTTGGGAAAGAGACATTCCAGGTCCTGACAATAGAGCCTGAAAGAGAGGAGTGAAGGAATGCTTCACCTCACAGGCTATGCAGGAGACACCACCACCACCACCACCACCGTGGAAACATGAGATATGAGAAAGCGATTCTGGATAACTCTCCCCCAGAATGTTCTTCAACTCCTGTTATATATTAATTTATTAACTAATGAAGAGCCAGGAACATTAGTTTGAAAATCCAGTTCTGCTGGGTGAAACTGAGAAAATTCCCCAAAGGAATTGGTTTTGCTAATAATACTCGTGTGGTAGAAGTTGTTCTGAGATCTGGGCATTCAGGGAAAGGCCTACTAGACTGCTTGCTGCCAGCCAGCCACAAGGCTCACTCCATGAAGTTTCCTCAGACTGAGAAGGTCTTTAGGACTCAGGAATTACAACTTATCAGAGTCTTGATATCAGTTGGGTACAGGAGACACTGATTCAGACTGGTCCAGGTTTAAGAACATCTATCAATATCTTGTAGTAAAGGGCTCTAGAGGCTTGTGTTTCCCACATCCAGCACGACCTTCTGAAGGTGTTATTGTAGACAGTCAAGTGCTAATTTTATAGTTCTTGGAAATTCCAGAACCAGAAAAAGTGTCAAGGATATAATGGCAAATGCCTGGCAGCCTGATGTATCCATTTTCATGTAAAAAAAATACAGTTGGTGCAGATTTGACAGACTTTATCTGGAGTCCCACCTGCCTGGAGGCCAAAACAGTGCCGTAGAAAATCATCATTTTTCTGCTTTTGCAGCTGAAATATGTCAGCTTCCAAGCGACATTTTCCTCTTTAAATAGATCTTAAATCTAACCACTGTTAAGTCATAAAGACCTAGAGTAAAATTATTACTTTCTTATAACTTTTTTTGCCTTAGCTCTAATCCCAGAGACTTGAGATCATAGTTTCTGTATTTGAGAACAACTTAGTCCAGAATTTCTTTGGGAACACGATGCTGTTTTCCTTAGAACTGTGTGGATGAGTTACTCAGCCTGGTGGGTCTTGGAGACACAAGCTGCTCTCAAGCTCCCGCTGAAGCTGAATGGACTAACTGTACACATCTTCATTCTATTCATATGGAAACAAGGGAACTTGTGGACTTGACTGGGCCATGGTCAGTATATACAGCCCATTCAGCGCAAGGCAGATGACTAGAACCAGCACTTCCTGAGCCAATTCTCAGACCCGTACTTTCCTACTTGACTATACTCATTTACCAATCTCAGGTGGTATGATTTTCAACAGTGAAATAGGCTGGTGAGCAGCAGGTTTCTAGACATAAATATTTAATTTTTCTTTATTGCTCTTTAAGTCAAATTGTGAAGAGAGTCAACCTCCAGAAGGTAGGAGAGACCTCTGCCCTTCCCCCATGCGGGTCTACTTCTTAACTGTGACATCATCACTGATGTCATATCCCTTAAGTCTGGACCTGGAGAAGGACAGCCAACACCTCTATGGGAGCCAGGTGACCTCGAGGCTACGTTAAGAAGCAGTGTCTGGAGGTCGTGGGTGAGTGGACCTTCCTCAACACCTACTGGTCCCTGCACAAAGGTGTGCTTACTCCTGCACCTGGGCTTCGACAGGTCCTCAAGTGGTCCTGCAGTCCTGCATTCCTCTTTTGAAGAAATATGGCTCAGGCTAGGGAAGAAGCAGGGGACAGCCGGCTGGTATCTGGTAGGGAGCTGTCATCACACATCATCAGAGTGTCTGTCAAGACCCCACAGGACTGCCAGGAATTTATGTTGGCAGAAAATAGCAGTGTCCACCACTTTAAGAAACAGATCTCCAAACGCCTTCACTGTGACACCGACCGATTGGTACTCATCTTCACTGGAAAGATCCTCCGGGATCAAGACATTCTGAGCCAGCGTGGCATCCTGGATGGCACTACAGTCCACTTGGTGGTGAGGACCCGTCTGAAAGGAACTCTGCCTGGTCCCGGAACTGTGTCAGGCCCTGCTGGCCACTGCATGCATCGTTCTGAACCATCTACCTCGGAGAGTGCTGGGATGCTGGCCAGGCTGGGCCGGCTGGCCCGTAGCTCTCCTGAGCTGGCCGACTTTCTTGGCCAGCTGGCTCAACTCCTGATGGCCGCACCTGAGTCGGTGGTGCAGTTCTTGGAAAGCCCTGTGGTTCAAGGCCTGGCAAATGAGAAACCAGCCAATACTAGCCATACTCCCAAATCCTCAAGGCTAGCACAGAAACCTGAACCAGCTCTTAAGGCTCTGGAAACCTTGCAGAACCCGTCCCGGCAGCAGGAACTCCTGCAGGAAGATAAGCGGGGGCTAGAGGCACTGAAGGTAGTGCCGGGAGGTGACAATGCCATGCGTCCAGTCTGTTCTGATATCCAGCAGCTCATGCTTTTCACTCTGGCCCCACTGGTTACCTCCAAAGGCCACAGCGCAGGTTCAGAGCTTTGCAAAGAGGTGGCCAGTGCTCACATCGATACTGACTCTACTGCCACCATCCCCACAGCCTTGGCCCCAGCAAGGCCATTGGCGCAGAAGGTCAGGGTAGGAGATGTTTCCCAGGCCAGGTGCGTGGCCTCAGATCAGGCCAGTTCAGGATGTGGGACTGGTGTGCCAGATGTCAACTCAAGTCAGGATCTTCTCTCCCAGGAGATCCAGCAGCCTGTAGGGACAGCCCCTCTCACCAGTCAGCTGAGACCCTCGCCCTCTGCCTTGCGTAGAGCCTTGCATGACCTGCAGCAAAATCCAGCTCTGCTACACCAGTTGGCAACTGGAAGCCCCCTGCGACATCATATGCCACTACTTCCCATCCTGACCAACCCACGTGCACTGCAGGCATTGATCCAGATAGAAAAGGGCCTGCAGACACTGTCCAAGGAGGTTCCTGGGCTGGAACCTTGCTTATGGGGCCCAGGTAGGTCACATGGGACTAGAGAACCCCCTGAAACCAGGGGTGGAGGGCAGAGTCAGAGAGTAGATTCTGTGCAGCCCACCTTGGCCATTCTTCAGCTTCTCCATGCATTGTCCAATGCCTGCTCCCAGGCCACACAAGCCTCATCATCCTCATCCCTCCTCATTGAAGGCTGCTACCAGCAAGAACTGGAGCATCTGAAGGCCATGGGTTTTGCTAATTGTGATGCCAATCTACAGGCCCTTATGGCCACAGGAGGAGACATTCATGCTGCCATTGAGAGGCTGCTGGGTGAACCAGAGGCCCAGGTCCCTCCAGTGGATGCCCACAGTGGAGAAGGAGGAAAAGGAAGGGGAACTGGAGGGGAGGGGAAGTAACATATTTTGAATTCCTCTTACTCAGATCATGTGCACACTTGAACAGCCCCCTCCCTCACTGCCCAAGCCTGTTCTACATTAAAAAAAATTGCTTGGATCTCATGTGTGATGTCAGTTTGGGGGTAGGTGGGTGAAGAGAATGCTGTTTGGGAAAGAGATTGATCATGCCATAGGGTCTTGGGTCTGGGCTGCACATATTCTCATACTCCTAATCTCAGAGTGTTTTCCAAATTTAAATGTGAGGTGGCGGGTGCCTGGGTGGCTCAGTGGGTTAAGCCGCTGCCTTCGGCTCAGGTCATGATCTCAGGGTCCTGGGATCGAGTCCCGCATTGGGCTCTCTGCTCAGCAGGGAGCCTGCTTCCCTGTCTCTCTCTCTGTCTACTTGTGATCTCTCTCTGTCAAATAAATAAATAAAATCTAAAAAATAAATAAATAAAAAAATAAATGTGAGGTGGCAACGTCCTGAGTGTTTTCAGCAATCTCACTCTTTACCAACATTATCATCATCACAAGCCACCTCTGGTCCAACTCCAGAGGAACTATGAAGGAATCCTGGATTTTGTTCCCCCAGGAAGCCACTCTCTCTTTCACCAAGTATCTTCATCTTCAGACCGAGTCTCTCCTTATTATAGAAAGCCTGGCCAAACCCCGTCTCAGCTCGGACTCTTTCACTCTTAACTACATGTGTCAGGATCCATGCTTTGTGAGGTGAACCCCCACCAATTCTGAAGCCCCATCCTCTCCTCCTGGACAGGCTTCTTCCTTTCACACTGTAAAATCCTTGACTCTGCTGCCCTCTCAGCCACCGAACTTCTCTCTCCTTTCATCCCTGAATTTCTCGAAAGTGACCCCATCTCCCCATCCTCTGTAGTCAGACACCCCCAGGATGGTGTAGAAGCTTTCTCAAAACTTTCTCATTCCCCATCTTCCCTTTTTTTTTTTTCAGTTTTGTACAGAATCTGATATGCTGACCCGTATTTCCTTAAGCTGCTTTATTTAATCTATTTTTTTTATCCATTTTTTTGTTTTATTTTTAAGAGTGGTGCTTCCTGAGTATGTTACACTGATTCTTTCTCTATTAATCTTTAAGGGAGTTTGACCATGTCTTTGGCTGTGACTCTTAATGTCTGTGTTCGTGGTTCCTCAATCTCTGAGTCTATTTGGACTTTCCAAGGCCTACCAGCCTTCTCTTGGGTGCCACAGAGGAACCTCTGCTCAGCATGGCCAGATGTAGTTCAACATCTTTCCCCAGGCCCCATTCCAACTCTACATTCTGGGGTCCCTGTGTCTTGGTGAAAGTCCCCAAATTTTCCCAATCCACCCAGTCTTTTCTGTAGACTCTGATCAGTCATTGAGGTAATTCACAGTACAGGCACACGAAGTGTGCCCCAGAGGACCAAGGGCCATATGAAACTGTAGCAGGATACCACCTGATGAAAGAGAGGTGGGAAGCATATTGGAGACATTACTTTGGGGATACCAGAGACTGTAGATTCAGAGCCAGCTTTAGGAGCCTAGGCTGAAAAACAACTGAATCTCATGCTTCCTGGGGGCTTGGAAAGATGGACATCTCTGAGCTACACACTGTGACTTGTAACACTGCATGAGCCTAGAGACCTGAAGATTGTGGCAGTCAGGGACCATGCATAAAATATCTTTGGGACTGCATGGCCCCTCAATGATCCTGATACACAGTTTAACTTTCACTTTCCTGTGGAACTAGGATCTTGGTCTGAATTTCTGAGATTAGTGTTGTACACTAATTCTTCCCAGGGAAGAGAAGGAGTCTGGGGGTGAAGTGGGTGTAATGGGAAGGGCAGTCTCCTGGGCTTCTAGGAGCATGTTTTCTCCTTTATCATGCGGGCTCCTGTAGCCAGACACCTGAGTGAGATGGGAGATCTTGGCAATAAGCTTAATAGTCTTCCTAGGGACTGGATCCTGCTACCTGAAGTCGTTTAGAAGGCCTACTGGCTTCTACATATCACCCTTCCCTTCTAGGAACTATTGCATTTTAGCTTCAGGATGATAAAAAAGCCTAAACCAGAGCTTTAGGGAGTGGAGCTTGCTGTCAGGGCTGCAGAATCCTCCATCTGTCTGTTATCTAATGGTATGTGAAACTTGGAGTTTGGTCAATAAACCATGGGGAAGAAGGCCCTATGCTGTATCCACAGGGAATCAGTCCAGAGTATAGGTCACATCTAGAACCCTGTGCTATGGTGTCGGCCTCTGTGGGATCCTGCACCCCTCCTCTTCTAGTCTTTGCATTATCCATTTGACCTTTCTCCTTTGACCCCCTTTGAGGCCACAGACATTGCTAGAAGAGGAGGATAGCCCAAGAGTTATGATGAATGGTTGATGAATTTGTGGGTGAGATGAGGGAGCACTAGGCTGCAAGCTATGGGACTTGTGGCCTAATACCAGACACATCTTTTGCCTACTCATGCACCTGAATTTCCTTACCAGTCCATCA
Source organism: Mustela lutreola (assembly GCF_030435805.1). NCBI lineage: Eukaryota > Metazoa > Chordata > Mammalia > Carnivora > Mustelidae > Mustela > Mustela lutreola. Next base: position 235,574,086 of record NC_081290.1, on the reverse strand, counting down.
AGTCCCTTATGGCTGTGTGGTCCTGGAAATCTAGTCCACAGGTAGGATTTTAAATATTACTATGGGAGTCCAGAGTCCTGAATCCTGGCTCTGCCTTTGATACTAACTTCCTGGGTTCCTGACCACCACTTTCTTCTAAGGAAAATGTGAGTTTCATGGCAGATAATTAGTGTGAATGGTGACAATTTGCCTTTGAGGGGGGACCTTTTGATCAAATGAAGCCAGCATCTTAAGGGGAGCAGGCACAAGACCCACAAAGAAGCATTTCAAGGGCAGAACAGCCGTGCCCTTGCCCATCTCCACCTTCAGTTTCTTTTTATATATTTTTTCTCTGTTCCTGAAATCATTACACTGCTGGGTCTCTTTACCATTTACTACCTCAAGAGACAAAGAATCTTTGGGGCGCCTGGGTGGCTCAGTGGGTTAAGCCCCTGCCTTTGGCTCGGGTCATGATCCCAGGGTCCTGGGATCAAGCCCCGCATCGGGCTCTTTGCTCAGCAGGGAGCCTGTTTCCTTCTCTCTCTCTCTCTCTGCCTGCCTCTCTGCCTGCTTGTGATCTTTCTCTGTCAAATAAATAAATAAAATCTTAAAAAAAAAAAAAAGAGAAACAAAGAATCTTCACTTTTGTTGCTCTGTGTTCGTGCAGGTTGGTGTCCTCACACATACTGCATTCTGGATAATGCCTGAGTTATGGTCCATATATCTATATGGTTATATATAACCTTAGGAATAGTAGCCTCTCTGAGTCACAGACTCTTAACTTAAATTGCAGGTGATAATCACATTTTGAATTATTGGGAGCAGTAATTGGGGACTTACTTGGGTATTTTAGAACTGAGGTAACTAGGCAAAGGAGGGCTATCAAAAAAGCAGTTTGGATTTTGACCAAGTCTCTATGATTCCTGAATGAGGGATAACTTTATGGCTATAAGGAAAGGGACTTCCAAATGGAAGACCAGAGGAGGGATGGGAGAAATACAGTTTTAATGATCACTATTCATATCCTAAGAGCTATCTAATAATTTAGAGATGTTGTTTTATAACATAGTTATTGTAATAACCCTGTAAAATAATGTAACGAAAAATAGTCCTAAATAACGTATGAGTTGGCTAATAATTTCCAAGTTTATATATGATTCTCTTATTTATTGGTATTTTACATGTATCCACTATCTTGAGTTTCCTACATTTGTTAACTTACTTAATCTTAGAAATAGCATTAAGAGTTATATATTTAAAAAAAATGAGTCAGATATTAACATCGTCCTTTTGATAGTTGGTTAATCTGAGACACAGAAAGATTGAGCAACATGTTCAAGGCTACAAAACTAGTAAGCAGAGGAACAAGGACTCAAACCCAGGTACTCTAACTTCAGACTTTGTGTTCTTCATGGCTACCCAAAGCATTGGAAATCAGATGAAATTTACCTCAAATGTTCATTTAAAAAAAAATTCTCATAGAAGAATATTCCAGTATGAAGCCCAGACTCAATTAAGAACAGGAATTGACTTGATCTTTTTATTAAGTCACAGAAACATTTGCAGCAAAAGAGAAAAATGTTAGGCACATTCTACACTGGCATATCATAGTTGCTGAGTTTTCTCCAAGGTGCGATTATTCCTAATTGTAAAATATTCCCAAGAGTAAAAATACTATCATCTTTCTGAGCTCTTCAGAGTTATACTGGGAGCCTCAGGATTATGGTATGTTCAATATGATTTTTGAAACCTTCAATTCATCTAACTTTCTCTTTTTTTCCAGTGCTTCATCTCCTGTAAGACATTTCTGGTATATCAGAGATCTCCATCCATGTAAATGCACCTAGACAAGTACCATAACCACTTATTTTCCTTATCTCCAAACTGCTCAAATATCACGTTAAAATTTTCCCCAGGTGAAGCAGTCTCAGAAGGCGACTCCGAATCTCGTTGGTCTTAGCTCCATAGATGATTGGATTGAGCACAGGAGGCACCAGAACATAGAGGTTTGCCAGAAAGATGTGCACATTCTTGGGGACTCGGTGCTGCCCAAAGCGGTGGGTGAGGAAGGAGAAGAAGGCAGGAATGTAGAAGACCAGGATGACTCCGAGGTGGGAACCGCAGGTACTCAGAGCCTTGTGCCTGGCATCTTGAGATGGCAGGCGGAAGACAGCATGGAGGATAAAGCCATAGGAAATGGCAATGAGGATGGAATCCAGACCCATGGCCAGCAGAGCCACAGTCAGCCCATAGACAATATTGACAGTGATGTTGGCACAGGCCAGGCGAGCAATGCCCATGTGCTCACAGTATGTGTGTGCCATGACATGGTGACCACAGTAAGGCAGTCGCCTCAGCAAGAAGATGAATGGGGAGACGATGGCCACACTACGGACAAGTCCAGCAAAGCCAATTTTGCCTATTACGGTATGGTTGAGAATGGTTGTATATCTCAGTGGGTTGCAGATAGCCACATAGCGATCAAAGGCCATGGCAAGAAGAACTGAGGACTCCAGAGCATAGATAGAATGGACACAAAACATCTGTGCCAGGCATCCACCAAAGGAAATCTCACCAGCATGGAGCCACAAAATGGCCAGCATTTTGGGCACAGTGGTAGAGCTGAGAGCCAGGTCAGTGAGTGAGAGAAGACACAGGAAGAGGTACATGGGTGCATGAAGAGCACTGTCCGTCACAATGACCAGGATGAGAGCAGCATTCCCAGCCAGAGCTACCAGATACATGGCACAGAAGGGAATGGCAATCCAGACATGGGCCCACTCCAGCCCTGGGATCCCTGTCAGGAACAGAGTGGCTGGGACACCATCATCACTGAGGTTGGAAGCTGCCATTCTGCATGGAAATAAAGGGCTCGATACAAAGGGTCATGGTATGACTGCCCTGCCACATGAGAGTTTTGGTTCATTCTTTGCATAAAATGACCCCTCTGTGAAACAATACTTTTTCGGCTGAGAAAAATATTCATCATTAACTTGTACAAGAACCTTAAAGATTCTGTCACATATGGTCTCCTTTTTTTCCCCCCATTTTGCTAATTCCTGTGCTTTTCAATCATGTTTTGAGTTCTGTCTTCTAAGCACAAACTAACTGCTAAAGCATCTTTCCAATCAGGTCCTTTATGACCCACCTCCTAAACATCTTGCCATCATTTATTAACCTTTAGTCAACTCATAAGGACCAATGTTCCTTGCCTCTTTCATTCATGCCTTTTTGCCAGGCCTAGAGAGTCTTCAGGCTTTATTTTATCCTTCTCTGTTTTCTAAGCTTCGATGCAAGTTTTCTGCCTCCCAGAAGTCATCCCTTTCTTCTGATCCCTAATGTATTTTTTTTTCATTCTTCTATTACTATAAAATCCAGTTGGCTGAGATTATGCCCTTAGAAATTATAACCTCCACACTGACCATGCTTGTGTCAGGACCTAGACATTTTGATCAATGTTCACTCAAGACTCAATGTTCACTAAAGCCAATGTAACATAACATTGACTTTTACACTCTGTGATATAATAATACAATCACTCTATTTTCTCTTTTTCTAATATATCTTCATAAACATACACTACACAACAACATTTTGTATCTCACCTGGAATGCCTAGAAAGAAGTTAGGTCACCTGAATGTGCTCACATATTGCATGATTCAGTATCTACAGTGATTTGAGTAATCAGAAGAATGAAATGGACCAGACATTCTAGTTGGGAAACAGCTGTTCGTACTGTGGCAAAGGCAGCTAGAGGTCCTGCATGCCCAGCAGTGTGATGGCTGAATACTCAGGCTTGATGAGCATACTAAGGGCTGATAGAGGGAGATCAAGGCAGAAAATTATTGTCCTTGGGACACAGTGAAGATATTCTGGGAAGGGAATCTGGTTTTGTTGTGGAAGGCTAGCTACTATTCAAAAACATTCCCCTTTAGTAAGTACACAGTCTACTTAAAAGAAACCTGTGTGGGGGACGCCTGGGTGGCTCAGTGGTTTAAGCCTCTGCCTTCGACTCAGGTCATGATCTCAGGGTCTTGGGATCGAGCCCCACATCAGGCGCTCTGCTCAGTGGGGAGCCTGCTTCCCCCTCTCTCTCTGCCTTCCTTCTGCCTACTTGTGAGCTCTCTCTGTCTATCAAATAAATAAATAAACAAACAAATAAATATAAAAAAAGAGAAAGAAACCTGCGTGGGATTCTAAGAAACTTGAATTTTAGTCCTGATACTCTAACAAAATTGATCTGTGATTAAGAATAAATCTACTTCTTTGGCCTGTCTTAAGTTGGAAAAATCAAGGACTCTATAGTCATTCTCTCTTTCCCATCCGTTCCTTATGTGGCATTGGAATAATCCCACAACCTCTTTGGAACTTCTTTTTTCCAACTCTAAATTTGAAATGACATCATATGGGTATATTACTTTCATAAAGTTTATAGTTGACCAAAAAGTGGTCTATGTATGAGTTAAAAATTTCGACACCCGAAACCATTGCCCCCTTTTTTTGGCAAGCTCTTTATCTACTAACACCCTTCTGGAGAAAATAGTGTCATAGTCCTTTGCACCCTTAATCGAAGGGAGACAATATCCAGAGAAGTAAACTGATGTCATCCAGATCACAAAGCATGTTCACTGCAGAGGGTCCTGAAATTAGGGGTCCTGATTCTAGTTTCAAGTTTCACCTGACCCAGATGTCCATGACTATGACCAATATCTGAATTCCCCTCTCTCAAAGAAGGCATTTGTCAAATATCAATTCATAAGGCTGCAAACACTTTCCTAATTATCTGAATTCCAAATGTAAAGAGAATTAGGGAGGCCCTCGTATTTGTATAGAGACTTTCACTGATGAAGGTCTTGGGCTTGGACTTGACACATGCTTTGACTGCAGTGGGGAGAGAGGCTTGGATGGTGGTGGGCAGAGAGCTGGAATCGCTACTGTCTTCCCTTCCCTATTCTTTCCAGCCCATTCTTAGCCCATTAAGGAACGTTCCAAGTGGAATTATAAGGTACTAGTACTCTGTGACCATCTGGGATGTGAAGGACAGAAAGCCTATGGTTAGAGCAGAGCTAGAATTTTTTTTTTTTTCCCTAGGAAATAATGGGATATGGATACTGAGGGAGTGCCACTCTGGTCCATATTGGGAGCATCCTCTGGAAACGGTCTCAGGTCTGGCCTTTGAGGTCCCCATCTCTGACCTAGACCCCCAAAATTTAACCCTGTGTTCTGTCATAGAACACAGTTGTTGGGCAACCAGATTTGAAGAACATACCTGTATGGAAGACACGCACTTGCAGGTGGAGCCCACTGAAGTTGGAGCTCTGTGAGAGGGTGTACTGAGTGTGGGGCTGTGTGTGGGCAGAGGGTGCCCGAGTGACAGCTTGTGCAGGAGGTGGGTATCTGAATGCACAGAGTTAGTTAAGGAGGTGAAAGTTGTGTTTCAGTGCAGGATCAGGTGGGTGTGGTAGGAGGGAACAGAAGGGTCTGAATGTGTAATCTGGGTTGAAACGTCTGATCTTTGTTTGCTCTCTGTTTTCAGGGCTCAGTGATTGTCTTCAGCTCAGCTCTGTGTCCCAGCCTTTGCTGGTGAATGGGCTTCATAAGCAAGCTTATTTATTGCCTCTGTCTGTGATGCTCAGGAGTGTAAACCAAATTGGCCTCCTCCAGGGATTTGGTCTGTGATGCACATTTTTTTTAATTTTTCATTTTTTATAAACATGTATTTTTATCCCCAGGGGTACAGGTCTGTGAATCGCCAGGTTTACACACTTCACAGCACTTGCCAAAGCACATACACTCCCCAATGTCCATAACCCCACCCCCCTTCTCCCAACCCCCCTCCCCTGAGCAACCCTCAGTTTGTTTTGTGAGATTAAGAGTCACTTATGGTTTGTCTCCTTCCCAATTCCATCTTGTTTCATTTATTCTTCTCGTACACACAATGGAATACTATGCAGCCATCAAAAGAAATGAAATCTTGCCATTTGCGACAACATGGATGGAACTAGAGTATATCATGCTTAGCGAAATAAGTCAAGCGGAGAAAGACAACTATCATATGATCTCCCTGATATGAGGAAGTGGTGATGTGATGCACATTTTGAGAGAAAGAATGAAAAGGAGCATTGATAACATGAGGAATATTTTGGGAAATCTTCCTCGATGACTTTTCTAAGAAAGAGGAAATGATGGGCACCTTGCAAGTGCCTTGATCCATTGCCTTGAAGCTGGACCTGGTAAGAAATGACATCTGTACTCTAGGTGGATCCCCTCAGATGCCTGAATTTCAGCCATCCATGAGGTCCCTGAGCCAGGGACTCCCTCTGTCAAAGCACCTCCCAGGTTTAACTGATCTTTTTTCCATGACTTCAGAGTACTTTTCTCTCTTCCCTTTGAACATACTTTTCCTCCCTCAAATTAATTCCATCTAGTGGTCTTCAAAAACTTTATCTGGCTCTTTCCTAAAACAATTTTTAAAACACTGTATTCCCCTTCCATAATTTTAAGTTGATTCTAACAATTGTCATTAAAAGTTTACAGAGTAGAAAATGATGTAATTTACAGAACATTGTGAATATTGGCATTTAAAAATAAAACCTCTATATAACAATTTAACTTATCCTTTGTTAGCTGTACGTACTAGAATTTCTAAGTCATCACTACCCATTTAAAAATGTATGAACATGCTTTTATTAACTGTCAGAAATTTGAAATTATTGCTTTGTCTCTTTGAAGTTGGACCATCTTCTCACATGTATATATATTTTTTTAAATATTTCATTATGATAACTCTTATGTACTAGTAATACTATCGGAATTATTTATGTTTCCTATAACAATAGGCTCTAAATGTTAAAATGTTTAATTATAAAAACTATTATAATCATGCATTAATGAAAGTAATATGAAAATCTTTAAATTTTATAAATCATAAACATAGGCTTAATTAGTTTTGGAAATATTATTCCTTAATGAGATTGATGGAGATTATATTTTCTTCCAAACTATCTCATGTATTCACAAGTCAATATTGGTTCAATGAAGTATGGTTAATACTTAATTTTTCTTAATTTTATCTTTATAAAAGTAACCGCTGAGAACCCTTGTTTCTGTATGTACATTAGCTGGGGTAGATGGAGTTTTGTTTCTGTACTGTGGCAATCACGGCATGATTGAGAGTAACTGCTGTAACCACCAATGGTCCTAGGAGAGGAGGATCTGGCAAAGGAGAGTGCCATTATAGCTGGGACTCAGACCTCTGAGGAGGGATTCCAGCCAGTTGTTGCTGGTCTATCTGAAGGACATAAAAGGTTAGCTAGAAGTAAGGGGCAATTTTATTTTATTTTTTAAAGGTTTTATTTATTTGACAGAGAGAGATCACAAGTAGGCAGAGAGGCAGGTGGAGAGAGAGGGGGAAGCAGGCTTCCCGCTGAGCAGAGAGCCCAATGTGGGGCTGGATTCCAGGACCCTGAGATCATGACCTGAGCCTAAGGCGAGGCCTTAACCCACTGAGCCTACCATTTCTGATAGAATCCACTGCTATTGCCAATGAAAATAACAAATGCTTGGGTGACACCAGCAGGACAGAATATGCATAAGATAAACAAATCCCTTGTCCCTGTCCCAGCCCTCTAATTAACCTCTACTGCCCTCTACTGGCAAAGCCTAACAGCCAGCCAGCAGGTAGAGGACAAAGGTGGTACCATCCCAGGCATCCACACGCTGACCTCAGAAGGGTTTGAAGCTGAGAGGCAATAGCTTAGCAATTAACACAGTATCCTATAGTTCACATGTCTGCATGCATGTGATATAACCTGTTTGATATTTGATGATTCAGGAAATGTAAATCATATATAAAAATCAGATATAATTTCATTTTGTTGTAACTTACTGTAATTTTTAAATTATTATTAAATGTAAGACAAATGTTACATCACTAAGGAAACAGAATATTTCACGAGATTAAATAATTTTAGGATTGAATGTAACTCAAAAATATTTTACATAATTTGATGAAAATATATTTTAATTGAATAATGCTTGGATTTCTAACACACATCTCTAAAACCAAACACATATATACACATGACATATTTTTTTTTCATCTGTGAAGGTCACCTAGTGAATTTTGAAAAATACAGTAGTCCATTAAATGTGTCAGTTATATTTATTCTTCTCCTACCCACTTAAGCCCTCATGTTGCATCACCACTTCCTCATATCAGGGTGATCATGTGATAGTTGTCTTTCTCTGCTTGACTTATTTCGCTAAGCATGATACGCTCTAGTTCCATCCATGTTGTCGCAAATGGCAAGATTTCATTTCTTGGGAGGGAGACAAACCATAAGTGACTCTTAATATCACAAAACAAACTGAGGGTTGCTGGGGGGAGGGGGTTTGGGAGAAGAGGGTGGGATTATGGACATTGGGGAGGGTGTGTGCTTTGGTGAGTGCTGTGAAGTGTGTAAACCTGGTGATTCACAGACCTGTACCCCTGGGGATAAAAATATATGTTTATAAAAAATAAAAAAATTATAAAAAATGTGTCAGTTATATTAAGGATTACTATATGTAAGAATCACATATTTGGGGTTCTTTTCTTTCTAGTTAACAACATAAGCTAATGATAGATATTTAATTACAATTGCAAAAATTCCTCAAAGTTGAGCATATGAAAAAAAGCAATATTTCCTGCTTGAATCTTTCTCTAATTTTCTTTCATGTAACTCCCCATTAAGAAATTTGACTTCTTTAACTTAAGATTGGGGATGAAAGAGACAAAACCACTCCCACTATCCTGCTTATGTTTTCAATAATTTATTTATATTCAGAACATACAAACACTGTCAAAATACTCAACTCTAAAGCCATGCATTGCTCTTAAAAGAAATATGTATAAGCAGTGAAAGCAAGCCTTAGGCAAGTATATGGTGATTTAATGGCTCATGGAAGAGAGTTTCTCTACATCCAATGGAAAAAGGACAGTCTCTTCAACAAATGGTGTTGGGAAATTTGGATAGCCACATGTAGAAGAATTAAATTGGACCATTTCCTTACACCACACACAAAAATAGACTCCAAATGGATGAAGGACCTTGATGTGAGAAAGGAATCCATCAAAATCATTGAGGAGAACAGAGGCAGCATCCTCTTTGACCTCAGGTCAACAACTTCTTCCTAGGAACACCACCAAAGGCAAGGAAAGCAAGGGCAAAAATGAACTATTGGGACTTCATCAAGATCAGAAGCTTTTGCACAGCAAAGGAAACAGTCAACAAAACCAAAAGAACAGCTGACAGAATGGGAGAAGATATTTGCAAATGACATATCAGATAAAGGGCTAGTATCCAAATTCTATAAAGAACTTATCAAACTCAACACCCAAAGAACAAATAATCCAATCAAGAAATGGGCAGAGGACACGAACCGACATTTCTGCAAAGAAGACATCCAGATGGCCAACAGACACATGAAAAACTGTTCCACATTACTTGGCATCAGGGAAATACAAATCAAAACCACAATGAGATACCACCTCACACCAGTCAGAATGGTTAAAATTAACAAGTCAGGAAATGACAGATGCTGGTGAGGATACAGAGAAAGGAGAACCCTCCTACACTGTTGGTGGGAATGCAAGTTGGTGCAACCACTCTGCAAAACATCATGGAAGTTCCTCAAAAAGTTGAAAATAGAGCTACCCTATGAACCAGCAATCACACTATTGGATATTTACCCCAAAGATACAAATGTAGTGATCAGAAGGGACACGTGCACCCGAATGTTTATAGGAGCAATGTCCACTATAGCCAAACTATGGAAAGAACCTAGATGACCATCAACAGATGACTGGATAAAGAAGATGTGGTATATATATATACAATGGAATACTATGCAGCCATCAAATGAAATGAAATCTTTCCATTTGCAACAATGTGGATGGAACTAGAGGGTATTATGCTGAATGAAGTAAGTCAATCAGAGAAAGACAATTATCATATGATCTCCCTGATATGAAGAATTTGAGAGGCAAAGTGGGGGAGGGTTGGGGGAGTAGGGAAGGAAAAAATGAAACAAGATGGGATTGGGAGGGAGACAAACCATAAGAGACTCAATCTCACAAAACAAACTGAGGGTTGTTGGGGGGAAAGGGTTAGGGAGCGGGTCGTTGGGTTATGGACATTGGGGAAGGTATGTGCTATGGTGAGTGCTGTGAAGTGTGTGAACCTGGCAATTCACAGACCTGTACCCCTGGGGCTAATAATATATTATATGTTAATAAAAAATAAATTAATGAAGGGACTTTCTCTACCCAGATGTCTATTTATGGACAAATGGATAAAGAAGACATTTGCAATGATGTGGATAGAACTAGAGGGTATTATATTAAGCAAAATAAATCAATTAGAGAAACAAAAATACCATATGATTTCACTTATATGTGGACTTGAAGAAACAAAACAGGTGAAAATAGGGGAGGGGAAGGAAAAATAAGATGAAAACAGAGAGGGAGGCAAACTATAAGGGATTCAACTGAAGGAAACAGACCGAGGGTTGCTGAAGGGGAACTGGGCGGAGGGATGAAGTAACTGAAGTAACTGAGTGATGAAGTAACTGGTGTCCTGGTCTTGTATGCAACTGATGAATCACTGAATTCTACCTCTTAAACTAATAATACACTATATGTTTATTAAATTGAGTTTAAATAAAAAATAATTAAAAAATACTTGCTCTAAATCAGGATTTGAAATTGTCCCTTGTTTGCTGCCTAGAAGAGAGAGTAGACTGAGTATTCCAGCCAAAAATCAATGGCTGAAGACCACTCTTGCAAGTTATCTGTATTTGTTCTCATCCTTAGATTTTTTTTGTGTAAACATTATTTTTTCCTATGGGTAATTGTCAAAAACAATTACAGGCAATCAATTAACTTTGTAGCTGCCTATGATAGCCGATAACAGTTGGGAAAAAATAAGAGACTAGCCAAAAAGTTAAAGAGGAAAATATTATATTTGTAGGAGCTTTGAGTGTTTTTGACACATGTCAAAACATAGAAAGCCATGAGCATGTCCAGGTCTCTGCACAGCCTGAGGGCTGTAGATATACCAGAAAAGATCTGAGGAAGCCCAAACATCCCTGTCTCAACTCTGAAGCTCTGCATGAGAAGGAAAAGGAAGGCTAACATAGAGTCCCACACTGAATGGCTGAGTGTTGAAGTTTTGCTCCAGCCTGCATATAGTATTCTGAGTAAAGACAAAGACTTACTGTTTCCAGGTATGTAAGGAAATCTCTTTCCAGTTATTAACTGGCCACTGAGCTAGCTCAGCAGAGACTTCAGTGGCTACACATAAAAAAAAAATTGATGTTACAGCAATAATTTGGCAAATCACTAAGCAAATAGCAGCAGCAGTAACAACAACAAAAACAAATTCTGGGGAAAGACAATGTGATTCTCCAAGTTGCCACATTATGTTATTTAAAATGTTGAGTTTTCAGGGTTGCCTGGGTGGCTAAGTTGGTTAAGCATCTCTTTTGCTCAGGTCATGATCCCAGCAAGATGGAGCCCGACATTGGGCTCCCTGCGCAGCTGGGAGCCTGCTTCTCCCTTTGTCCCTCTCTTTCTGCCCCTCTCCCCACTCTTGGGTGCATTCTGTCTCTTTATCAAATAAATAAATAAAACCTTTAAAAATAAATAAATAAATAAATAAACTAAAATTTTCAGTTTTCAACAGGTTATGGGACATCAAAAGAAATGAAAATTAAGGCCCAAGCACAGGAAAACAAAAAATAAATCAAGTGGAACTGTAGGAAACCAAAACATTGGACTTACTAAACCATGACTTTAAATGAGTTATTTCAAATATGCCAAAGAACTAAGGGAAATTGTGATAGTGATAATATTAGTAAAGAGATAAAAATTATTTTAAAAAATCATAAATTCTGGAGTTAAAAAGAACAATAATTGAAACAAAAAATGTACTCTAAGGTTTCGAGAGTACATTTGGCCATACAGAAGAAAGAAAAAGCAAACATGAAAATTGGTCTATGAAGATTATTCAGTCTGAGTAACTGAAAGAAAAAGGAATTAAGTAAAATGAGCAGAACCTTGGAGACCTGTGACACATCATCAGGAATGCCAATATGTATTTATGAAAGTCTAAGAAGGAACAGAGAGGGAGAGAGAAAGAAGGAAGGAATATTTGAAGAATTAACATTCAGAACTCTCTGAATTTAGGGGCACCTGGGTGATGCAGTTGGTTAAGCACTGGACTCTTGCTTTTGGCTCAGGTCATGATCCTGGGGTCATGAGATCAAGCCCCACATCAGGCTCTGCACTCAGTGTGGAGTCTGCCTCAGAGTCTCTCTCCCTCTGTCCCTCCTGCTCATGCTCTCTCTCTAAAAGAAGTAAATTAATCTTCTAAAAAAAACTATTTGAATTTTGATGAAAAATATTAATTTACAGAAGCTCAACAATTTTCAAGTATGATAAACTTAAAAGTACACTGAGTAACCAAAGTCAAAAAGCAACTATGTAGAAAAGCACTGGGACTCTGAACAGGCTTCTGTATATCCTTAATAAGGGATAAATTTGTGGCTAAAAGAAAATGAACCTCGCAATAAGAGGAGTGGATGGTAATGGAAGAAAATATGGTTTTACTGAGTGCTAATAATATGCCAAGCAATGCCTAAATTTATGCAACAGTTATATAATACAGTAACAAAAATTATGTGAGAGTAGAAAACACAAAATATTCTTAGATGAGTTAAAAACCAAAAATAATAATGTTTTGAGAGGTTATTTATTAAGCATTTATTTATCTTACATTTATTTTATTTTTTATTTACATTTATTTATTAAGCATTTTATGCTTCACTCTTCTAAAATTTCTACACATTCAATAATTTATTTTATCCCTACTACCCCCCCCCCAGAGTTAGATATTATTATTCTCATTATAAAGTTGACAAAAATAGGCATAGAAAGATTTAGCAATATGTTCAAAGCACAAAACTAGAGAGTGGAGGATCCAGTGTTCAACCCAGGCACTCTGATTATTCCACTTGTGTCTTGTGCTCTTGATCTCTGCACAAAGCTTTGGAGTTTATTTAAATGCACTCTGAATGTTCTCTTTTTTTGTTTGCTTTTATTTTATTTCCCAGTAGAGTATTTCCAACATGAGATGCAGTGAGAGTTCTAGATAGGAATGTTTTTCTTCTTGGAAAATTATAGTCAAGTTATAGATGACAGAAAAAAAATATAATTTTGCTCAGGGCAATTCAGAATAGCTCAAGAAGCACATTCACCATCATATTCAACAAGTTATCTGACCATTTCTCTTCCACTGCCCCCTCCTGAGTCTCACATCATGGGCTCCCCTGCATGTAAAAGCTCCTAGACAATTACCCTGCCCATTTAGCAGTCTTTTTCATTTCCAAGTGCTGCTTGGAACTCATACTGAGCCCTTCTTCAATTGAAGTAGTCTCAGAAGTCGACTCCGTATCTCCTTGGTCCTAACGCCATAGATGATTGGGTTAAGCACAGGAGGCACCAGAACATAGAGGTTTGCCAGAAAGATGTGCACATTCTTGGGGACTCGGTGCTGCCCAAAGCGGTGGGTGAGGAAGGAGAAGAAGGCAGGAATGTAGAAGACCAGGATGACTCCGAGGTGGGAACCGCAGGTATTCAGAGCCTTGTGCCTGGCATCTTGAGATGGCAGGCGGAAGACAGCATGGAGGATAAAGCCATAGGAAATGGCAATGAGGATGGAATCCAGACCCATGGCCAACAGAGCCACAGTCAGCCCATAGACAATATTGACAGTGATGTTGGCACAGGCCAGGCGAGCAATGCCCATGTGCTCACAGTATGTGTGTGCCATGACATGGTGACCACAGTAAGGCAGTCGCCTCAGCAAGAAGATGAATGGGGAGACGATGGCCACACTACGGACAAGTCCAGCAAAGCCAATTTTGCCTATTGCGGTATGGTTGAGAATGGTTGTATATCTCAGTGGGTTGCAGATAGCCACATAGCGATCAAAGGCCATGGCAAGAAGAACTAAAGACTCCAGAGTATAGATAGAATGGACACAAAACATCTGTGCTAGGCATCCACCAAAGGAAATCTCACCAGCATGGAGCCACAAAATGGCCAGCATTTTGGGCACAGTGGTAGAGCTGAGAGCCAGGTCAGTGAGTGAGAGAAGACACAGGAAGAGGTACATGGGTGCATGAAGAGCACTGTCCGTCACAATGACCAGGATGAGAGCAGCATTCCCAGCCAGAGCTACCAGATACATGGCACAGAAGGGAATGGCAATCCAGACGTGGGCCCACTCCAGCCCTGGGATCCCTGTCAGGAACAGAGTGGCTGGGACACCATCATCACTGAGGTTGGAAGCTGCCATTCTGCATGGAAATAAAGGGCTCAATACAAAAGGTCATGGTGTGACTGCCCTGCCGCATCAGTTCTTTGGTTCATTCACATAAAATGATGATATTTCTGTGAGACAATATTTTTTAGGCTGAGAAAATTATTTGTTATTAACTTGTTCAAGAATCTTAAAGATGCTATCAGACAGTCTAGTTGAGAGACAGCAGTCAGTACTGTGGCAAAGGCAGCTAGAGGTCCTGCACACCCAGCAGTGTGATGGCTGAATACTCAGGCTAGATGAGCATACCAAGGGATGACAGAGGCAGATCAAGGCAGAAAATTATTGTCCTTGGGACACAGTGAAGATATTCTGGAAGGGAATCTGGTTTTGCTGTGGAAGGCTAGCTACTATTCAAAAACATTCCCCTTAAGTAAGCACATCGTCTACTTAAAAGAAACCTGTGTGGGATTCTAGGAAACTTGAATTTTGGTCCTGATACTCTAACAGAATTGATCTGTGACTGAGAATAAATCTTCTACTTCTTGGCCTGTCTTAATTTGAAAAAAAAAAAAAAATCAATGACTCTATAATCATTCTCTCCTTTCCCATCTGTTCCTTATGTGGCATTGGAATAATCCCACAACCTCTTTGGGACTTCTTTTTTCCAACTCTCAATTTGAAATCACATCATATGGTTTATTACCTTCACAAAGTTTATAGTTGACCATAGGAAATGGCAATGAGGATGGTATCCTCATTGAATCCAGACCCATGGCCAGCAGAGAATGTATGAGTTAAAAATTTAAAAGTTAAAATAGTATGTATGAATTAAAAATTTCGACACCTGAGGGGCACCTGGGTGGCTCAGTGGGTTAGGGCCTCTGCCTTCGGCTCGGGTCATGAGCCCAGGGTCCTGGGATCGAGCTCCGCGTAGGGCTCTCTGCTCGGTGGGGAGCCTGCTTCCTTCTCTCTCTCTGCCTGCCTCTCTGCCTACTTGTGATCTCTGTCTGTCAAATAAATAAATAAAATATTAAAAAAAAATTTCGACACCCGAAATCATTGCCCCCTTTTGTGGCAAGCTCTTTATCTACTAACACCCTTCTGGAGAAAATAGAGTGTCATAATCCTTTGCACCCTTAATCGAAGGGAGACAATATCCAGAGAAGTAAACTGATGTCATCCAGATCACAAAGCATGTTCACTGCAGAGGGTCCTGAAATTAGGGGTCCTGATTCTAGTTTCAAGTTTCACCTGACCCAGATGTCCATGACTATGACCAATATCTGAATTCCCCTCTCTCAAAGAAGGCATTTGTCAAATATCAATTCATAAGGCTGCAAACACTTTCCTAATTATCTGAATTCCAAATGTAAAGAGAATTAGGGAGGCCCTCGTATTTGTATAGAGACTTTCACTGATGAAGGTCTTGGGCTTGGACTTGACACATGCTTTGACTGCAGTGGGGAGAGAGGCTTGGATGGTGGTGGGCAGAGAGCTGGAATCGCTACTGTCTTCCCTTCCCTATTCTTTCCAGCCCATTCTTAGCCCATTAAGGAACGTTCCAAGTGGAATTATAAGGTACTAGTACTCTGTGACCATCTGGGATGTGAAGGACAGAAAACCTATGGTTAGAGCAGAGTTGGAATTTTTTTTCCCCTAGGAAATAATGAGATATGGATACTGAGGGAGTGCCACTCTGGTCCATAATGGGAGCATCCTCTGGAAACTGTCTCAGGGTCTGGCCTTTGAGGTCCTGACCTAGACCCCCAAAATTTAACCCTGTGTTCTGTCATAGAACACAGTTGTTGGGCAACCAGATTTGAAGAACATACCTGTATGGAAGACACGCACTTGCAGGTGGAGCCCACTGAAGTTGGAGCTCTGTGAGAGGGTGTACTGAGTGTGGGGCTGTGTGTGGGCAGAGGGTGCCCGAGTGACAGCTTGTGCAGGAGGTGGGTATCTGAATGCACAGAGTTAGTTAAGGAGGTGAAAGTTGTGTTTCAGTGCAGGATCAGGTGGGTGTGGTAGGAGGGAACAGAAGGGTCTGAATGTGTAATCTGGGTTGAAACGTCTGATCTTTGTTTGCTCTCTGTTTTCAGGGCTCAGTGATTGTCTTCAGCTCAGCTCTGTGTCCCAGCCTTTGCTGGTGAATGGGCTTCATAAGCAAGCTTATTTATTGCCTCTGTCTGTGATGCTCAGGAGTGTAAACCAAATTGGCCTCCTCCAGGGATTTGGTCTGTGATGCACATTTTGAGAGAAAGAATGAGAAGGAGCATTGATAACATGAGGAGTATTTTGGAAAATCTTCCTTGATGACTCTTCTAGGAAAAAGGAAATGAAACTACTGGTGTATTTTATTTTAGGTTTTGTCCTCCCTTCTCCTCTCTTTCTTTCTCTTTTCTTTTGTTTCCTTCATTTCTTCTCTTCTCTTTATTCTGTGTGTTTTTCTGAACTTCCTCTCACTGTAAATTCATCAGACTTCTGTGCTCATGGGCAGCAAACAATGGTGGTGAGCACATGCATACATTGTTGCAATATAGGCTTCACCTACAAAACACAAGCTCAAAAATGAAATGAATTTCATGAGGGTGACCATAGAGTATTAAGGAAAGCATAGTGTCCTTTTCTGCATGGGTTCTATGCAAGTGTCCCCTTCATTTGCCATGGCTTCAGACCTGGTAAGAAATGTTAACCATACTCTAGGTAGACCCCTGCAGATACCTGAACTTCAGCCATCCATCAGGTCCCTACATGAAAGATTCCCTCTGTGAAAGCACCTTCCAGGATTAACTGATTTTTCTTCTATGACTTCAGCATACACTATTCTCTTCCCTTGTAACATACCTCCCTCCTCTCAAATTATTTCAATTTAATGTTCTTCAGAAATTTTATGTTGTTGTCACACCCAGTTGCCTGCATTAGTTAAGCATCCTCTTCTTGATTTTGGCTCAGGTCATGATCTCAGGTTCATAAGATGGAGCCCCTCAGTGGATTATGCACTAGGAGCACTGGGCTTGGTATCTGCTTGGGATCTTCTCTCCATCTCCCACTGCCCCTGTCCACCCATATGTACTCTCTTTCTCTAAAATAGTAAGTAAATAAATCTTTAGAAAATAGTTTTATGTGATGATTACCTAAAAGAGTTTTCAAAACATTACATTCCCCTTTCATAACTTTGAGTTGAGTCTAAGAATTATCATTAAAAGTTCAAAGAGTAGTAAAGTTTTAATATCTAGTATACTGTAAATATGGGCATTTAAAAATAGAAGTCCTATATGATAAGTTTTAATTTATATTATGGAAATTCTATGCCCTAGAAATTTCCAGCTCATCATTACCCATTTAAAGTATTTGAACAGAGACAAGATGGCGGGGAAGTAGGAGAAGGCGCCGTTTCAACCTGTACCCTAAAGTGACCTGATTACCTACCAAAGAACTCCAATCACCCATGAAATCAGCCTGAGATCAGAATTATACATGTCTGGATCTCTTCATGGGTAGAAGATGCCAGTGGGCAGATAAAGCAGAGTGGGAACTTTGGACTGAAACCGGAAGATATATAAAAGGGGGAGGGAACCACCAGAGGTGACCGATTGGAAAGTAATATCCCTAACACGAGCGAGAGTGCCCTGCATCTGGGGACCACCATTAACTTGGAGACTGGTTAAAAGCACTCAGAAAGAGCAAAGGTTTGGGGGGGGGGTGATTGTGGGAATCGGGGAGGCTAGGTTCAGGGGCTTAAGTCCCCTGACCCAGGACAGCCTCCCCTGGCGCGGAGCCAGAGAGAGTGCAGTGGAGAAACCAGGTCTTGGTCCCTGAGTCGCCAGAGCGCCAATGCCTGGGGTCCCGCTCCTGTGAGGGGCTGGGAGCCTCGCCAGCTGGCAGTACGCTGAGCCGTGCTACAGAGCCTGAGACGGGTGCACCCCTCACTCTCCCCTGAGAGAGGTGTGTGAAGGCCCAGACTGGTGGTCTCGGACCTGCTGCTCAGAGCCTGAGACAGGAGCGTGCGACCCGCAACCTCCCCTAAGAGAGGTGTGCGCAAGCCTGGTGTTCTTAGACCCAGAAAGACTGGCACTCCCAGCCCCGGCCAGTGGGAAAATCTCAGTGTGCCATCACTGCTTGGAACCTCTCTAGCGGCCAGGAGCTGCCCAGACAGCCGCTGCTGCCATGGTTTTGGGTACAAGCAGAAGATCCTGCATCCCCAGGGACTGCGACTCAGAACATGCTCTGCCAGCGACCAAGGGGGGATTTATATGGACTCTGCAACACCCACGGGTGACCAGACCGAGGCTTCTCTCTGAGAGGGAGGTCAGGGTGCAGATTGCTTTGCTCTAAACCTACAAAAACCATCAAAAGCGGTCAAGGAGAGAGGGAAAAAAAGAAAAGTGAACAAACATAAAAACCTCCAGAGAACAAAAGCCTGAAAAAAACCTGTTTCCTCAGAGCCCACCCCCTTGAGCGGGGCGAGAGGACTTAACTCAGGGAACATCATTGACTAAAAACCCACGTGGCAGGCCCCTCCCCCAGAAAAACAACAAGGAAAGAAAAAGAGAAAGAAAATAAAAAGACTACAAGAGAACAACCACCACTACTTCATAGGACAAATTTTATTTTTAACTCGTTCCCACTATTCTGGTTCATTATTTTTTATATAGATAATTTTTAAACTATTTATCATCACAGTAAGATGTCCAGTACATCAAATTCCATAATAACCTTCTAACCTGAACTTTTTGATACATACACCTGTGTTTTTCCTTTGCATTTCTATTTTTTTAAACAGTGATTTTAAAAAAAATATATTTTTTTAGCATAACAGTATTCATTGTTTTTGCACCACACCCAGTGCTCCATGCAATTCGTGCCTCTCTAACCCACCACCTGGTACCCCATCCTCCCACCCCCTGCCCCTTCAAAACCCTCAGATTGTTTTTCAGAGTCCATAGTCTCTCATGGTTCACCTCCCCTTCCAATTTACTCCAGCTCCCTTCTCCTCTCTAACACACCTTGTCCTCCGTGATATTTGTTATGCTCCACAAATAAGTGAAACCATATGATAATTGACTCTCTCTGCTTGACTTATTTCACTCAGCATAATCTCTTCCAGTCCCGTCCATATTGATACAAAAGTTGGGTATTCATCCTTTCTGATGGAGGCATAATCCTCCATAGTGTATACGGACCACATCTTCCTTATCCATTCGTCAGTTGAAGGGCATCTTGGTTCTTTCCACAGTTTGGTGACTGTGGCCATTGTTGCTATAAACATTGGGGTACAGATGGCCCTTCTTTTCATGACATCTGTATCTTTGGGGTAAATACCCAGTACTGCAATGGCAGGATCATAGGGAAGCTCTAGTTTTAATTTCTTGAGGAATCTCCACATTGTATTCCAAAGTGGCTGCACAACTTTCATTCCCACCAACAGTGTAAGAGGGTTCCTCTTTCTTCACATCCTCTGCAACACATGTTGTTGTTGAGGGTGGGAGGGATAGGGTGTCTGGGTGATGGACAATGGAGAGGGTATGTGTTGTGGTGTGTTGTGAATTTCATAGGACTGATGACTCATAGACCCGTACCCCTGAAATAAATGCTACATTATATGTAAATAGCAATGGTCCTAAGTGAGCAGGTTTGGGCAAAGGAGAGTTTCCTTATGTCTGGACCCACACCTGTGAGGAGGGATTCCAGTCAGGTGGTCTATCTGAGGGGCATACAGGGTTGTTTCAAAGTAAGGAACAATAAAAAATATCCATTCAGAACCTACTGCTTCTATTAGAATCAATTGTTATCACCAAAGACAAAAATAGATGCTTTTGCTGAGAAATATTAATTTTTACATACAAAAATTTCAACAGATTGCAAGTAGGATAAACTTGAAAAAGACAGTTACTGATGTCAACAAGGGACTATCCATAAAGGTACTGGAACTCTAATCAAGCTTCTATAAACTTAATAAGGGGTAAAATTATGGCAAAGTAACGGGAGATAATATGGTTTTATTGAGCACTAATCATATCCCCAGTACTGTCTAACTTTCAGACATGAGTTATTATAATTGTGTGAGCTCAGATACTACAAGACTTAGATAAGTTATAAAAATGAAATGTTTTGAGAAGTTACATTTTTTGAGATGTTTACTTTTACATCTTACACTTATGTATTTAGCATTTTATGTTTCAGACACTATTGTAAGATTTCTACATACATTCAGTAGTTTGTCAATCCTCACCACAACCTCAAGAGTTGAAAATGATCATTATCCCCATTAACAGTCAACCAGAATAAGGAGAAAAGTATTTATCAACTTGCTCAAAGCACAAAACTGATAAAAATTAGAGGAGACACCATTTAAACATAATCACCCTGATTTAATTTTAGTTTTCATGCTCTTAGCCACTGCCCAAAGTCTTGGATTTCAGATTCAAATGCACTCTGAATGTTCTCCCTTTGTTTCTCACCTCACTTCCCAGTAGAATATTGCAACCATGAGGTACAGTGTGAATTCCAGACAGGAATGTCTTTCTTCTTGACAAATTATAGCCCCTAACTGAGATGACAGAAAAAATATAATCTCATTATGGGCAATTCAGAATTGCTCAAGGAGCACATTCACCATCATATTCAACATTTCCAATTTATATGACTATTTCTCTTCCTCCCTTATCTCACATGATAGGCTCCCATTAATATAAAAGCTTCTAGACAATTATTCTTCTCACTTACCTTTCTTTATCATTTCCAAGTGCTACTCAGAACTCACACTGAGCCCTTCCTCAAGTGGAGCAGTCTAAGAAGTCGACTCTGAATCTCCTTGGTCCTAGCCCCATAGATGATTGGATTGAGCACAGGAGGCACCAGAACATAGAGGTTTGCCAGAAAGATGTGCACATTCTTGGGGACTCGGTGCTGCCCAAAGCGGTGGGTGAGGAAGGAGAAGAAGGCAGGAATGTAGAAGACCAGGATGACTCCGAGGTGGGAACCGCAGGTATTCAGAGCCTTGTGCCTGGCATCTTGAGATGGCAGGCGGAAGACAGCATGGAGGATAAAGCCATAGGAAATGGCAATGAGGATGGAATCCAGACCCACGGCCAGCAGAGCCACAGTCAGCCCATAGACAATATTGACAGTGATGTTGGCACAGGCCAGGCGAGCAATGCCCATGTGCTCACAGTATGTGTGTGCCATGACATGGTGACCACAGTAAGGCAGCCGCCTCAGCAAGAAGATGAATGGAGAGACAACGGCTATACTCCGGAGTATGCCGGCAAGGCCAATTCTGCCTATGATGGTATGGTTGAGAATGGTTGTATATCTCAGTGGGTTGCAGATAGCCACATAACGATCAAAAGCCATAGCAAGAAGAACTGAGGACTCTAGAGCATAGATAGAATGGACACAAAACATCTGTGCCAGGCATCCACCAAAGGAAATCTCACCAGCATGGAGCCACAAAATGGCTAATGTCTTGGGCACAGTGGTAGAGCTGAGAGCCAGGTCAGTGAGTGAAAGAAGACACAGGAAGAGGTACATGGGTGCATGAAGAGCACTGTCCGTCACAATGACCAGGATGAGAGCAGCATTCCCAGCCAGAGCTACCAGATACACAGCACAGAAGGGAATGGCAATCCAGATGTGGGCCCACTCCAGCCCTGGGATCCCTGTCAGGAACAGAGTGGCTGGGAGATCATCATCACTGAGGTTGGAAGCTGCCATTCTGCATGGAAATAAAGGGCTCTATCCAAGGGGTGACTGTATGACTGCCCTCTCACATCAGAGTTTTGGCTCATTCACATAAAATGATGACCCTTCTCTGAAACAATCTTGTTTAGGCTGAGAAAAACATATATTGTTTTTATTTTTTTATTTTAATTTTTATTTTTTATAAACATATATTTTTATCCCCAGGGGTACAGGTCTGTGTTTTTAACTTGTTCCAAATATTAAAATACTGTATCACATATAATCCATTATTTTCATCTATTTTCTATAGTCAAAGTTTGTTTTTTGATTTCCACATTCCAAACGCCAACCATACCTACCAGAATCTTTGTAGGATACCCGCACCCCTAAACGTTAGTTGTAATCTGTCACAAAAATGTTGCTGAACCTTGAGAAAAATCTTTTCTCTGAATAGTCTCCAAGTATGAAGAATAATGAGCCTGGAATCCTAGTCACAGCTTTTCTGTTTATTCACTATTTAACATTGGATAAGTTACACAATATTTTTGATACTCAATTTTCTTATTTATAAGTTGGAAATGACACACCTGGCTTCCTTATTTCACGTGATTTTTTGGGGGGTAGGAAAGCTGTAGGTATATGGTAGGATTAAAATGTTTGGACACCAAAAATAATGTCCTTCTCATTTGTGCAAGCTCTTTTTCCTGTAGTCATATTTTGGAGTGATAGAGAGTATTATAATTATTCTACATCTGTTTTATCAAGGGGAAGTCCAAGTTCAGAGAAATAAACTAATGCAGTTCAGTTCACAAAATGTGTTATTTTTTTTAAAGATTTTATTTATTTATTCGACAGAGAGAGATCACAAGTAGGCCGAGAGGAAGGCAGAGAGAGAGGAGGAAGCAGGCTCCCTGCTGAGCAGAGAGCTTGATGCGGGACTCGATCCCAGGACCCTGAGATCATGACCTGAGCCGAAGGCAGCGGCTTAACCCACTGAGCCACCCAGGCGCCCCACAAAATGTGTTATTGTCAGACTGAAATTACATCTCACATCTTCCGATTAAAAGTTTGGTGTTTTCACCTCACAGTAGCCTCACTTATATGGCCAATACTTGAATTCTTTTCCTTGCCAGATAACTCTAAAATCAGTATCTAATGTGGCAAACCCTTTACTCATTATCTGGACTTCAAAGAAACAGATACTAGTGAAAGCTCCTCCTATTTGCCTGGGGACTTCCAGTGATGCCCACAGGCCCTGGAGGAAAGAAACATGGGTGGAGGAGTGGAGAGCTGGAGTCAGTACCACCTTCTCCTGTTCTCCCTTCCCAGCCTATTCTTGCCAGCAAAGGAAGATTTTCCAAGACTACTATAAGGAGGCCACTACTTTGTGAGCTACTCTGACATTCTACGTAGGTACCAGAAAGCCTAGGTCCAAACAAGGTTGTTTTCCAGGGGAAAAATGTGAAAAATACACTGAGCTGGAGGAACATTCTGGGTGGAATGCAGGAATCCTTCCAAATTCATCCTTTTTGGCCTTGGCTCTGGGTCACTATGATGCCTTGGAAACCTAGACTTTAATAATTGAACTCTGAGTTCTTTCTGGCACATATTCTTTTTTCTGTAGTTTGATTTCAAAAACATACCTGTGTCAGGTGACCTTTGTTTACAAGTTGAGCGTGCTGAAGCTGGGGTTCTGTGATGGGTGTCACCTGCCAGTGTGGGGCTGTGTGGAGAGTACTTCAGGGATGTGAAAGCTGTGTTCTTGTGCAGGATGGATGGACGTGATTTGGAGAATGATGGGGGCTGAGTGTGGAATCTGAGTTCAAAAGTCAGATCTTCCCTCACTTTTGTGAGATCATTGAGGTCTTCAGCTTAGTTCTGACTTTCAGCCTCTTCTGATCAAGAGATTTGATAAGTGAGGTTATTTATTGACTCTCTCTGATGCTAATTATGAAAACCCAAGGCTGTTTGGCTCTAGAGATTTGATCCATGGTGCTCATTCTTAGAGAGACAATAGGGCGGGGTTGAAAAAGGGGAAAGAAATGAGGAAAGAACATTTCCCTAGGAAATTTTCAAGGAAAGTAGCAATAAAATCTATTAAGTTTTATGTTTCTCTTCTCTTCTCTTACTTTCCCTTTTCTTTCATTTTCTTCTTTTTCTCTGTTTCTCCCCCTTAATTATGGTATCTCTCTGAATTTACATATATAGTGGCCCATGGTATTCCGTGTACACATGGCATCATCAATGTTATATGTAAATATGGTGGTAAGAAATGGTGGTAGAGAGGCTCAGGCTCCATTGTCCCATTAACTTCCATAATTTCAAGAATAAGTTACTAAGATTTTAAGAACATGGCAGTAGAATATTAAACCAAATACAGGACCTTCTGAGCATAGGCATTATGCCACTGTGCAGGTTTCACACCCACAGACCTTGTCCTAGGAGTGAAGCCATCAGTTCTCTAGCCAGATGCACTCAGAGCCTTTGACATTACCACATCTATCAAGCCTTCACACAAAGGCTTCCATCCTTCAAAACCTTCAGAGTGCTGCACTATTTTCCCTTGTTCATACTTGTTTCCTTTCAATTTTTTTTTAAAGATTTATTTATTTGAAAGAGAGAGCAAAGACACACAAGAGAGTGGGGGGAGGGGCAGAGGGAGAGAGAATCTCAAGCAGACTCCATGCTGACCAACAGCTCCATGCAGGGCTCAATCCCATTAACCCACGATCACTTCCTGAGCTGAAACCAAGAGCCAGACACTCAACCTACTGAACCACTCTGGCACCCCTCTTCTCGTATTAATACAAAGCAGTGGTCTTCAAAAATTTTTGCTCAGATAATTTCCAAAAGAACTTTTCAATAGTATACACTCCCTCAAAACTGTTAAGTTGACATCAAAAATTGTCATTTTCTATTAAATATTAGAAAAAATATAACTTACAGTATAGTGTGAATATTGATTTTTTTTTAAGATAAAAATACCACATCAGTCTTTAAGTGTATCCTATGGAATATAGACAGCCTTGAAATTTTCTTCCCCTCATTTATTATCCATTTAAAAATACATGAACAAATGAATAAGTTTTCCATAACTGTCATTCATATATAATATATATGTATATCTCTTTATATATGAATGAAATGAATGAATGAAAAAAATGAATGCATATATATGTATATGTGTATATATATATATATATATATATATATATATATATAATTTTTTTTTTTTTTTTAAGAGAGCATGAGTGGGGTGGTGTATGGGGTAGAGGCAGATGGAGAGAGAAGTCAAAGCAGACTGTGTACTAAGCATGGAGCCTGATGTGGGGCTCAGTGTCATGGCCCTGATATCTTTACCTGAGCTGAAATCAAGAGTTGAATGCTTATCCTACTGAGCCACCCAGGCTCCCTGTAACTGTCATAAATTTAACATTAATGCTTTGTCTACTTGAAGTTGGTTCATTTTCCTACATATTAATTTTTGTGCTTAAAAATCTTGTGGTGATAACCCTTCTTTCCTTATTTCCAATAAAAAATATATGCAAATTGGAATTATTTATTTTATTTTCTTCAATCATTAGGTTGTGAGTGTTAAAATGTTCTACAATTACAATTATTTTAAGTATGCATTAATAAAAGCAATATAGAGAAGCTTTAATTTCATGAATTATTATACATAAACATTTTTTTAATACAAAGTTTTTAATAAGATTGATGGGGGTTTTCTTATTATTCCTTTAGGGAATTTATATATTAAAAAAAATCAATATTGATGGTATGAGATAAGTTTCACCCTTAGTTATCTCCATATAAAACTAAGTTCTAGGAACCCTTGTTTTTAAATCAATAGCTATGAGTGTAAGGAGTTTGAATTGCCTGGCACACTGACTTAATAGAGATTCAGTAAGTGCTGGAATCAATTTCTGCTGAAAGAAAGGAGATTCTGCTTTAGAAGCTTAAAAGAGAGTGCCCAAAGAGCTGGGGCCAAGAATTTCAAGAATGGGCCACCAGAAGCTGGCTCTACAAATCACATACAAATCATATGTGATTTGTATGACAAGGCTGTTTGGAGTTAAGTGTAGAAAAAAACACCACAAACTGGAACCAGCTGCTTTTATAAGAATCAACTGCTGTTGCCAAGGATAAAACAGTTGCTTGGGTGATAAGACAGAAGCAGAAAGCTAACAGGAAAAGTAAATCCCTTCTCTCAGCTTCTAGTCAGCTCCTAATGGCTCCTATTGGCACAGCCTAACAATATATTTAATTTTAGAACTTTCAGATACTGCCAAAATACTAAAATCCAAAGCCACCTATTATTCTTAAAATAAAATGTATAAGGCAGGGAAAGCAAACCTAGCTGATATGTGGTGATGTAACTGATAAAGTGGCTTGCTCTGAGTCAGTTGTTGAAATTTTCCCAATACTTGCTGCATAGAAGCCAGAGCAGAACACAAGAAAGCATGAAATTGAATTTTAAATGTTTCCTTTTCAGATAACTGAATTTTTATAACTAAGTTTATAACCATAATCCAAAGAAAGTTAAAATCAATATCATAAAGACTGATCTTTTTCTACCAGAGGTGTTCCCCCCCTTCATCAATTTAGGCTTTATTCTTCCATCAAACTAGCTCCTTGGTATCTATTCTGGACCAATATTATCAGGCTTCTCTGATGGTAGCCTGAGGACTTCCTAATACTCTAGAAAAAAATCACAAATAGCCACAAAGTAACACAATGTGAATATGCAGCTTCATACTTCAGCTTCACCAAGAAATTATTCTATTTGATACAGTTAATTTTCTCTATCATTCCCCTTAACTGCCATTTCAAACATCCACTCCTCTCTTAGAACTTGCTGCACCACTTATAATAAGCAGGCAGAATATTTAGATTTTGGCGACTACTTATAAAAAATGCATGAGAGAAAGGATGTGTGGAATGATGGTTAGGTTTTAGCTTTAGCTATCAAAGTCATGCCACTCACTGAGAAGAGGAAAGGAAAAAAACTTATATTCATATATTGGACTTTTTGATCTTTTTGATTGGAAAGGAAAAAAAAACTTATATTCATATATTGGACTTTTTGATCTCCAGCCAATTGGAGATGCCAAGTGGTCAGCTGGAAAACAAGAAGTAAATTAGAGCAGGATACACAGATGAGTTGATTAGTGTGTTTCAAAGATATGAAAATCTGATTTTTCTTCCAAGGTCATGCGGAGTGATTACACAGAGTCAAAACTGAAGCTAGCTTAGGAAAGAACCATGGATAATATTAATACTTAAGAGCGAATAGAGGGAGAGCCAATTGCCAAGGAAACTGAAGAGAGGCATTGGACATAGGTGGATGACCTGGAAAGAGTGACATGACTGATCCAAGAAAGGAGGAAAAAAATCAAGAAAGAAGCGAGGTTGACTGTCTCTGCACTGAGAGTCTATTGTATTTAGTAATGCTGAGATCAGCAGTGACATTGGAAGCATAGTTTTGTGGTGTGACATCACTAAAATACAGTCCATTAGGGAGTTAACAAGGAACAAGAAAGAAGAGACCGTGAGAAGTGTGGCCTATGTGTGGGTCGTTAGTCGGTCACAATGTAGCCACTTTTTCTAAGCTGTAGAAAGCCCACTTCTCCTTATAAGACTTGAGGAATAGAAGGGATTGAATGTTCCAGCTAAAAAAGATAATATAGGTCAGAAGAAGTAGAGAGATGAGTTAAGACCAATACCTAAAGAACTATTCATGTCCCAATCATTGTTTAGCTTTTAAACCAAGGGAGATCTGTTTTGAAGAGCTAAAGCAAAAATATTTGGATTTTTAAAAATCATTCTGCCAATGGAGGGAAAGAATGGCTGAGTCCAGGCAGATTTGGTGCAGGGGGCAATGGAAGTCTGTTTTGGGAATTCAGATGTTGAAGGTCTACTCTTGGGCAGATATGGTATCATGAAATGGCAAAGCAATTTGAAGAAATGTTATAAGATGTGACAACTAATCAGACAACACGGTTGCGAGAAAACACATTAATGATGCATAAAAATGTTCAGGCCATGGCTGATAATGTCAGTGCCCTTAATAAGAAATCAGGGGAAAGAAAATAGTGGGCCTTTGACTGTCATTTTGGTAAAATCAGAAGACCGCTTTTGGTTCTTATTGTCCATGCCTGAGCACTCCCCAAAATTCTGTGCTGACTGGAAACAGTGTCTCAAATTCCCATGCTGTCTGCTTTCTCTATACAAATCTAGTTTAATAGAGAAAACATGGTAATGTAAAGGGTAATAGTATAGAAATGAGCGAACAGTTCACAAGTAAACCCACACATCTATGGTCAATGGATTTTCAACAATGGTATTAAGACTGCTTAATGGGTAAATATAATCTTTTCAACAAAGGTTGCTGGAATAATTGGATAACCACATGAAAAAGACAAAAGTGGGACCCATCTCTCAACTTACATATAAAAATTAACTCAAAATTTAAAAAAAAAAAAAATGGAGGGCCTGTGTGGCTCTGTCGGTGAAGCATCTACCTTTGGCTTGCGTCAAGGTCCCAGGGTCTTGTGATTGAGCCCCACATCAGGCTTCCTGCTCAGTGGGGAACCTGCTTCTCTCTCTTTCCCCTGCTTATGCTCTCTCTCTCGCTCTCTCTCTGACTCTCTATCCCTCTCAAATAAACAAACAAAAAAAAACCTTTAAAAAAAAAGGAAAATTTAAAAAATTAACTCAAAATAGATTAAAAAATCTAAATGTAAGGTATAAAACTGAATACCTCTAGAAGAAAACTTAGGTATATTAGACAATGTTTGTTTTGATATAATACCAAAAGCACAAGTAACCAAAGAAAAAAATATATAAATTGGACTTAAAAAAACAACAATAACAAATCTTTTGTGCTTCTAAGGACAGTATCATGAAAGTGGAAAGATAACCAACAAAATGGGAGAAAATATTTGCAAATCATTGCCTGACAATAGTTTTGTATTCAAAATATATAACGATGTCTTATAACTCAACAACAAAAAGTCATATGAACCACTTTAAAAATGGGCAAATGACTTGAATAGACATTTCTGCTAAAAACAGACATACAAAGAGCCAGTAAGCACATAGATGTTAGTTTCATTAGTTATTTGGCAAATGCAAACCAAGATCACTGTGAGATACCATTGCACACATATTAGGAAAACAAAACAGAAAATAACAAATATTAGTAAAAATGTAGAGTGATCAGAACCTTCAAACATTGCTGGTAAAATGTAAATTGATGAAGCCACTTTGGAAAACCATTTGGCTTTTCTTCAAACAGTTGAATGTAGAATTACCAAATGACTCAGCAGTTTTACTCCTCAGTATATATTCTGAAGAACTGAGGACATATTTCCACACAAAAATTTACATATTAATATTCAAAGAAGCATTATTTGTAGCCCCAAATTGAGAATAATCCAAATACCCATCAAATGACCAATACACAAAATGTAGTCTTTGTATACAATGGAAAATTATATCGGAACTGAAGCACTGACATATAATGAACCTTGGAAACATGCTAAGTGAAAGAAGCCAGACATAACCAGCCTCACATTTTATTGCATTTAATTGAAACGTTCAGAAATAGTCAAGTCCAAAGCAACAGAAAGTGGATGAGATGTTGCCAGGGGGCTAAGATAAATGAGAATGGGAAGTGAATTTAGTGGTACTGAAGCTTCTTTTCAGAGTGATGAAAACATTCTGCACTTAGGTATTGATGATGACTGCACAACTTTCCAAATACACTAAAGATCACTGACTTATACACTTAAAACTTGAATTTTATATATATTATATACATATTATATACATATAATATATATAATTTGCTATTACCATATAACCCAGTTATAAGTATATATTTATAACTATAACAAATATATATAACAAATATATATATTTTATAACATATATATAACAAATATATATAACAAATATATATACAAATATGGTGATATTTAAAATATGTATGGTAATATATAGTATATAAATAAATAAATATAATAGCAAATGTGTGTGTGTGTGTGTGTGTGTAATACGGTAATAGCAAAGTTTAAAAAGGAAATCATAAAATCATGTAATCTTTGAAACTTAGAAGTTCATCTGCCCGGGACCCAGCTGTTTATGTGACACCACACCATACCTAAAGCAGCTGCAAGCTGCTTTGGCTAGGGGTACTGAGGAAGGGGTCAGGCTTGTCTTCCAGACAGTTGCCAGTAGCAGGCCAGACATTTACAGTCATAGGATGAAAAAGAATAGTTTTCATTTATTTTACCCTTTTTTTTTTCCTTCTGTGTTCTCTAGTTGTTTTTGAGGGAGGTTGCACAGAGAAAGGCAAAGGTAAGAAAGGTAATCAAATATGAAAGAAAGGATAAATGGGGAAAAAGATAAAGATGGTAATGATTAACAGGTATATGATGTATGTTCCGGGGCACTGCTAGATAAAAATTTTTATTAGGTTTTCTAAAAATGTTAAGTGAATAAGTGAACAGTCTATATGTTTGGATGTAGCCCTGCCACTCAGTGCTAGTATAACTTTAGACCTCATTTAACCTCTTAGCACTCATTTTTCTCATCTGTAAAATGGGAAATAAACATTTCTGGCTCCTGGGTGGCTTAGTTCGTTAAATGCCTGCCTTCAGCTTGGGTCATGATCCTAGTGTCCAAGACTGAGCCCTGCATTGGGCTCCTTGCTCAGCGGGAAGCATGCTTCTCCCGCTGCCTGCCGCTCCCCCTGTTTGTGCTCTCTCTTTCTCTCTGTCAGAAAAATAAACAAAATCTTAAAAAAAAAAAAAAAGTGAACATTTCTTTCTAAGTGTGATTGTCAGAATAGAACAAGACAAGGCTCATAAAGTTCTTGGAGTTTAGGGAACGTTGTAAACACCCAGTATCACTGTTGACTATTACATTTCTATCCCTACATTCTGCCTTCTGAAAGTCCCCTAAGAAGAGGGTCCTGGAGTGGAGACTTACTGTGGGGTAAGGAAACTTTGGAACTGAGGATCAGGAAGCTTGAGTTATATTCTTAGCTTCCCAATTACTAGCACTGGGACCCCTGGTGCTCACTCTCATCATCTGCTAGAGCTATCTTAAAACCCATCCTTAGGAACATCTCAGAAGCCATGAAGACATGGTATGGGGACAGGTAAGCCCTGCTCTGCTGGGAGGAAAGGAAGTGTTTGTTGCCTTGGCCTTGGAAGTCAGATCTGAATTTCCCATGGGAATAGACAGCAAGCAGAGTCCACTGGGATTCTGCTGGGAGGAACCTATTCCCAGCAGGGTTTGACTGGGGGATATTAAGGGCTTACTGTGGGCCGGCCCTCCACTGCTAAGAGCCTGGCAGGTAGCTCCTGTGAAATGTGGTGTGTGTAGGGCCTTTGACAGACTTGACCTAGCTTGGGAAAAAAAAAGGCCATCCTCGTGGAATACATCGTCCTGTGATGTTCTCATTATTCTCAAGAGGTTTTCGTGGCCTTATTTCTCTTCTTTCTTCCTTTCCATATTTAATGTTCTTGTTACTGTCTCTCTAAAATTCCTTCTCTGGTCTGTCATTCCCCTTCCCTTGCTTGACTCTCCCATTTCCATAGCATTTCCTCTATATTCTTTATCCACTTCTCTCTGTCTCTTCCTGCCGTTTGGTTTTTCCTCTTTCTCTTCACGGTGTCTCTCTTCATCTTTTGGCCCACTTTCTGCTTTGCATGAACTCTGAGAAAACAAGGAACAGAGTAGAACACTCAGCTGAACTCGAATGTCTCTAATTAGGACAGAAAGGAGGTACTGAAACTGGCCTTCTGCCTCCGGAGGCTCTTAAGACAATTTTAGATTTCCTTCGAGTGGAACATGTGACAGGATGGATCAAAATCCAGGAATGGGTGCTCAGAAAGGGATTGACCCATGGTATCTCCTTAAGACCATCTCCTCTAAAATCCTCCCTCAGTTTCTTTGTGCGGTTCTACTGAGAGCTCATTATAATTATAATGTGCACAGCTTGCAGGTCTTATCTGGTTCATCCTCTTACCATTTCCAGTCGAGGCCTGGGGCTCAGCATCCCCAGCCTTCTGCAGTGGTTCTCTGAAACTTTGTCCCAGACTCTTAATCCCTTTAGCAGGGAATTTCTCTCTGGTTTCTAATCTGATTGTTCATTGATGTAAGGCTGGCTTTATTGGAGAGAGAAAGCAAGTTCCCCCCAACTCCAAAGATACATACAATAATAAATTACTCAGTGGTGAGTAATTTAATTCAACTAACCATGAGGGATAGAGAGCCTTTAACACCTGAACTCTAAAACTAACAGGTGAAGCCACTTATCACAGAGTATGCAAGGGGTTTTAGACATTATGAAATATTCCTAAATGTAGCTCCCTCCCCAAATGGTTATTTTGGAAATTCCACAGTAAACAAGAAAGATGACAAATGTAGAGATCATCCTTTATCATCCCACTTCACAACCCCACCCCTTTTTTATCATCCCCTCTTACAACCTCATTTGGGTTGGTGTAAGGAAGTGTTTCTCATTTTCTACTCCTGTTGAATTTTGACAGACTCTGAGATGAAAAGCAATGGCAGAAATGAAAGAATGCTATTCTTTAATAACTCATAAGGAAAAAAAAGGTAATGGAAAGAATGTTTTTAGCATTACAGGTTTTCTCTCTTGGTAATTCTCAAGATTTTGCCAATTAACTTCTGCTTGTCTATACCAAACGCTATTATGTGATAACAAGAGTTTTAAAAAAATGTTTATTTAATATAAATGCATTCAATGACTTTTGTGCTTTTGTAAAGCACAATGTGCTATTTACTTTTCATCTAAACATGCTTTTAAAA
This sequence comes from Mustela lutreola, assembly GCF_030435805.1. Lineage (NCBI taxonomy): Eukaryota > Metazoa > Chordata > Mammalia > Carnivora > Mustelidae > Mustela > Mustela lutreola. The sequence continues at coordinate 235,541,206 of NC_081290.1, read as the reverse complement.
TAATAACTTTTCAATAATAACAATAATAGGAGTGCTTCTATAATGCTTACTGTGGGCAGGACCTGTTTCAAGTCCAAGTTCTCTCTGTCACCCTCTCTCTGTTTCCCTCTTTCTATCTTACATAAGCCTGTATCCTCATGCATATGGCAACTCTCTTTTACCCCTTTCTTAAAAGTAAAGAAACTGGGGAAGAGAGTTTAAGAAATTTACCTAATGTCACTGGAACACAAACCCAGAGTGTTCTGGTGCCATGCTCTTAATTAGAAATCTCTGATGTCTCTTGAGATATTTTGATTTTCCAGGGGTCCTGCATAGACACTTCCAGTGTGATATGTGGGCTGTAGACCATGTAAGCACCCCAGGGTGGAGATTGGATTAGTGAAATTTAGTTCAAGCCATGTAACTGCTTTCCAAGAAGACCTGGACTAATTCTTTTCCCTTTTTTGGATACTTGGTTCCTCATATGTCAGACTGGATGTAAGTGTGGACATCTGTTGTGGAGTAGCTAATATCATGGCTATGTAAGTTTAAACGTTTGGAGGACAGCTGTGATGATTACATGGAAGGCATCTAGAGGACTACTGATTAGACTTAATGAGCTAGTCAACCACCCTGAAGAACAGTTAACCTACTCTTTTTCTGAAAGATGTCTAAGAAAGAATTCTTTCTTTCAATGGCCAGCATTTTATGACTTTCTCCTCATCCTCCCAGTGTATTTTAGAAATAAAATCTATGTGTAATCACAGTTTATAAACCTTTATGTTGTTTTTCCTTCCTAGGAACAACAATAGTCTTAGACACAAGTTATAATTTCTTCAAAAAGTTGGACTGGCTGATAACAAACATCCCCAGCTTCTCATGAGTAACTTCAGAATCAATATCTCTGATGCTCCCACCTTTATCCTGATGGGCTTCCCAGGAATGGAGGCCATGGAGTCCTGGCTATTCTTCCCTCTCCTTTTGCTCTACGCTATCTCCATTGTGGGAAACAACACCCTGATCCTCCTCATTGTTAAGGAGGAGAAAAGCTTGCACCAGCCCATGTACTACTTCTTGTCTCTCCTTTCAGTCAATGACTTGGGAGTATCCTTTTCCACATTGCCGACTGGGCTGGCTGCCCTCTGCTTCCGCGCCCGGGTGATTTCCTTTAACGCCTGCTTGGCCCAAATGTTTTTTATCCACCTTTTCTCTTGGACAGAGTCTGGCATCCTTCCGGCTATGAGCTTTGATCGCTATGTGGCCATCTGTAACTCCCTGCGCTATGCTACAGTGCTCACTAGTGCCCACATTGTGGCAATGGGTTTGTGTACTGTTCTTCGAGGCTTTGCCCTCATCCTAGTCTTTCCACTGCTGCTGCACAGACTGCCCTTCTGCCACCCCCAGAACATCCTCTCCCATGCCTACTGCCTTCATGTGGATATGATTAAGCTGGAGTGTACTGATGTCTCCCTCAATAGCCACTATGGGCTGTCCATTGTGCTGTTCACCTTTGGCCTGGACTCCGCACTCATACTCATCTCCTATGTACTAATATTGCGATCAGTGCTTGCCATCGCTTCCCGAGAGGAGCGCCTCAAGACACTGAACACATGCGTGTCCCACATCCTAGCTGTGCTCATCTTCTATGTGCCCATGGTGAGCGTGTCCATTGTACATCGCTTTGGTGCTGGCCTGCCGCATGCTGTTCATATCCTCATGTCTGTTCTCTACCTATTTGTGCCTCCCATGCTCAACCCTATCATTTACTCCATTAAGACAAAGGAGATACGTCGCAGGCTCCTCAAGATGCTCTTTAAGGTTAAGTCCTGAGTCTCTCATAGAGTTAGAAGCCCTGGAAAATTTGGTGTTAGAGTTAGAACCATTTAGACACCAGAGGGGGAGAGGATCAATCCCTACACTTTAAGTTATAGGGCCAATGATCAAACATGTAGTCTGGTATATTGGGTCAACACCTGCCAAGACTATCTCAGATCTTATCCATAAATCAACTATTTCAATGCCCTTTAGACAGAGAAAAAATGGTCTCTTTTCAAGAATAACCCAAAGAATGTCAAACATCACTCCAGAGTGAGATTATTTTCTGGAGGAACAGGGAAATATCTTCAAGATGCTTGGTGACATGATACTTGGACTTCTGGTAATGGGCCTGCACAATTCTGAAAAAGACCAGGGCAAAGAGGGGATAATTATGACCTAGATATCACATTTTTACCAGTATGCAAGTTTAGATTGGGTGATTGGTTTCTGATGTTGCCAGGAGCCAGAGTTCTTCTCATCATACTCTTTGAAAAAATCAAGTCTTAGAGTTTGATAGAAGTGATAGTTAATGTTATATATGAACTTGGCCGTGCCACAGGTTTCTAGATATTTGGTTAAGCAATATTTCTGTCTGTAACTGTGAAGGTGTTTCTGGATGAGATTAGCATTTGAACTGGTAAATTAAGTAAAGCTTATTGCCTTCCCCAGTGTAGGTGGGCTTGATCCAAACCACTGAATGCCTGAATTAAGTAAAAGTCCAAGTATGAAAGAAATCTCATTCTGATTGTCTCTAAGTAGGGACATTAGTATTGTCTGTCTTTGGTCTTAGGCTTGGCCTGAAACCATTGGTTATCCTGGTTTTCAGGTCTTTAACTCTGGACTGGAACTATCACTTCTCCTGGGTCTGGACTTCTGGGTCTCTATAATTGTGAGAGCCAATTCCTTATAATAAATATAATAAATATCTTTATACACACATCTTATTGGTTCTGTTTATCTGGAAAGCCCTGACTAATCCAACAGCTACAATATTTAAGTAATAAGCATTAGACTTTAGGATTCCTGGTATGTTCTTTTCACATGGGAAATCCTGAAATATGTAGGCACTTGGCTCTGCCAACCTTCACTGAACCTGACAGTCCTGTTTTTATCTCTCTGCCATGATCTTTCCTTCTTTTATATCTATCTGCTTTCCCCTCATGGAATCTGAGCTCCTTAAAGCAGCAATTTTGTCAATAGCTTTGTCCATATACATCAGATAGACTCTAGGCTCTCCATTTAGATAATGTCTGATGATGCTAGAGCAATGATGAAAGAGTAAGTGAAAAATGGTTGAATAAATAATGATGAATGAATCTTATTCATTTCTCTAGAAGAAAATCATAAGTGAATAAATTACTGAATGAATGTAAGAACTAATAATACATTTTCTTTTTTTAAAGTAGTTTCCAAGTCCAGTATGAAGCCCAATGTGGGGTTTAAACTCACAACCCTGAGATCAAGACCTCAGCTGAGATCAAGAGTCGGATGTTTAACCGACTGAGCCACCCACACACCCCATAATACATTTTCTTAAATCAGAATCTCATGTCAGGAAACACTTCCTTCCCCTCTACCTCATAATTCTCTCTATGGAGGGAAGTGTAACTTAGAGATGACATCTTTATTTTCCCCTTTTTTTTTTATTCCTCCAGCTTTGTTGATATAGTTAAAATTGACATATTATATAAGCTCAAGGTATACAATATGATGATTTACTGTATGTACATACTGTGGCAACATCACCACAGTAAGGTTACTTAACCCATCCAGAGAGGTGACTTCTTGAGTAAGTGGGCTGCATCTTTCAGTCTTAATTTTCTTTTTTCTTTTTTAAAAGATTTTATTTATTTATTTAACAGACAGATCTCACAAGTAAGCAGAGAGGCAGGCAGAGAGAGAGAGGTGGAAGCAAGCTCCCTGCTGAGCAGAGAGCCTGATGTGGGGCTCAATCCCAGGATCCTGGAACCATGACCAGAGCTGAAGGCAGAGACTTAACGTACAGATCCCCCCAGGTGCCCCTCAGTCTTAATTTTCTTATCTGTAAAAATGGGACACCGATCTTTGATTTATCTACCTTATATGTTTGTTTTGAAGAGCGAGTAAAATAAACTGCTCTAAAATTATATAATGATACATATAATTTATTTACTCATATTATTTTGATTCAACAAGAATAAATACAAAATTCAGTGCTTAGCTTCAAAGCATCATGAATATGAACCAGAGTCTGAATAAATATTTCATCTAAGATTTTTCTTGAGCCCTAGGTAGCACTCTTTTATAGCTGCTTTATGACTCCACTGTACTCAGAATGTACTTTAATCATGTCCATTAGTTTGGGTAGTTTGTAAGACTGTTAACAGACTTTAAACAAACTCCATCAGACTATAAACAACTTATGCCCAGGAATTTATTTTATTCATGTTTATATCCTTCAATCTCTAACATAAGGCCTGAAATATACCAGACATACCCATAAAAGTTAAGAAATGAATTATTGAGTGATTATATTTGTATTTATTTGCATACTAATTATCTCTTTATATTTCAATGACTTACCATATCCTAAAATGTTTATTCTAAAACAGGTAATAATTTTATCAAATAACAATTTTGTAGGAATACTTGCATATTGTTCAGAGTCTAAATACCATATGAATTATGGATATGACCAGAGTAAATAAAAAATAAATGGTACTTGAAATTTTCAAGCTTTTCACAAATGTGCCCTGCATATTTATACTGCTCAGACTTATATACTGTAGGGAGAGTGGGCCCATAGAAATTTCAATAGAATGCCAGCACTGTGCCTGACCTTTAACATGTGGGGGGAAAAAGAAAAAAAAATATATATATATATATGAGAAACACTGTTGCTATTTAATGAGGTTATTGCCTTAATAAGTGGACAATATTCTTTCAGTGATAAATACTTTTGCTTTCTTCTTTAAATCTGAAGGACTTTGAAACTATTTGGCTCATTTATGTACTTGTGACAAGCTCTCTGGGAATATCTGGGCTATTTTCCACATCACATTCTAGAAATAAAAATACTTAGTATTCTTCTCTTGGACTAAGATATATCTTGGATTAAGATATTTCTTGGACTTCTCTTGGACTAAGATATCTGCCTAGTCTAAAAGAAGCTCAGTAGATATTTGCTGTCTATGTCTTCTTCTATTTAGTCCATTAAAGAGAAGATTCATGACTCTGCCTGGATATGTAACTTGCCAGTATGGATGTAAGTACTTCTCTGACTGTGACCTAGTTTACTAATGAGAGCTGTGATTACACCAATACTCTCACCATCACAGGGCTCTGGTTATCCAGGTCATCAGATACATCTAGCTTGAGTCCTTAGCTTTTTTTAATCTCTTCCTATGATTCAATTTCCACTGTTTGGGTAGTTGTGTGGTTTCTTATTCCATTCTTTTCTTTTCTTTTTAAGATTTATTTATTTATTTATTTGAGAGAGACTGAGAGAGAGAGAGAATGAGTGGGCATGGGATAGAGCATGAGGGGCATAGGGAGAGAATCTCAAGCAGACTCCCTGCTGAGCAGAGATCCCCTACGTGGGCTCCCTCTCACGACCTCCGAGATCATGACCTGAGCCGAAACCAACAGTCAGATGCTCAAGTACTCAGCCTCCCAGGAATCACATCTTAATTCATTATTTTAGAACTATAACATGAGTTGATAAACTAGAGTCACCTTCTTGTTATGGGCTGGAAGTAGGTCCAAAGGCCATCTAGTCCAAGCATTTGCTTGAGTTGTTGGAAGCAAATGGCAGGATATTTATTTTGTGGAACAGAAGGTGAAGGCAAAATCCACCTTGGTGCTGGTTCATGGAGAACCTCCTGGACACATACGTTGGAGGAGTGTAGGGCATGGGAGGTATCTCTGAGTGAGATTTGAGTTCTAGAGGGGTTATTTGACCATCTGCCTTTGTACGTGATTGTGGCAACTCCGGTGAGGTCCCACAGTCCCTTCTGTGCCTAACTCCCTCTAGTTCTACACAGCACCTCACACTGCTGTTTGAGAATATGTGGGGTGCTATACCTCAACCTCATAGAGTGTTTCCAGTGTCTAAAATTCAAGGAACAGGTCATGAAACTCCAGTCTACAGCCAGTGAATCAGAAGCACAGGTAACAACCCTAGCTTGCTACTGGTATCTGAAGTAAAGGGCAGTTTTATGGGACTGAGACTTTCACCTTGGATCTGAGGTTATCTCTAGGTAGATAGAATCAGAAATTAGTTAAATTGTAGGCTACCGAGCTAATGTCAAAGAGTTGCTTGGATATTGGGGGAAATCCTCCCCCCACCCTGCATATATGCAGTGCAATTGCTACTAAACATTTAGGGTGCTTAGCACAATGTATGGCACAGGAAGGTTTCTCTACAGAAAAAAGAGAGAAAGACAATATTGCATAGAAATGAAGAAGTGGTATGCAACTGAATAAGAATACCTTCCTAAGATAAAGTATAAAGAGGAAAGGCCCCTCCACCCCCAGCAAACAAATATGGATGATGGAAAAAAAAAATATGTAATCCAGGAAGTGGGATTCCAACCCAAGAGAAAAGAAGGACAAACTCCTTGCTGCTGTCTGCATAAGAGACTTGAGAACCAACAAAATAGAGGGCTTCAGGGAGAAGTTACCTAGAAGATCAAAAAGCATTTAATAATTAAATTTCACATATGAGTGAAATTATATGGTATTAACAGATAAACAAAGGGGAAAAGAGGGAAAAATAAAATAATACAAAACAGAGAGGGAGGCAAACCACAAGAGAGTCTTAACTATAGAAAACAAACTGAGGGTTGTTGGAGGAGAGGTGGACTGGGGAATGGGGTAACTGGGCACTAAGGAGGACTTGTGATGGCATAAGAGCTGGATGTTGTATGCCATTACATTCCTTTAGGGGATGACAGACGTCCATCAGGCAGTAGTGCTGATCAGCGGATTCCTGACTGACTGGTTTAAGATTCCATTCCTGAAACTGCAAATCTAGAACTAAGTCTCTATTTGGTGGTGTGGGGCTTACCCTAAGTGATCCAATGTTAAGCACATTGTCTTGTTTTTAACATTACTTTCTCCTGTGTATAGCAATGCCATAAGCATCTCTCTTCTCCAAATTTCTTGGACTCACAATTGAGGCTATTTATTGTCTGGCATTGATGGATTAATTTCTCACTAATATCCAACTTATTTGTTAACCCTCCTAAGCCCTTCTGTCTCCCATTCTCCTCCTCAGTGTTGCTTCTCAAGTGTCCGAGGCAGGCCCCTGGCCAGGGCGGCCTCCGCCATTAAAAGATGGCGCCTGGCTAGTTGCCAGGTTAGGATTGCCTCGTGAGACTAAGCGGAATGCCCAAACAGCATTGGTTGCTAGCGAAGTTGTTCATTTAGGTGCACAGCCTGATTCGCTCCCTCCTGTACCCTGCTCGCTGATTGGTCATGTAAGCGTATATAAGTGTGTAGACTTGCGGAAATAAAGAGAGAGAAGATGCATCCGAACCAGGGTTCTTGTCGTCCTTGCGGGCCGAGGGCGATGAATGGCGCCGGCACCCGGGAACTAAATAAAGGAATCTTGCAAGGTGAATCCGCAGGAAAGCGGGGAGTAAAGGTCCGCAGGTAAGCGGGGACATTAGCCACGTTCAAAAGTGGGAATTCCGCGGTAAAGCGGGGAGTAAAGGCCACGTTCAAAAGTGGGAATTCCGTGGTAAAGCGGGGAGTAAAAATAGAAAAACCCTGCAAGGGAGAAGTCTGCAGGTAAGCGGGGTAAAACCACAACAAAGGTGGTGGGAAACTTGTACAAGACCACAACAAGAAGCGGGATGGCCATAGAGCCGGGATTTTCTTATGGAAACTGCAGGTAAGTGAGGAAGGAACCATGATCAAAGTGGTGGGAATCTTGTACAAGTCCGCAATAAGAAGAGGGGCGGCCTTATAGCCAGGATTTTACAAGTCCGCAATAAGAAGCGGGACGGCCTTAGAGCCGGAATTTAGCGGCGAGTCTTTAACGTCCACGTCTGTTGTCTGTGTGTTCATAATGGGATCTGAAGTATCTAGAGTGCGGTTGGAAGGGTCTTTAGAACACCTGCTGAAAGCCAATGGAACTTCTCTAAAAGCAAAAACTGCTCGGGCCTTTTTGAATACAGTGGAAAAGGCGGCTCCATGGTTCCTAGATTAAGGCTTGCTAAACATACCTCAATGGGACCACTTAGGGGAGGATTTGAAGAAACAGAATGCCTTAACTCTTCGCCTCAAATTTAACATAACAAAAGCACAGGCATGGGAAATAGTAGTCTCCTGCAGAAATTGCGTGATCTTACTACCTGCACCGTCCTTGGGGGTTAATCCTAAGGGTTTGTTACCTAATCATATATGGCATATGGATGTCACACATGTTTCAGAATTTGGAAAGTTAAGATATATTCATGTCTCTGTAGATACCTGCTCTGGAATAATTTTCGCCTCAGTGCATGGGGGGGGGGATCCAGAGATGTTATCGCCCATTGCCTACAGGCTTTCGCGGCATGGGGAAAGCCATGCCAATTAAAGACAGATAATGGTCCAGCCTACACCTCACAACCCTTTAAAGCCTTCCTACAACAACTTGACATTCACTTGAGAACATGGAATACCCTATAACCCACAAGGACAGGGTGTTGTGGAGCGTGCGCATCTTACAATAAAAAATGCGCTTTATAAACAAAAAGGGGGAATAGGGGACACCTTCAGGTCCCCTAAAGATAAGCTCAACACCATTCTCTTTATTTTGAATTTTTTAACATTAGACAAAAAGGGTAAATCAGCTGCAGACATGCAAGTGATGCTGCTGCTTCCCCTAAGCCTTTAGTACTTTGGAGGGACATCCTCACAGGAAAGTGGAATGGACCAGATCCAGTGTTAGTATGGAGTAGGGGGTCTGTATGTGTTTTTCCACAGGAAAAGGAGGCTCCAATTTGGATCCCAGAGTGGCTGGTGTGTGCAGCCTTGCCTCCAAACACCAGTCATGATGCTGAAGATGCTGATGATAACTCTGGGGATGCTACACCTCCTGTGGCAGACTGAAGCCAGAGAGCTGTGGGCAGTGGTTAAAGCATGGCCATATCCTTTACCAGTGACTAACTCTTCTCTCATATTCCCTCCTCTCCCTTTGATGCATGGCAGGTCTATAACTTGCTAGGAGCATTTACTGATATCTCAGCAGTGTCCATCTTAAATGGTGGCAAATTCCTCAACTGTTCTTATAAACAAAATGACTCTAGTACCTTTGTGACAACAGTTAATGTGTCTTGTCCCAATATTAGTTATCAGCCCACTCCCATATGGGTCTCGCCACCATTCCTTTTCCTCGTAACAAATGCTAGCGAGCTGAATGATACGTTGAATTGCACTAAGAATTGCTGTCTTTCCCAGTGCTGGAATGTTACGGCCTTTAAGTTGGCTGTGATTATGTGTATCCCTACCCATGTTCCTATCCCAGTTTCCATTCCAGAGGACAAGTTACCGGCGGTGCTATCCAGAAAGAAGAGAGATTTTGGTATCACAGCCGCCGTTGTGCAGCATTGGCTATATCTACAGCAGCTGCCACGGCAGCAGCAGTCTCACTTGCTACAACTATACCCACTGCGGAAGCTGTGAACACCTTGCAGAAGGAACGGCAGCTGCCCTTCAAACACAGACTCAGATCAATGCACACCTGCAAGCAGGAATCCTGATAGTCAACCAGAGAGTGGATTTGGTTCAAGAACAAGTGGACATATGGGGGGCCCTATTGGGACTGGGATGTATAGTACCCTTCCCAGCAATTTGTGTAACTCCCATAGCCTATACTAATATGAGTGACTTACAGAATGTCTCCCGACAGCACTCCCAATACTTGCGGGGGAATTAGTCTGCAGAATTCCAAAACTATACTCAGCACCTGCTACTAGGCATAACAAGGATAAATAACACCAGAGTTGAGCTTGCAACCCTCCCAGAGATAATCAAAACATTGCAAGATGTGTTAACCTTTACGAAACAATGGGCTAGCATAATTGGTCTGATGATAATCCTTGTAGTGGGCTTGATTCTGCTAGTAAGGAAACTGCAAATTTGGAGGCGACAGCAACATAGGCAACAGCAAGCCATGGTGCAGGCCTTGTTAGCCATTGAGGCTGGAACATCCCAAGTGTGGCTAAGTATGCTGGATCGGTAGTCAACGACGGGTAAGATTGGTGGGGGAAATATACCAACCTAAGACAGGACGCAGATCATTGATATCTGCCGTCTGATGACTGGTAAGGATATTCCCCACCACTGACAACCTAAGACAGGCACGATCCCTGCCATAAAAGAAAAAAGGGGGAAATGTCGGAGGCAGGCCCCTGGCCAGGGCGGCCTCCACCATTAAAAGATGGCGCCTGGCTAGTTGCCAGGTTAGGATTGCCTCTTGAGACTAAGCGGAACGCCCAAAGAGGAAGTAAACAGCATTGGTTGCTAGCGAAGTTGTTCGTTTAGGTGCACAGCCTGATTTGCTCCCTCCTGTACCCTGCTCACTGATTGGTCGTGTAAGTGTATATAAGTGTGTAGACTTGCGGAAATAAAGAGAGAGAAGATGCATCCGAACCAGGGTTCTTGTCATCCTTGCAGGGCGAGGGTGATACTCAAGCCCTCAGACCTGTGCAAGTATGACACATCCACCAGAAATGATCCTTCTTTTGTTGCTTCTCTGTCCTTTCCCTTCTACCTGAGACTCACTGTATATTGCTGCTTTAAGAAATTACCACAAACAGCAGCATCTGGATGGCTCAGTTGATTAAACATCTGCCTTTGGCTCAGGTCATGATCTCACTGTCCTGGGATTGAGCCCCACGTCATGCTCCCTGCTCAGTGGGAGGTCTGCTTCTCCCTATCCCTCTACACCAGCTCATTATCTTTCTCTCTCTCAAATAAATAAAATGTTTAAAAAAAGAAAAAGAAAAAGAAGAAAAGAAATGACCACAAACAATAAAACAATGAAAATCTCTTATGCCATAGTTTCTGTAGGTCAGAAATCCAGAAACTTTAAATGTTTAGGGTCTCTCAAAGTGATCACAGTGATGGCAGGGCTGAGTTCCCTACTGAAGAGTCTGGGGAAGAAGCCACTTTGACGCTCATTTAAGCTGTTGGTTGAATTCAGTGCCTCATAAAAGTAGGACTGACATTTCAAGTTCCTTGCTGACTATAAGCTAAGGGCTTGCAAATGCTCCTTAACATTGTCCACACCACTCTCATGATGTTCATTCTGCCCCCTCTAGTCATTGTGGACAGACCACCTCTCTCGTTTTGAATCTGACTTCTTCTGCCATATTTCTCTGATTCCAGCCTGAGAAAGTTCCCTAATTTTAAGGACTCGTGTAAATCAATTAGGTCTGCATGGATCATCTATAAGGAAAAAAAAAAATCCTTAAGGTCCATAATCTTAATTATATCTTCAAAGTCCTTTTGCCATGAGATGTGTATGTTCATAGGTACCAAACTTGGACATCTTTGTGGGGGGCATATGCCTACCACATTCCCTTAAATATTTGCTCATAATTTGAGAGTCAAGAGATGCACCTGAAAATCTTCTCTGGCTGCCCTAGAATATTACAAATCCCCCTCCTTTGTTCTGTCCTACCTTGTGTCTTTTATCTTCAGTCACTGAAATATACATAAGTGTTTCCTTAGGAGTCTTCCTGACTGGGCTATGAACTGTTATGCTTATTTATCTACACATTCCCCAAGACTATTGAATAAATGACTTGATTTATAATGACTTTTGTTACCATACACCTTATACCTTATACCATAGACCTAAATTTAGGGTAAAAATTGTGACCTTGTTTAAAGGAAAAGACAGCATTTTTTTATATGGGAAATTAAAGAGCAAGAATTATGACAAAAGTCCAGTAGACACAGAATACTGATAAATCTGTGCATATTGATTGGGGTTTGGGTGGTCTCCTGACCTTTTCCCATGACCATCTATGTGACTGCAAGAAGGTGCAGGAGGGGATCAGGTGACACACTGAATCCTTTGGTCTGACTTATCTACGAGTTGGAGTTTTTGGAAGTGATGACTGTATTTTCAGTCTGGTTCGTCCCAGACAATTATTAGGTAATCTTAGGGCGTCTTTCTAAACCCAACTTCTTTTACCGTCCTCCCAGGAAAGTAAATGTAGATGTTCCATATTCCCAGCAGCCCATGAGTACCTGAGCTGATAGAAGCTCAAGGGACTTCCTGGGTGGGGCCTTATAGTCTCAGGCCAGGGAGTTGGTGGACATAACTGGGTGCAGGTTGGGGCAAGGCACGAAGAGCCCCCATTACCCTCTTCCTTCCTCTGCACCTTCTGTCTGTGGAGCTCTCGCAGGTACGTCAAGGGGAGGGTCAGATACTCCAGTCTCAAGCCTTAACGTGTTCTGCCCCTGAGTGGTATAATATGACTGTCTGAAGGAGGAAAACCTGTTCCTAATTTGCGTCAGGTTGTTTTATTTCCTGCACATGTTTACTTTCATCACCTTCCCAGTTCTACATTTGCTAGGTGTTGCTCTTGTTCTCTAAATCCTGCCATGCTTTCTGCTTTAGACATGACTTTCCCATTAGGCTATACCTGGATATAGATGCTTTGATGTGAATAAGCACCCTCCAAATATCTGGCATCAGGGGCATATATAAAAAGATATTGGCTACTTTGGAAACCACTTGGCAGGACCTTACTTATTGCTAAAAGACCCTATGATCAATCAAGGGCATCTGCATATTGCATGCAGAGACAAACAAACATGTTTAGGAAGAGTTTTCAGGTAAGGAAGATGAAGCAGCCCTAAAAATATGAAGAGAGGGGAAAATGCATCCTGTGAGGAAAGGTTAGAGGAGTCCTGAGTCAGATGGAGGTTTGGCAAAGGTAGATGAATGGCTGGAGGTGAGGGCAGAGAGCAGCTCTAGAACTCAGAGTTGCAAAGCCCTGAAAGTTTTCACACCTCTCTGCTTTTGGATCCTCACAACCCCATTATCTCAGTTTCTTAGCATCTCTAGTTTACAACAAAGAGAACAAAAACCCAGGAGAGATCAGTGACTCAGGGGGTATGTCTCCTGTGTGAGACCTTGCACTAAAGTGCAAGAGGGGCTCAACAACAAAAGAGAGGCAGGGCTGAGTTCTTGGATCTGGCCAGTCAGACGATAAGATAGAATTCACAAGGATTTCACGGAGACCAGACAGAGAAATGGGCACAAAATGAGATGCAAACTTACAGTTACAAGAGCTGTGGCAAAGAGACAAATTACTACTGCTGGCCATGACCAGCCAGTCTTCATGACAGAGGGCATTGCTGATCCTGACCATGGAAGATGGATTGAATGGGTATGCTCTCATGCTCAGGGCAGCCTTTGGGAGCTGAGGGGTTGTAGTTCTTATCCATTTGGTTTCCTTGAGGTACAAGGAAGGGAATTTTGAGGATTGAGGCCAAAACTACTGATTTAGTACTGACTACAAAGGCCTTCAACTCTTGGCTAATGAGTTTGGATTTGATCCTTTGGTAATGAGGGAGCATTCAAGGCTTCTAATTGAACGGTGCTATTTTCAGATCCTACCTTTAAAAAATATTACTTTAGTTCTACTATAGATTAAAGTAGTCCTACTCCAGAATGAAACAGAGAGTGGTGTGAGCTTTATTAGGAGGCTGTTATTATGGTATAATAGTGTGATTGTCTGGGTCTGCAGGGGAGACTGCAGGTGAAAGGGAATAGAGGAAGGTACTGACAGAGGCATTTTTGGGGTCTGTATTTTCCTTGGGTCTTACCTGGTTTAATGCAATAGATACAAGAAAGAAAGTCAAAATGATATTTGGATCTTGAGTCTCAATCTTAGGCATAATGATGGTATTATGCAAAGAGATGGAGAACATAGATAAGAAGGAACTTCATGGAATAAATAAATGATTATTGATCCAAAAGTCAGGTGCCATTTGGTTCTGAAAGACATTATTAAGAACTGATGTTCAGTAAATTAAGTTATCCAGTAAAGTAAATTAAGTTAACTGGATAGAAGAATGCAAAGATGAGTGGGAATATGGGAGTCTAGTGCATCTTGTTGAACATGTGGAAGGTTATCTCTATGGATGGATATATTTCTACCCATTTATCTTGTGTCAGGATGAATGAATAGAAGAACTGACAGACTATATAAGAGTAGAGAAGTTGGAGAGTCAAAACAAGATAGTAAAGTTTCAGTAGCATGAGAGAGTGGAACGAGGAAAAGATTATGGTTTGGTGAAGACGTGACATGCTAAGAAAGGGGACTGCATTAGCAAGGAAGTAGTGATCAGGTCCATTTTGTCACAGGTCTTGAATAAAATGATGCCCAGAGATCGATGAGAAGAATTCACAGCTTTAAATATGAGAAGGAGAATTGTGGCAGTAGGCACAGGTGTAAGGAAGGCAATGTGACCTATTTAGCCAACTGGATAAACTGAGAAAATTCAGATAATTCCAGAGATCCTGGTGACAAAGAGAGAACAGGGTTAAGTGATTTGGTGAACAAGATTGATTAATACTCTAAAGTAAGGGGTTGGATGATACACGAGAGTCTTAAAATATTAGGTCTATGCCTTGAATTAAACTGTATGTTTGTCTTCTTTACAGACTAGTGGTCCTAGAACCTAAGCAGTAGTGCAAATATGGGAGGTAAGCCCCACAACAGCTCAGAGTTGCCTCCCTTCACCCTGACAGGGCTCCCAGGGCTGGAGACCTCTCAACACTGGATGTTTCTGCTCCTTGGTATCCTCTACATTGTCTCCATTGTGGGCAATGCCCTTATCCTTTTCATTATCAAGGAGGTACAGAGTTTGCATCAGCCTATGTACTACTTCCTATCCCTGCTATCAATTAATGACCTAGGTGTGTCCTTTTCCACACTGCCCACGGTGTTGGCCACATTTTGCTTCCACTTAAGAAAGATCAGTTTTGATTCTTGCATGGCTCAAATGTTCTTTATCCACCTCTTCTCCTTCATGGAGTCTGGAATTCTGCTGGTTATGAGTTTTGACCGCTATGTGGCCATCTGTAACCCATTGCGTTATGCCACAGTGCTCACTGATGCCCGTGTGGTGCACATGGGCATGGCTGTTATCATCTGCAGTTTCTGTATGGTTTTTCCACTGCCTTTCCTTCTGAAGAGGTTGCCCTTCTGCAAGGCCAATGTACTCTCCCATGCCTACTGCCTGCATCCAGATCTGATCCGCTTACCCTGTGGTGACATCACCATCAATAATATTTTTGGTCAATTCATTGTCATCTCTAACTTTGGTCTGGATTCTGCACTCATTCTGCTCTCCTATGTGCTCATATTGCGCTCTGTACTTGCCATTGCATCCCGGGAGGAAAGACTTAAGACTCTCAATACATGTGTGTCACACATGTGTGCTGTGCTCATGTTCTATGTGCCCATGGTTGGTGTGTCCATGGCTGCTCGCTATGGGAGGCATGCCCCACAGTACGTGCACACACTCTTGTCCCTTATCTATCTCTTTGTGCCTCCTATGCTCAACCCGGTCATCTATTCCATCAAAACCAAAGAGATTCAACAGAGGCTTTGCAAAATACTACTAGGAAATAAGTTTTAAGCAGGAGAAATGTTAAAATTCCAAGATTCAGAGGATATATGTTGTTAGTCCACAAATTTGAGTTTCTAAAAACTGCTTTGACAAGGCTTTTAAAATTTCTTTTTAGTCACAAGGCAATATTAGGATTTCTTCCTGACAATAGTTATGACCCAAGTCAACAGGTTTTGACCAGGTAAACTGGGTCATAATTTAGCAAAAACAAATAAAGAAAACAGAACCACGTCTGCTCAGTTTCCCTTTTTAAATGTTTAAAAATATATATTCTCATAACTAGTCCCTCATTTCAGTGTGGTATATTTGTCTTATCTTTGCTGAAAGTGAATCAGCACAAAAGAAATTGTGGAACCTCTGTCATAATGGGTAAAGGAATTTGTTTCCCCAAGATTATGTCAAATGTTCTATTTTTTAATCTTTTTGAGGGATAGTCTTACTGTTACCTATAGTGGATGTACTATTTTACATTCCCACCAATGGTGTGCATGGGTCCAAATTTCTCTACATGTGTCGTCTTTTTGTTGTTGTTGTTTTATTTTGTTCTGTTTGATAACAGCTATTTTGGAAGGTGTGAGGTAATATCTCATTGTGGTCTCAATCTGTGTTTCCCTAATGGTGATTGACGTTGAGCCATTGTATGTCTTGTTGACCATTTGTAAAGTCTTATTTGGAGAAATGCTTATGCTACTCCATAACCCATCTTCAAATCAGGCTATTAGTTTTATCCTATTAAATTGTAGGTGTTCCTTATATATTTGGAGATTAAATCCCCTTATCAGATATATGGTCTGCAAATATTTTCACCGTTGAGTTTACACTTGACTTTTTCCTTTGCTATACAGAAGCTTTTTAGTTTGGTGTAGTCTCAGTTGTTTATTTTGTTTTTGTTACCTGTGCTTTTGCTGTCATAACCATATGATCCAGCAATCTCACTTTTGGATATTTATAAAAGAATTGAAACAGGATGTCAAAAAGATATTGCCGTGCCTGTGTCGCAGCACTATTTACGTGGAAATAACCTAAATGTCCATCAGCCAACGAAGGGATAAAGAAAATAAATAAATAAAATGGAATACTGTTCATCCATAGAAGGAAATTCTGCACTATGTGACAGTATGGAAGACCTTGAGGACATCACCCTAAAGTGAAATAAGACAGTCACAGAAAGACAAGTACTGCATGCTTCCATTTACATGAGTTACAGAAAATAGTCAAATTCATAGAATCAAAGAGTGCAATAGTGGTTGCCAGGGGCTGGGGAAAGAGGGAAATAACCAGTTATTAATTGATGGACATAAAAGTTAAGCAAGATGAATAAGTGACCCAAGCCGAAGGCAGAGGCTTTAACTCACTGAGCCACCCAGGAGCCCCTATTTACCAACTTTTAAGATGAAATCAAGACAATTGTGATATAAATTGTACTACGTAACCTAGGTTTCTAAAATAAAATTTAGTATAGTGTGTATTACAATATACAGCATATATGTTCACATACACACCATATATGTTCATATATGATCTTCTGTGCAACATTGTATCCATAGTCAACAATAATATAATGTGAACTTAAAAATTTGTTAAGAGGGTAGATCTCATGTTAAGTGTTTAAATAAAGGTTTTTACAAAGATTATGCAAAAGAATATAGTTAAAATTATATATATGTTATAGCTCTTCATGTCAGCATTTATTCCATACAATACACACTATTTATCAACTTTTTATAAAGATTTAATTTATTTATTTGACAGACAGAAGTCACAAGTAGGCAGAGAGGCAGTCAGAGAGAGAAGGGGAGGCAGGATCCCTGCCAAGCAGAGATCCCGATGTGAGGCTCGATCCCAGGACCCTGAGATCATGACCCAAGCCGAAGGCAGAGGCTTTAACTCACTGAGCCACCCAGGAGCCCCTATTTACCAACTTTTAAGATGAAATCAAGACAATTGTGATATAAATTGTACTACGTAACCTAGGTTTCTAAAATAAAATTTAGTATAGTGTGTATTACAATATACAGCATATATGTTCACATACACACCATATATGTTCATATAAATATGAACAATAGAAATGCATTTATTTATTTTTTTCATTTATTTTCAGCATAACAGTATCATTATTTTTATTAACAAACAATAAAGAAACAATGAAAGAGGGCACACTGCATGGCAAAACATGAGACCTATGCAGTGGTATATTCTCCCTAAATCCATGGTCTTATAAATGTTAGTGGTACTTTTTATGACAGAAAAAGAGAGGAAGATAAGAAATTAAGCATTCAGGGTGCTGGGGTGGCTCAGTGGGTTGAGCCTCTGCCTTTGGCTTAGGTCATGATGTCAGGGCCCTGGGATCGAGTCCTGAGTCAGGATCTCTGCTCAGCAGGGAGCCTGCTTCCCCCCTCTCTCTCTGCCTGCCTCTCTGCCTACTTGTGATCTCTCTCTGTGTGTCAAATAAACAAACAAAATCTTTAAAAATAAAGAAATTAAGTATTCAATTTTAGACATTGTAAAAGAATAAAATATTACATAAAATTATTTTAAAACAAAAATGTTAAAAGGGGGGCGCCTGGGTGGCTCAGTGGGTTAAGCCACTGCCTTCGGCTCAGGTCATGATCTCAGGGTCCTGGGATCGAGTCCTGCATCGGGCTCTCTGCTTGGCAGGGAGCCTACTTCCCTCTCTCTCTCTCTCTGCCTGCCTCTCCATCTACTTGTGATTTCTCTCTGTCAAATAAATAAATAAAATCTTAAAAAAAAATGTTAAAAGGGCTGAATGACAGTGAATGACAAATACTAAAAATAGTCCAATAATCAATCTTTAACAAACTCCCAAAATAGAACAACCTCCAAAAATCTAATGAAATGAAAAATAAACTTAAGAATCATATATAATACTAGATTAGAGGTATATTTTTAAATTACAGTAGCATGTCCTATAAGTAATATGAAGTCTTAGATGAATGGGTGTTTCAAGGAAAATTATAATATGTAAATCCATGAAGACTTAACTGATAATTGAGGAAGAAATTAAAACTTAACAATTACACTCTCACATCTCCAACATATTATAGTACAAGATCTTTTTCTTTGCTTTTCTCCCCACATTTCAAGAAATAGATCACGCTTTTTATATATCTTGTCATAAATAAAATTAGAAAACTACAAAAGAGCACATATAATCCTGATAAACAATAGAGAAAAAAAGTATGTCAGCAAACACTCTTGTAGACAAAACATCTTAATGGGAACATATGTGTAAATATTGAAAGTTGTGAGTACAATTAATAATATAAACCAAGAATAATCAACATTATTCTAGGATTAAAAGAATGACTCATTTTTCAGGAATTCATCAATATAATTAATCATATTAATGAGTGGAATCATGAAAAAAATTGTAAGCAATAGTAGATTCCAGAAAGGGTACCTAAAAATCCAAAAATATATAAAAATAAAATAAATTTTTCTGTTTATTTTCCATATATTTCCATAAATTTTTCCATATATTTTCTTAATGTGGTATACTTTCTGGTTAAATTTTTAAAAATTTGCCATATATATATATATATATATATATATATATATATAGTTTTTTTTGTTTGTTTTGTCACCATTTACCACTTTCTAGAGGAATCTTTAAGCGATGAAGTGAAACTTGAAATAGAAATGACTATTTTGGGGCACCTGGGTGGCTCAGTGGGTTAAAGCCTCTGCCTTCAGCTCAGGTCATGGTCCCAGAGTCCTGGGATTGAGCCCCGCATTGGACTCTCTGCTCCATAGGGAGCCTGTTTCCCCCCACTTCTTTGCCTGCCTGTCTACTTGTCATCTCTGTCAAATAAATAAATAAAATCTTTAAATAATAAAAAAGACAGAATTTAGTATTTTACCTTACCCTGTATCTGTAACTTGATACTAAATCCTGACAACTCTAGATTTTGATTTTTCCAATCTTTACCTCTACCTAACAACTGTTGCTACCTTATTTCGGGCTTTCATTATCATCTTCACTTCACTTGGCAATATCTTCCAAACTGATCTATTGTTTAATGATCTTTTCTCTTGTTTTCTCACACTGCAGCCAGAACGATCTTCTTAAAGACTCTATTTGATTACAAAACCCTCTAGTCTTCAATGGCTCTTACTGTCTATGGGTAAAGTCCAAAAGCCTTAGCATGTCTCTTAATAATATCACCACTGTATTTCCAATGTCTTAATATCTCAACCATCCCCGCCCTCCAAACAATGTTATTTTGCTCTGGCCATATGGAACTATATGTGATTCCCAAACCAACAGGCTGTTTTATGCCTCTGTACCTTTGTTCTGAAAACTTTTACTTAGAAAATCTTGTCCATTTTTATCTGCCTAGAAATTACATAACATTCTAATTATTTATTAAAAATATGTATTAGACAGATACAATGAGCCAGACAGTGGTTCAGCTTCTCAGTTATCTGCTTTGTGTAACATTTTAAGGAATTCCTTTACTACCTGCCTTCTAGCTACCTGGTCCCCTCATCTCTAATAGTGATAAAACAGAGATTTTATTATTTTTATGCTTCTAATGTATTTGTGTATATTTACACCATAGCAGCTAGATATCATTCTGTACTGTTTCATATATAGCTCCTATTTGAATCATAAGCCTCCTGAAAGAATGAATTGTTCAACATTAGAAAGAATGTGAACTTTGTACAAGGCAGATCATAGCCTTAGAAAAATCCCAACTTCTCTGAACCTCACAGTTTACTCATCTGTATATTGTTACCAAAATAACCAGATTATATTTTTATAAAGTTTAGAGATAATGTTTGCAAGATGGTTGGTACATTGCTTGCATATAATAAGTATTCAAAAAGGAAAAATCTTACATTAAAATAACCAAACTACTCTCAGAGCTTAACCTTGCAAAATAGTACACATTTTAATAAATGCTTATGGATTGGGTAAATGAATGAATGCGATCATATTATTATTATTTGCAAGTGATATAGTTTGTGGATTAAGAAAACACAAAGATCTGGGAGAACAAT
Source organism: Mustela lutreola (assembly GCF_030435805.1). Lineage (NCBI taxonomy): Eukaryota > Metazoa > Chordata > Mammalia > Carnivora > Mustelidae > Mustela > Mustela lutreola. Next base: position 235,520,755 of record NC_081290.1, on the reverse strand, counting down.
TTTGCATGTCAACTGACTTCAAAAGAAAGCTAGGGTAGCAATTCTAATATCAGACAAATTAGATTTTAAGCTAAAGATTGTAGCTAGAGATACAGAAGGTCTCTGTATCATTCTTAAAAGGTCTATACAACAAGAGGATCTAACAATTGTAAATATTTATGCTCCCAACATGGGAGCAGCCAATTACACAAGTTAATATTAGTTATTATCATTAACATAAAACTGTTATCCATAATAGGGAGAGGTATTGATAATAATACACTAATAACAGAAGACCTCAACACTCCACTTTTAGCAATAGACAGATCATCTAAGCAGAAAATCAACAAAGGAACAAAAGCTTTGAATGACATACTGGACCAGATGGACCTCATAGATATATACAGTACATTTCACCCTAAAACAACAAAATACTCATTCTTCTTGAGAAGAGACCACATTCTTTTGCAGAATAGACCACATACAGGACACAAATTGGAGCTCAACTGATACCAAGACTGAGATTACCCTTTGCATTATCTTAGACCACAACGCTTTGAAACTAGAATTCAATCATAAGAAAAAAATTTGGAAGAAATTCAAACATATGGAAGTTAAAGATCATCCTACTTAAGAATGTTTGAATCAACCAGGAAATCAAAGAAGAACTTGGACAATTCATGGAAACCAATGAGAATGAAAACACATCAGTTCAAAACCTATGGGGTATGGTGAAGTCTGTCCTATGGGGGGAACACATAACCAGCCAAGCATCACTCAAAATAATAGAAAAATCCCCAAAGCACAAGCAAACTTTACACCTTAAAGAACTAAAGAAAGTACAACAAATAAAGCATAAGCCAAGCAGAAGGAGAGAAATAATTAAGATTAGAGCAGAGATCAAGGAATTAGAAATCAGAAATACAGTAGAGCAGTTCAACAAAACTAGAAGGTGGTTCTTTGAAAGAATTAATAAGATCGATAAACCATGGCCAGTCTTATCCAAAAGGGAAAGAGAAAGACCCAAATTAATAAAATTATGAATGAAAGGGGAGAGATCATGACTAACACCAAGAAAATAGAAACAATTATCAAAAATTATTACCAACAATTATATGCCAATAAATTAATCAACCCAGAAGAAATGGATGCCTTCCTGGAAACCTATAAACTATCAAGACTGAAACAAGAAGAAATTAACAATCTGAGTAGACTAATAACCAGTAATGAAATTGAAGCAGTGATCAAAAACCTCCCAAAAAACAAGAGTCTAGGGCCTGATGAGTTCCTAGGGGAATTCTACAAAACATTTAAAGAAGAAATAATACCTATTCTCCTGAAGCTGTTTCAAAAAACAGAAACAGAAGGAAAAGTTCCAGACTCATTCTATGAGACCACATTTACCTTGACCCCCAAACCAGGCAAAGACCCCATCAAAAAGGAGAATTTCAGACCAATATCCCTCAACAAGATCCTAGCTAATAGGATCCAACAGTACATGAAAAGGATTATCCATCATGACCAGGTGAAATTTATCCCTAGGATGCAAGGGTAGTTCAACATTAGTAAATCAATTAATGTGATAGAACACATCAAAAAGAGAAGATAGAAGAACCATATGGTCTTCTCAATTGATGTAGAAAAAATATTTAACAAAATACAGCATCCTTTCCTGATTAAAACTCTTCAGAGCATAGTGATAGAAGGATCATTTCTCAATATTATAAAAACAATCTATGAAAAGCCCACAGCAAATATAATTCTCAATAGGGAAAAGTTGAGAGCCTTTCCTTTAAGATCAGGAACATGACAAGGACGCCCACTCTCACACTATTGCTCAACATAGCGCTAGAAGTAATATCAACAGCAATCAGGCAACAAAAAGAAATACGATGTATTCAAATTGGCAAAGAAATCAAACTCTCTCTCTCTTTGCAAAGGACATGATACTTCATGTGGAAAACCCAAAAGACTCCACCCTTAAATTACTAGAACTCATACAGCAATTCAGTAATGTGGCAAGATACAAAATCGATGCACAGAAATCAGTTGCTTTCCTATACATTAACAATGTAACTGTAGAAAGAGAAATTTGGGAATGGATCACAGTTACAATAGCACCAAAAAACTTAAGATACCTGAGAATAAACCTAACCAAAGAGGTGAAAGATCTATACTCTAGAGACTAAACAACAATTATGAGAGAAATTGAGGAAGACACAAAGAGATGGAAAAACATTCCATGCTCATGGATCAGAAGAATAAATACTGTTAAAAATGTTTATGCTTCCCAGAGCAATCTATACTTTCAATGTCATCCCAACCAAAATACCAATGACATTTTCAAAGTGCTGGAACAAACAATCCTAAAATGTGTATGGAACCAGAAAAGACCCCGAATCACCAAGAAAATGTTGAAAAAGAAAAACAAAGCTGGGGGCATCATGTTGCCTGATTTCAAGCTATATTACAAAGCTGTGATCACCAAGACAGCATTATACTTTCACAAAAATGGACACATAGATCAATGGAACAGAATAGATAGCCCAGAAATGGACCCTCAACTCTATGGTCAACTAATCTTTTACAAAGCAGGAAAAAAAAATATCCAGTTGTGGGGGGCGGTATCTTCAATGAATCGTGCTGGGAAAATTGCATGGTGGTATAGGGAAGAATGAAACTTGACCATTCACTTACACCATACACAAAGATAAACTCTGAATGGGTGAAAGACCTTAATGTGAGCCAAGAATCCATCAAAATCCTAGAGGAGAACATAAGCACTAACCTCTTTGATATCAGCCACAGCAACTTCTTTCAAGACACATTTCTAAAGGCAAGGGAAAGTGGAAATGAGCTGTTGGGACTTCATCAAGATAAAAAGATTCTGCACAGTAAAGGTAAGTCAACAAAACAAAAAGGCAACCCATGGAATGGGAGAAGATATTTGCAAGTGACATTACAGACAAAGGGCTGATAACCAAGATCTATAAATAACTTCTCAAACTCCGTTGAGAAACAGAGAACAAATACTCAAGTCAAAAAGTGGGCAGAAGACATGAATAGACACTCCAAGGAAGACATACAAATGGCTAACAGATGCATGAAAAAATGTTAAACATCATTAACCATAAGGGAAATTCAAATCAAAAGCACATTAGGATACCATCTTACACCAGTTAAAATGGCAAAAATTAACAAGGCAAGAAACAACAAGAGTTGGAGAGGCTGTGGAGAAAGGCGAATCCTCTTATACTATTGGTGGAAATGCAAGGTGGTACAGCCTCTTTGGAAAACAGTATGGAACTTCCTCAAAAAGTTAATAATAGAGCTACTCTATGACTCAGCAGTTGTAGTACTGTGTGTTTATTTCAAAGATACAGATGTAGTGAAAAGAAGGGCCATATGCACCCCATGTTCATAGCAGCAATGTTCCCAATACTAAACTGTGGGAAGAGCCAAGATGGCCTTCAACAGATGAATGGGCAAGATGTGGTCCATATATACAATGGAATACTATTCAGCCATCAGAATGGATGAATACCCAACTTTTCATCAACATAGATGGGACTGGAGGAGATTAAACTAAGTGAAATAATTCAAGCAGAGAAAGTCAATTATCCTATGGTTTCACTTATTTGTGGAACATAAAGAATAGCATGGAGGACATTAAGAGGCAGAAGGGAAAAATGAGGGGGAGGAAATCAGATGGGGAGATGAACCATGAGACACTATGGACTCCAAGAAACAAACTGAGGGTTTTAGAGGGGAGAAGGTTTGGGGGGATAGGTTAACCCAGTGATGGGTATTAAGGAGAGCACTGGGTGTCATAAGCCAACAATGAATCATGGAACACTACATCAAAAACTAATAATATACTAACATAATAATTAAAAAAATTTAAAAAAACACAAAGATCTGAGAAGAAAAATCACTAAAAATTGAAAAAAAATTGCCAAATATAGTAATATAAAACTGGCAATTTCAAAAACAACAAATATTTTAATTCAACTCTTGAACTTAAAAATTTAATTTCTGTCAGTAATATTGCAATGGTCTATGTTATGGAACAAAACTTCATGTATGATTGATGTGTTTAAAAATGAACTTGAGGGTTGCCTGGGTGGCATAATCAGTTACTCTTGATTTCTGCTGGGTCATGATCTCAGGGTTGTGAGATGAACCCCGGGTTGGATTCCATGTTGCGGGTGGGATCTGTTTAAGATTCTTTCTTTCCCTCCCTTTCTTCCCCAACACCCCTAAAAAGGTAAAATAAAATAAAAAAATAAGCTGGGTGAATGGACACAAAAGTATGCGCCTAGGTTGAAAGGTTAAACAAATACTGAAAGTTCATTTCTTCCCAATTCAATTTACTTAATTCTGAGTATTCTGGGGAATACAACAACATGGTTTTAAAGCTCATTTAGAATTTTTACACAATGGAGATTACTTTATATAAAGTATTTTTAAAATGGGAAACAACTGGGGAGGGTGGCAGAGATAGGGGTGTGGGGGGCACCTGAATGATTCAGTCAGTTAAGTATCTGCATTAGGTTCAGGTCATGATCCTGGTATCCTAGGATCAAGCCCGGCATGGGTTCCTTGCTCAGGGGGGGAGTCTTCTTCTCCTCCCTCTGCCCCTCCCCCCACTTGTGTGCCCTCTCTCTCCCTCTCATAAACAAACAAACAAACAAATAAATCTTTTTTAAAAGTCGCAAATGAGACAGGAATAGAGTCACCCCCCCAAATGTTAAAACATGAAGGAAAAAAAAAATCAGAAAGCTGTACTACTTGAAATAGAGGCTATGGTTGGGACACCAGATTTCTAGCACAGTACAGTTTGGAAGAATATATAAGCCACTGTAAAGTAGTATTTCAAATAAAACATCTTATCAAATAGAATTTATAGCATGCTGTCACTTTTTTTCTTGGTAAAAACACTGATGAAATATTACTGTTAAGCATTCATACATTTGCATAGAAAAAGTATTTGGAAAGAATAATAAATTATAGTAGTAATTGTCTCTGGTTAGTGAGAACTGGGAAGCTTTATTTTTCTAATTATCTATATCTTCTACTTTTCTACAAAATCTGTATTTATGTTTCTAGTAAAATGAAGGAGCAAGGAAAGAGAGAGAGAGAGGCAGGCCGGTGAAAATAATCTGAGTGTCCCACGGATCTGAGAGTCCACAGAGGCATTGAGCCTCCCAGGGCCAGAATCTGAGCCCAGGTTCCCCTGCTGGATCCCCACAGAGGCGACTTCCGAATGCTCTGCTCTGCTCATCTCAAGGGAGAACCACTTCCTTTTCCTAGGGGAGCCATTCCTTTCCAGATGTGGCTATGGGCCAGGTGGTGCAGTGCTCATGCCATCACTACCTATGGAGACCTGATGTGGCCCTGAGAGACTCACCCCACTTAGTATATCCCCAGAGCACGTGGAACTTCCATTCTCTGCACCCCACTTCACCAGGAGCTTGTGCTAACCCAAATGTTTACTGTGTGGCCAAAGGATCATATGAGATTACTGTTTTAAAACAAATGACAGAGTATTTAGAGACTACAGGTGTAAAACTGACAAACATGTCCTCTCTTGCTCTCTTAGTGTTTACTTTCAAGAAACAGACATTTATTCTCATTTTCTAGATCCCCATTGGAGCCATGTGTGATTTATATATATATAAAGCCCTATGCATTTATTCATTATTTGATATAAATTTATACATTTTAATATATGTGTTGCTGAAGCAAGCACTACATTTTAATATATGTTAATGTAATGTTTATTTATTATTTAAAATATGTGTAATAGTATTATTTTTAGGATGGACAGAATTTTTAGTGTTTTCTTCACTGCTGTATTTTGTATGTGTAGTCTGCCTACCGAAAAGTCCAGTACTGATTTTAGGCATAATAAAATGCATTCATCAGGTTTTCTGTAAGGATTAAATGAGTCAGCCTATATCAAATAACCTATCATAGTTCCAGACATTTGGTGAAAGCTTACAACATATGAGTTATTCTTCTGTCCCTCTCCAAACCTGGTAATGAGAGATAGCATGGGCAGTGGGCATACACTTTGGGTCTGGATCAGGAAAATTCTGTTCAAGTTCTGACTCAATAACTATTTTTCTGGGCATGACAACAAGCCTCTTCCCCCTTAGAGCCTCCATTTCTTCATTGCAGAAGTTTGGGGAGTGACACAAGACGGCCAAAGGCTCTCTTAGTTTAAGACCTTTGGTTAGTGTCTTAGGAATCAACCTGTCCTCACAGCCCTCAGAGGCCCCAGAGCTCAATGTTATCCCATCCTCTACCGCAGTTCTTTCCTGGCAGATGAAACACTGACAAGTCATCACACAAGTTCTTGTTTTATCAACTCTAAGCATGTGATATTAAGTGTCATAGTCAGCTGAATCACAGGCATCTCTACTGTAATTTTACAAATAAGGAATTAGGGACTTGAACAAATAAAATAATTTTTTTTTTTAAGAATACACAATTGGGCAGGGAAGAAGGTAGTTTTGAATCTAGAACTAGATGTTGGGTGACAATCTGTCCCAGTCTGCCGGACTGAGGGGTTTCCCCCATGCAGGATTTTCTGTGCTAAAATCAGCATAGTTCCAGGCAAACCAGGATGGTCACTCTATTTGCTGACTCTTTAGATCATTAGGTTTTTAGTGGTTATGCTATTTTGCTTCTTGAAATCTATTTGGGTTGTGGGATAGTTAGTACAAAAAGCTCTAATTTGAGAAGCAGTGAGAGTCAGAAGGTCAGTCAGAGGGTCAGAATCTGGCTATTTGTTGGCTTACTGAATGGGTTCCTTCTGAGCTTCAGTTCCTCTTCTCTAAAATAAAGAGCAACACAGTTCTAACTCTTAATTTCTTTGAAACCTCTAAGGAGAGAGATTCTAGAGGCACAGAATCTCTCTAGAGAGATTCTAGGGCACAGAGGGGCCACCCTCTCAAGAGTTTTTGCATTGTCTGCTGCCCACACCGAGCCCCAGGACTTACTGGGCCCAGGGGAAGCTTAAGAGGCAGCTTTATAGAGTGCAAGTCTGGGAGGTTGTGTGCAGAGTGTGCAGAGTCCTTGGTGTTTTTTCCCTGGTAAATACTTCACCCACCTCTCTCCTCCCTTCCAGCAGAGCTGCCCTGGGGAGGTAAGTTGAGACTTCAGCTTTTCCCACACAGAGGTCTGTAAGAACCTCACTCGTTACAAGCTTTAAATTCCTAAGTCATTTAGGATACAGATATTTGAAGAAAGAGAGGCTAAGATCTACATTTAGAGATTTTACCCGCATTCCTCTTCCTCAAACCCATACTTCCCATCTGTAACCCTTGATGTTTGAAATCCCACTATCTTAGCCTCCTTCTTACGGAGTTACTCAATGGTTCCTAGCATGTATAGACCTACCAGGCAGCTTCTAAAACTCTTTTTCAATGCAAATGCTTCAGTGTAATTAATTCATACTCCAATATTCTATTTAAGTGGTGGATAAAGGCTGAGACAAAAGGCGAGAGCCTTCGTCTGGGAACCCCAAAATGGAAAAACAATGTGGAAAGAGGACCAGAGGCTGTTATCCCCTTAATAACCCTTCTCATCAGCACTCTCTTGGTTGCCATTTATTTAGTACCTAATTTTCACCAGGGCCCTGAATATGAATTTTAAGTGTTTTATTCTGGTGTTTTTTTTTCCCTATACTGTAGATGTCAAAATAAGGCACAAAGACATAAACTAAATGCACAGCTGGTACATGGCAAAGCTGAGATAAAAACTGTTATTGATGTTAGCTGAGTTACTTAACTTATCAAATTAATTTTACACTTCAGGATGTATAGCTTATCCTCTGCCTTCGGCTCAGGTCATGATCCCAGGGTCCTGGGATCGAGCCCCACATTGGGCTCTCTGCTCAGCAGGGAGCCTGCTTTCCTCCCTCTCTCTGCCTGCTTGTGATCTCTGTCCGTCAAATAAATAAATAAAATCTTAAAAAAAAAAAAAAGAGAATGTATAGCTATAATACCTTCTTCTTCAGATAGCTTATTTATCTACTTAATTAATACTGATTAGAACTAGAACTGGTCATCTTTGAGTCCTAATCCAGGGCTCTATGCTCAGTGACTTGGCTAAGCATTGAGAATAAGAAGAAAAGTAAAAGAGACAATTATGTGAACTTATAATATATGGGAAGAGAAAGATACTAATCAAATACCCAAACAGATGCACAATAATTCACTATGATTCTGAAGTGTGATGAGTCATGAAGAAAACTATGTATGAGATAGTGTAACAGTGACACACAACCATGAGCAGAAAAGTAATGAATGATTCAAATAATTGAAAGATGACAACTTCCTGGTGATGCTGATGCTGCTTCACAGTAAGGATGTATGAATTCTTTTTTTAAAAGATTTTATTTAATTATTTGACAGAGAGAGTGAGAGAGCAAGCAGTGGGAAGAGCCACAGAGGGAGAGGGAGAAACAGGCTCCCCACTGAGCAAGGAGTCCAATGCAGGGCTCTATCCCAGGACCCTGAGATCATGTCCTGATCCGAAGGCAGATGCTTAACCGACTGAGCCACCCAGGCATCCCAGGACGTATGAATTCTTATTTCAAAAAGTAAGGGAGGCCACTGGAAGATTTTCAGTGAGAATGTAGCACCATTTTATTTATTTATATTATAAACAAGTAATTTGACTGCTTTATGGAGAACAGAAAGCGGCATGACACCCAGCTGGGTAATCATCAAGGAAGGTTTTGCAGACATCCTTGTTGAAGATGCTGATGGGTGAATGACAGTTGGAAGTGAGTTGGAGAGGAGAAGCAACGTTAAGTATATTTTGGAAAGACGGTAACAGATTAATTAGATCTCAGAATGGGAGAGGGTGAGAGGTGTTTCCTAGGTTGTTCTGGCTTAAGTGCATGAATAGATAGCAATGGGTTTCCATGAGATGATAAATATTGAAGGATCAAATATGGTGATTAACAAGAAGTTCAACTTTGCATGTTATGTTTGGGATACAGCTGAGCTATTACAATTGATTTTACAATTCTCCAGTAGAGAATTAAATGCTTGTGTCTATAACTAGAAAAAATCTGAGCTAGAGAAATAAATTTGGGATGACTGATGTACAGAAAAGTGATAAAGAAGAACATTATGAGTGAAAATAATTTTGAAAATATTATTTATGAAAGAGAACAGAGAAATGAGTGGTTACTAGGAGATTGTGGGGGGACAATACAGAGGGTTTTTTTTTGCTTGTTTATTTCCTATGAAGGATCATGAAATATTTCCTCAATAAAGAAGAAATTGGTGTGAGGTGGACATATCTGAAGCTTATGGGAGTGATCGAAACCCCTGATTCTCAAACTTGGCTGCCTATCAGAATCACCTGGGAAATTTAAAAAAAGAAATATTGATTCTTGAGTTCCACTGACAGAGTCTGATTTAATTGATATGAGTGAGGCCCAGACAAAGGAATTTTCTAAGCCTCTTCAAATGAATCTCAGAGTTTCCAAATCCTTAATCTAAACAGAGGACAAAAAAGTGTGAACATGCAGGAGAGGAAAACCTAAAGCAATCAGATGTAGAGGAGCATGAGATTCTGGACCTTTGGTGAATAAGTGAGGGGCCTGAGCAATGAAGAGAGGATGAGGATGTGGAGTGATGGTTGAATGCAGGCAAAAGAGGAGACAGCTCAGCGTCTAGATGGAGATGTCATCACCTGCACAGGAAAGAATCCATCAGTAAGCAGAGAGGAAGGAAGGACATACCGTACTTCACTTCTTGAAGAAGGTGATAGCTAAGAACTGGTAGGGAGAAAGGGCATAGTCACCTTCCACAAATGGAGAAATGTTTGAATCTTTCTGTGAAGAACACAGGGGATAATTTCCTTTTCTCCCCCCAAAAATGAGTCAAAGGATATCTGTGGGGAAGGATTTGGACCCCTAGACACATCTGTCGATATGGTCAAACTGCAGAAAGTCTGAGATGTAACAAACAGTCTTAACCTGTTCCTTCCTGACCCTTTCATGATCTAACAATCATAGAAGCTAAGTATCTTGCCCTTTCTATCCTGAGGGCAGTCACCATTCCTGGTCTTCCACTCTTTGACTTCACTTTACTCTGGTTCTATTTCCTCAAAAGCTACTCAAGGACCCTCATGAGAAGTTTTGGGACTAATGTCTCTAGCGCTATCAGCTTCACACTAACAGGCTTCCCAGAGATAGAAACCCTGCAACACTGGTTAGCTGCCCTCCTCTTGATGCTTTATGCTATCTCCATCCTGGGCAACATCCTAATTCTCTTCATTATAAAGGAGGAGCAAAGCTTGCACCAGCCAATGTACTACTTCCTGTCTCTGTTGTCTGTCAATGACCTGGGTGTATCCTTTTCTACGTTGCCCACTGTCCTGGCTGCCTTGTGCTTTCATATCCCAGAGACTGCCTTTGATGCCTGCCTGACCCAGATGTTCTTCATTCACTTTTTCTCCTGGACAGAATCTGGGATCCTTCTGGCCATGAGTTTCGATCGCTATGTGGCCATTTGTAACCCCTTGCGTTATTCTTCAGTGCTCACTGATATCCGTGTGTCTCACATGGGCATATCCATCATCATCCGCAGCTTCTGCATGGTCTTCCCATTGCCCTTCCTTCTGAAGAGGCTACCTTTCTGTAAAGCCAATGTGTTAACCCATTCCTACTGTTTGCACCCAGACCTGATCCGCCTGCCCTGTGGAGATACCACCATCAACAGTATGTATGGACTGTTCATTGTTATCTCTGCCTTTGGTGTAGACTCAGTGCTCATCCTCATCTCCTATGTGCTTATACTGCGCTCTGTATTGGCCATTGCCTCCCAGGAGGAGAGGCTGAAGACACTCAACACATGTGTGTCCCACATCTGTGCTGTGCTCATCTTCTATGTACCCATGGTTAGTGTGTCCATGGTTCATCGGTTTCGGAAGCATGCCCCTGAGTATGTGCACAAGTTCATGTCCCTGGTATATCTTTTTGTGCCTCCAATGCTCAACCCAATTATCTATTCCATTAAGACTAAAGAAATTCGTAAGAGGCTACACAAAATGTTTTTGAAGACTAAGCTCTGATCAGGGAGAGAACTTCTGGAAAGCCAAGTGCCCTAGGAATCTGTTGTTATTGCTGATTCTTGGGTATACTTGGCCCCAGAGGTTTTTAATCCCCTTCTGTAAATGGACCTATGATTAGGTACCTGCCATTAGTTGTGTGGTACAGCCTGTTGTAATTAACTGTGTCACAGGTTGTCATAGGTGACTTCTGTCCGAGCTAATAAGGAAGAAGGTCTTCAGTTAGACTCTTTTATTTGTCCCAATAACCAATTACACCTATGCTTTCCAGTAATTCTCAAAACAAAAAAAAAAATTATGTAAACCACACTATAAATGGAGATTATGTTACTTGAGATCAAAGGTATAACTGAATATATTTTTTTATTTTTTAAATTTTTTTTAAAGATTTTATTTATTTATTTGACAGATAGATCACAAGTAGGCAGAGAGACAGGCAAAGAGAGAGGAGGAAGAAGGCTCCCCACCTAGCAGAGAGTCCAATGTGGGGCTCGATCCCAGGACCCTGGGATCATGACCTGAGCTGAAGGCAGAGGCTTAACCCACTGAGCCATCCAGGCACCCCTAACTGAATATATTTTAAAGGAGTAATTCTTTTGAGTATCTTTAAACTTGAAAAATTAAAATACACAGTAACTGTGACCAACTTTTCACTATTAAAATAAATACGAATATTCTCGAGTCTTCTAAAAAGGAATGTATATGCTTTCCATTCTGACTAAGCAATATAAGTGTTGTTAATACTTGAAACTTACAAGTTCAAACAAGGAGAAAGGTTTTGTGGAAAAAATCATACACTGTCATCCCTTGGGTAGACTTAGGGGATGACTGTCTTCTAGGGAATCAGTAAGCCCTCTAACTGGAAGGCTAACAGACACCAGTGATAGATGGTGGGGCGAGTCTGCTTCAGTGGCAAAGCCAGTTTGGTCCACAGTTTACTGAAATATGGATTTTCATGGCCTGTAGTAAGCACGTAAGCCCAGAGACTTTAGCACTTGGTAGAGAACAGTGGCTGAGGAATATCAGGACATTCAGAGAGCACAATCCCTTTAGAGTAACAGCCAAGAGGTGAGAGGAATACTCGGCAAAGTCATGCAAAACATACATAGCACAGCGCACACAGGCCATATGATCAGTTGGCAGAGGTACACACAAACATGGCGGCTTTCATTGGATTGTACACAGGCTATCACATAATTTGACTCTGTTGGATGATTGGGAAAAGCAGACACTGAGGCAGAAACATATCAATTTTAAAGAAATATCCTTTTCCATGTTTTTACCCCTCAAAAGATAATGAAATAGCTTTTCTAAAATAAAGCCGTAAGGACTGAGTGACATGATATTGCCCTAAACAGCAGCAATATAGATCTGCATCTCCTGTGAACACTTAGATATCAAATTAACCAACCGACACAGATGGCGACCTAAGAAGTTTGTTTCTCTTGGCTTTTAATATGGGATGCTTGCTTAAAAAACAGCTGGAGATTCCCAGCCTTCATTCTGCCCTGCCACAGTTTGCATGAACATGGACCAGATCCCCATCAGTCACATTCTTTGTCACACTGCAGCCATTCAAAATGTGGTGTGGCTGTGCAAGGGGGTATTTAAAAGGAATAGTTAGTAAATACATCTTGGGAGACTTTGGCATATTCCTTCCAGCTCTCTTCAGATAAGTATTGCTCACAAACCCTAACAACTAAATTCTGTAATCACGGAGCCCTCAAACCAAACACAGTTGCTCCCACATTGTAGGTCACAATAAATACTGTTGAAGGAACAAATAAAGGAGTGAGCTTCTGTGTTTTCTTTAAGCAAACAAACAGTAAAGTTTATAAGGAAAATAACATGTTGCCGGAATTATATCCAATCACCTAAAAAGCAGTACTTTTTTTTTCCTTTTTCACTTGGGGTTGAATAAAGGAGAGTGTCTAATATCTTTGATGGGGAAAAGGAGATTGAGAAACACTTGAGAAAGAAATTTTTCTGAGCACCATGACTGCCAATAAAAGAAAGATCAAGATTGTCCAATCACCAGCTCTGTTGTATTTCTGTTAGTTGAGATCTGTTTATAATCTAAATTTTTAGTAAAGCTTGCCACACATCCATGCTTTCAGAGAGTGATGCACACCTGTGGAAATGTGTAGGCTAGGCTGGGATTACATGTTCTATTTGAAGATTGTTGGGGGGGCTTATGAAAATTTCAGTAAAATTTCCAATATTTAGGTGGTGTTAGCTGACTCCTGAGTGACACATGTACAAAACAAAGTAAATGAACCATTTAACAATGTATCTTCCTTTATTTTCTTATATATATTCGACAAACAAGTTTTCATGGATAAAAGAAGAAATAAAAAGAATAAAAACACTTCATAATATAAATATAAACACCGGGATGGCTCAGTGGGTTAAAGCCTCTGCCTTCGGCTCCGGTCATGGTCCCGGGGTCCTGGGATCGAGCTCCCCTGTCTGCTCAGCGGGGAGCCTGCTTCCTCCTCTCTCTCTCTGCCTGCCTCTCAGCCTACTTGTGATCTCTATCTGTCAAATAAATAAATAAAATCTTTAAAAATATATATATATAAACACAAACCACATCCACCATGAAACAAAATGTTGGCTACTGATGTTGGTTTGAAAGATCCTCAGAAGAGTCCCGAGTGTCATTTGAAACTGGTCTCTGTATTTGAGGACAGGAAGAGCCCAAGAAAAGAGGCAGGCCACTCCAGATTGGTAGGCAGCAGACTTAAAAACCAAAGGAGCTTACATACTAGGTTTATCTTATGTGGCTGAAAGCCAGTACATCTTTACACCTGCTGTCTGAATCTTGAAAGTTTATAAAGAAGCCTTATCTGGGCTCAGCCTCTATGCTATCCACATGGTCTCAGCAACACAGGACTATCTCAAGGTCATGTCCATGTGACAGCTTTTAGAAGGGGCAAGACAAATGCTAGGCACATTCCAACGACAGGGTCAGGGGTGAGGAGCCTTGAGTGCTGAGGCCGAGCTCGTGGGTCAACTAGCAGTCATATCCTCTCCCTGACCTTCCCAGTAAACATTCACATCCAGGCATTGCCTGATAATGGTCTTTCTCTTCCCCTGCATGGTGTGATGCCTCCGCAGGACTCAATTACTTGTTTGAGACAGGAGGATGGTAGTTCACAAAGGGATGGCTGACTTCATGAGCCCTTTGTTGTGTCTATGAAACCTGAGCCCTCTTCAGGGCACACACCCCACTCAGCTGTGTGGAGGGCCTCTGGTTGCCTGTGCTCAATGCAGAGTCCCCAGCACATGGATACCCTCCTCTCTGAAATGAAATAGCACAGTGCAGTGTCCTGAGCCCTCAGCTCTGAGTCCTGAGGGAGAGAGTGGCACAGTGAGAGAGGAGGTTATTCTCCCAGTGAGGCAATGCCCTTGCTGTGGAGAACCCTAAGTCAGAAGAAACAGTCTGTGCCCCTGCTCCTAGGTCTCCTTTTGCACAATAGTATCTAGGAAGGAGCTCTTTTCATCCTGCTGAAACACAGCAGGCATGAGGCATGAAGCATGACTCCTCCTAGCAGAACTGACCAGGTCTGAGGATGGCTTCCTGGAGGTGGGGCTGTATCTCAGGGGTACTGAGCAAGTGGGGCTGATGGTCAGCCATGCCCAGGGGCCTGTCCATAACCCTCTGCTACCACGTTCCTGATTCTGCAAGTTTTCCTGATTCCTGGGCTCACACAGATATTAATCCCATAGAAGAGCCCCTGACAATGGATGTGTGTTTTCTCAATTCTGCATTACATTCTACTTGTATGGGTTTTCCTATGAGTTTTACTATGAGGCATAGGTGTCAGGAATCCAACACTGCTATAATTCTTGTTCTAGTTTCTTCTGTCTGTCCCTTCATAGACCCAGCCAGCACAGGCCCTGGCAGTTGAGACTGACACCCCTGACAAGACCATGCAAAATTGTGACTTTTATTACTCAGACTTTTTTCCCACAGACGTCAATATAGACCTCATCCAAACTTAGTTAAGCCAAGCTCAGTATCTAATTTTCTAAGGAGGAAGTAAGGGACATAATAAAAGAAGTATATAATCTTTGCTTCTTCTTAACTGGCCCAAATCCAGATATTTTCCTATTTCAATAGGGGAAAATTGTGAGTTCAAAGTAAAGCTTGTTAATAAACGAGGAAATAATGTGGAGAGGAGGCAGAGGTCCTGATAGGAAGCTCCTACCCCCGTGCTCCTTGTCTTTTCTCCTTTCCACTTTTCACTGTCAATGTGGGGCCCGTGGTCATAGGATTGTCTTCCTCTCTTTCCCCAGGGTGGGAATCACTGAGTGTTTTCCACACTTTCATATGCAGAAAATTTCTCAAGCTTTGTCTTTGCATCTACATAATCATTTCTCCCTACTTTCAAGGCATGATAAATTATTACTATTACTACTATTTTGACTACTACTACTACTATTATTATTAATTGAGGTGACAGTATAGAGCTTCTTGTATTAATCAAAACAGTCATTACTGGAACTGACTTTGAAGTCCATAGTCTGACTCATTATTTTCCATTGGAAATCATGCTGAGTTATGTTACCCAATCATGCCCCTAAATTAATTAATTTCTTGGACAAGGGCACTTACATTATAAGTCTCTTATTCACCTATGGGCATATATGGAAACCTGGATCCCAAATACTTTGTTTCCATTCAGAAATAATTCCCTCCTTCTGGCACCTGATACTTCTTCTTCATATTCTCTCAAGAAAACTTCACAGAGAGAAAACTCTAAGTAACTTTACATTCAGCTACTTGAGGTCTCCTGCCCAGTATTTCTGGTGAGTAGGTCAGTCTCCACAGGGCATCTCCCTTAATTTAGTCTAGATTTAAGCCCAAACCTCATCTGAGAACATTGCAATTCTGCCAAGGAATTTTTATTGTTTTGTACCTCCTAGGTATCAAGGAAAGACCAAGCAAGAAAACCAAACAATTTAATAGAAGGCCAAAAAAAATTATTTTGTGGTGTCTAAATCATAAATTCTCTATTGCCTAACCCCGGGCTTTTTAGCTAGAAATTCTAGAAAGACAAAGTAGTTGACATTAGTCATCACATCATTATATAGAAAAATTAAAATCCCAAGAAAGGAAGAGACAAAGAAAACATACCCTTAGTACAACGTCAAAATGAACAAAGGTTTACTGTTCAGATGTTGAATATTGTTTTCCCTGTGGGAGGATGGATTGGTGAGAAGATGAAGGAAGCAAAGAACAACCTGGAGTTTCTTCTAGATGTCAGTCTTTTTCGGTTTTCCCAGGGTCATACATCTTATAGCAGATCCTGACAGTACATTAAATGTCACATTGTGAAGCTGAAACACTCATGAATGAGATGACAGTGAAGGCATCCCTCCTAAAAGTTGGAATGTTAGTAGTGAGGCCAACTCATCAGAGAGATAGTGTTTGTAGGCATTAGATACACATGATGGAGACAGACACGTATTAATTTAAAGATGTATTTATTTTAGAGAGATAGAGCGAGAGCACACCCACAGGAGTCTGGGGAAGGGCAGAGGAATAAAAACTTCAAGTAAACTCCCCTCTGAGTGCAGAGCCAGACATGCGGCTATATCTCCATGACCCATGAGATAATGACCTAACCCGAAATGATTCATTAGCTTAACCAACGGAGGCACCCAGGACCCAGGAGACAGAAAAGCACTGAGTCTCATTTAGATTACTTATAAACAATGTTACTCTGAAAAACTGATATAATTCTCTATACCTTATGAGATTGTTATGAAGGTTCATGCATTAAATCACATCATAATTCCTAATAGAACCTGACATTTTAATGACTCAATGAGTTAGTTATTATAATATCGGCAATAGTTATTGTTATAGAAAATGATTCCTAGATTACACCAATCTTCCTCTGTAAAATGTTGTCTAATCACTTAAGGACTCCAATATTTACCTCTCAATGAAAGCCATAGAAGTTTGTTGAATGTACTAGTTATATTTCGTTATCATTTCATAGGACAATTTTTTGATATTTTACTTTTATCCTTCATATTTATTCTCTTCTATATGATATAAAGATAATGATGATATGATGATGATGACAATGATGATGATGAAAATGATACCATGGATGACAACTTATGACTACAGTTAACAGCAGATATTAAAAGCAAACATGGCAATCACATTTTGACGGGGCGAAACATGCGGATAATGGCTCGGCGGATCTCCTTTGTCTTGGCGCTATAAATGAGAGGGTTGAGCACAGGAGGGACAAAGAGGTACACATTGGACATGAGGACATGTACAAAGCGTGGGGCATGCTTCCCAAAGCGGTGCACTACTGAGACCCCAATCATTGGCACATAAAATGCAAGCACAGCCAAGATATGTGACACGCAAGTGTTGAGAGCTTTCAGGCGTTCCTTGCGGGAAGCGATGGCCATGACTGAATGCAGAATGAGCACATATGAGAGAAAGATAAATAACATGTCCATGCCGAAGGTGGATACAAGAACAAAGAGGCCATAGATGCTGTTGATAGTGATATCAGCACAGGCCAGCTTGATCATGTCTGGGTGCAGGCAATAGGAATGGGAAAGAACATTGGATCTGCAGATAGGCAGCCTCATGAAGAGGAAGGGAAGGGGAAACAGGGTGATGAAACTCCGAGCTGTCACAGCTACACCTATTCCAGCAATAACTCCATTGGTGAGCACAGTGGCATAGTGTAAGGGATCACAGATGGCCACATAGCGGTCAAAGCTCATGGCCAGCAGAATTCCTGACTCCATCATGGAGAAGGAATGAATGAGAAACATCTGGATGAGGCAGGCATCAAAAGCAATATTGCGGGCATTGAGGCAGAAGGTTCTGAGCACCGTGGGCAATGTGGCCATGGACATGGCCACGTCACTGAAGGACAGCATGGACAGGAAGTAGTACATGGGTTCGTGGAGGCTGGGCTCCACTCGCACGGCCTGTAGGATCAGAACATTGGCTCCAAGGGCCACAGCATACATCACGCAGAGGGGCCCTGCTAGCCAGGAGTGAGTGCTCTCGAGACCAGGGATGCCAGTCAGGACGAAGGAAGCAGGATGGGTGACATTGAACAGTCCCATGGGAGGGGCAAGTCAGCCACACACTTAACAGGATCGGACCTGGAGGACTTCTGAGAGTTGCCCTTACTGGAGGACACGAAGCCAGGGAGTAGCATGCACAGGGCATGAAGTCTACAGTAGAAACTGTTGCCTTTCTGAAATCACTGGTCAGGGGAAAACATTGGCAAACTTCTTTTCTTCATGTTTCCCCATCATCAGGCTAGAAGCTGGGCTAATAACCCTCTGCTTTACACATGAAAGGAGACAATGATCAATGTTTCACAAATCTCCATTAGGTACAAGAAAATCTTCACGTCCTATTATGTTAAGCTATGATATCCACAACTTTAAGGTGTCCTTGAAGGAGCACTGAACAGAAATAAGTCCAATTCATAGGTAGTTAGTAGAAAGAACGGTGACAGTTTGAGTCATCAGAAACTCATGTTAGGAAGCCCTTACCAGGCAGGCACAGCCTCCGGCACTGCCTTACTCAGCTCTTCGGACAGTGACACATGCTGCTGACTGCATTCCCAGACCTTAATCACAATGATTTCTCTGTGAGTGAGATTACAGTTTGTATTGTCCTGTTATTCTGATATTCTGTTAACTCTTTCACCTTCATTGCCTCATGATGGATGAAGATAGACAAGGCTGGAAGGCTTTCTGTCGGGCAGAACTGTTTCAGGCTAAGGCACCCTCCTTTGGGAGAGGAACTCCTGAAATATTTTCCATTTCCCCTTCCTCTCCCAACCCTAACAAAGCAAGGCTGGAGTATGATCTCAAAGTCCTTGCTGATCAGATGGAGTAGAAGGAGACATGGGATGTTCAGGTATCCATAGGCCCCAGAAATGCTCCCTTGAGGACTAATGCGGCCTCATCACATGGGGAACATACCTGGCTTATCTGGGGTACTATAGGACCCGGTTTGCTCTGTGGTTGATAAGAAGTCAGCGGCCACTTCTCTGCATGATGGATTGTATCCCTTCTAGTCATAGAGCTCAGTCTACACAGATCTGTCTCCCTCCACACGTGTGGTTGCTCCGCTGAACATCCCCATTCCTCACTTTGTCCCTCCTCCCTGACAACAAGTCCTATTCTTCATACAACCCTCAGTGAAGGAATTTAGGGGAGAAATATAGGAAGATTAGTGAGCAAAAGTGAAGTGAACTGAAAGAAAAGGGAGAAGAAACCAGTCTTCAATGAGCAGGATTCTCTGCAGGGCAGGCCAAAGCCAATCTGTGTGTAGACATCTACGTTTTAGTATTTGTGGAAAAAACTTGACAGTCCCAGGATCACATTCCTGATCATTCCCAGCAGTGACTCACCTCCTGGGTTCCCTGGAAGCATGGGAAGAAAGAAAACCAGTGACAGGAAAGCTACATGCACTGAGCACATTGCGTGTCAGATAATCTGTAGGAACTTTCTATCTGTTTCCTCAGTTCATCCTTGACCATGAGGTGGAGGCTCCTGGCTTAAGCAGGCCTCTCAGAGCATGGTCAGTAGGTGCAAGGCCTCAGTTTGAGTAAAGAGGTATAAGACTCTAGTATCTTCTTCAGTCTTGGAGGCACCATTGAGGGGCAGAAAAGAAGTCGAAAGGGAAAACAGAGTCCACATTTCTGGATGGAGACTTCAAAGGTGCTGTTGGACCAAGGAGATGGTCACAGGGAGATTCATGGGGCAAAGAAGATGTAGAAGCCCCTGTCTCCAAAGCTGGACTTTAGTTCCTGGGCCCCCAGAACTCAGAACCCTTCCTTTCTCTGCCACCACGTGGGGACCAGGTAGTTTAGGGGACAGGGTGCTGGAGGGGGTGAGGAGCCCTGGTTTGCCCTGGCCGTGTGAGCTTTCCCTAGCTGTGTGAACTTGGGAGACCCTATTTCTTTTTCTACATGGAGCCTCTTTCCCCTTATCAGTCTATTTTGGGATATATTCTATGATCCTTTAGGGCTCTGATGGTCTCTTACATTTATTTCTAGTCAAAGAGAGAATGAATATAAAACTTTGCTGTGCAAGAAGGCTCCGATAGACAGATGATGAACAGTGGAGGATGAACACAGTGGTCTTCTGATGAAACAGGGTTGAAATCAAAGGCGGGAATAGAAGATTAGAGATATGGTTGCTTAAACCCAGCTCCTGTGGAATTTAGGACTAACTGATTTCTTTATTCTTTTATCTCCTGGGTAACTTTACACTTTATCTCAGAATTTATGGTCACTATTTGCATAGATATAGAGTGAAATGGAGGGGATTATGCTAAGTGAAATAAGTCAAACAGAGGAAGACAATTACCATATGGTTTCACTTATATTTGGAACAGAAGGAATAGCACTGGGGACCTTAGGAGAAGGAAGGGAAAAGTGAAGGTCTGGAAATCAAAGCGGAAGACAAGCCATAAGGCCATAAGACCAATGGAAACAAACTGAGGGTTTCAGAGGGTAGGTGTGGGGAGATGGGGTAACTGGGACATGGGTATTAAGGGGGACACGTACTGAATAGAGCACTGGGTGTTATAGGCAAACAATGAATTGTGGAACACTACATCAAAAACTAATGATGTCCTGTAGGCGACTAACATAACATATTACAATTTTTTGAAAAGCAAAAAAAAAAAAAAAAAGAATTCATAATCAAATGCAAAGTTTGTTAATGTTAGTCAATCCATTTTGTAGACTGTGAACACTTTGCTCCAGGATTTCAGAAATTTGCCCTTGTCCTGAGCTGACTTTCCTCCCTGAACTGCTACAATGTTAATGAGTCCTAGCAACATGGATTCAAAGGACATTGAACCTGCAAGCTGAGCTATGTGTCGAAACAGAGTGTATTAGCCAGAGTTCCACAGTTAGTGGCAGTGCCCAGGAAGGAACCCCCAGTCCATGGCCTTTGCACCCATGCTGCTGGTTCTACTGTAAGCTCCTTCCTCCTAACCTCCAGGCACTCTCTCTCTCTTCTCCCTCCACTGCCTTCCCAGTTGAACTCTTTCTTAGAGCAGTGTTCAAGGAGTCAGCTAGCTGCACCCTAATGGATCTCAGAACTTACCAGAAGCCAGACAGAGGAGAGACTCTGGAGGAGCAACATGCCCATCTCTCTATCTGCTCCAGTGAATTCATACCTGCCCCTTTTGTATCTAATTCTAAGCCTCTGGAGAGAGCAGGGTGATGCTGCTTTGTGTCTGAAAATGCATCAGGAGGGTTTTAGCCTCTAGAGGTCCTTAAGGACCCTTAAGAATAAAGCATGTGTTCCTGTTTCTGAAAAAGAACCCAGCAATTAATCAGCCCGTTCAATTCTCTACCCACTGCAAGACTCCATTAGTGATGGCCGGGCACAGGTATTAATAGTTCAGGATTATGCTGTCTGTTGACCAAGCCCAACAAATAAGAAAGAAGTAGAAAATTTGGCTTTACTCACTGTTCAAATGGATTGACTCAGGCTGGTTCTTTCTTCTACCCTGGATGAAAACTGAGTTTCCTAAGATTTCTGGTCACATTCAGATGACAGTACATCCTCTGGTGAGACTGGCAGGTGTTCACAATTACTAATGTAATGATCAGGCTGTCCAGCATTCCTATGCGCAGCATTTCTCTTCTCCCATCCTTCACTTGCTAACCATGTCTTTGAAGTCTCCTTTGGGAAGAGAGAGAATGAACAGTGGATGATTGACAATCCTTGAGTGCTTCAGTTGGCTGCTAACAGGTTTACTATGTGTATTGAATGTATAGACCTGATTCTGTCATATTGCATCTCATAGATTATCCAGGAAACTTCTTTTCCTAATTGACTTCTTCTTTATTTGATTTAAATGAATGTCTCTTTATTCTGTATGGCAGCTCAGAACTTTGTCAAAACAGAGATCACCCTTGTGGAAACCTATGCTCTATTGGACCAGATCTAAGACCACACCATGACATTCATCTCTAGCATAGAGCTCATCCTGGCGATGCTCACCCTTCCACTATTGCAACAAATACCCACCTGAAACCAGCACTAGTCTCTCATTGCAACAGCGTGGGAACTGTCATCTCTCCACTTAAATTTACAGGCATGAGTAAGACCGAGACCACCATATCTCTCTTTCCCCAACTTCTGAGGGAACATATCGTACCTTGTAGAATCATTGAGGTGCCTCTCTCTTGACCCAAAGTTAATGGGGATGTATCCCCCATCCCTATCCAAATCCTCTAATTCACAACTCTTACAACTTTAATTAGGATAGAATGTTTCAATCACAGCACAAATAATCTTCGGGGCTGGATAATTCTTTGTTGTGATATGATGTCCTTTGTGTGGTGGAACACTTCATGCGGCAGGGGCTCCACCCCAGTCATGACATCCAGAAATGCCCTCAGACATTGCCAAATGTACCCCGAGGGACAAAGCACCCCGGTGGAGAGCCACTGAATTCTGAGAGGAAGTTTAAAGTTTATATAACTAGTTCTCTGAAAACTAATTCCAAACTTCCCCTTAGTTGTTCATTGAGAATATAGTACCCACTGTCTTCATGTATTAGCCATTTTGAGGTATGAAGAAATCATTTAAATATTCTGGTCCATGTAAGTGTTCATCTCAAACTATTGGCAGATTGGAACATGTTCTCTCCAATGGCCATTTTCGGAGCTGCAGTTGTGCAATTTGTGATTTGCCAAATTTCTTTTCTTTTCTTTCTTTTTTTTTTTTTTCTGCCTAATTTCTTTATCAAACCCCTCCCTCTGCCAGAATTGCAGATTGAGTGCAGACAATGCCTTCCTTGCTCCTCTTTCCCATCATCTTGGTGTACTCCCTAATGTAACAACACAATTCAGGAAGAGTTATTACCGTACCTTGTGTAGGTTCCCAAACAGTGCTCTGTTTCAGGTTTTGTGTTTCCATCATTGTGCTCCCATCATTTCTTCTGCATGGAATTCAGCTGCCTAAGCCCTTCCTGCTGAATCCCACAGCTCTAAGTTCATTCTAAGCTTTATCTGATCTGTGATTCTTCTTGTGAAGCTGGAGCTGAGACTTTGAAAGGTGGGTGCTATTTAGGCGGTGCTGGGGTTACAATCATAGGTCATGGTAAGACATGTTCTGGAAATGTGGGAAGGTGCAAAATGGAACCAATAATGCTCTGAAATTCCTTCTCACTGGGGCTACCTTACTCCTATTAGCCGATCTTGGGAACTGGCTGGCAAAGAAGTGTCAATTGCAGAGTTCCAGTCCCAGAATCACAAATAATAACATAAAGAGTGGGATTGAGTCAGAGAAAAAGTAACGTAATAACGGGTAGGATAAAATAATGAGCCTCATCCTGGGAATGGTTTACACAGGTTTCAAAAGAGGAGAGAAACTGACCAGCAGAAGGGAGTAACACCTAGAGATTTGCAGCAAAGGAAGCCACTGACTGCTACCCGTAGAGGGGGGAGTCACAGGGGTGTTGCTGGAGCTGCAGCCAAGGTGACTTTGCCCAGAAGAAGCTAGAGGCCTGGCAAAGACGCAGGCCCCTGCCGGCTACTCAGCTTCAGGTGGCAGAGTGGAATGAGTGAGTGACAATACTCCTGTCTCCCAATGTTCCGGATACTTGAACTGTTGGATCTCAAGGTCTTTCAAAACTTCCCAGGTGTCATCAGAAACCCACCCCTACAACTGGAGGGGAGGGAAAGACCAAAGTAAGGCAGGCCTCTGATCACTAGGTGGCAGAGCTCCTGAGCAAGGGAACTCAAATGGGAGGTTTGTTTGAAGGGTAGACCCCTGCACTGGGTACCAGAAGAGTTTATGCAGAGGCCTTACCTGAGCTCAGCCTCTATGCTATCCACATGGTCTCAGCAACACAGGATTATCTCAAGGTCATACCCTTGCGGCACCTTTTAGGAGGGGCAAGACAAATGCTACGTACATTCCAACGACAGGGTCAGGGGTGAGGAGCCTTGAGTGCTGAGGCCGAGCTCGTGGGTCAACTAGCAGTCATATCCTCTCCCTGACCTTCCCAGTAAACATTCACATCCAGGCATTGCCTGATAATGGTCTTTCTCTTCCCCTGCATGGTGTGATGCCTCCGCAGGACTCAATTACTTGTTTGAGACAGGAGGATGGTAGTTCACAAAGGGATGGCTGACTTCATGAGCCCTTTGCTGTGTCTATGAAACCTGAGCCCTCTTCAGGGCACATACCCCACTCAGCTGTGTGGAGGGCCTCTGGTTGCCTGTGCTCAATGCAGAGTCCCCAGCACATGGATACCCTCCTCTCTGAAATGAAATAGCACAGTGCAGTGTCCTGAGCCCTCAGCTCTGAGTCCTGAGCGAGACAGTGACACAGAGAGAGAGGAGGCTATCCTCCCAGTGAGGCAATGCCCTTGCTGTGGAGAACCCTAAATCAGAAGAAACAGTCTGTGCCCCTGCTCCTAGGTCTCCTTTTGCACAACAGTATCTAGGAAGGAGCTCTTCTCTTTCGTGCTGAATCACAGCTGAGGCATGAAGCTGACTCCTCCTAGCAGAACTGACCAGGTCTGAGGATGGCTTCCTGGAGGTGGGGCTGTATCTCAGGGGTACTGAGCAAGTGGGGCTGATGGTCAGCCATGCCCAGGGGCCTGTCCATGACCACGTTCCTGTTTCTGCAAGTTCTCCTGGTTCCTGGGCTCACACAGATATTAATCCCATAGAAGGGCCCCTGACAATGGATGTGTGTTTTCTCAATTCTGCATTACATTCTACTTGTATGGGTTTTCCTATGAGGCACGGGTGTCAGAAATCCAACACTGCCATAATTCTTGTTCTACTTTCTTGTCTGTCCCTTCAAAGACCCGCCTAACACAGACCCTGGGGGATGAGATTGACACTCCTGACAAGACCATGCAAAAACATGACTTTTATTTCTCAGAGCTTTTTCCCCCCCATAAACCTCATTGTAGTTTCCTTGCAAGCTTAGC
The DNA here is from genome assembly GCF_030435805.1 of Mustela lutreola. Classification (NCBI taxonomy): domain Eukaryota; kingdom Metazoa; phylum Chordata; class Mammalia; order Carnivora; family Mustelidae; genus Mustela; species Mustela lutreola. The sequence continues at coordinate 235,495,692 of NC_081290.1, read as the reverse complement.
TGAGCCGTGGTCATTAGCTAATTTCTAATGTGACCTAATTTATGAGGTAGACCTAAAGGGTCTATAACAAAAGAAGTATGCAATTTTTCTTTTCTCCTTTTTGGTTGCCCAAAATCTGGGTTTTTTTCCCATTTTGATAGGGAAAAGTGGTGAGTTCAAAGAAAACTTCTTATATACAAAGAGGCAAAGAGAGTCTGTATGTAAACCAGAAATGTGGTGTTCTTATTGGCCTTCTCAGGTTGAAGGAGGCAGGACTGCCTGTAAGTTACGGCACCTGCCTCACAAGAGGAAGAGAACCTTAAAAGCATCATTTCTCTATCCCTTCAAACAAGCCCCATTTCTAACAGATGATGGTGGAAGAAGGGTGGAAATAATATCAAGAGGAGCTAGAAGTGCTGATAGGATGCTCCTATCCCAGTGCTCCTTGTCTTTTTTCCTTTCTACCCTAACTGTCAACGTGAGGCCTGTAGTCATAGGATGGTTTTCCTCTCTCCCCCCAGAGTGGGAATCAGTGAGTGTTTTCCACACTTTCACATACTACAGTTTCCCCCTCTTGTTTTGCATTTCTATATTCATTCAACAACACTTTCATGACATACACATTAATACTATTTTCTTTAATTTTTTAATTTTTATATATTTTTTATTTTCTATTGTGTTATGTTAGTCACCATAAATACATCATTAGTTTTTGATGCAGTGTTCCAAGATTCATTGTTTATGCACCACAACCAGTGTTCCATGTAATATATACCCTCCTTAATACCCACCTCTAGGCTCACCCGTCCCCCATGCCCCTCCCCTCTAAAACCCTCCATTTGTTTCTCAGAGTCCACAGTCTCTCATGGTTCATATCCCCTCTCAGTTTTCCTTTCCTTCTCCTAATGTTCTCCATGTTATGTTTGTTCGATTTGACAATATAGAGCTTTTTGTAAGAATCAAAAAGGTCACTATTTGGGGCACCTGGGTGGCTCAGTGGGTTAAGCCGCTGCCTTCGGCTCAGGTCATGATCTCAGGGTCCTGGGATCGAGTCCCGCATCAGGCTCTCTGCTCAGCTGGGAGCCTACTTCCCTCTCTCTCTCTCTGCCTGCCTCTCTGCCTACTTGTGATCTCTGTCAAATAAATAAATAAAATAAAATAAAATTAAATTAAAAAAAAGGTCACTATTTAAACTGACTAAAGGCTGTGGTCTGACTCCTTATTTTCCATTTGAAATCATGGTCAGTGATGGTACTCAGTCATGCTTGTAAATTACTTTATTTAGTGGACAAGGCCACTTATAGGAGTCTCCTGTTTCACTAATGGGCATGTTTGGAAACTTGGACTGCAAATACTTATATCATTTCCCTCCCTCTGGCCCCTGATACTATTTCTTCATGTTGTGTCAAGAGAACTACATGAAAAGGAAAACTCTAGATGACTTTATGTTCAGTTGCTTGAGGTCTCTGGCTCAGCCTCCCTGATGGTATTTCAGCCTCCAGAGGATCTGCTTTAATTTGGTCTGTATGAGCCCAAACCTCATCTTGAGAGCACTCTAATTCTGCCAGGAAATTACATTGCTCTCAAGGAAAGAGCATGCAGAAATACCAACCCAATAGAAATTTCAAAATACTTTGTTTGTAGTGTTCAATCATATATTCTCTGTTCTGCTTTTTCCATGATTTGTAGCTGGAAATTCTAGAAAGGCATAATTATATAATGTCTTTGTCATTGTGTGGAAAAATTTAAAATCCCAAAAAAGAAAATCAAGAGAATCCTGTACTTAGTACAATGTCAAAAACTGCAAGGGTTTATGGTTCAGCTATTGAGTACTGTTTTCCCTGTGGGAGGATGGATTGGTGAGCAGATAAGAGAAGTAGAGAAGTATCTGGAGTTTCTTCTAGATGTCAGGTTTTATCATTTCTCCTGAGTCATAATTATTCACACACTTACGGCAAGTTCTGACAGTCCATCACATTTCACTTCGTGAACTTGAAGCAGGGGAGGTGAAGGCAAGGAGACTGGGAGTGTGCTTAGTAGTGAGGCCAACAATGCACCAGGTGGGAGGGGTCCTTGGTGCCAGGTGCACACAGTGGAGACAGACAAGTATTGAGTCTCATCTGGGTCATGTACTATCTCTGTTACTCTGAAAACCTGACTTAATTCTCTACACCTCCTGATATTGTTAAGAAAGTAACATGAATTAGTGCGCATCAGAAATTTCAAACAGACACTTTCAAGAACAATATATTAATTATTGTTATAGCCACAATATTTATTTTAAGTAAAATGAATAGCTTAGATTAATCTTCCTTTGGAGTGTCAAATCACTCAGTTACCTCTGATATTTACCTTTTCTGAATGCCCCGGAGTTCTGCTCAACGTACTGTCACTGGTTTTGTATTACAAGTTCAGTAGCTCCATTTCCTGAGTGCTTACTTTTCCTCCACCACACAAGCCTGTCTCATCATTTGGGATATGACGATGATACTGCTGATGACAATGATGTTGATGATGATGAAAATGACACCATGGATGACAACTTATGACTACAGTCAGCATCAGATATTAAAATCAAACATGACAGTCACATTTTGACAGGGCGAAACATGCGGATAATGGCTCGGTGGATCTCCTTTGTCTTGGCGCTATAAATGAGAGGGTTGAGCACAGGAGGGACAAAGAGGTACACATTGGACATGAGGACATGTACAAAGCGTGGGGCATGCTTCCCAAAGCGGTGCACTACTGAGACTCCAATCATCGGCACATAAAATGCAAGCACAACCAAGATATGTGAAACACAAGTGTTGAGAGCTTTCAGACGTTCCTTGCGGGAAGCGATGGCCATGACTGAATGCAGAATGAGCACATATGAGAGAAAGATAAATATCATGTCCAATCCAAATGTGGATAAAAGAACAAAGAATCCATAGATGCTGTTGATAGTGATATCAGCACAGGCCAGCTTGATCATGTCTGGGTGCAGGCAATAGGAATGGGAAAGAACATTGGATCTGCAGATAGGCAGCCTCTTGAAGAGGAAGGGAAGGGGAAAGAGGATTATAAAACTCAGAGCCGTCACAGCTACACCTATTCCAGCAATAACTTCATTGGTGAGCACAGTGGCATAGTGTAAGGGATCACAGATGGCCACATAGCGGTCAAAGCTCATGGCCAGCAGAATTCCTGACTCCATCATGGAGAAGGAATGAATGAGAAACATCTGGATGAGGCAGGCATCAAAAGCAATATTGCGGGCATTGAGGCAGAAAGTTCTGAGCACCGTGGGCAATGTGGCCATGGACATGGCCACATCACTGAAGGACAGCATGGACAGGAAGTAGTACATGGGCTCATGGAGGCTGGGCTCCACTCGCACGGCCTGTAGGATCAGAATGTTGGCTCCAAGGGCCACGGCATACATCACGCAGAGGGGCCCTGCTAGCCAGGAGTGAGTGCTCTCGAGACCAGGGATGCCAGTCAGGACGAAGGAAGCAGGATGGGTGACATTGAACAGTCCCATGGGAGGGTCAAGTTAGCCACACACTTAACAGGATCGGACCTGGAGGACTTCTGAGAGTTGCCCTTACTGGAGGACACGAAGCCAGGGAGTAGCATGCACAGGGCATGAAGTCTACAGTAGAAACTGTTGCCTTTCTGAAATCACTGGTCAGGGGAAAACATTGGCAAACTTCTTTTCTTCATGTTTCCCCATCATCAGGCTAGAAGCTGGGCTAATAACCCTCTGCTTTACACATGAAAGGAGACAATGATCAATGTTTCACAAATCTCCATTAGGTACAAGAAAATCTTCACGTCCTATTATGTTAAGCTATGATATCCACAACTTTAAGGTGTCCTTGAAGGAGCACTGAACAGAAATAAGTCCAATTCATAGGTAGTTAGTAGAAAGAACGGTGACAGTTTGAGTCATCAGAAACTCATGTTAGGAAGCCCTTACCAGGCAGGCACAGCCTCCGGCACTGCCTTACTCAGCTCTTCAGACAGTGACACATGCTGCTGACTGCATTCCCAGACCTTAATCACAATGATTTCTCTGTGAGTGAGATTACAGTTTGTATTGTCCTGTTATTCTGATATTCTGTTAACTCTTTCACCTTCATTGCCTCATGATGGATGAAGATAGACAAGGCTGGAAGGCTTTCTGTCGGGCAGAACTGTTTCAGGCTAAGGCACCCTCCTTTGGGAGAGGAACTCCTGAAATATTTTCCATTTCCCCTTCCTCTCCCAACCCTAACAAAGCAAGGCTGGAGTATGATCTCAAAGTCCTTGCTGATCAGATGGAGCAGAAGGGGACATGGGATGTCCAGGTATCCATAGGCCCCAGAAATGCTCCCTTGAGAACTAATGCAGCCTCATCACATGGGGAACATTCCTGGCTTATCTGGGGTACTATAGGACCCGGTTTGCTCTGTGGTTGATAAGAAGTCAGCGGCCACTTCTCTGCATGATGGATTGTATCCCTTCTAGTCATAGAGCTCAGTCTACACAGATCTGTCTCCCTCCACACGTGTGGTTGCTCCGCTGAACATCCCCATTCCTCACTTTGTCCCTCCTCCCTGACAACAAGTCCTATTCTTCATACAACCCTCAGTGAAGGAATTTAGGGGAGAAATATAGGAAGATTAGTGAGCAAAAGTGAAGTGAACTGAAAGAAAAGGGAGAAGAAACCAGTCTTCAATGAGCAGGATTCTCTGCAGGGCAGGCCAAAGCCAATCTGTGTGTAGACATCTACGTTTTAGTATTTGTGGAAAAAACTTGACAGTCCCAGGATCACATTCCTGATCATTCCCAGCAGTGACTCACCTCCTGGGTTCCCTGGAAGCATGGGAAGAAAGAAAACCAGTGACAGGAAAGCTACATGCACTGAGCACATTGCGTGTCAGATAATCTGTAGGAACTTTCTATCTGTTTCCTCAGTTCATCCTTGACCATGAGGTGGAGGCTCCTGGCTTAAGCAGGCCTCTCAGAGCATGGTCAGTAGGTGCAAGGCCTCAGTTTGAGTAAAGAGGTATAAGACTCTAGTATCTTCTTCAGTCTTGGAGGCACCATTGAGGGGCCCAGAAGAAGTCGAAAGAGAAAACAGAGTCCACATTTCTGGATGGAGACTTCAAAGGTGCTGTTGGACCAAGGAGATGGTCACAGGGAGATTCATGGGGCAAAGAAGATGTGGAAGCCCCTGTCTCCAAAGCTGGACTTTAGTTCCTGGGCCCCCAGAACTCAGAACCTTTCCTTTCTCTGCCACCACATGTGGACCAGGTGGTTTAGGGGACAGGGTGCTGGAGGGGGTGAGGAGCCCTGGACTCACTAACCTGCTCTGGCTTGCCCTGGCCGTGTAAGCTTGCCCTGGCCGTGTGAACTTGGGAGAAGCTAGTTCTCTTTCTACAGAGAACCTCTTTCCCCTTATCATTCTTTTTTGTGATGTCTTTTATGATCCTTTAGGGCTCTGATGTTCTTTCACATTTTAATTTCTAGTCAAAGACAAGCTTATGAATGTTTGCTGTGCAAGAAGGCTCACATAGAGGATGAACAGCTGGAGGATGAACACAATGGTCTTCTGATGAAACAGCCTTGAAATCAAAGGCAGGAATAGAAGATTAGAGATGGTTGGCAAAGCCAGCCCCTTCGGAGTTTGGGACTAGCTGATTTGTTTACTCTTTTATCTCCTGGGTAACTTTACATACCTTATCTCAGAATTCATAGTCATCATTTGCATAGATATAGAGCAAACTGGAAGGGATTATGCTAAGTGAAATAAGTCAAACAGAGGAAGACAATTACCATATGGTTTCACTTATATGTGGAACATAAGGAATAGCACTGGGGACCTTAGAAGGAAGGGAAAAATGAAGAGTGGGAAATCAGAGGGGGAGACAAACCATGAGAGAGTATGGACTAAAGGAAACAAACTGAGGGTTTCAGAGGAGTAGAGGGACAGGGTAACTGGGTGATGGGTATGAAGGAGGGCATGTACTGAATAAAGCACTGGGTGTTATAGGTAAACAATGTATCATGGAACACTATATCAAAAACTAATGATGTCCTATATGGTGACTAACATCACATATTAAAATTTAAAAAAAAAGTAAAGAATTCATAATCAAATGCAAAGTTTGTTAATGTTAGTCAATCCATTTTGTAGACTGTGAACACTTTGCTCCAGGATTTCAGAAATTTGCCCTTGTCCTGAGCTGACTTTCCTCCCTGAACTGCTACAATGTTAATGAATCCTAGCAACATGGATTCAAAGGACATTGAACCTGCAAGCTGAGCTATGTGTCGAAACAGACTGTATTAGCCAGAGTTCCATAGTTAGTGGCAGTGCCCAGGGCCTTGCCCCTGCACTGCTGGCTCTACTAACCTCCAGGCACTCTCTCCCTCTTCTCCTCCCTCCACTGCCTTCCCAGTTGCACTCTTTCTTAGAGCAGTCTTCAAGGAGTCAGCTAGCTGCACCCTAATGGATCTCAGAACTTACCAGAAGCCAGACAGAGGAGAGACTCTGGAGGAGCAACATGCCCATCTCTCTATCTGCTCCAGTGAATTCATACCTGCCCCTTTTGTATCTAATTCTAAGCCTTTGGAGAGAGCAGGGTGATGCTACTTTGTGTCTGAAAATGCATCAGGAGGGTTTTAGCCTCTAGAGGTTCTTAAGGACCCTTGAGAATTAAGCATGTGTTTCTGTTTCTGAAAAAGAACCCAGCAACTAATCAGGCCATCCAATTCTTTACCCACCGCAAGACACCATTAGTGATGGCTGGACATGGGTATAAGAGAAGAGTTCAGGGTTATGTTCTCTGTTGACCAAGCGGAACAAATAAGATATAAGCTGAAAATTTAACAACACAGTTCATGAAGAGTTATCACTGTACCTTGTGCAGGTTCTCAAATAGTGCTCTAGTTCAGGTTTTGTGCTTCCATCACTGTGCTCCTATCATTTCCTCTGCATGGAATTCTGCCGCCTAAGCTTTTCCTGATGAATCCCACAGCTCTAAGTTCGTTCTAAGCTTTATCAGATCTGTGATTCTTAATGTGAAGCTGAAACTGAGACTTTGAAGGGTGGGTGCTGTTCAGGTGGTGCTGGGGTCTCAAGAGTTCAGACATGAGACTTGTGTGCCTGGGACACCAGCCCCTGGATGGGGCAGCAAAGGTGGGTGGGGACTTCCCTAGCTTGTTCTGAGGTGTCTCATAGGTCATGGTAAGACACGTTCTGGAAATGTGGAAAGGTGTAAAATGGAACCAATAATGCTCTGGAATTCCTTCTCACTGAGGCTGCCTTATCCCCATTAGTCGATCTTGGGAACTGGCTGGCAAAGGAGAAGTGTCAATTACAGAGTTCTAGCCCCGAATCACAAAGAATAATATAAAGAGTGGGATTGAGTCAGAGAAAACGTAACGTAATAACAGGCAAGATAAAATAATGAGCTTCATCCTGGGAATTGTTTACACAGGTTTCAAAAGAGGAGAGAAACTGACCAGCAAAAGGGAATAACACCTAGAGATTTGCAGCAAAGGAAGCCACTGACTGCTACCCCTAGGTGGGAGAGTTCCAGGCCAAGGTGACCTTGCCCAGCAGAAGCTGGAGCCATGGCACAGAGGCAGACCCCTACTGGTTACTTAGCTTCGGGCAGGAGAGTGGAATGAGTGACATTCCCCCTGTCTGCTCATGCTGTTGACACCTGAACCCAGGTGGAGTCTGGGATATTCATGTAATGATAGAGGAAGAGCTGCAGAAGGGTGCATAGTGGATCTGAGGGTAAAGAGGCCCATCCTTGGTACTGAAGCGAAGCATCATTCATTCATTCACTGCAAGGTGATGGTATCAGTAACACTATAAGCTCCGTGATCTCTCAGGGACTTTCAGCCTCATAGGCAGCACCGTGCAAGGGGTGGACTCACTGTAACACGTTGAGAAGGAAAGTTGTTGAATTTCTAGTGTTCTGAAGGGTAGAGATTCTGATTATCTTTTCTCTCAAAGCCAGATAACCAGATTTCTCAGGTAACTACTTCAAGACTGGCACACAATCAAAACTGAAATTCTTTTTTCTTTTTTTTTAAATTTTTTATTTTTTATAAACATATATTTTTATCCCCAGGGGTACAGGTCTGTGAATCGCCAGGTTTACACACTTCACAGCACTCACCAAAGCACATACCCTCCCCAATGTCCATAACCCCACCCCCCTTCTCCCAACCCCCCTCCCCCCAGCAACCTTCAGTTTGAAATGAAATCTTAGCATTTGCGACAACATGGATGGAACTAGAGCGTATCATGCTTAGAGAAATAAGTCAAGCAGAGAAAGACAACTATCATATGATTTCCCTGATATGAGGAAGTGGTGATGCAACATGGGGGCTTAAGTGGGTAGAAGAATCAATGAAACATGATGGGATTGGGAGGGAGACAAACCATAAGTGACTCTTAATCTCACAAAACTGAAATTCTTAAAGCTTTACCAACTCAAGTAGCTTTCATGACTATTTCATTATAGCGTTGTTTATTTCTGCCATGAAAGCAGTAACAGCACTGTTACAGTTGGCTCTACAGGGATCTGTAGTCTCCACTGTGGAGAGCAATCTGGAGAAGGAGCCAGATGCTTCTAGGATGGGACACAGGGATAGCATGAGTGTTTACTTGTTAATAAGCAGCTGACCTTGGGACAAAATAAGCTCCCCCTATAAGCTGGATTCTTTAACCAGATAAAAAGATATCCATTACCTAAGTATATAAATGTATCCCATAATACATTTAAGTACTGATTTTATACAAGGGATGATCAGAGTTGGTTTCAATGGGGACTTGAGATGGTTGAATTTTCACCGTGGTTTTTAAAGTGGCATGTTCTTTCAAGAGAATGGTCTATGTCTTGCTTCATTTTATTTTTATTTTATTATTTGTATTATTTGGCACCATGAAGTAAACACCCTTTGCCTCAGTTTCTCTACCCCTACTACCGTATCTTATATCCATCCAGGGAGCAGGGCCAGAGTCAAAGCTACTGGGTAGGATTAGGGATGGAGAGCCATGTTGAGCCATCCCTTGGAGACGTCTTGTTTTATGAGGCCCTTGGCTTGGGGCAACTTCCTTCTCCATGGCGAGACACCTGGCTTCTGATTGCTTGTCCCTTGTCCCTGCTGAGTGGTAGAGAGTGGGCTGGGGGCCAGAGCTGAACTAGGTTGACCTTGTTCTGACTGAATGTCCAAGTCCCTCCCAGCGAGTCAGGAATTGGACAGGAGTGTTGGACCTGGTGCTGACATATGCGGGATTCCCCCGTATCCCCTCTGTATGAGTTCTGACGAGGATCAGCATACTGCAGACCTCAGGTTGGAGTAGGCTGTTCCCCCAAGTAGTTAAAAAAATCCTGAACATTTTATCAGGTTTAATTTCAAACACACAAAATTGAAATAATTTTATGGAGAACATCATTCTACTTACCACAGATCCTTGATATTTTATTATACTTGCTTTATCATGTATCTACTTAGGTAACCATTTCTCTATCATCCTTCAGTCCATTTATCTTACTATTCATTTCAAAATAAGTTGCAGCATCAATGCACTTCACCTTAAATAGTTTAGCATGCTTATTATTAACTGAAATTTAACATTTTGTATAGTCCTTTGATTTCTTTCAGACATATAATGCACATAATTTACATTTGATAAGTTTTGATAAATGCATTGATTTTCTTGTGAAATATGTTTATGACCTATTTCTAGGAAGTCTCAGAGGAATTTTTGCACTGTTGAATGGATCATTTTTTCAGTATTTAGCTTCTTTGCAAGAACAGGCAATGCTGCTCTGTATAACATCAGTTTTGAGAATAACGTCTGGAGGAGAATAATGTTAAAAAATGTGGGGTTTACAATCTGAGGGGTTTGAAGTGGTGGGGGTGTGGGAGGTTGGGGTACCAGGTGGTGGGTATTATAGAGGGCACAGATTGCATGGAGCACTGGGTGTGGTGAAAAAATAATGAATACTGTTTTTCTGAAAATAAATAAATTGAAAAAATAAAAAATAAAAAAATAAATGTGGAGTTTAAAAAAATTTTTTTCCTTGGTTTTATTTGAATGGAAGTAAGTTTGTAATTTTTAGGCTCCATAAAGTGTTGGAGTCAAGGGAATGCTTAAATAAGAAGCAAGCTTGTGGATGCTGACATACATTTGTACAAAAATATGCAATGCATTTAAACTCCATATATGAATCCATGAATAGATGTGGTGGACAGTCATTGAATGTCTTGTTGATCTCTTAATGAGAATATGGATAGGTTTGAAATGTATACTTTTGGATATGTGATCATAGGGATATATTTGAAATATATTATTTCTTCAAGGATGCAGTGGAGTCTCCAATGATTTATAAGATTATGTCCATAATCTACATGAGTCTCTATAATTAATGAAAGAATAGAGAGTCTGGTGTGTTTGGTGTGTCAAGATGGGTGACTGATTAGAGATTTGGGCCATTAAACATATTTGTGTTTATCTGTTTGTATGTGTATGGATTGAAAAGAGGCACTGCAAATATTAATAAATAAATGGCTAAATATGACTAGCGCCATATTTGTGGGAGTCTTAGAATGTCCAAGACTATGCATGTTTGTGTGCATACACGTGTTTGCATCCCTTGATCAAGAACAGATTCACATAGTAATGGATATGGATGATGACATCAGGGATGATGAGGCCAAGAATGGGATTCTCCTGGGAGCAAGTCTCATATGGCCTAGCTCACTGCTCATTGATACCACCTTCTCTATTATTTACACTTTCCCTCCTCCCACCACAAACAAACCCTGGGATTCTAAGATGGTCATAAATGTGTGAGTCCTAGGAAAATGAGCTGATGTTACTCTCCCAGCTGGACTCACAGACCAGTACATCCAGCTACAGGGAAAAGAACCGTCTGCCACCCAGTGAGTGTCCATCCTTTGGATTGCCTATGTGGACTCCTTATCTAGAAGGTGTCCCAAACTTTAATACTCTTACTGCAACTTCAGACAGACTCTGCCCCTCATATTTTCCCTCCAAACATCAGCCAAATCTTTTTGCTGACAAAGTCAAGGCTCACAGATACTGATGCCAGGTCTCATCTTAACAAAAACCCTAATACCAAACCGTATACCCTTAAAGTTAAGGAGACTTAAATAGCATCAGATCTAGATTTTATCTTCTGTGTATTCCATGCTTTTGTTTGCCTGCAATTTGAATTATTGTCTCATATACCTAACCATTGGATATGCAGGTGGAGACAAGATCACAGAACCAAATGAATTGAAGTCATTCAACCTCATGGTATTCAATCTTAGCTAGATTTTTAGGATTGAATATGTCTTGGGAATGTAATTGAGGTGAGGATATTACTGTGGGATATTACTGTTAATACTGATGTATTATTTGTGGCACTGTGTGTGTATGTGTGTGTGCTTGTGTGTGTGTGTGTGTTTATAAGTCTGTGTTGTGGAGAGTGTACATATGAGAGGATATCTGAAACATTGTATAATGTCAGTGAGTAGCTATGAGTCTCCTTAAATTCTGTGGTTGTGATGGTGTTGAGTGTGACCAAAGGAGTGCATGATGGTTTCTGTGTGTGCAATGTGAGATAGTCCCCATGGATAGACCTGAATGTTTAAGTGTAGGAGTATAAAGATGTATATTTAGTGACACTTTTGTGTGACCATGTTTATGTTCATCCACATCCTGTGTAAAAGACCCACATTTTTGTGTCTGTCTCCATCGTCTTGACTTTTCTTCCTAAATGAGTCACATTTAGGAAGACTTAACTGACACCCTTATGGTCCAAACAATGAAAAATGTTTGTTAGGTGGTGGCAGAACATGTTTTATTTGGAGTAGAAGTTTTCAGAGCTGCTTTCTAGACCGAGGAAAGTCTGGAGTGTCTGCCTGAAATATGACCGTCTGGTTTACCTAAATTTGCACACCAGTATTTAACTAAGTATTTAATATATATTGTGAGAGAGACCATAGTATCTGTTGGCATGGCACTCTTAAGAGTCTTTCCACTTCTTCAGTATGTGAAAATAATCTTGGAGTGAAGATGATAAAAAACCAATCTGGGTAGGCTGGATTTGAGAAGACTTTTTGGAGAGATTGTCTTTGAACCTGGGTCAGGAGAAAGAGAGACACTTAGAGGGGGAATAGGGAAAAGAAACTCTACTCGTTAAAGGATTCCTTTGGATTCTCATTTGGATGAGCAAAAACGAAAGAATATACAAATTTCCTTCTCATGGTCCACGTACTTTCAGGATTATTCCTAACATCTGGGGGTTCTCCAGCCTCTGGGCACCATCTAATTTCACTGTATTTATTAAGAAGACAGGGAAAAAGATGGAGATTTTAGAAAGTCAAAGGAATAAGGAGTTGTTATAAGAAAATAGGGGAGTCATTATGCCTAAATTCCAAAGGGGAACTTATTTTATTTTTTTAATTTCAAATATAGATTTTTCCAGTTTTATTGTGATATTATTGACATATAGCATGTGTCAGTTTGGGGTATACTGTGTGAGATGAACAGTTAACCTACTGTACTACCCAGGTGCCCTAAGGCTGAGAAGAAGTCTTTCATGGTATGGTTTTCTCAATCTGCACCATTCTGACTACTGTTTACTTTTCCTGGAGTTAGACTGCCACTGCTTAAGGAGAAAGACAAAGAAAGAGTCAGTAAAGAAGCTATAAAAAGAGATGTGAAGTAGGAGGAAACTAAGCTGCCAATAATATTTACTCGGATGGAGAGCTCACCTGGATGAAGAGAGAGAATGTTTTCATCCAGTTGAGCAACAAAGAGGTGACTGGTGAGCATAGAGGTGAGCACAGAGTGATCAGGGGGAAGTGTGGCAACCACAGTATAATAAATTGAACAGTGATAGAAGGTAAGGCCAATAAGTTTGAAACCTTGATGTAAAATGTATTAACCTGATGATTCACAGACCTTTACCCCTGGGGCCAATAATACATTATATGTTAATAAAATTAATTAAAAAAATAAGTTTGAAACCTTGACTTTCAGGATCTCAGAATGGAACTAGGAAAGCAGACATATAAACAGGCCCCCTTTCCACAATAGGGAGACAGTGTTTCAGGGAGTTTGACTAAGAATTAAGGAAGAATTAAAAGAAGGACAGTTACATTTTTATGGTGGTCTGTCTGGTCTTATACATGCTTATTGCCTGAAGGGCAATAGACAGGAAAGGAGAGACTGAACTTGAAGTACAGTAGACTAGTGGGAGAGATAGCAAGAAATAGAATTCTGGAGGTGGAGGTCTTGGCCTTGGACAAGGGGAGACACACCTTTCTCAGAAACCAGTGGGTGAGAACAGATAAAGATGTGAGTTTAAAATTTAAGTAGTGTTAAAATGACTCTGTCAGTCTGTCTCTCTGTTTTCCAATAAAACACTTGTTTCTTTGGTTTTATCCTGCTGTACACTCAGAAGTTTGGTTATAGAAGTTATCAAAGGTTGGTGTTTCCTGTATGAACGTGAAAGAGAAACACAGAGAAGATAAGGGTACCAGTCCCAGTGGGAGAGTGGGTCAAAGAAAAAGTAAGGAGGAACTCACAGACAAATAGGCCAGTTATTGAGACACTGAGAACACTGTATGGGTTTGAGAAGGTAGGAGAGGTGGAAGGTAGAAGGCTATTGTAATAAAGTAAAAAATAAAGGAATTTAAGATTGCAGAGGTGGAATATTTTTTGGTGATGGCAGGTCCAGGGATAGTTGTGGGACTGGGAATCTGAGGAGACCTGAGTAAATGTTATTGAAGCTATAAGTTCACAGGGTAGAAGTTTCATCTGCACCATCAATCAAAGGATTCCCAAAGGAATGGGTGGTGGTTTTTTTTTTCCCTATTTATCTTAATTTCTATATGTCCCAGATTTCCAAAAGATGGCTTCTAGGATGAGATGGGGGAAGCGAAGGAATGATGCACTTTAAGGTAAAGATTAAGGGCATCATTCATGCTGTCTCCTACTTATTGCCTTGCCATGCCATGGCACTCACCTGATCGTCACATCTTCATGGAGTTTCTACCATGGCCTAGACAGGGTACTGAGCACCAGTGATAGAGAAATGAGTAGTACCCAGTTACTACCCTCAGAGAGCTCATAGTCTAATGAGAGAAGCAGGAACATAGACAAACACTTTCAATCTCTAACCTTTTGTGTTGGAGACAGGAGGTCTGAAAGAAAGTGAAGAACTCCCCCAAAACACCCACCAGGGGTCACCCCCTGTCTGTATTCTCCCACCTGCCTGCCATGCTGAGCCTCAATGATACCCCCTTCCAGCCAACCACACTCCAGCTGACAGGCATTCCAGGGATGCAGAGAGGCCATGCCTGGGTTGCCCTGATTTTCTGCATCCTCTACCTGATTTCCATCATAGGCAACCTCAGCATCCTCACAGTGGTGGTTCGGGAGCCTGCTCTGCACCAGCCCATGTACTACTTCCTCTCTATGCTCTCTCTCAATGATCTGGGAGTGTCCTTCTCTACACTTCCCACTGTGCTTGCTACCTTCTGCTTCAACTACCACCACATTGGTTTCGATGCCTGCTTGGTTCAGATGTTCTTCATCCACATGTTCTCTTTCATGGAATCAGGCATACTGCTGGCCATGAGCTTTGATCGTTTTGTGGCTATTTGTGAACCACTACGCTATGCCACTGTGCTCACCAACAGCCGCATCTTGGCTATGGGCCTGGGCATCCTTGCCAAGAGTTTCATCACACTCTTCCCTTTCCCCTTTCTGGTAAAACGACTGCCCTTCTGCAAGGGCAGAATTTTGCATCATTCATACTGCCTCCATCCAGATCTCATGAAAGTGGCGTGTGGAGACATCCATGTTAACAACATCTATGGGCTCTTTGTTGTCATTTTCACCTATGGTATTGACTCGGCATTCATCCTGCTTTCCTATGCATTGATCCTGAGAGCTGTGTTGGCCATCGCATCCCGGGAGCAGCGGCTCAAGGCACTCAACACCTGCATGTCACACATCTGTGCAGTGATGGCTTTTTATGTGCCCATAATTGCTGTCTCCATGATCCATCGCTTCTGGAAAAGTGCCCCACCTGTTGTTCATGTCATGATGTCCAATGTCTACTTGTTCGTACCTCCCATGCTCAACCCCATTATCTACAGCGTGAAGACAACGGAAATACGCAGAGGGATCTTCAAAATCCTTCATAAATCCCAGAGCTGAGGAAGGCTACTAAGAGAAGTCCTTTGGAGAAAGGACTGGGGTTGGTTTGCCAGCTTTAGGGGGCTGGTCTGCCAGCTTTAAGAATGCTAAAACACGGGGAGGGGAACCAAGATCTTGAGAGCTAGAATATGGAACTACTAAGAGAACATCTGACTCAATAAAATGTCATAAATATATACTGAACATTTACCATGTAAAATTTTGTGCTAGTCGCTAAGAATGTTATAATGCTGAATAAGGCATATTGTTAAGTAAGAGATATATCAAGGGAAAAAACATAAAAATGAGTAACAGATGCCCTGGACAATGTGTGGTATGTATGGAAACAATATATATGGAAATTTTATATGTTTATAAACAGTATAGTGGAAATTTTACCAAGCAAACAGGCTGAGCACAAATAATGCTACTACCACTCAGAGTGAGGGAAATGATAGACACTAGACAGCAAATTCTGTGGAGGCTTGGTGCTTCATGTTCAAGAGAAGACCCACTTGATGTTCAGAGATCAAGATCAGACTGTGTGTGTGTGTGTGTGTGTGTGTGTGTATGTGTGTGTGCGCATGTGTGTTGTTTGTTTATATAAAGTAATTTGTGAAGGATGAGAGGGGTTAGGGTACTTGGTAGAGGGTGATAGGAAAAAGAGAAGGTTATGGTCTTAGCATAAATAACTGCCTGAGAAGAAATCTTTAGACAAAGGAAGTTTAGAACCTTATGTTCCAAGTATGGCCCAGTGAAGAGCAGCATTGATATATCTGGTAGTTTTTTAGAGAAACAGAATCTTAGACCTCACACCAGACCTACTGAATTCAAGTTGTATTTAGTAAGACCCATGGGTGATTAAAGCTTGAGAAGCACAGTGCTACCTTTCAAACACCTCTCAGGTAATGTTCATGGAATGTGTAGCAAAAATAACAAGACTCATGAGTTACAAGAGTCTGGAAAAGTGGTTCTCAAAGTGTAATTTCCAGACCAGCATTACCAGCAAAGAATGGGAATTTGTTAAGCATGAAGATTCTCTGGCCCTTCCTCAGATTTCCTGAACCAGAAAATCTGGGAGGTGAGGTCTAACAAGCTGTGTTTTAATAAATTCTCCAGGTAATTCTGATATAATTCTCAAAGGTTGAGAAGCTTTCACCTAGAATATTAGTCTAGAATATTTAGAACAATTTGTTTAGACAAAGGGGAAGTTTCATATTGAGAAATTTGGGAAGTACAATCTTGAGAAGATTGTGTGTGTGTTTTTTTAAGATTTTAATTTTAATATTTACTTATTATTTATTTATCTTTAAAGACTTAACAAGGTTTTTGTTGGGGGCGAGTCAGGCAGACAACTTCTATTGGTAATATCAAAATTGCAGACCTCCAAGAGGAAATCAAGTGCTCAGCATAAATCACATTGTTTGCATAAACAGTTTAGGCCTAGTGAGTCACTTTTAACAATTTGGGTTGTGGGGAACCCTCTGGAGATCCACGTTCCCAGATGCCAACCGAGGGACTCTTTGCAACATGACCATTCTAAGAATATGCTGTCTTGGAACTGCTATGTTAACTCATTCTGCACACTGAACACCCAACTGATAGAGTTGGGTGAATAGAGTCAAGCTTATGTCATGAATAAAACTGAATATACATGGAGTTTTCGTAGTAAAGAACAAAACGTCCCTGAGAAGCTTATTCCATGAAATTTGGTATGGGTGAGTCCATGAAGGATAAAATCAACTACAGATGTTGGTGGTGATCTGGGAGAATGGAGTTCTGACAGTCACCTATATTCGTAGACCAGAAAACTTAGTTGAAGATTCTGTATATTGTGATGCCACAAAAGCATTCAATGAAGAAAGAACCCAAATGTTCCACCTGTTCAAGTAAGAATCACTGTTTCCTGGGTTTTGAGGACTAGAATTGTTTCCAGCATTTGCTCATGTGGGTCTGCTCTGTCTTATGAAAATTCTCCCCATGTGCACACCCTTGAATTAACACAAGATCAGAGATAGCAGAGAAGTTATGGCACTGTAGGTGAGCACACAATGTCTGAGGACACTTTGGCATATACATATTTTCTCATGGTGTCTCGCAATTAAAAGTCCCCAAATAATCCCAGCAAGGGCCTGCTGTAATTGTTCTGCTTGACCGAGATCCAGTCACAGGGCTCCTGGCTTCCAAGGAGTGCCAATTTACTCTCCTTTCCCCTGACACCCTTGCCCAGAAGGTTATTCCAAGGATGTAGTACTCACAAACAAGATTTTATTTATTTATTTTGGAGAGTGAAAGAGCAAGAGAGAGCGAGAGAGCGGGAGGAGAGGCAGGGGAGGATGAAGAGGGAGAAGCAGACTCTATGCTGAGATCAGTACCTGAGCCAAAATCGAGTCAGACACTTAGGCTTAATCAACTGAGTCCCTATGGATGGTTTTGAAAGCTGTGAGGAGACTGAGTGAAGGGCAGGGGCATACGGTGCTGTGGTGAAGGGAAATGCAGATTACAGCCTTTTATCTCCACGAGGTGGTGCAGGTGGAACACTGAAACAGCTTCACAGAAGGAGTTGATGAACAATCCCCCCAGCCATCCCACAGTCACTCTGAGGCCCCTGTCCAGCTGCCCCTGTGATTCCCTTCTTTACCCCCCAGTTCTCACCCCATGCCATCACAACGTACCTGGAATCCAAAATTCAGTCAAGCTCTAATTTTAAGGCTTCCCTCTAGGCAATTAGAACCTAGGGGTGGGGGGGGAATCAGTTGTTTGTCACAGTGAGATGTGGGACCTTGCCAGTTGTCAGTAGGATTTCAATGTATACAAGTTCCCTGACCAACACCTCTTCTGAGGCTTCTCTCTCCTTTCTACAAAGTCTATGAACTTCTTTCTAAACAATGTATTTCTTTTTTAGAAACGATATGCCTACTCTGGTTATATTCTTCTACACCAAACATGTACCTGCTTTGCTTTGCTCTATTGTGGAAAATTCCACTTAATACTCCACAGGGCACATTTATCTCTCTACTTCAGCTTTATGGGGGAAAGTGTTGCATAATTTCCCATAGATAACCTTTAACACTTATAAAAGTCCCCCTTTTTGGGATTTGTACAGATGCTAGGTTTACTATTGTCACTTGAAACCAGTACTTAGGGTTTCTGTTGACTTTTCCTGTCAATTAATGGAAACAGAATCTTCAGAAACTGAATCTTTAAAAAGGACTTTTTAAAAGTAAAAAAACAAAAACAAAAGCAAAAAACAAACAAACAAAAACAACAACAAAAAAACCCCAAAAGAGATAATGACAGTTAAACCTAAAATTCTGCGCCTAGCAGTGTTTGGTACGCCCAGTACATGTTAATTCAATGAACAACCAAATGACTAATTAAATAAATGAATGAATTGGATCTGATCTGATGCCTGTTTCCCATCATGTTGTCCCTAAAGACATACCTAGAGTCACTTAACTCTATTACTTCTCAAAGTCTTGCCCCTTCTCACCAGAGGCTTATGACTAGTCTGCATTGTTTTGGTCTCTGTTTTTTTCTCCTCTGATTCTCTGACTTCATTCACAAGGTTGTCATCTGCATTCTCTTGAATTCCATCTCCGGGGTCCCAACTCATTCATCTGATACGAGAAATTCTACAATAATGGAAAGCAAAAAATGCTCTTTGGAGATATTTCTCTTGGAGATATATTTCGAAGTTCCTCATAGGGAAGGGGAAATTTTCTCTATATTTATCTTCTGTTTGCTTTCCCTAAGTATCCCACTCTTCAGTTTATAAAGGAGAGAGAGCTCTCCTGCTATGCCTTCTTTTTTATTTTATTTTATTTTTTTAAATTAACATATAATGTGTTATTTGCCCCAGGGATACAGGTCTGTGAATCATCAGGCTTACACACTTCACAGCACTCACCATAACCCATACCCTCCCCAATGTCCATAACGCAGCCACCCTATCCCTACCCACCAACAACCCTCAGCTTGTTTTGTGAGATTAAGAGTCTCATGGTTTGTCTCCCTCCTGATCCCATCTTGTTTCATTTTTTTCCTTCCCTACCCCCAACAATCCCCTGCCTACCTCTCAAATTCCTCATATCAGAGAGATCATATGATAATTCTTTCTCAGATTGACTTATTTTGTTTTCCTGTTATGCCTTCTTCAAATATATCTTTATCCTATTTGAAACTGAAACAAGGATGAGGCCAACTGAAACACTTAGTGGGAAGATTAAATATTTGGGAAAGGATTTATTAGGGGTATTTGAAATTGGGGACTCCAGCAGAATCTATGATAAGGATAATTATCATGTGAGGTAGAAGCACATTAAAAACTGTTACTTTCTTCTTTTCATTTGAACATCTACCCCTATAGATAGTTACTAACCCCTTATGAATTGAGTTCCAAGTTCAAGAAATGCTAATCTCTTGAAATCATGAAGCTGGTAGATGGTAAAACTAGGGCTCAAACCTACCCCTGTGTGATTGTGAACCCTACAGTCTTTCAGCATTCTAGGATGTCTCTCCTGAACTAGACCTCTGAATGTGGTGAGGGGTTGAATGTAAGGGATGGGAGTGAGTATTGAGTAGGGAACAACTACGATGAGTGGGTGAAGGAAGCTCACTCATATCCCTTATTGGCTAAATCCTGGGCTCCAAGCTCTCTTCTTCTGAGCTCTGAGTCCCGGAGTTTGCCCACTGGGGTCTAAATTTTAGGTTCTGCCTGCGATACAGGCTTTAAGTCCAGAATTTGAGGATGTAGATTCCTGGTTCTAGGCTGAGAGTTCCAGTTTCGAGACTGGATTATTGGGGGCCAAGAAGATGTTGCCATGGAGACTGGGGGATTTGTCTTCATCCTCTGCATCACAGGGAAGCTGCTGAGATTTTTATTTTCTGTGTGGAGAGAGGGAAGTATATTTAGGGGATGTATTTTTCTTTCCATTCTCTTCCCAAGGGGAGATATAATCCCCCTCCTTTTCCTATCACCAGCTCAGCATCACCCTCAGGCACACCAGGGCCCCAGGGTCCTGGCCCCTGGAGACTCTCACTCAGAGACATACAGAGTGCTCCTCCCCTCTTACTCCTGCCTGTCTAAGGCTTTTTTCCATGCCTTCATGAGCTCTGGTCTATGCTCTTTCAATCTCACTGCCATTTCACAAAGCTCTCTCAGGTGAGTCTGAGACTGTTTGCCTCTCCAAGGCATGTGTGCAAGAGTATATTTTGGTCTCTAATTCCATTTGGGCCTCTGAGGTTCTCCCAGTCTCTCACGTCTTTGTATCTTTGAGTGAGTCTCCATCAGGGAACATATGGGCTGTGTATTTGCTGCGATTTGTTTGGTCTGTGATGGAGAGGTTTAAAAAAAAAAAAATCCCCAGATCTTATTTTCATGTAGGTTTCCTACGAATAGAGTAATATTTATTCAAATGTTCCTGGTCCTCCCACACTTTCAGATAGGGTGCTGGAAAGTGGTTTAAGGAAAGACGCATGAACCCATGACACGCATTGAGAACCGGCCTCTCTTGGGCCCCACACAGATCCACAGCCCTGATATTCTCAGTGTCACAGGATGAGAGAGAGATCTTGGCAGGCTGGACATCAGGCCTGAGGGCAGAAAAACAGTTGAAAAAGGCAGAAAGGGCCTTTAGTCCCAATGCAGCAGGTACTGGGATTGTCCTGCCAATATTCCCAGCAAAGACTATTCAGTCTTTGATTGAACACCTCTGCTGACCAGAAGATTATCACCCTTCTGTGCAGCTTTGACTCTTAAATAAATAACTACACAAGTAAATACATGTTTGTGAGTTCAGACGTATTTTGCAAGCAGATACCAGGAAGAATAATATTCAGGTGAAACCTGAAAGAGATTGTTTCTCTGTGTCTGCAGCAATTACACCAATATGGAGGAAGCATCTTTAAGCCCCAGGTAAGAAAGCACTTCAGAAGTCAGTGCATCTAACCAGGATAGTGGCGTTAGGTGCAGTGAGCTCCCCATCATCGGGAGTGGTCCAGCTGAGTGTGAGTGACAGTTCAATAAGGATGCAGTGGAGGGGAATCTATCAATAGGTGCAAAACTAGAATCTGGTTTCAGGTCCTAGAGAGACTGTTGGCAACTGAATCAATGGACATCTGAGAGGGGCCACTTTAGAAGGTTTCTAGACCTCTTCCACCTGCCTCCCCCCACCCCATCGTCTGCAGAGAAGGCAGGAAAAAAAAATGTGCATCTGATACTCTGTCCTTTTCACCGCCTGTGAAAATGAAGACCAACTTCTCCAGCATCACCTCATTCTTCTCCCTTAGGTGGCTTTTGTTAAATACTATTCTTATTCCACATTACAAGTAAAAAACTGAAAGCAAACAAACAAAACCCCCTTTGTATTAGAGTATAAGTAAGTTGCCCACATCACATCTAGTAATCGGCTGAGTGTGGATTTTGACAGGTCTGATTTATTCTGTTTCTGCTTTCAATTTTTTTTTAAGATTTTATTTATTTATTTTACAGAGAGATATCACAAGCAGATGGAGAGGCAGGCAGAGAGAGAGAGAGAGAGGGAAGCAGGCTCCCCGCTCAGCAGAGAGCCCGACATGGGACTCGATCCCAGGACGCTGAGATCATGACCTGAGCCGAAGGCTCAGGTGCCCTCAATTTTTAAGCTATGCGGTCTCTCCTAAGATTGGGCAGTTTCAAATATTTCCTTTACATGTAAAGTTTTAGGGTTTTAGAGGTCAGAGAAAGAGGAGGTGAGAAGAAAGTGTCTGTTATATTTTTATCCAAAATGATGTAGATGGCTGCAACTTCCCTCACTTCCTTCCATCTGCCTCCTTCAGCCTTTGAGGTGAGCTGCTAAGGCAGAAGACTTTCAGGAGGAAGCTAATTTCATTTTTTTGTTCCAGATGTCAGGTGAAGACATCTCTGCTTTTGGTGACATGCGAGCTGAAAGCAATGAAAGTCTTGATGTCCTGTCTGTCTTCCTAACTGGCATCCCAGGATTGGAGGCTCAACATGGCTGGCTTTCTATCCCCTTCTTCACCATGTATGTTGTGGCCATTGTGGGTAACAGCCTAATCATGGCAGCAGTGCATGTGGACACTGCTCTACATGAGCCCATGTACCTGTTTCTCTCCATGCTGGCTGTGACTGAGGTGGGTGTATCTGTGTCTACATTGCCCACTGTTATGGGTATTCTTTGGTTTGATGCTCGCCAGATTGACTTTGATGGCTGCCTGGCTCAGATGTTCTTCATCCACGCCTTCTCAGGCATGGAGTCAGGGGTCCTTTTGGCCATGAGTTATGACCGCTTTGTAGCCATCTACAATCCACTGCGATATACAGCCATCCTAACCCTGTCCCGTATCATCTGCATGGGTCTGGGAATTACACTGAAGAGTGTGATGTTCATGGCCCCACTTCCAATCCTTTTGAGGCAACTGCCCTATTGCCATGTTAATGTCCTCTCCCATTCCTACTGTCTCCACTCAGACCTGATCCAGCTGCCTTGTGCTGATACTAAGCTCAATAGCATCCTGGGTTTGTCCATTGTCCTGGCCACTTTTGGGCTGGACTCACTGCTCATCGTGATCTCTTATGTGCTGATTCTTTACACAGTGCTAGGCATTGCCTCTGGGGAGGGACGGCGGAAGGCCCTCAACACATGTGTGTCTCATATCTGTGCAGTGCTTTTGTACTATGTGCCCATGATTGGTGTGTCTGTGATGCATCGAGCTGCCAAGCATGCCTCACCCCTGGTCCACACACTCATGTCTAGCATCTACCTCTTTGTGCCTCCTGTCCTTAACCCCATCATCTACAGTGTCAAGACCAAGCCAATCCGACAGGGAATTTTCAACTTGTTCTCCTGCAAGAGGAAATGGCTCTGAATCCTTCTAACAGGGCAAAGACTTCAAGCCACTCCATAAACTCTGATGGTGTTACTGCTGTGAGCAAAGCTGGACACCAGGCATTTTGTGGAGGAATAAGAATGAGGAATTCTAAGCATTGTCAAAGGCTTGACTCTGGATCATGACTCTGGCCCCTTTTATTTCACATCCTGTCAACATCCGTGTGTCTCTGTATGTATGTATGTGAATGTCTTCTCTCACCAGATGTGATCGTCTTGAGGGCAGAGATCGTGAATTTCACATTTTTATTTACCCCCAAACGTCCTAAACAAAAAAGCCCAATAAATAATAAATTAGCAGTAAAGTTAGTAAGTTAACATTAAGGCTGGGGTCTTGATGTTTGAATTGAAACAAAACAAATTGCTGTTTTAGAGAGGTTAGGCAGGGATTAAGAATATCCCCCAAGAAAGAGATTGTCCTAGGAATGTGCCTCTGAGTAAGGTGAGCATACTTTTTGGCTTGCCCAAGATAATCATGGTTTACACTTATTTTCCTCAACATCATTATTTATACAGCACTCTCTTTCCCTCCCCAGAATGTCCTTGTTTAAACGATAACTTGTATGGGAACCTACTTACGAAGCAGCCTCCTTCCTGGTATGTAAGGAACCAGACTCTGTACAATCCACATTCAATGATCTCTACACTTAGAATTTACGTACTTGGAGACTCTGAGGTTGAGGAACAGCTGATTAAATTACCTTAGTTTAGGCACAAAATAAAATACAGACAATCTCAGATTGTCCAGGTTTCAGATCCTAAGAATTCTACCAAAAGCCCCAAATTCTGCTCCAGTACACTCTCAGACCCTATTTGCAGGGCCAAGTAGGTCTGGTGTCACTGTGCCTGAATATTCCTGTTTTTCTTTCCTCCCCTCCCTTCAGCCTACAGTAACCTCAGCTTATGGTATGATGGGTATATTTTTATATTTTTCTTGACCTTACCCTGCCTTCAGCCCTGTCAGCATGGGGTTGTTTGTATCTACCTATGCCTTTCTAGGGTTTCCTGGAAACCTTTAGTCCTATGGGAAAGGCCATTCTTATACCTCTTAAGGAACACAGACAGGGCTTTGTGTAAAGTGCATTGATAGGACTGGGCTGGTTGACCAGTAACTGGTCTCAGGTTTTCAGCCTTTTTTACTTCAGGGCCTCCAATGACAATGCAAATGTTTTCCTCACTATATACAGTTCTTCCTGACTTTGTACAGTTCATTAGGTGATTATTACTTTTTTGTCACTAAGTACTAGATTACATGCCCACTAATAACAGTTTCTATAAAGTCAGGGTGACTGATTATTTCTTAAAACTGCATGTGCACCTGCAATTATCCCCAAACAAAAGATTTACTTTTTTTTTTCTTAAGATTTACTTTTTAGGGGCTCCTGGGTGACCTAGTTTGTTAAGCCTCAGACTCTTGTTTTTGGCTCAGGTTATGATCTCAGGGTCATGAGATAAAGGCTTGAGTTGGACCCCATGTCTGTTTAAAGACTCTCTCCGCACCCCCCAAAATAATTAAAGAAAATCTTTTTTTTAAAGTTTAATTTTTTTAAAAGGACATGAGAAATACAAACCCAAATTTTATTAGATTTAACAGGCATACAATTCCTCAGAATTTTAGAATGTCTGCTCTTCATAACACGTTATTAAGGAAATGAAAAAACAAGTTAAAGACAGGGAAATTATTTACAGTACATGCATCTTACAAAACACTTGCATACAGAGTATATAAAGATCTTTTATAATATGATAAAATACAATGCAATTAAAACCACAGTGAGCTAGGACTTAACAAGTTAACAAGACTAACATTGAAAAGACGTAACGAAAATGTTACACATTGCTGGTGGAAATGTAAAAATAGTATGAGTGCTTTGGAAAAATGCATGGCAGGCACAAGAGAAATGAAAACATGTATTCACAAAAAAGCTTAATGCAGGGGTGCTTTTTCATAATAGCCACAATATGGAAACAACTGAAGTATCCACTGGTAGGTGAATGGATAAGCAAAATGTGAATATCCTATAGTGGAATATCGCTGAGCAATAAAAAGGAACAAACTATCATACACACAAAGACATGAACGAACCTCAGAAACATGGTTTGCAAAACAAGAAAGACACAAAGACTACACATGATAATTTCATTTATATGAAATTCTAGAAAAGGCAAAAACTAATCTATCATGACAGAAGGTAGATCCGTGGTTGCCTGGGGCTGGGTGCAGGGGAGGGGATCGACTGGAAGTGGTTAAGAGGGAAGTTTTGGGGGTGATGGAAAAATTTCATATTTTGATTGGGTGGTGGGTATAAGTATTTGTCTACATCATTAAACTGTACCCTGATAATGCGTGCATTTAATTTTATGTAAATTAATGTTAAGGTTGATTTTTAAAAGACAAAACACAAGATTATATTGTGTCTTAGATTCAACACATACAAAAATACTCTACAACCTGCTATTTTTAAAAGACAAAACACAAGATTATATTGTGTCTTAGATTCAACACATACAAAAATACTCTACAACCTGCTATTATAATACACTAAAAAAAGAAAAAGGACTGATCTATTTCCCCAGCAACATTTCTCATGTGACAATGTGTTAGTAACAAGTTGATAGGCACAGCTGGGTGCCTGGGTGGCTCAGTTGTTAAGCATTTGACTTCTGATTTCTGCTGAGGTCTATGATCTCAAGGTCATGAGATGGAGACCCTTGTGGGGGTCCGTGCTTAATGGAGTCTGCTTCTCTCCTTCTCCCTCTGCCCGTCCTTACATGTGCTCTCTCTCTCTCTCTCTCAGATAAATATATCTAAAAAAAAAAAAAATCCACCCTCTCCCCCAAAAAACCAAATAGTGATATGCAGATAGATAACTTTTAAGAAAAACATGTGCAGTACGAATGAATGTGATAGCATAATGAATGTGAATTCTATAGTAACGTAATATTAGCCAATTTTTAATACATATAATGCCACTACTTTTTTCCTGCTAATTCACAGGTTAAACGTTATTGCTGGAGTCCTGTGTTTTGCATGTATTACCTGCTGTTCAATAGACCATGCAGATACCACCTTCAGTAACACACACACACACACACACACACGTATGTGCATATATTTACATTCAAGCTATGACTAGACTCTTGATCCCAAGGTGAGAGGCAAAGAAATACAAATAGATACCAGGCTAGAAATCCATAATCATAAAAATCCACCAATAAAAATGCTCATATTGGGACATAAACAACATGTTAAATGTTTTATCCTTTGCGAACAAATGCAGAAGGATTGTACAAGCATGTACATTCATATTTAGTCCTGGTAAGAGTGGATTGTTGGACAAATTAGATGAGTTTAGCATTTTTATTAAAAAATGTTTAAATATTTTTCCCTGTTATTTTTCCAGTATGGAATATAATGTTGGAATAAAATTTTAATATATAAATTGAATTAATTTTCTCATTGAAAATCTAATAATTTTTAGCTTCCATATTTCTTATACTGATTTGTCAGATAAATTAAAATTTCTTCTAAAAATATTTGTTTCTGTTAATGAGTGTGATTGTGGCTACTAGTTTATCATTGTTTCTAGGCCCTCTTAGCTGGCAGAGCCAGGAAATCTGTGTCCATATACTCACCTGGGTCTATACAAAAATGTCTGCATTTAACCATAGGCAACCACATTGAGCTAACCATGACTTCATATTGACGTCTCCAGCTCTGTTGCATGGATCACTCAAGCCATCTTCTCTTGTTTTTCTGTAACCTCCCACTTGGATAGTGAGAACCTGGCTGCCTCCGTCTGCCATCCATTCACTTAGGTGTTCGATTCCAGCACACATGTAGAGTGTTGGTAGAAATGCTGATTACACTGCCATGAGAAATTACTTCATCAAGTAGAGTACGGCATTTATTGTTCTTCCTGTCTCTACTCTTACAGACTCCAGCCAGTTTGCAAGCTCAGTGCAGCAACTCCACCCCACACCCATCCAGCACACACATACTTCAGTCCAATACCCATCTCCTTCAATGTAGTTGTTTCATATTTTGTAATAGAATTCTTTTTTTTTTTTTTGCCATATTCTGCATTCCATCCTGGGAATCCCTGATATCATAAGTATTTATCAAAAATTAATGTACATTATAGTTCTTTCTGTACTGCTATAAAGTGCTATGGGATGTGGCAAATGCATGGTGTCATGTATGTACCATTCCAGTATTATAGAATGATTTTATCCCTCTAGAAAGTCCTCTGTGCGTCACCAATTCAGCACCCTACTCTCCCAAATCCTTGGTGATGACTGATTAGTTTATTCTTTTTCTAGTATTGCCTTTTTCAGAATTTCATATAAATGAAAGCAAACATGTAGGTTTTTAAAACTAGCTTCTCTCATTTAGTACACATTTAGGGTTCATCTATGCCTTTATGTATCTTGGTATTCCGTTCCTTTTTTAAATTTCTGAATAATATCCCATCATCTGGATGTACCACATTTTTTAATCTTTTTACCTGATGAAGGGCAAATTTGTTGCTTCATTTTTTCTCTGTCTTTGCTTTTTTGCTCATTATTTGCAAGAAGATTCTTAGGTGCCCAGTTAGAATTAGATCCCTTTTTCTGTAGCAGCAACCTGAGCTCTCTTCTGCTTGAAATAATACAATCCACTTCACATTTCTAAAAAATCAATATTCAATCCTACTTCCTCTTATATACCTCATTTAAAATAATTTTAAAAGGGTTAAGAAGACCACCTTCTAAATTTTATGAGATACAAGCACATTTCCATATTGACATGGGACTAATAGAGTCATTTACTTTCTGGGCACTGAGTAACTTATGTAGAAACATTTCACAATAGTTAAAAAAAAAATTCCAAAATGCAAATCTATTTTGAAATCTAAACATATCATGTCATTTCTTACTTTGTGAAGGCTACACACATACACACATGCACAAGTACACAGAGGAAAGAAGAGTTTTGTCCAGGAAAAGGAAACGGAAAGATGGAACAAAGAATTAGGGCAGACTTCTTCATTTAATCTTCATTTAGTTTCCACTTAAATATTGGCAGATGTCTGGGAGTTTGGTGATTATAACATTCAGTTGATAGAAAGCTCTCACTAAGAGATTATTTCATTCTTAATAGCTGCTGGAAAGGCAGCACACCGAGACATGACCCATGCAAGCCTATGGGCTTAGAGTCTATGGGTGCCTTGTCTTCCATTACTTAGACTATATTTTATATACGGACAGTCAGCCAGACCATTCACCAGTCATTGAACAACCTACTTTGCCCAATAATTCCTCTTTGTGTTTCCAAACTCTAGCCTTTTTAGTGTAACCAAAATATTTCTACTTTCTTCTACAGCCGACTTTAATTTTACAGTTACAGAAACTTAGGCCATGGATTCGAATAGTCTGCCAGTGCTGCCAAAAAAAGGTACCACAGACTGGATGGCTGAAACAACTTATTTTCTCACAACTTTGAAGGCCTTGCACAATTTCTCACCATGCTGGTTTTCTTTGAGGCCTTCCTCCCTTGGCTTACAATTGGCTGTCTTCTCCCTATGTCACCACATAGTCTTCCAGCTGTGGTTGTGTTCATCTGTGTCTAAACACCCATTCTCCATGGGAAACCAGTCATATTGGAGTAGAGCCCATCCTAGTGAACTCATTTTAACTTAATTACCTCTTTAAAAACCCTATCTCTAAATATGAAAAGATACGGGGATTAAAATTTTTATGTATGAATTTGCAGGGGACACAATTCAGTGTCACAACTACACTGGTAGTTCTCATTGTCCTAAGTTGAATTTTATTCTGTCATCTCCACCTCAGAAACCCATCCTCCCATCGGAGAAGTCTTTAGAGGGTAGTGGAAGTATCTGTGTGTGTGGACAGGTACCATCTAGCTACCTCAGTTCCTATTCTCGTGATGATGGAACCATAGATGTTTCCATTGATGTTCCCATCCATAATCCACAGTGTAATTTTTTGGAAGGGAGTTGAAGAAAAGAATTCACATAATCTGAGCACCTCGGTTTGCACACCTGTGTCTTCTGCATACTGTGATTCATTGAAAACTCAGCCTTATGAGATGGGTATTATTATCTCAGTTTTAGAAATCCAAAAAGTAAACTCAGAGTTTTATTAGCTGGTCAAAAATTCATACAATTAGTAACGGGGAAAAAAAAAGAGTGATTATTAATGGTGTCAGGTGCTCCACTTGAAAATCTGGCATAATCCTAAGACTTACTTTCCCTTCATGATGTTTTAGGAGATTCTCAAGCCTGTACTATCCACTGGGGGGAAAGAAAAAAGTCTTCTTCTCCTCCTTCTCCTTTTTCTTCTTCTTTAAATTTTAGTTAGTTAACATTTAATGCAATATTGGTTTCTGGAGTAGAATTCGGTGACTCATCACTTACACATAACACCCAGTGCTCATCACAAGTGCCCCCTTTGACATATTCCTAACCCATTTATTGACTTAAAAAAAATTGGGTTCCCTGGGGCTGATTTCCCCTCTTCTGAGATTGCACATGCTTCCCATTCTGCAATTTGTTTCCTTATACCACCTGGCCCATGGTTCCCTGGAGAAACCTGGTAACTTCTAGGCTCTGGTTAAGAAGGGGGAAAATAAGGGAGAAAAGAGTATCAGTGGAGAAAGACATCCTTTCCCCCCTTGTTCTCTGCCTTTTGCCTCCTAAGCATCCCCTGCCCCACTACACTCTCACTGAAGTCCTGCCTATTTTGATTCAAATCTAAGTCAGTCTTCCTACTGGCCACCTGCATTATGGGTTCAGGAATCAGAAGTTGTGACCATAACTATAGCTGCCTTTCAAACTGATATGTCTGAGATCCAATCTCATTCCTACAAAATAATGATCAGGAAGGGCATATTCCTTCTATCTGAACCTTTTCTGGTATAAGAATTCATGATGACAAAGGGAAATTGCCCCTAAGAATTTGAGCCACATCAAAGATATTAAGGTTTAAAAACAAAGCAAAAGAGTCTGCTCTGGTCAGAAAATTGAGTTCTTATTCCCACAAATATTATATGTAAACTCACTTAAAGTTTTAATTCTAAACACTAAAGGAACTCTAGCATGACAAGAGCCTTAATTCTAGTGGTGGGGGACCTAACTAACCATTCCACCCCAATCTTCAGATTACATGTGTTCATTTGGTCTGCTGAAATCATGTTCTTTAGGTAAACTGGAATAGCCAAGAAACTTGAACTGTGTCCATCCTTCCTGGAAGATTTGCCACTTTTTTTTTTTTTTTTTTTTTTTTTGCAAGAGAAAATAG
Source organism: Mustela lutreola (assembly GCF_030435805.1). NCBI lineage: Eukaryota > Metazoa > Chordata > Mammalia > Carnivora > Mustelidae > Mustela > Mustela lutreola. Next base: position 235,465,302 of record NC_081290.1, on the reverse strand, counting down.
GAGTATATCTTTGCAGGAAGGTGTGCCAGTACAGTGGACCTCGAGTTTACCTGGATGTCTGAGTGAAGCTGCCTATGAGAATGGGTGGTTGGGGCAACAAGTAAGGGATTTCTTCAAACTTATTTAACCAAGCCCGTAGGAGAAAAGCCCTTCCTTCCTTCCAGAAAGGAAGACGAAACTTAAATCTTTACTCAATTAATGAAGCTCATCCCACTATTGGTAAATGTGCTAGAATTTAATCAACTCAGGCCCACATCTCTTTTGGACAGAACATTTGGTGGTAGGTCCTCCCAGACAAAACTGAGAAAAGCCAGGATGACGTCATACTGCCTTAAAAATATGATGGTGTATTACTGTACAGTCACCATTTTTCATTGTGGCTATACTGTCCCCATAAGCCTGTGACTCTCATCTCCTGAGTAATCTAAATAAATTCCTTCTTTCATCTCAAACACATATTTCTTTTGAAAAGGAGGTTGTTGATTCCCTGGCGGATCTGCTTCGTCTTTACACTGTAAATGATGGGGTTCATCACAGGAGGTGCCAGCAGGTAGATATTGGCCATGATGACATGGACCAGTGGAGAGGCATGTCTGGCAAATCGATGAGTCATAGATACTCCAACCATGGGGACATAAAGGACCAGAACAGCCAGAATATGGGATAGACAGTTATTGAGGGCCCGGAACCGCTCAGTCCAGGAGGCTGTGCCCAAGATACTCTTCAGGATGAATGTGTAGGAGAGCACAATGAGCAGAGGGTCCATCACTATAATGAGCAAAACCAGGGCAAATCCGTACCAGCTGTTGATCGAGATGTCAGCACAGACCAGGCGGATCATATCCTGGTGGAGGCAGTAGGAGTGAGTGAGAAGGTGGGAGCGGCAGAAGGGCAGGTGCTTGAGTAGAAAAAGGGAGGGGAGAACAGCCAGAATGCAGCGGCAAATGATGGCTAAAGCAATCCTGCCAATGACTTTACTGGTGAGGATGGTGGCATAATGGAGGGGGCGGCAGATGGCCACATAGCGATCAAAGGACATGGCCAACAGTACTGAAGATTCCATGAAGGAGAATCCATGGAGGAAGAAGAACTGTGCAAAGCAAGCTTCAAAGCTGATCTTACGAATGTTGAGCCAGAGGAGCTGCATGACTGTGGGCAGGGTGGTGAGGGTGAGGCCCAGGTCAGTCAGGGCCAGCATGGAGAGAAATAGGTACATGGGCTGGTGGAGGGATGGCTCTGTGCAGATGACAGCGAGAATGGTGGTGTTACCCACAATGGAGATGGTATAGAGGCAGCAGAAGGGAATGGAGATCCAGCTGTGAGATACCTCAAATCCAGGGATGCCCGTGAGGATGAAGTAGAAGGAGGCTTGGGTGGTATTAGTTACTTTGGCCATGCCTTGTTGAATGCAAAACCAAAATCTGTGTGTTTCACAATAAGAGATTTCATCAGTATGCTACTGCCACAGGATCATTATCTAGTCTTTAATCTAGGACTGAAATAGGTGTCTGGAATTGATTTTTTTTTAAGTTTTTCTTTTTCTTTTAAGGTTTATATATTTATTTATTTGTGGGGGGGATGGGGAAAAGGGAGAGGGAGAATCCGAGCATATTCCCCTAATGGGACTCTATCCCACAACTTCAAGATCATGACCTGAGCCAAAATCAAGAGTCAGACATTCAACTGACTGAGCCATCCAGGTACCCCTGGAATTGTTTTTCATAAAACCATTGAGCAATATGCTAACCAAATTGGTAGCACATAATTATGTATTCTATTGAAATTAATTTGTATTTTAAATTATCTTATTTTTCCAACTTTCTAACACTATGTACTAAATCTTAGCTTTCTGCAAGCCTCATAATACACTTCCTACCAGCTCTTGTACACATAAACTTACAGATGCTCGTTTAGTAACTGAATCATTGGTCATCAATATTTCAAAAAACCTTCTAGTAACCAAATCAAGAGACTTTTCTTTTTTCTTTTTTTTTAAGTTCACCTTAAATTTGACACGCAGGCAAATAAGATTCTGGAGACCACCTCCTTTTATTCAGACAGAAGTATGGTGATGTCCAGGGGTCGTCTTTGACCAACAGTATGGATGATAGTGACAATTTTATTCTGGGCAGTAGAGAAGCAGGCACCTGGAGAGGAAGGACTACAGTTTGGTTTGTGCGTGTTGAGGTTGATGTTTGTAGGAGCTATCCAAGAGAAACGATGATTGGACAGACAGATATGAGGCCCAGCGGGACAGAGGAGAAATCTACTAGGGGTAGTGGAGTCTCTGGCACATTCAGGGAAACTGTTAATCTGGAAGTTAATGTGATAATCTAGGCAAGAATTAGGGTGAGAAAGGAAGAAGGCGGAGGACCCATCCCTTTAAGGAAGTGTAAAACTTAGCAATTGCGTAGACAGGGAAGAAAAGGCAAAGGAAACAATGAAGTACTGCTTGGAGAAGTGGGTGGAAAACAGAGGAAATGGGAGTCACAGAGGCAGAGAAGGTAAAGGGTGTGGTCACTACAGTTCAGTGCTGCTCAGCCACTCAGTAAAAGCAGTGCTGGAAAGCACCTATTTGGTTTAAGGATACAAATGTCAATAGTAAGCTTTTGAAAAGACATTTCAATAGAATGATGGGAGAAACAACTGAATTAAAGTGGCCTGAGGAGCGAACAGAAAAATTTGACAGTTTCTGAGGACCATGTGTTCCAAATGGGGAGCTATACTGCTCCCTAGGGGGTGAATACGACTTGTATTTTTTTAAATAAAATAATTTATATAATGAGAGTAAATGAATACTTACTAATTTCTGGAGTGCTTTGAGATGGAAAGCTGTGAACTTTCTTTTGAGGAAATACACACCTAAGTTACTGGGTTCCTAGTATTTATGGTGTCTAACTATATTCCTCCTAAAGTGTCTATAAATGCCAAACGAAGAATCCCGAGAAAAACATTAAACCCAAGACTTTAGAAAATAATGCAAGAAAAAAAATTAGGGAAAATGGGAAAAAAGAAAATGGATATAGATATGGGATTTTTTGAATTATAAAAATTAAAAAGGATATAGAACATTCAAAAATTGTTTTTTTGAAAGGATCAATGTAATTGGAAACTTTTGGCAAGTCTGACCAAGAATAAGAAACATAGGAAAATATTTAGAAATGAAATGTAATGAGAGAGCTAAACTGTAAAGAAATTGCAGAAGCCAATGAGAGGTGATCTTACCACTGACCACCCATGGAGCATTCCAGCCTCACCTTTGTGCTTCCTGTTTCTTCAGGGCTCTCTGGGGCATCTGTTCTCTGCCCTGTGGCTGAGTGTGGTTATATGCTCATGAAGATCCAGGCTGGACTGCAGGAGGTGGGTAGGGAAACCCCTGGAGAGATCTTACATGAAAGTGAATATTGTGCCCTGAGACCTGAGGCCCTAAGGGACAGAACCAGGAAAAATAACAGTAATGATGAATATAATAGCTTCTAACATTTACTTAGTGCTCAGCACGTGCCAACAACTGAGCTAACCACTTACAAAAATGTGAAGATGTTGTTAGGTGACATGTAAAAGACACACTCCATATCCTGGCAGATTTTTTCCTCAATGATTATTAGTTCCCTTCTGCTTACTGCCATAGCTATGTGGTTTTAAGAGGGACTACTTGTTGGCAGGATTACCATTTGTTATTGTCACCTTGAATATGGTCAAACTCAGATTTGATACAGCTTGAAGATTTGGGGGAAGGTATCCCTTATCTCTTGATAGATTCAAAAGTCAGAAAGGCAAAATGGAATTTCTTCTTTCTGTGTCTTACAGATGCTAGCCTCAACATCGTACTTTCCTTCTTCCCCAGGGAGTCTGACTCTCTTCTCAGGCAAGAAGGGGCTATGATGAGTGTCATCTAGAGATAATTGACCTAAGGCCTGAGCCTAAGGGTTCATCAGAAATTTCAGAAAGAGAATGAAAGTGAGACCTAAAAATCTTATTTTATGTCAAGCTTCCTGACAATCTGTTCTTATCATTCCTTCCTGTACTTCTCCAGCTATAGGATGCCTTTCTCCAGACACTCTAAAATTACCTCTTCTCCTTTCTCCCAAGGAACTGCCACTCTCATTTCTCTGATCATGTATGGGATGGCCCTTCCTATGGTTTGCCTGTTTGGTTTCATTTGATAATTCTAAGTCACAGCTGACAGCAGAATGCAGTCACCTATCAGTGGGCTATGGATCTAGGGCATAGCTAGAGGCAGCTTAAGATCCCTAGATCAGAATCTACAGAAACATGGGAGTCTGGAAACCTGGAGTTAAAGTAACAGAATTAACTTTTACAAAAATATATTTGTTTGTTTTGGTACCTTTGCAATGCAATGCAAGAACACCATTTAAAATTATTTTTTATTTTTTGTATTTTATTTTAATTCCAGTGTAGTTAACATATAGTGTTGGGGGGGGCACTTTTGTGGCTCAGTGGGTTAGACCTCTGCCTAAGTGGCTAGAGGCTTAACCCACTGAGCCACCAGGTGCCCCTGATTTCAATTATTTTCTTTTTTTTTAATTTTTAAAAAATATTTTATTTATTTATTTGACAGACAGAGATCACAAGTTGGCAGAGAGGCGGGCAGAGAGAGAGAGGAGGAAGCAGGCTCCCTGCTGAGCAGAGAGCCCGATGCGGGACTCGATCCCAGGACCCTGAGATCATGACCTGAGCCGAAGGCAGCAGCTCAACCCACTGAGCTGAAATGCCAATAGAGTATTACCCCCACTTTAAAAGACCACCAGAGACCTGAGTCAAAGCCAATCAGCAAGGGTCGTTTATTGCAGGTTCGAACCTGGACCTCTGCGGCGCTCGTTGCCCATAACGCCGAGAGGTCCAGAGCTGGGTTGGTGCAGGATTTTTATAGACAGATACAAACAAGTTTCGGGTGGGGCTGAGCTGATTGATTGATAGTTTGAACAGGCATACTTGGCGTCAGTGGATTGCGTCAGGGGACCCCCGCGCGAAAGCAGACAAAGCAAACTTATAGAAGCAGAACTGGCCGATTAGCCCATGCATGCGAAAAAAGCACTATCAGGATATTGAAGGCCTGGTTACTATCAAGTAAAGACAATTGGGAGTCTCCTGGTGGAATGTTACATTCCTGCTATCAAGCATCCTTGTTAATGAGATTTAGGTTTAAAAGAAATTTAACTTTATTTACTTTTCCTTCTACCTCCGCCTCCTTCCATTTTTCATGGAGGGGAGGGTGACATTAGGGCTTGAGGAACTGAGTTCTGTGTCCCTGGAAATTGGGCTATTGATAAGGTAACTTCTTTGTTTGTAAATCTCAAGAACATTTGCAAACCAAGGGAGACTCCTGTCTTGCAGGATTGTGATCTCAGCAAGTTAACCATTTATCATTTTATGGCAGTCAGGGGTACCTGAGGAATGCCACACATATGGAGGGGAGCGGGTGAAGAGGGGGTGCAAGTGCCAGCCTTTGCTTTGTCCTCAGCCAGCCTCCTGGTCCTTCAGAGCCACCCAGGCACCCCCTCAATTATTTTCTATAATAAGTGAGAGTGAGTATCTTTTCACATTATCAAGAAATTTTATTTTTCCATTTGTTTATCTCCTGTGTCCATTTCTTATTTAGGTCAGAATTTGGCAATTTTTTTCTACAAAAGACGAGATAGTAAATAATTTTAGCTTTTTGTGATCCATACAACTTCTTCCAAAACTGCTCAACTCTACCTACCACTGTAGTATGAAAACAGCCATAGTCGACAAATAAATAAATGAGTATAAATGTATTCCAATAAAACAATATATGGACACTTAATTTCGAATTTAATATAATTTTCATGTGCCACAAAATGCCATTGCCTTTTGTTTTTTTTAGTCATTTAAAAATGTAAAAACAATTCTTATCTTGTGAGTCATACAAAAACATACACATTTAATAATATATTTTAGACAATATCTATTAATCTCTTACTATAAATAATAATGAAATTAATGAACTTCCCAGTCCACCACCATCTTCTATCTACTATCTTATTTTAAAGCATTTTATTAGAGAGATGTTCAAATAAAGTGCATTGAAAAAGAACATTATAAGAATTCCCATGTACTCTTCATTCAAACTCAACTTGAAGAATTTTCTGTATAGTCAATATTTTATCAATTTTGACATTTTTCCTTTCTACTGATTAGTGTATAGCTTAAAACTTTAGTTTTCAATTTTAAATTATGTATTTTAAGCCTTAACTACTAAAGATGGAGTAATCATATACCTAATACTGCATGGTATATGTAATGTAATACTACCATCCCAACTAAATTTCTACATTCTCAACTGCTATAAATTTATGTTCTGCTCTATAATCATAATCTTTTTGAAACAGTGGAAATGGTATAGAGGTGGATATTCCTTGAAACCAGAATAGATCCTAAAATCTAAGTAGGCCAGATACAGAAGGAATCACAAAGCCAAGGCACATTTGCAGAAACACCGTGCCTTCAGTGGTAGAAAACAAAGGAGCCATTCACTGTGAACATATGAATAGCTGCCGTTTTCCACTGTCTAGAGAGAAGTATAAGCTAAATAAAGTCACATATTAAACCTTAGGTCAATTATCTCTAGATGACACTCATCATAGCCCCTTCTTGCCTGAGAAGAGAGTCAGACTCCCTGGGGAAGAAGGAAAGTACGATGTTGAGGCTAGCATCTGTAAGACACAGAAAGAAGAAATTCCATTTTGCCTTTCTGACTTTTGAATCTATCAAGAGATAAGGGATACCTTCCCCCAAATCTTCAAGCTGTATCAAATCTGAGTTTGACCATATTCAAGGTGACAATAACAAATGGTAATCCTGCCAACAAGTAGTCCCTCTTAAAACCACATAGCTATGGCAGTAAGCAGAAGGGAACTAATAATCATTGAGGAAAAAATCTGCCAGGATATGGAGTGTGTCTTTTACATGTCACCTAACAACATCTTCACATTTTTGTAAGTGGTTAGCTCAGTTGTTGGCACGTGCTGAGCACTAAGTAAATGTTAGAAGCTATTATATTCATCATTACTGTTATTTTTCCTGGTTCTGTCCCTTAGGGCCTCAGGTCTCAGGGCACAATATTCACTTTCATGTAAGATCTCTCCAGGGGTTTCCCTACCCACCTCCTGCAGTCCAGCCTGGATCTTCATGAGCATATAACCACACTCAGCCACAGGGCAGAGAACAGATGCCCCAGAGAGCCCTGAAGAAACAGGAAGCACAAAGGTGAGGCTGGAATGCTCCATGGGTGGTCAGTGGTAAGATCACCTCTCATTGGCTTCTGCAATTTCTTTACAGTTTAGCTCTCTCATTACATTTCATTTCTAAATATTTTCCTATGTTTCTTATTCTTGGTCAGACTTGCCAAAAGTTTCCAATTACATTGATCCTTTCAAAAAAACAATTTTTGAATGTTCTATATCCTTTTTAATTTTTATAATTCAAAAAATCCCATATCTATATCCATTTTCTTTTTTCCCATTTTCCCTAATTTTTTTTTCTTGCATTATTTTCTAAAGTCTTGGGTTTAATGTTTTTCTCGGGATTCTTCGTTTGGCATTTATAGACACTTTAGGAGGAATATAGTTAGACACCATAAATACTAGGAACCCAGTAACTTAGGTGTGTATTTCCTCAAAAGAAAGTTCACAGCTTTCCATCTCAAAGCACTCCAGAAATTAGTAAGTATTCATTTACTCTCATTATATAAATTATTTTATTTAAAAAAATACAAGTCGTATTCACCCCCTAGGGAGCAGTATAGCTCCCCATTTGGAACACATGGTCCTCAGAAACTGTCAAATTTTTCTGTTCGCTCCTCAGGCCACTCTAATTCAGTTGTTTCTCCCATCATTCTATCGAAATGTCTTTTCAAAAGCTTACTATTGACATCCTTAAACCAAATAGGTGCTTTCCAGCACTGCTTTTACTGAGTGGCTGAGCAGCACTGAACTGTAGTGACCACACCCTTTACCTTCTCTGCCTCTGTGACTCCCATTTCCTCTGTTTTCCACCCACTTCTCCAAGCAGTACTTCATTGTTTCCTTTGCCTTTTCTTCCCTGTCTACGCAATTGCTAAGTTTTACACTTCCTTAAAGGGATGGGTCCTCCACCTTCTTCCTTTCTCACCCTAATTCTTGCCTAGATTATCACATTAACTTCCAGATTAACAGTTTCCCTGAATGTGCCAGAGACTCCACTACCCCTAGTAGATTTCTCCTCTGTCCCGCTGGGCCTCATATCTGTCTGTCCAATCATCGTTTCTCTTGGATAGCTCCTACAAACATCAACCTCAACACGCACAAACCAAACTGTAGTCCTTCCTCTCCAGGTGCCTGCTTCTCTACTGCCCAGAATAAAATTGTCACTATCATCCATACTGTTGGTCAAAGACGACCCCTGGACATACTTCCATCTGAATAGAAGAAGGTTGTCTCCAAAATCTTATTTGCCTGCATGTCAAGTGTAAGGTGAACTTAAAAAAAAAAAAAAAAAAAAGTCTCTTGACTTGGTTACTAGAAGGGTTTTCGAAATATTAATGACCAACATTTCAGTTAGTAAGCGAGTATCTGTAAGTTTATGTGTACAAGAGCTGGTAGGAAGTATATTATGAGGCTTGCAGAAAGCTAAGATTTAGTACATAGTGTTAGAAAGTTGGAAAAATAAGATTATTTTAAATAGAAATTTATGGGGCACCTGGGTAGCTCAGTGGGTTAAAGCCACTGCCTTCTGCTCAGGTAATGATCCCAGGGTCCTGGGTTCGAGCCCCAGGTCGGGCTCTTGGCTTGGCAGGGAGCCTACTTCCCTTCCTCTCTCTCTGCCTGCCTCTCTGCCTACTTGTGGTCTCTGTCAAATAAATAAATAAAATCTTTTTTTAAAAGTAAGTAAGTAAATAAATAAATAGAAATTTATGTCAAAAGAATCCTTAATTATTTGCTACCACTCTGGTTTTATGCTACCACAATGGTTTTATGAAAAACAATTCCAGGGGCCCCTGGATGGCTCAGTCGGTTCAATGTCTGACTCTTGATTTCAGCTTAGGACATGATCTCAAGTGTTGTGGGATGGAGTCCCATGGGGGGAATATGTTCAGATTCTCTCTCTCCCTCTCCTCCACCCCCCTGCAAAAATAAATAAATAGATCTTAAGAAGAAAAAGAAAAAAACTTAAAAAAAATCAATTCCAGACACCTATTTCAGTGCTAGATTAAAGAAGACATAATGATTCTATGGCAGTAGCACACTGATAAAATTTTTTATTATGAAACACACAGATTTTGGTTTTGCATTCAACAAGGCATGGCTGAAGTATCAAACACCACCCGAGCCCCCTTCTACTTCATCCTCACGGGCATCCCTGGATTTGAGGCATCTCACATCTGGATCTCCATTCCCTTCTGCTGCCTCTATACCATCTCCATTGTGGGTAACACCACCATTCTCGCTGTCATCCGCACAGAGCCATCCCTCCACCAGCCCATGTACCTTTTTCTCTCCATGCTGGCCCTGACTGACCTGGGCCTCACCCTCACCACCCTGCCCACAGTCATGCAGCTCCTCTGGCTCAACATTCGTAAGATCAGCTTTGAAGCTTGCTTTGCACAAGTATTTTTCATCCATACATTCTCCTTTATGGAATCTTCTGTGTTGTTGGCCATGTCCTTTGATCGCTATGTGGCCATCTGCCGCCCCCTCCATTATGCCACCATCCTCACCAGTAAAGTCATTGGCAGGATTGCTTTAGCCATCATTTGCCGCTGCATTCTGGCTGTTCTCCCCTCCCTTTTTCTACTCAAGCGCCTGCCCTTCTGCCGCTCCCACCTTCTCACTCACTCCTACTGCCTCCACCAGGATATGATCCGCCTGGTCTGTGCTGACATCTCGATCAACAGCTGGTACGGATTTGCCCTGGTTTTGCTCATTATAGTGATGGACCCTCTGCTCATTGTGCTCTCCTACACATTCATCCTGAAGAGTATCTTGGGCACAGCCTCCTGGACTGAGCGGTTCCGAGCCCTCAATAACTGTCTATCCCATATTCTGGCTGTTCTGGTCCTTTATGTCCCCATGGTTGGAGTATCTATGACTCATCGATTTGCCAGACATGCCTCTCCACTGGTCCATGTCATCATGGCCAATATCTACCTGCTGGCACCTCCTGTGATGAACCCCATCATTTACAGTGTAAAGACGAAGCAGATCCGCCAGGGAATCAACAACCTCCTTTTCAAAAGAAATATGTGTTTGAGATGAAAGAAGGAATTTATTTAGATTACTCAGGAGATGAGAGTCACAGGCTTATGGGGACAGTATAGTCACAATGGTGAGTATACAATAATTCCCCATCATATTTTTAAAATAGTATGACATGGTCCTGGCTTTTCTCAGTTTTGTCTGGGAGGACCTACCACCAAATGTTCTGTCCAAAAGTGATGTGGGCCTAAGTTGATTCAATTCTAGCATATTTACCAACAGTGGGATGAGCTTCATTAATTGAATAAAGATTTAAGTTTTGTCTTCCTTTCTGGATATACTTTTCTCCTACGGGCTTGGTTAAATAAGTTTGAAGCCAATCCCTTACTTGTTGCCCCCACCACCCATTCTCACAGGCAGCTTCACTCAGACAGCAGACTTGAGGTCCACTGTACTGGCTCACCTTCCTGCAAGGATATGCTCCAATTTTCTCTTGCAAAAAAAAAGTGGCAAATCTTCCAGGTAGGATGGACACAGTTCAAGTTTCTTGGCTATTCCAGTGTACCTAAAGAATATGATTTCAGCAGACCAAATGAACACATGTAATCTGAAGATTGGGGTGGAATGGTTAGTTAGGTCCCCCACCACTAGAATTAAGGCTCTTGTCATGCTAGAGGCCCTTTAGTGTTTAGAATTAAAACTTTAAGTGAGTTTACATATAATATTTGTGGGAATAAGAACTCAATTTTCTGACCAGAGCAGACTCTTTTGCTTTGTTTTTAAACCTTAATATCTTTGATGTGGCTCAAATTCTTAGGGGCAATTTCCCTTTGTCATCATGAATCTGTACCAGAAAAGGTTCAGATAGAAGGAATATGCCCTTCCTGATCATTATTTTGTAGGAATGAGATTGGATCTCAGACATATCAGTTTGAAAGGCAGCTATAGTTATGGTCACAACTTCTGATTCCTGAACCCATAATGCAGGTTGCCAGTAGGAAGACTGGAAGACTGACTTAGGTTTGAATCAAAATAGGCAGGACTTCAGTGAGAGTGTAGTGCGGCAAGGGATGCTTAGGAGACAAAAGGCAGAGAACAAGTGGGAAAAGGATGTCTTTCTACACTGATATCCTTTTTTCCCTTATTTTCCCCTTTCTTTACCGGAGCCTAGAAGTTACCAGGTTTCTCCAGAGAACCATGGGCCAGGTGGTATAAGGAAACAAATTGCAGAATGGGAGGCATGTGCAATCTCAGAACAGGGGAAATCAGGACCAGGAAAACCAAATAATTTTTTAAAATGTCAATAAATGTGTTAGGAGTATGGGTCAATGAGGGCACTTATTGTGATGAGCACTGGGTGTTATGTGTAAGTGATGAGTCACTGAATTCTACTCCAGAAACCAATACTGTACTAAATGTTAACTAACTATAATTAAAAGAAGAGGAAAAAGGAGAAGGAGAAGGAGACTTTTTTTTTAAAGATTTTTTTTATTTATTTGACAGAGATCACAAGTAGGCAGAGAGAGAGGAAGGGAAGCAGACTCCCTGCTGAGTAGAGAGCCCAATGTGGGGCTCGATCCCAGGACTCTGGGATCATGACCTGAGCTGAAGGCAGAGACTTTAACCCAGGAGACTTTACCCAGACTGAGCCATCCAGGTGTCCCCCCCCCTTTTTTTTCAATAGACAATAGAGTCTTGAGAATCTCCCAAAACATCGTGAGGGGAAAGTAAATCTTGGGATTATGCCAGATTTTCAAGTGGAGCACCTGACACCATTAATAATTACTCTTTTTTTCCTCCATTACTAATTACATGAATTTTTGGCCAGCTAATAAAACTCTGAGTTCAGTTTTTGGATTTCTAAAACTGGGATAATAATACCCATCTCACAAGGCTAAGAGTTTTCAATGAATCACAGTATGTAGAAGACACAGGTTTGCAAACCAAGGTACTCAGTTTATGTGAATTCTTTTCTTCAACTCCCTTCCAAAAAATTACACTGTGGATTATGGATGGGAACATCTATGGAAACATCTATGGTTCCAAAATCATGAGAATAGGAACTGGGGTAGCTAGATGGTAACTGTCCACACACACAGTTATTTCTACTACCCTCTAAGGACTTCCCAAAGGGAGGATGGGTTTCTGAGGTGGAGATGACAGAATAAAATTCAACTCAGGAAAATGAGAACTACCAGTGTCATGGGCTGAATTGTGTCCCCTGCAAATTCATATGTAGAAATTTAAATCCCCTTATCTTTGTATATGACAATATTTAGAGATAGGGTTGTTACAGAGGTAATTAAGTTAAAATGAGTTCACTAGGATGGGCTCTGCTCCAGTATGACTGGTGTCCCATGAAGAAAGGGGTGATTAGACACAGATAAGCACAACCACAGCAGGAAGACTATGTGATGGCATAGGGAGAAGACTACCATTTGAAAGCCACGGAAGGAAGGCCTCAAAGAAAACCAGCATGGTGAGAAATTGTGCAAGGCCTTCAGAGCTGTGAGAAAATAAGTTGTTTCAGCCACCTAGTCTGTGGTACTTTTTTTTGGCAGCACTGGCAGACTATTCCAACACATGGCCTATGTTTCTGTAACTGTAAAACTAAAGTCAGCTATAGAAGAGAGTAGAGATATTTTGGTTACACTAAAAAGACTAGAATTTGGAAACACAAAAAGGAATTACTGGGCAAAGTAGGTTGTTCGATGACCGATGAATGGTCCAGCTAACTGTCCGTGTTATAAAGTACAGTCTAAGTAATGGAAGACAAGGTACCCATGGACTCTAAGCCCGTAAGCTTGCGTGGGTCATATCTTGGTGTGCTGCCTTTCTAGCAGCTATTGAGAATGAAATAATCTCTCAGTGAGAGCTTTCTATCAGTTGAATGTTATAGTCACCAAACTCCCAGACAACTGCCAATATTTAAGTGGAAACTAAATGAAGATTAAATGAAGAAGTCTGCCCTAATTCTTTATTCAATCTTTCTGTTTCCTTTCCCTGGACAAAACTGTTCTTTCCTTTGTGTACTTGTGCATGTGTGTATGTGTGTAGCCTTCACGACGTAAGAAATGACATGTTTAGATTTCAAAATAGATTTGCATTTTAGAAAATTTTTTTAGTTATTGTGAAATGTTTCTACATAAGTTACCCAGTGCCCAGAAAGTAAATGACTCTATTAGTCCCATGTCAATATGGAAATGTGCTCGTATCTCATAAAATTTAGAAGGTGGTCTTCTTGGTCCTTTTAAAATTATTTTAAATGAGATATATAAAAGGAAGTAGGATTGAATATCTATTTTTTAGAGACGTGAAGTGAATTGTATTAGTTCAAGCAGAAGAGAACTCAGGCTGCTGCTACAGAAAAAGGGATCTGATTCTAACTGGGCACCTAAGAATCTTCTTGCAAATAATGAGCAAAAAAGCAAAGACAGAGAAAAATTGAAGCAATGAATTTGCCCTTCATCAGGTAAATAAATTTAAAAAAATGTGGTACATCCAGATGATGGGATATTATTCAGAAATTTAAAAAAAGGAATGAGATACCAAGATACATAAAGGCATAGATGAATCCTAAATGTGTATTATTAAATGAGAGAAGCCAGTTTTAAAAACCTACATGTTGGGGCGCCTGGGTGGCTCAGAGGGTTGGGCCTCTGCCTTCAGCTCGGGTCATGATCTCAGGGTCCTGGGATCGAGCCCCGCATCGGGCTCTCTGCTCAGCAGGGAGCCTGCTCCCCCCCCCCTCTGCCTGACTCTCTGCCTACTTGTGATCTCTGTCTGTCAAATGGATAAATAAAATCTTAAAAAAAAAAACCTATATGTTTGCTTTCATTTATATGAAACTCTGAAAAAAGCAATACTAGAAAAAGAATAAACTAATCAGTCATCACCAAGGATTTGGGAGAGTAGGGTGCTGAATTGGTGAAGCACAGAGGATTTTCTAGAGGGATAAAATCATGCTATAATACCGAAATGGTACATACATGACCCCATGCATTTGCCACATCCCATAGCACTTTATAGCAGTACAGAAAGAACTATAATGTATGTTAATTTTGATAAATACTTATGACATCAGGGATTCCCAGGATGGAATGCAGAATATGGCAAAAAAAATAGAATTCTATTACAAAATATGAAACAACTGCATTGAAGGAGATGGGTATTGCATTGAAGGATGTGTGTGCTGGATGGGTGTGGGGTGGAGTTGCTGCACTGAGCTTGCAAACTGGCTGGAGTCTGTAAGAGTAGAGACAGGAAGAACAATAAATGCTGCAGTCTGCTTGATGAAGTAATTTCTCATGGCAGTGTAATCAGCATTTCTACCAACACTCTACATGTGTGCTGGAATCGAACACCTAAGTGAATGGATGGCAGACAGAGGCAGCCAGGTTCTCACTATCCAAGTGGGAGGTTACAGAAAAGCAAGAGGAGATGGCTTGAGTGATCCATGCAACAGAGCTGGAGACGTCAATATGAAGTCATGGTTAGCTCAATGTGGTTGCCTATGGTTAAATGCAGATATTTTTGTATAGACCCAGGTTTGTATGGACACAGATTTCCTTGCTCTGCCAGCTAAGAGGGCCTAGAAACAATGATAAACTAGTAGCCACAATCACACTCATTAACAGAAACAAATATTTTTAGAAGAAATTTTAATTTATCTGACAAAATCAGTATAAGAAATATGGAAGCTAAAAATTATTAGATTTTCAATGAGAAAATTAATTCAATTTATATATTAAAATTTTATTCCAACATTATATTCCATACTGGAAAAATAACAGGGAAAAAATATTTAAACATTTTTTAATAAAAATGCTAAACTCATCCAATTTGTCCAACAATCCACTCTTACCAGGACTAAATATGAATGTACATGCTTGTACAATCTTTCTGCATTTGTTTGCAAAGGATAAAACATTTGACATGTTGTTTATGTCCTAATATGAGCATTTTTATTGGTGGAATTTTATGATTATGGATTTCTAGCCTGGTATCTATTTGTATTTCTTTGCCTCTCACCTTGGGATCAAGAGTCTAGTCATAGCTTGAATGTAAATATATGCACATACATATGTGTGTGTGTGTGTGTGTCTGTGTGTTTTTTACACACAGTATATTGAACAGCAGGTAATACGTGCAAAACAGAGGACTCCAGTGATAACTTTTAACCTGTGAATTAGCAGGAAAAAAGTAGTGGCATCATATGTATTAAAAATTGGCTAATATTACATTACTATAGATATCACATTCATTATGCTACAGTACTGCACATGTTTTTCTTAGAAGTTATATATCTGCATATCACTATTTGGTTTTTGGGGGGAGAGGGTGGATTTTTTTTTTTTTTTTAGATATATTTATCTGAGAGAGAGAGAGAGAGCACATGTAAGGACGGGCAGAGGGAGAGGGAGAGAAGCAGACTCCATTAAGCACGGCCCCCCACAAGGGTCTCCATCTCATGACCTTGAGATCATGGACCTCAGCAGAAATCAGAAGTCAAATGCTTAACAACTGAGCCACCCAGGCACCCAGCTGTGCCTATCAACTTGTTACTAACACATTGTCACATGAGAAATGTTGCTGGGGAAATAGATCAGTCCTTTTTCTTTTTTTTAGTGAGCATACAGAAACTCTAATAGCAGGTTGATAGAGTATTTTTGTATGTGTTGAATCTAAGACACAATATAATCTTGTGTTTTGTCTTTTAAAAATCAACCTTAATGAGTTATAATTTACATAAAATTAAATGTACTCATTATCAGGGTACAGTTTAATGATGTAGACAAATACTTATACCCACCACCCAATCAAAATATGAAATTTTTCCATCACCCCCAAAACTTCCCTCTTAACCACTTCCAGTCAATCCCCTCCCCTGCACCCAGCCCCAGGCAAGCACCGATCATATTCTAATATTGCTGTTGCCCCAGGATACTCTACTTCTGGGGCTCTAGTTCCATGTGTACTTGACCTTTCCAGCAAATACCATATATTCTTTAAGGTTTTATTTATTTATTTTGTTATGCTTCATCCTTTCATTAAAAATTAAAAATTAGTGAAATATTTTTGAAATATTTGTAGAATTGGTCTAAACAAACTAATCTTTGATGAATGTGGAAATGCTTATAACATATCATACATTTTTCTCAAGGGTTCTAATTCATAATTTAGATTCATGCCTAGTTTACTATAATGACATCATTTTGTTCTGTTGGCAAAATCAAGAATAAAGTTGGTATGAAAAGGTCTAAATTTTAAGTCAGAATAGTGACTATGTCAGAAAAAGATGGAGCCAAACTTGATACTTTCCCAGTCATATTGGACTTTGCTTATTTTTTAATTGCATAGACACCCAGAGACTGCTATACTCTTCATTGTGTGATTTTCTAGGATTTTGTCTCATCTCTGAGACTGGACCTCAGGGAAACAAAGTGAACAAGATTGGAAAGAGGAAGCTAGAAAAGGGGGTTATGCATGGAGTCCTTTCTGGATGGAACTTTTTGAAGGGCAACCATTAAATTAGCCATGATCTGACAAACTATACCACATTTAGAATCTGTGTCTTTGATAGCCTTAAATATAAGAGTAATCACAGTGAGGAAGCCTGAGCCTGAGGGTTCATCAGAAATTTCAGAAAGAGAATGAAAGTGAGACCTAAAATTCTCATTTTATGTCAAGCTTCCTGACAATCTGTTCTCATCATTCCTTCCTGTACTTCTCCAGCTATAGGATACCTTTCTCCAGATACTCTAAAATTACCTCTTCTCCTTTCTCCCAAGGAACTGCCACTCTCATTTCTCTGATCATGTATGGGATGGCCCTTCCTATGGTTTGCCTGTTTGGTTTCATTTGATAATTCTAAGTCACAGCTGACAGCAGAATGCAGTCACCTATCAGTGGGCTATGGATCTAGGGCATAGCTAGAGGCAGCTTAAGATCCCTAGATCAGAATCTACAGAAACATGCGAGTCTGGAAACCTGGAGTTAAAGTAACAGAATTAACTTTTACAAAAATATCTTTGGTTGCTTTGGCACCTTTGCAATGCAATGCAAGAACATCATTTAAAATTATTTTTTATTATTTGTATTTTATTTTAATTCCATTGCAGTTAACATACAGTGTTGAGGGGGTGCCTTTGTGGCTCAGTGGGTTAAGCCTCTGCCTTCGACTCAGGTCATGATCTCGGGGTCCTGGGATTGAGCCCCGAATCAGGCTCTCTGCTCAGCGGGGAGCCTACTCCCCCCACACACCTGCCTCTCTGCCTACTTGTGAACTCTCTCTCTCTCTGTTAAACAAATAAATATAATCTTAAAAAAGTAGTGTTGCATTACTTTCAGGTGTACAATATAGTGATTCAACAATTCTTTTCTTTTTCTTTTTTTTTTTTAAAGATTTATTTATTTGAGAGCTCAAGCTGGAGGGGTAGAGGGAGAGGGAGAGAAAATCTCAGGCAGACTCTGTACTGAGCCAGGAGCCTGACATAGGCTCACTCCCAGTTCCCTGAGATCATGAACTGAACTGAAACCAAGAGTCAAACGCTTTACCAACTGCCCACTCAAGTGCCCCAGTTATGCAACAATCTTATACATTATTTAGGGCTTATCATTATAAGTGTCCTGTTACTCCTCTTCACCTATTTCACCCAATTCCCTCCTCCCCTCCCCTCTGGTCTCTATAGTTAAGAGTCTGTTTCTTGGTTTTTCTTTTTTCCCCCCTTTGTTTGTTTCTTAAATTCCACATATGAGTGAAATCGTATGGTATTTGTCTTTCTCTGACTGACTTATTTCACTTAGCATTGTACTGTTCAGATCCATCCATATTGTTGTGAATGGCAAGATGTCATTCTTTTTATGGCTGAATAATATTCTATTCTGTGTGTGCGTGTGTGTTATTTTTATATATTCATCATCAATTGACAGGCACTTAGACTGTCACCCTGATTTGGTTATTGCAAATAATGTTGCGATTAATATAGGGGTTCATACATTCCTTCAAATTACTGTTGTTGTATTCTTTGGATAAATGCCCAGTAGTACAATTCTAGATCATAGGGTTGTTCTATTTTTAAGTTTTCATTTAAAAAAAAAAAATTTAAAGATTATTCATTTATTTGAAGGAGAGAGGGAGCAAGAGGAGGGAAAAGGGCAGAGAGAGAGGGAGAAACAGACTCTCCTCTGCGCAGGAAACCTGACAAAGGGCTGGATCCCAGGACCTTGGGGATCATGACTGGGAATGGAGATAAAGGCTTAGCTCATTGAGCCACCCAGGCACGCTTATTTTTAAGTTTTTGAAGACCCTTTATACTGTCTTCCACTGTGGCTGCATCAGTTTGCATTCCTATAAACAGTGCATGAGAATTCCTTTTTCTCCACACCCTAGCCACAGCAGTCAGATAAGAGAAAGGAATAAAAGGCATATGAATTAGTAATTCCATCATATCATTGCAGATGACATGATGCTATATGCAGAAAACCCTACAGCTCCATCAAAAAAACTGCAAAAATTGATTAAGTGAATTCAGTAAGTTCGCAGGGTAATCAATGTACAGAAATCCATTGCGTTTCTATAGACTGATAATAAAACATCGGGAAAAAATTATGAAAAAATCCCATTTATAATTGCATCCAAAATAATAAAAACCTAGGAGTAAATTTAACAAAAGAAGTGATAAACTTGTACTCTGAAAACTAAAACAACAATGATGAAAGACATTGAAGATACCACAAGGAAATAGAAAGATATTTCATGCTCATGGATGGCAAGGGCAAATATTGTTAAAAGGTCTATACTACCCAAAGAAATCTACATGTTTAATGTAATCCCTACTGATATGCCAACAGCATTTTTCACAGAACTAGAGCAAACAACCCTAAAATTTGTATGGAACAACAAAAGGCAAATAGTCAAAGCAATCTTGAAAAAGAAGAATAGAACTGGAGGCATTGCAATTCCAGCCTTCAAGTTGAATTACAAAGCTGTAGTAATCAAAACAATATGGTACTGGCCTAACATTTTAAAAAGATACATTAAACAGCTTTATTTGTGTGTGGGAGGATTACAGGGTCTATTTTAAATTGGTTCTAAACCTAGTTTCAGAAAGTACAAAGTATACCAGAGACGGAGGTAGAAAGAAATTTCTAAGCTCTATAAGGGAAGGAACACGTCTCTTTTGTCACCACTTTATCTCTAGGGGTTAGATTTCTGTTTGATCCATGCATGTGCTCAATTAATGTTCTTTGGTTTTGGATGAATGGGTTTGAGCAAAATGCGTATTTATCTAAGGACCAGTTTTTCTTTTCTTTTTCTTCTTTTATTAATTTTTTATTTTTGCACCAGTTCTTCATCTTTAAAAAAATAACCTTAATACTGAGTGGGAAGTGGGGGTTGTGGGAAGTGATTGAAATATTAAATATAGAGTGTTTAGTATACATTTGCCACTCATAAGTCTTAGTTCATTTCCCTGAAAATACGAATGTGAAATTTCTACATTATTTTGAATGTCTGCAAATAAATAACCAACCAGACAAAAAAATACGAATATATGTAAGGGGCAAACTTTCCTTTTTAAAATATTCTGCATCCTGGGAGGGAGATTTGTATGTTGTTTACATAACAAACAAGATTTGTAATCTTTGTCACATTCAGCTGGGAGCCCTGGTGGCTGAGCAAGTACCAGAGTCAGTACTGGAAGCCTCCTTTAAGCTAGTTAGTGTATCCTCCTGCTACTGAGATCAGGTACCAAAAACTCAAGAGAATATAATCCATTTCACATCCCCATTCCCTAGAGTGAAGAGCTTAGTAAGTTTCCCAGGACACCATCCAACTCTTGATTACTTTTCACTTATGGGAAGAGTTATGTTTTCATAAGAAATCCTTCCTACATTCCTGCTCCAGCTAGGTGAGATAATGGAAAACCTCATGTAAAATAACATCAATTCTTTATAGTGCTGTATCACAGACAATCCACCCTCGCTGGTACCCCACTTTAGTCTTTTTGCTTATGCAGAACCTTCATCAGATAACATATTTTAAAGTAACACCATTTGCATAACATGTGAGCTAGGATCACCTTTGGTTATAGAGGAAAGTCCCCTCCTACTTTATCCTTTGTCTAAACTCTGGCTCTTTTCTGGAAGAGCATTCGGACAATGCCATGATGGATCTCTTTGGTCTTAATGCTATAGACAATAGGGTTGATAACAGGTGGCAAAAAGAGATAAGCATTGGCCATCATAGCATGAACCAAAGGGGAGACATGGAGTCCAAAGCGATGCACCATAGATAAACCAATCATAGGCACGTAGTAAGCAAGCACAGCACAGACATGTGATCCACATGTATTGAGTGCCTTCCTCCGCCCCTCCCCAGTGGTGATACTCAGTACAGTGTGGAGTATCAGCCCATAGGAAACCACAATAAGTAGTGAATCCAGCCCAAAAGTGGAGGTAACAATGAAAAGCCCATAGATATTGTTGATAGAAACATCTCCACAAGGTAGGTGGATAAGGTTGGGGTGGAGGCAATAGGAATGGGAGAGGACATTATGTCCACAGAAGGACAAGTTCCTTAAGAGCATGGGCAATGGGGCCATGAGAATAATACTTTTCATTCCCATGATAATTCCTGCGCCAAAGATACGGGGAAGGGTGAGGATGGTTGTGTAGCGCAGTGGGTTATAGATGGCCACAAATCGATCCACAGACATGGCCAGCAACACTGCTGACTCCAAAATGGAGAAAGAATGGATGAAGAACATCTGAAAAAGGCAGGCATCAAAAGTAATCTCAGTGATGCCAACAAGGAAGATGCCTAGCACTGTGGGAAGAGTAGATGCAGAGACACCAACCTCAGCCAGTGCTAACATGGCAAGAAAGAGGTACATGGGCTGGTGCAGGGCAGGGTCTGTTCTGATGACATGAAGAATAGTGCCATTCCCAAGGAAGATGATAATGTACATCAGGCAGAAGGGGATGGATATCCAGATGTGCTCTGTCTCCAGCCCTGGGATGCCAACCAGAATGAATGTTGTAGGTAAGAACTCCAAAGAGCTATTGGAGTTCTTCATGTTGAAATCTCATCCCATGTGACCTTAAGAATTAGAAATAAGCTAGTGAGATCACATTATAATGGAGAAAGACTTCTGGACTCTGTGAAAGGGAAGAAGAAAACAAAGTTTAGAGATTCAGGTGGCCATAGGTCTCCTGCCAGAAATTGACAAGATGGCCACCATCAGGAAATGCCCAGGATTAAGGGGATTACAGTCTCCATCAGAGTAAAGTTTAAAGCTGAAAGAAAATTATCCCTCTAAATTGTACTTCACTTTGGATCTGCCAAGGGAAAAGTGTCTGTCTCGTCTTGCAGTTCCTCTGCTTTGGTCTCAGAAAGCTGCTGGGGAGAAAGGCATGTGTAGGCAATCTCAGTTTTAAGGTATGGACTAATGTCAGGAATAGGTGGACAAAGATGTTGATAAATATGGATGTAACACAAGCAGCATGGTACATGAAAACAAATATCTGTGGAATGAATGTAGACATGTGGAATAATTGAGGTCCAAAGCAAGGCTAACAAGTGGCAGTGAAGAGCCTGGAGCAAATGGTTGGAAAATAAACTAGAAAACAATGGGGTATGAATTCACCTTAGGTTTAGCTGTTCTGTGCTTTTAAAGGACTAGGAAGCAACTGAAAAGATGATGTGTAAAGGATAGAATGAGTCAAGAACCAAGGCTGAAAGATTTGCATGCAGACTTTAAAGTTCATGAAAATATTCTGTCACCATAATATACACAATCTCTTAACTTGCAGCTCTCCAGGACAACTTACCTGATCCATTGGACCTTCTTCCTGACTCAGACACACCTGTGATATGCTGCAACAACAACACTGGGAACCTAAACAGACTTTCAAGGAAGATTCTCTTGGGCATGGGAGGAAGGCACCAGAGAGGAGGAGAAAAACACCTCTCTAAAGTGGGGATATTTTAAGCTCAGCTCTATCTGGGATGTCACCAGGTGTAACAGTAGAATTCTGAATTCTGGGCTGACAGGGCAGGAAGAACCTCTGGAGAGGTATTTTCAATTAACTCATCCAAACACACACACACACACACACACACACACACACACACACACGTGCTCCTGCTCACACACTTGCATATGCAATAATTTCGACACATGCTGAAATCTTGTCTTCATTTTCTCTGATGAGGATTCCTCACTAAGCCACTGCTGAGCTTTAGGGACCTCACTATTATATGCTGGTTGTTATTTAGTTCTTTGCAGGTTAAGTCAAGAACTAACATGAGTAAAAATTAATATGTACATGGGTGACTTACTTTATTAAACTCATTGCATTAGATTTACAAACGTGGTGGAGTTTACTACTACAAGCACAGTTATACAGTATTTTGTGGGACAAGGGCACACAGACATAACCAACTTCATACTGATCCCATTAAACAACATGTCAGGGACAAGTTATTGACCTCAAGACATGACGACACATGTTGGAATGTCCCATGGCTGGGGACTTGGAGGACACTAACATTTACCAATAGCTATAGAGAGCTTCTTTTCTCCCTTCTCTGTCCAAAGCCCGATGTATCTTTCTTAACCTTTACAGTGGACTGAAGTTGGTCTGCCTCTGGGTCCAGCAGCTGTTTCTTCTGTGTGAGGCCTCATTGCACTCTTGATTCCACTGCTGCCTATTTCTAGTTTATGCCATTCTGATGACTTGATATTGGAAGAAACAAATCTTGAGGGAGACTTGCAGCTAGGGTCTATCCTCTCCTGTTATCAGCAGCCTTCTCTGGTTCTCCTTGTGCTTCTTTCTCTCTCTCTCTCTGTTTTTATCCCTTTTGCTTCTTTGCATCCTTTTTGTCCTGGTCCTTCAAAATCTCCCCAGCCAAGCAAGGCTCCTTTAAGAGCCTTCAAAGTCTCCTTTAAAATTGTATTAAAAGGCAGTAATTCCCCTCAGCTTCAGATTCATATGACAAGGACATTTCCAGTTTGAGGAGGAAAAGGGGGATGGTTTAATCCAAAGCCTAATGTAATACACAGTGGAACACCACAGGTCAGCAGAGAGAGAGGAGAGAACAGCACAGTAAATACTACACTCCTGGAAGTGGGCAGAAGTGGAAGTGAATGCTGTGTGCAGGACGACTCTACCTACTTAAAAGTTAGGAAACTCCTTTATTTTTAAAGACAGAGGTGTTGATACGTACCTCAGAATGGCTCTGAGCATTGAACGGGAATCTTTAGCAACCAGTGACTATCAGCATCCCCACACTTCCTGCCTCGTTTCTCAGTTATCCTCAGAAGGGATCAGTCAAATTCAAATTGTCCCCAAATTTCTATTAATAATGATCTTTCCTGTTGGAGAGGGACTGGTTCCCTGAGGAGGAGTGCCCAGATAATTTCATCACTCCTTCTCAGGGGCCCTTAGAGGAACCAGGCAATGGCAGAGTCAAAACCTATTTGAGATGAGCATAAACATCTACTACAAGAATAAAATAATTAATATATGTAAATTGTGTATAACAGGGTCTGACTTATAAAAAGTGCATTATAAGGGTTAGCTATTATTCTAACAATTATAGAACAATTTGTATCTTGGAGAAATAATGTATTAATTTACTTACAATGGTCATCGGCTGCCACTTTTATAAACATGTAGATAATGAGTAAGGAACAGGGCACAGAGGTTATGGTATTCATAAAATATCAAAGGTGTTTAATAAAAGGACATGATGAAATTCAAGGGGTTAAGCTCTTGTGAGAAAGGTTTCAGATTGGTTTGGGGGCAGGGGAGGGGAAGATTGATCAGAAAGATCACCAGCTTAAGATGACTACAGAGAACTGGCAGAGCGAGCCTTTCCAGACCAGGGTTAAAGAGGATTTAAAATCGCTGAACCAAACTTGAGTTTCAATTATTTGTGGATGGCTGGTTCATTGGCTAATTTTCTGACCAGCAAGGGGAAAAAAAAAATCTATCTATCTATCTATCTATCTATCTATCTATCTATTTATATCTATCATCTACCTATCTATCTATCTATCTTGGCTTCAAAATCCACCATGACTCATTTTTATAGGACTTTTAAAAGTTCTTAAAATAAACTTCTTGTGCTGCTGGTTTAACCAGAGAGAAGAGAGTTTTGTGTGATTGGTGTGCAAATGCATTAAATGATATGTAGGTAGATGAGATTCAGATATGTATGAAGTCAGCAGTGAGCTGACAGACTCGGAGAGAATGCAGGGACTGAGTGAGACATGGCCTTATCAAAGTCGAATAAATCTAGTGTAAGTAAGAAAATAAGGAAGTGGAAGTTAAGTATCTGTAGTCAGAAAATAGGCTTGTAGAGGTCAGGAGACACCATGGAGTGAGCAACATGGAATTGAATTAAACCCACTGACACTGAAGATGAGAAGCTAGATAGAATATATTTATTAACTATTTTTCTCAAGTAAGGACACCCCATACCTTTCTCAGAAAGACACATTTCAGATCATTTGAACTAATGGAATGGGCAATATTTCCAATGTTTCCATGAGAAATATTTACCCTCAAATTTTGTTTTCAGTTTTGTTGCAGTTTTTATATAAAAATCTTGCTGAGGTAAATATATTTTAGATGAAGCACTGGGATGAGATTATGATTTTAAAAGTGAAGGCTATAATTTTCTACCAAAAAACCAGAAATTACATAATCTGTATTTCGTATAAGGCTGAGAATGTTGGAGTGTCAGACAGAGTATACTTTTGGAACTCCGTATATCACATAAAGTTTTTCTATACCAAATTGAAATGAGTGAAATCCTAATACTTTACAAATGCATTTGTGCCATGTGTAAGAATTTAATTGTATGTAAATTATGTGCATTTTAAAGATGATAATTTAATCATGTATTCTCTTAATTTAGCCAAAATGATCTAGCATAGATTTATCTCTCATTTTGTCTATCTATCTTTAAGATAAAAGCTTCTTTTAAAAAAATTCTTTTCATTTTCCTTGCTTTTGTTTTTTGAAAGCATTCTGTAATTTTGCTTTTGACAAAAATGAAAATGCCAGCAATGGGACAATGGTGGGATACCTGTTATCTTAAAAAGGAAATCAGGACTTTTGGACCTGATGAGGTTGGTTGGACCCACGGGGTTGGGTTGCGATAGATTAAAGCAAATGAACAAACCAACCAGCCTAAAACAAAAGCAAAACCAAACCTATTTTCAAACTTTCTTCCAAATGCAATCATATCTCACATACCGTATCTAAAATGTTACCATAGTTTTTTTATATATGACTAAGATTAAACCACACATGCATTTGCCAAGAGTCTCCCAAATGTTACTGGGAATGTTTAATTAAACGCATGTGCTGGGACTGAGGATGGATTTTGCGTTGAGACCACTGATGTTTTACCAAGAAGTTAAAGGGCTTAGCATCTGCCAGGAGCATATCTTTTGACTTTAGAAAGAGAACCTGAAAAAGTAAGAGTGGGAGAAAAATGGTAGTCAATGCAGAAAACAGAGGGGAAAGAAAGAATACTAGGGATACATTGTCATCAAATGGGATTCATGCATACAGAAAATTACAAGGTCAAGGAAGTATTTGTTGACTTGTATTAATTCACTCAATGATTAATTTGTTCATCACCAAGCATTTATCAAATAGTATATTCCGAGTGAACAAAAAGACATCGTCCTACCTTACTGGACTTAATATGTACTGGATGTAGGAAAATAAAACAGTACAAAACAGTATAAAGACAATTACTTGATTACAGTTGTGATGTACGGTATGAGACAAACAACAAGAATTCGAGTGGGGGAACAGCTCCTCTCATGAGAGGGAGAGAGACATTTGTAAATCCAGGTCCCTACAAGGAAAACACACCTCTCAGAATCCGTCCCTCCCATGTTTCCCTACTAATACTCCAGGTGCAAAGACTTCAACTTAGCGCATCTTCTGGAATTTCACATTTCAAATTCTCAGGATAACTAAGCATATTTAGCATTAGCAAATTGTGCTCTCTACTTTTCACTTCATCATCTCAATGTCCATGTCAATAGATTTTTTCAATGAGGGCTTTGGAGGAAGAATTAGTTCTATTCCTCCCTTCATATTCCTCAAAAACAATACAGATTCCTGATTTACAAAATTATTCCTTCTGGGCTTATTCTCAATTTTAGGGCTTTGTTCTTAGTATCTAGTTTGCTTTTAATTGTTCTAAGGTTTGAACAGTTTTTTAGTGTGTGTGTGTGTGTGTATATATATATATATACATATATATATATATATACGCACACAGCTGTATACATATAACTGTATATTTTTATAATGAAGGAATATATGGAATGCCTTATTTTTTTAAAATAGGTCAAGGAAGAATTCCATTTGTTCTTCTCTTCACTATCACAGTTTCTACCAAAAGAAGCTATTATTATTATCGATGTAGCATGTATTTTTGAATACATAAGCTGATATTTATATGATTAAATTGTTTTATAAAAAGTGTTATCAAATATGTGAGTGTGCACCTTGCTATCTCTTGTTTAAACTTTGAATGCTTATCAATCTGTCTTTTTTTATGCTGTGGAATACTCCCTTTGTGGGCTGATATCAAGTCATTTAACTATTTACTTATTGATGGCCAGTCAGGATTCTTTTTATTATTACTATTATATTATTTCAAACATTGCTGAAGTGAAGATTCTTTTTTTTTTTTTAAGATTTTATTGATTTGACAGAGAGACAGCCAGAGAGGGAACACAAGCAGGGCAAGTGGGAGAGGGAGAAGCAGGGAGCCCGATGCGGGGCTCCATCCCTGGACCCTGGGAACACGACCCGAGCCGAAGGCAGATGTTTAACAACTGAGCCACCCAGGCACCCCTGAAGTGTAAATTCTTATTCAAGTCTCTCTGTTCATAAACAAACCTCAGAGTATAAATCTAGGGCAGTGCTAAGAACTGGAATTTCTGGATGAAAGAGTAGATGCATTTTTAAGCTGACACGTGTAACAAAGGAGCTGACAAAATACTATACAATAGAGATTTAGATTATGACCTCTTATGTATGAAATATGAATTCTCAATACATTCATCAACATGCAGCCTTATCAAGCTTTCTAACTTGGAGAAGGTGATGAGCGTCCTGTGCTTCCCTGGACCACTTTTGGTGATGAAAAGGACTGGCTCATGGATGACATCTCACTGGCCTTAACCCCGTTATTGCTTTCTTGGAAGAAAGAGTTGGATTAACCCCTGACGAATCTGCTTTGTCTTAACACTGTAGATGATGGGGTTGAGCACAGGAGGCACCAGAAGGTAGACATTGGCCAGGAGTAGACGGATTGCAGGGGCTGCATGCTTCACAAAGCGGTGCACGAGAGCCACGCTGATCATGGGCACATAGTACACAAGCACGGCACAGATATGTGACACACATGTGTTAAGGGCCTTCCGCCGCCCCTCCCCAGAGGTAATGCCCAGCACCGTGTAGAGGATCAGTATGTAAGAGAGGACAATGAGAAGCGAGTCCAGCCCAAAAGTGGAAGTAACAATGCAAAGCCCCAGAATGCTGTTGGGACGTGTATCTCCGCAGGGCAGCTGGATTAGATCTGAGTGAAGGCAGTAGGAGTGGGAGAGGACGTTGTGGCCACAGAAGGGCAGACGTTTCAGGAGGAAGGGCAGTGGGAACATAAGTATCACACTCTTCAGTCCAAGTGTAGCAGCAGCAGCAGCAATACGGGATCTGGTCAGGATGGCGGTATACCTCAGTGGCTTGTAGATGGCCACAAAGCGGTCCACAGACATGGCCAGCAGAACTCCAGACTCCATGATGGAAAATGAATGTATGGAGAACATCTGCAAAAGGCAGGCTTCAAAGCAGATCTCATTGGCACCAAAAAGGAATATACCCAACACTGTGGGCACGGTAGACGCAGAGACACCAACTTCTGCAAAGGCCAGCATAGCTAGGAAAAGGTACATCGGCTGGTGCAGAATGGTGTTTTTCCTGATCACTGCCAGGACCAGGCTATTGCCCACAAATGCCACGAGATATATGGAGCAGAATGGGAAGATAAACCAAGGGTACAGGGCCTCCAGACCAGGGAGACCAGTTAGCAGGAAATATTTGGGGTTGAATTTACTGCTGTTGAACATTTTCCTATGGAGTCTGAGTATTTTGACCTAGGCGGGTGCCAGATACACAACCTGGGGTGAGACACATGAAGTTATTAGAAGCTAAGAGAGCCTGCAATTTCCTCTGCCTCATATGATCTGCCAACTTAGGTCCCTCCTCTCATTCATGACCAGTTCCTTTTGGTCTTTGATGGGCAACAAAAATGTGGAGTCATACTTGCAAATAAGCTTATCTCTAGAATAAGGGAATCTGGTAGAATATTTTATCACTCATATTTAAAACTAATCTCCACTGTGGTTTCACTGTGTTTATCTGGTAGGAATTGAATGCTTTCCATGTTTTTATCAAGACATGGCATTGTGTAGTTTTAAAAAGACATCATTGGAAAGACACTAACACAAAGAAAGTTATAATCTGTCAGACATTCTCTAAATTCCCTGTTAAAGAATGTTGGATTTTAAGTAATCACTGGGTACAGGGGTTAGAATAAAACTACTTCAAAGTTAATAGAGAATTGCTCAGGAGATAAAGATTCTAAATGCCCATATCTGCCACTCCGAGCAGCACTGAAGAATGTTCTCCACTGGAGACACAGACTTATGTAGTTTTACCAGATAAAACAGCTCTAAAATGGTCTCCATGTTCTTTCTACAGCCTTCTGGATGATCATTTTGGCTTTTACCCACAGTGGGGTAGAGCACACAAAGGTTAATGAAGAGAAATACTTTGCCCACTGGAATTCCTATTAATGGAAAGAAGTATTCTGCCCAATGGAGAATTGCTTTCCCATTGTCAATCCACACACATTATGCTTAAACAATACTTACTGTGGTCTATGGGAAAGATGGGCAGTAGTCCTAGAGTTGTCCCTTCAGACCAAGTTTTTGAAACTGCACATATAAAAACAAAAACTTTTTATTAAAAGATTTTTTCTTATTTATATATTTATTTATTTGGTTGGTTGTGGGTGGAGTGTGGGAGTGAGGGGGAGAGAACTGGGGGAGGGGCAGAAGGAGAAAGAGAATCCCAAGCAGATTCCCTGAAGAGTGTGGAGCCTGACAAAGGGCTTGATCTCATGACCCGGAGATCATGATCTGAGCCAAAACCAAGAGCTGAAACCAAAAGTTAGACACTTAACTGACCTGGGCACCCCCAAAGCAAGTCTTTTTATTCATGATGGTCCACTTCAATAGTGCTGATGACTTCTGAAAGCCTGTCTGGAAAGCCAACCTATATAGGAAACTGATTTTAAAATGCCTGGTGCCCCTGGCACTTCAAAATGGTTTGGTGGAGAGGAAGTCAGTGGCATCTGAACGTCATCCATCAATTTAAAATAGTAAGAGGAATGGTGATTTTTGTTCCCCTGCACTGTTTAAGATAAAGGAAAACTCTTTACATCCCATGCAGACATCCTTTTTGAATGGCACACTTCTTAATGACAACAAAACGCCTGTGAAATCTACCTGCTTAACTTGACTTGTCTGCAAATCCTGACACACCCTAACTCCTCTTTTCCATCCTGGTCATTCTTATGACTTTTGTTTTGCTTTTTGTTGTTGTTTACTTTGTTTTTCTTTTCTGCCTTCCCTTTCTTAAGTACTTCAGCATATAGCTCAACTAAAAGTTGTGTTTTAAAACAAATGCAGGGATGCCTGAATGGCTCAGTTGGTTAAGCCTCTCTCTTTGGCTCAGGTCATGATCCTAGGGTCCTGGGATCAAGTCCAGCATTGGGCTCCTTGCACAGTGGGAAGCCTGCTTCTCTCTCTGCCTCTGCCTGACACTCTGCCTGCTTGTGCTTGCTCTCCTTCTCTCTGACAAATAAATAAATAAATAAAAATCTTAAAACAAAAAACAAATACAACCTGCACTGTTGTTTGAGAGCATCTGCCTCAGATGTCAATCCTGTGATGTCTTTCTCATTTGGGCATGTGGTTAACCACTTTCTGCAGTAGCACCTTCCCCTAATCTATCACTCTGTCCCCTGTGTTTCTGTTTAGATTTTGGTGTGCCTTCTCCTAATTGTTCATAAGCTCTTCCAAAGAAGACATGGAGCCTATATTTTGAGCATGTCACCAGGGCTTAATAAAAGGGAAGGGGTACAGGGAGGCAGGGAACAATAAAGAAGGTACATATTGATGTATGGTGATTTAGTCTAGGCTGGGAGCTTGGGGCAGGAAGCCAGGGAAGAACTTTGTCTTCTTCTATCAAATGAGAGCCTCATTGAAGGCAGAAAAATCATGGAATATCCCTTTACTTTGCTGTGTAGGAATTTAAGTAATTAAAATTTAACTACTTAAAATCCATTATTGTAGGAAATCAGAGATTGATGCTAATGAAAGAGGTGTGTGCATTGAGAGGGAAATATTAGAATAAGAGGTTAAAGCCTGACATTTGGTAGGGAAAAGGTAATTCTTACTTAGAATTTGGTAATTTTTACTTAGAATTTACAAGGAAAAAAAAAAACACCTTGATTTAGTATGATGTATCAAGTACTGTGGAAGGGTGCCCTATGTTATCTTTGTAGAGAGGTGATCTAACTTATCCTCAAAATACTCAAAACGACCTATTCAAACATATATTACAACTTTGGAGAATGAGGAATTGGCATTTTAAGTGACTTGCCAAATCACACTGGTAAAACTGTAGTTAAAAAGGAGAGAAAGGAAGCTTGAACAAAAGAGATACAAGGAAGACCATGGTAACAAATGGGATGGGAGAGGTGATGAGTAAGCTAGATGGGGAGGAAGGACCCTGAAAAGCACAGGTCAGGGAGGAGCTGGGTTTAAGACTGACCAGGCCCTACAGGCTCTGTGGCTGCCTGCCTGGGATGGAGAGGACAAGGACTATTGATTGGCATGGAAGGTAAAGGAGAGGAGAGTGAATAGGTTTAAGAAACAAAGATTTAAAAAGGAATTACATATCTAGTTTTCAAAGATTTGGATTTGGGGACAAAATGGAGGTTTTCCTGCCCCAGTTTTCCTGAATCAACAGAGAAAGGTTGAATAAAAGAGATCAAGTATTTCTCTGCCACAGTGAGGATTTCTGGATAAAAGACTGTGTCCTACCAGAAGGGGTCTTTTTCATGATATGAGGGAAGGGGAACATAAAACCCGTGCTGGAAATAAGCTGCATCTCTGAAAGAAAACCCTAGGTTCTGCTCACCTGAACAGATTTCCCATCCTCCTCATCCATAGACTGGACTTTCAGGCCAACTCACTCATCCTTTATGCAGGCCCACCAGCCCTTCAAGATAGCTGGTCTCAGACCTGGTCTCTAGCTCACTACCTGGACGCAGGAGTTGACTGGCCTTCTTAGTTATCATGACTTCAGAACTAGCCTTTTCATTCCCTCAATTTTGCCAGTCAGTCCCTTGGGTGACACAGGCAAATCAGCCTCAGAAGAATTTACATCCTGTAGGAATAGTTGGGCCAAGAGCAGAGGAGCCCAGGACATGCCTTCTGGGGTAGAGAGAAGTCAGATTCTAAGAAAATACACAAGATGTGCATGAGTGTGTGGGTGTGTGGATATACATGCCTATGTGAGCATACTTTTATGTGCATTTGCAAGTGTGTAAGTTCATGTGAATGTGCATCTGAAAACGTGTGTGCACATGTGTGTGCATGTGTGTGTGGATGTATACATATCCACATACACTCATGTAGAATTCTATTTGCAAGTTTGCATGAATCTATGAGCATGTATATCTTCCCACAAATTTATTTACTATTGAACGTACATTCATGTAGGTGTTGATATGACAGAGGTGTATCCTTGAGTCACTAACCCAAGGAAAGGACCCTCATATCTGAATATAAGGTGGAAGTGAATATCCATTCATATCTGTATATGTGCACGAATGTCTTGCATTTCTCTATAATTTATGTATTGTATGATAGTACGTGGTTTCTTAAAGATACTTCTAAAATACTCTGATAATTGTCTTATATCCTAAACTTTATTGGTCAGTGACATTACTGTGTACTTTGGGGACAGCAGAAATTGCCTTGTACTGAAACAGGCAAAATATGATCTAAGAGACCTGTTGAATTTGCATCTTGCACTCGGATCTGGGGGTTCTTTCCTTAGGTTATTGACTCAAGGACATACTTCTGTCATATCACTACCTACAAATCTGACACACTGTCAACCCCATTTTTTCTCATCCTGGTTATAAATTAGGGTCTGTTTATTTATTTGTTTTGAGAGAGAGAGTGAGAGAGAGCACACATAAGTTGGGGTCACACAGGGAGAGGAAGAGAGAATCCTAAATAGACTCCATGCACAATGTGGAGCCAGACTTAGGGTTCAGTTTCACAACCCTGAGATCAAAATCTTAGCCAAAATCAAAGGTCAGACACTTAAATGCCTGAGCCACCCAGGCATCCTATAAATTATGCTTTTATGCCTCCCCTGGACTTAGTTCTGTCCCAGACTATGATATGGACCAAAAATACAACATTGGAGAATTCCCCTTAGATACACACTAAAGTTATCCCTGATAAGTGTATATTATAGAATTGTTATATTTTAAAGAAATATACTCATTTGTTTAAAGAAATTAAACTCATTTGTTAATCCAAAGAATCTGAAGTGAAGATTTAAGTCTCCACATCATCAGAGTAACTTATCACTAATGATATTATTATGGAATTAGAGTTCTACCAAATCAGTAGAGGAGCAAATATAAAAATCACTTTGAGCATGTTAACATTTAAGTAAAAAAAATTATAATTATTTATTTTTAATTAATTTTTTATTTTTTATAAACATATATTTTAATCTCCAGGGGTACAGGTCTGTGAATCACCAGGTTTACACACTTCACAGCACTCACCAAAGCACATACCCACCCCAATGTCCATAATCCCACCCCCTTTTCCCAAACCCCCTCCCCCCAGCAACCCTCAGTTTATTTTGTGAGATTAAGAGTCACTTATGGTTTGTCTCCCTCCCAATCCCATCTTGTTTCATTGATTCTTCTCCTACCCACTTAAGCCCCCATGTTGCATCACCACTTCTTCATATCAGGAAGATCATATGATAGTTGTCTTTCTCCGCATGACTTATTTCGCTAAGCATGATACGCTCTAGTTCCATCCATGTTGTCGCAAATGGCAAGATTTCATTTCTTCTGATGGCTGCATAGTATTCCATTGTGTATATATACCACATCTTCTTGATCCATTCATCTGTTGACGGACATCTAGGTTCTTTCCATAGTTTGGCTATTGTTGACATTACTGCTATAAACATTCAGGTACACGTGCCCCTTTGGATCACTACGTTTGTATCTTTAGGGTAAATACCCAATAGTGCAATTGCTGGGTCATAGGGCAGTTCTATTTTCAACATTTTGAGGAACCTCCATGCTGTTTTCCAGAGTGGCTGCACCAGCTTGCATTCCCACCAACAGTGTAGGAGGGTTCCCCTTTCTCCGCATCCTCGCCAGCATCTGTCATTTCCTGACTTGTTGATTTTAGCCATTCTGACTGGTGGGAGGTGATATCTCATTGTGGTTTTGATTTGTATTTCCCTGATGCCGAGTGATATGGAGCACTTTTTCATGTGTCTGTTGGCCATCTGGATGTCTTCTTTGCAGAAATGTCTGTTCATGTCCTCTGCCCATTTCTTGATTGGATTATTTGTTCTTTGGGTGTTGAGTTTGCTAAGTTCTTTATAGATTCTGGACACTAGTCCTTTATCTGATATGTCGTTTGCAAATATCTTCTCCCATTCTGTCAGTTGTCTTTTGATTTTGTTAACTGTTTCCTTTGCTGTGCAAAAGCTTTTGATCTTGATGAAATCCCAATAGTTCATTTTTGCCCTTGCTTCCCTTGCCTTTGGCGTTGTTCCTAGGAAGATGTTGCTGCGGCAGAGGTCGAAGAGGTTGCTGCCTGTGTTCACCTCAAGGATTTTGATGGATTCCTTTCTCACATTGAGGTTCTTCATCCATTTTGAGTCTATTTTTGTGTGTGGTGTAAGGAAATGGTCCAATTTCATTTTTCTGCATGTGGCTGTCCAATATTCCCAACACCATTTATTGAAGAAGCTGTCTTTTTTCCATTGGACATTCTTTCCTGCTTTGTCGAAGATTAGTTGACCATAGAGTTGAGGGTCTATTTCTGAGCTCTCTATTCTGTTCCATTGATCTATGTGTCTGTTTTTGTGCCAGTACCATGCTGTCTTGATGATGACAGCTTTGTAATAGAGCTTGAAGTCCGGAATTGTGATGCCACCAACTTAGGCTTTCTTTTTCAATATTCCTTTGGCTATTCGAGGTCTTTTCTGGTTCCATATAAATTTTAGCATTATTTGTTCCATTTCTTAGAAAAAGATGGATGGTACTTTGATAGGAATTGCATTAAATGTGTAGATTGCTTTAGGTAGCATAGACATTTTCACAATATTTATTCTTCCAATCCAGGAGCATGGAACATTTTTCCATTTCTTTGTGTCTTCCTCAATTTCTTTCATGAGTACTTTATAGTTTTCTGAGTATAGATTCTGTGTCTCTTTGGTTAGGTTTATTCCTAGGTATCTTATGGTTTTGGATGCAATTGTAAATGGGATTGACTCCTTAATATCTCTTTCTTCTGTCTTGCTGTTGGTGTAGAGAAATGCAACTGATTTCTGTGCATTGATTTTATATCCTGACACTTTACTGAATTCCTGTATAAGTTCTAGCAGTTTTGGAGTGGAGTCTTTTGGGTTTTCCACATATAGTATCATATCATCTGCGAAGAGTGATAATTTGACTTCTTCTTTGCCGATTTGGATGCCTTTAATTTCCTTTTGT
The DNA here is from genome assembly GCF_030435805.1 of Mustela lutreola. Lineage (NCBI taxonomy): Eukaryota > Metazoa > Chordata > Mammalia > Carnivora > Mustelidae > Mustela > Mustela lutreola. The sequence continues at coordinate 235,430,139 of NC_081290.1, read as the reverse complement.
TGTCTAATTGCTGAGGCTAGGACCTCTAGTACTATGTTGAATAGCAGTGGTGATAATGGACATCCCTGCCGTGTTCCTGACCTTAGTGGAAAAGCTTTCAGTTTTTCTCCATTGAGAATGATATTTGCGGTGGGTTTTTCATAGATGGCTTTGATGATATTGAGGTATGTGCCCTCTATCCCTACACTTTGAAGAGTTTTGATCAGGAAGGGATGCTGTACTTTATCAAATGCTTTTTCAGCATCTATTGAGAGTATCATATGGTTCTTGTACTTTCTTTTATTGATGTGTTGTATCACATTGACTGATTTGCGGATGTTGAACCAACCTTGCATCCCTGGAATAAATCCTACTAGGTCGTGGTGAATAATCTTTTTAATGTACTGTTGAATCCTATTGGCTAGTATTTTGTTGAGTATTTTCGCATCTGTGTTCATCAAGGATATTGGTCTATAGCTCTCTTTTTTGGTGGGATCCTTGTCTGGTTTTGGGATCAAGGTGATGCTGGCCTCATAAAATGAGTTTGGAAGTTTTCCTTCCATTTCTATTTTTTGGAACAGTTTAAGGAGAATAGGAATTAGTTCTTCTTTAAATATTTGGTAGAATTCCCCCAGGAAGCCATCTGGCCCTGGGCTTTTGTTTGTTTGGAGATTTTTAATGACTGTTTCAATCTCCTTACTGGTTATGGGTCTGTTCAGGCTTTCTATTTCTTCCTGGTTCAGTTGTGGTAGTTTAAATGTTTCTAGGAATGCATCCATTTCTTCCAGATTGTCAAATTTATTGCCGTAGAGTTGCTCATAGTATGTTCTTATAATAGTTTGTATTACTTTGGTGTTAGTTGTGATCTCTCCTCTTTCATTCATGATTTTATTTATTTGGGTCCTTTCTCTTTTCTTTTGGATAAGTCGGGCCAGGGGTTTATCAATTTTATTAATTCTTTCAAAGAACCAGCTCCTAGTTTCGTTGATTTGTTCTATTGTTTTTTTTTGTTTCTATTTCATTGATTTCTGCTCTGATCTTTATGATTTCTCTTCTCCTGCTGGGCTTAGGGTTTCTCTCTTGTTCTTTCTCCAGCTCCTTTAGGTGTAGGGTTAGGTTGTGTACCTGAGACCTTTCTTGTTTCTTGAGAAAGGCTTGTACCGCTATATATTTTCCTCTCAGGACTGCCTTTGTTGTGTCCCACAGATTTTGAACCGTTGTATTTTCATTATCATTTGTTTCCATGATTTTTTTCAATTCTTCTTTAATTTCCCGGTTGACCCATTCATTCTTTAGAAGGATGCTGTTTAGTCTCCATGTATTTTGGTTCTTTTCAAACTTCCTTTTGTGGTTGAGTTCTAGCTTTAGAGCATTGTGGTCTGAAAATATGCAGGGAATGATCCCAATCTTTTGATACCGGTTGAGTCCTGATTTAGGACCGAGGATGTGATCTATTCTGGAGAATGTTCCATGTGCACTAGAGAAGAATGTGTATTCTGTTGCTATGGGATGAAATGTTCTGAATATATCTGTGATGTCCATCTGGTCCAGTGTGTCGTTTAAGGCCTTTATTTCCTTGCTGATCTTTTGTTTGGATGATCTGTCCATTTCAGTGAGGGGAGTGTTAAAGTCCCCTACTATTTTTGTATTATTGTTGATGTGTTTCTTTGATTTTGTTATTAATTGGTTTATATAGTTGGCTGCTCCCACGTTGGGGGCATAGATATTTAAAATTTTTAAATCTTCTTGTTGGACAGACCCTTTGAGTATGATATAGTGTCCTTCCTCATCTCTCATTATAGTCTTTGGCTTAAAATCTAATTGATCTGATATAAGCATTGCCACTCCTGCTTTCTTCTGATGTCCATTAGCATGGTAAATTCTTTTCCATCCCCTCACTTTAAATCTGGAGGTGTCTTCGGGCTTAAAATGAGTTTCTTGTAGGCAACATATAGATGGGTTTTGTTTTTTTATCCATTCTGATACCCTGTGTCTTTTGACAGGGGCATTTAGCCCATTAACATTGAGGGTAACTATTGAGAGATATGAATTTAGTGCCATTGTATTGCCTGTAAGGTGACTGTTACTGTATATGATCTCTGTTCCTTTCTGATCTACCACTTGTAGGCTTTCTCTTTGCTTAGAGGACCCCTTTCAAGATTTCCTGTAGAGCTGGTTTGGTGTTTGCAAATTCTTTCAGTTTTTGTTTGTCCTGGAAGCTTTTAATCTCTCCTTCTATTTTCAATGATAGCTTAGCTGGATATAGTATTCTTGGCTGCATGTTTTTCTCGTTTAGTGCTCTGAAAATATCATGCCAGCTCTTTCTGGCCTGCCAGGTCTCTGTGGATAAGTCAGCTGCCAATCTAATATTTTTACCATTGTATGTTACAGACTTCTTTTCCCGGGCTGCTTTCAGGATTTTCTCTTTGTCACTGAGACTTGTAAATTTTACTATTAGGTGACGGGGTGTGGCCCTATTCTTATTGATTTTGAGGGGCGTTCTCTGAACCTCCTGAATTTTGATACTCGTTCCCTTTGCCATATTGGGGAAATTCTCCCCAATAATTCTCTCCAGTATACCTTCTGCTCCCCTCTCACTTTCTTCTTCTTCTGGAATCCCAATTATTCTAATGTTGTTTCGTCTCATGGTGTCACTTATCTCTGAATTCTCCCCTCATGGTTCAGTAGCTGTTTGTCCCTCTTTTGCTCAGCTTCTTTATTCTCTGTCATTTGGTCTTCTATATCACTAATTCTTTCTTCTGCCTCATTTATCCTAGCAGTGAGAGCCTCCATTTTTTATTGCACCTCATTAATAGCTTTTTTGATTTCAACTTGGTTAGATTTTTAGTTCTTTTATTTCTCCAGAAAGGGCTTTTATATCTCTCGAGAGGGTTTCTCTAATATCTTCCATGCGTTTTTCGAGCCCGGCTAGAACCTTGAGAATTGTCATTCTGAACTCTAGATCTGACATATTACCAATGTCTGTATTGATTAGGTCCCTAGCCTTCGGTACTGCCTCTTGTTCTTTTTTTGTGTTGAATTTTTCCGTCTTGTCATTTTGTCCAGATAAGAGTATATGTAGGGGCAATTAAAATACTAAAAGGGTGGCAACAACCTCAGGAAAATATGCTTTAACCAAATTAGAAGAGATCCAAAATCGTGAGGGGGGAGAAAGGGGATAAAAAGAGGTTCAAAAAGGAAGAAAGAAAAAACAAAAGAAAAAAGAAAAAAAAAAAGAAAGAATTTTAAAAAAAGAAAACACCTAAGAAAAATATAAAAAAGAAAAAATATATATATTAGATAAACTAGTAAAAAATCGTTAAAATGAAAAAGGTAACAGTTAAAAAAAAATTTTACCCGAAGGCGAGAAAAAAAAACAAAAAATGAAAAAGAAAAAAGTTAAATTAACTGCAAGACTAAAAAAATCACAGGGAAAAAGCCATGAGTTCCGTGCTTGGCTTTCTCCTCCTCTGGAATTCTGCTGCTCTCCTTGGTATTGAAACTGCACTCCTTGGTAGGTGAACTTGGTCTCAGCTGGATTTCTTGTTGATCTTCTGGGGGAGGGGCCTGTTGTAGTGATTCTCAAGTGTCTGCCCCAGGCGGAATTACACCGCCCTTACCCGGGGCCCGGGGTGAGTAATCCGCTCGGGTTTGCTTCAGGAGCTTTTGTTCCCTGAGCGCTTTCTGTAGAGTTCCAGAGGACGGGAATACAAATGGCAGCCTCCTGGTCTCCGGCCTGGAGGAGCCGAGAGCCCAGGGCCGCACTCCTCAGTGCGCCCTCAGAGAACAGCGCCCAGCTACTCCCGTCTGCCTGACCTCTGGCCGCACTCCGAGCTCACGGAGCCTGTGACCGGTTCAAGGTCACCCTGAGCTGTGAGCTTACTGTCAGCTCTGTCTCTGGAGCCACTGGAGCTTACTGTCAGCTCTGAGGCCACGCTGACCCCGTGTGGGCTTTGCCCCGGGTAGCCTCTGGAGCGATGTCCCTCAGCCGAACAGACTTTTAAAAGTCCTGATTTTGTGCGCGGTTGCTCCGCCGCTTGCCGGGAGCCGGCCCCTCCCCCCGGGGTCTATCTTCCCGTCGCTTTCGATTCACTTCTCCGCCCGTCCTACCTTTCAGAAAGTGTTTGTTTATCTGTTTCTGGAATTGCTGTTCTTCTTCTCTTCGATCTGCCGATGGATTTTCAGGTGTTTGCAATCTTTAGATAACCTATCTAGCTGATCTCCGGCTAGCTGAAGTAGTCTCAGCTTGCTACTTCTCCGCCATCTTGACTCCTCCCCCTATAATTATTTTTTAATGTAAGAAAGTAGTGGGTGTATATTTATAAGTATATACATGCATAGTAATGAGCATAGACTTTTTTTGATTTAACAGTAGAGTCTAGTCAAACTAAAGTGGGTAAACAGAACTTGCTCTGTGGTATGAAGGCTTAATAAAGAAGCATTAACTCATTCCTTATTTTGAATCACTATAGTTCATTGCCAGTGTCTCACTGTATCTTCCCCAGTGAAACCATCTTGAGGATGGCCCTGCGGATCTGCTGGGTCTTGATGTTATAGATAATAGGGTTCATCAGGGGCGGGAAGAGCACGGAGATAGTGCCCATGAGGATGTGCACCACGGGCGAAGTGTGGTGCCCAAATCTGTGCACGAAGGACAGGGCTAGCACAGGCACATAGAAGCAGAGCACAGCCAGGATCTGCAAGACACAAGTGTTGAGGGCCTTTAGCCTCTCCTTGGCAGAGGTGATGGCCAGCGCAGTGCGGAGGATGACAGAGTAAGAGATCAGGATGAAAAGGCCATCAGAGCTGATGGCCAGCATGATGATGCACAGCCCATAGAGTTTGTTGAAGCATGTGTCCGAGCAGGCCAGGTGGATCATGTCCTGGTGAAGGCAGTAGGCATGAGAGAGTGCCCCTCGGCGACAGTAGTCAAACTTCAGCAGGTTCAATGAGGGGGCTGCAGTGATGGCGGCACTGTGTATACCCACCACAGTCCTGGCCAGTGCCACACGAGGACTGGTGAGCACAGATGCATAGTGCAGTGGGAACCGGATGGCTACCAGGGGGTCCAGGGCCATAGCAAAGAGTACGGCTGACTCCATGAAGGAGAAGGAGTGAAGGAAGTACTGCTGTAGAACACAGGGCACCAGGCCCACTATCCGGACATCAAACCACAGCAGGCCCAACACATGCACAGGCCCAAGTCTGTCACAGCCAGGATGGCCAGGAAGTAGTACATGGGCTGCTGGAGAGAAGAGTCAGTTTGTACCAGATGCAAGATGCTAGCATTACTGATGAGGGCCATCAAGTGTCCTACAAAAATGGGTAGTGAGATCCAGTGGTGAGCCCATTCCAGGCCTGGGGAGCCTGTCAGCAGATATATAGAGACGCTCACATTGTCATTTGGTGTAGCAGATGTCCTCATTCTCAAGTCTATTCATTCTAGGAAAAGGTGGTAATATATTGAGGGTTACTAGGCCATTAAGCATGAGCACTCCTATCACTGAACACCCAGTCCTCTGGGGGCCGGTTGGGCGTCTCTGCACACTGTAAACTCAGTGACCTCTTGATTAACTACTGCCCACACAAGCAACCTGTCCTTTTCCTGCTTCCCCCCTTCTTTCTCTTATTCCCAACCAAACCTTTACTTACTTCATGATAGTGAACCTCAAAGCGTTTTCTCTACTTTTGTTCTTAACCAGTTGTGAAAGATAGAGCTTGACCTTAACAGAATGCTGTGATTCTCTGGAATTCTGTTACTCCCAAATTGTATGACCCTACCCCTTCACACATTTCCTGTAGAATAAATTCTATCTAATTTGTCTAAGCAAGTCAAGAATGCATGTAGAGAGCTTCTTCATTCAGTCTGTTCTCCACTTTATATCCTTATTGCCATTAGGAGATTCTGCCCACATGTTCCTAGGATCAGGAGAAGAGATATGCTGCTTTTCTCCAAACTCAACCCCTTTAAAGAACCATGACTCACTCTGCAGTATCTCATCCCTCAAACACCTCAGGTCCCTGGAAAGTCACACTAATTCATCCTACACTATCTATATCTTTGGAGCTGCTACCTTTAATTCCTGGAATTTATTTTCTTTTTCTTTCTTCCTTACTTTTTTTCTTCCTTCCTTCCTAACTTCTTTCCTTTCTTTCTTTGTTACTCTTTTTCTAGATTTATTTATTTATTTATTTTAGAGACAAAGTGCATGAGAGGGTGTGCATAGGGGGAGGGGCAGAGGGAGAGAATCTTTTTTTTTTTTTTTAAGATTTTATTTATTTGACAGATGGAGATCAGAGAGGCAGAGAGAGAGAGAGGAGGAAGCAGGCTCCCTCCTGAGCAGAAAGCTCAACACGGGGCTTGATATGAGGACCCAGGACCCTGAGCTGAAGGCAGAGGCTTTAACCCAGGTGCCCCAAAGGGAGAGAATCTTAAGGAGACTTCCTGATGAGTGGGAAGCCCAACGTGGGGCTTAATCTCATGACCCATGAGATCATGACCTGAGCTAAGGCCAAGAGTCAGTTACTTAACTGACTCAGCCACCCAGGCACCCAGGAATTTCATTATTTTCCAAATCAAATTTGAGAATCCACTGACATGTCTGCTACTTTCTTCCTCCCTTTCCTCCCCTCTTTCTTTCTTTCTTTTTTTCCCTCCTTCCCTTCCTTCCTTCCTCTTTCTCTCGTTCATTCTTTCTCTCTCCCTCCCCCTCCCTTTTTCCTTCCTTCTCTCCTTCTTTCCTTTTCTCTCTTTCTCTTTCTTCCTTTCCTTTTCCTTTTTTCCTCCTTCCTTCATCTCCATGTTTTTAAAGGTTATCTCTCCTCCAAAATCAAGCTGGAGAACTGATACAGATTGAATGAATCAGGGCAACTTATTAGAGTAGTATTTCTGAAATAGGTGTTGCAAAAAAAGCAGATCAATAGTGTACCTTGAAACAGAAGGAGTAATGACAAAGCTTGTTCCTTGTTCAAACTAGTTTATTAAAAATTAAAAACCGGGGTACCTGGCGAGACGCTCATAAGAGAAGCCCTTCTATTCTAGATCTTGGTGTCTGATATAATTTTGCTTCTGTATCCTCATCAGTAAAATAAAGAAGTTGAGCCCATCTGGATGGTATATGTGGCTGAACCAAGTTAAGATTCTGGTGGTGGATCCAGATAGTTACTTTTCTTGTGGTGTCCAAGACATGCCTTGTATATAAGTTCCCTCGCTTACCAGACCTGCCATCTACCAATCTGGAGTGAACTGCCTCTTTCTTCAGTCTCTCCCTGCCTGCCATGTACCAGGGCCAGTTTCATATCCTAACCAGGAAGCTGCCATGTTTGCAAATAAACACCCAGGAACAAATTCTGGTCTGTTTCTAATCCAAAAGGTCACAGGGAGATAACATACTGCAGATGGCCATAATGCTGGAAGTTGCCCTATCCCATTACCCTACTTATAGACTTTTTAGATAAGAGGTACCAGAGAGGTCACTGCATTGGCTGCCTCTGCCCATCTGCAACAACTTACTGGTCCTTGTTTTCTGTGGCTTCTTCCCCCAGTCCTGCAGCACTTCTCACTTCCTGCCCCAGCCTCTTCTGACTCAATCAGGATGCCCATCTGCATCTGCTGCAATGGCAGTTATATGGCTCTCTGTCCTCTTCCCTTGGGTCTTAGCCCTCAGAGGAAACTCCTTAGATGGATGTAGATCTGTAAACACCAAAGAGGGATCAGTGTCTTCCCAGAACTTGGTCATTGGGCACTCCATTTATCTTTGATGGAAACTTAGTGACCCTTCAGTACCACCAATAAGTACTTTGTCAATCAGATGAGTCTTCATTCTCTTCTCCCACTAGCTGTTATTGTTGTAAGAAAATTTACTGGTTGACCCTTAGTTTTTTTCTCTGTGATCCTCTTTTCCTCCCTTTGAGACTCTCTTCCCCACCAGGTAGTTACTCATGCTCATTCATTCAGCAAATATCTACAAATTTGGGGACATATACTTAAGTGCAAAGATAAACAAAACAAAACAAAACAAAAACAACAACAAAAACACGATCTCTGCTTTTGAGAAAGTCATTTGTCTTTTGCAGGAGACAAATTTGAAAAATGACTAACTTTTCCTGACAGAGTAAAAAACCAAAAAGATTTACAGGAACTATAAAGATGTTAACAGGTACTCTTTACTAATGACTCTCACACTGGATCCAACATTCCAGATAGTGAGGGAAACAACGAAGTCTCAGAGTTGACACAAAGCAAGACATTATAAAATCACGTGAATTTCAAGTACCTGAAAAACATATTTTAATTACATAAAAATATGTATTTTACAAACACAATGCTAGCTTTGAAGTCTTAGGGAGGCATAAGGATATTAAAAAACATGACAGTTTTGTAAAGAGCTTTGCATGTGGGAGCATAGGAATCAGTACTGGTGAATGGGCCACACAGTTTACACCAAATATTGTCATATGTGTGAACAAATCTAGCTTTTGTGAGTTTTGTTTTGTAGATTTGTTAGTTTTTTTGTTTTGTTTTGTTTTACTGAAGAGGGGGCTTAAGGGGTTAAAAACATAGACACTGCATGAGTAAAGTATTCTATGACCTTAAAACTAAAGGAGTTCACTTCTGTACCAAAGAAGTTAAAGAGAAGCTGTGTGATTGTGTAGTTTTTTCGTTTGTTTCTTTGTTTGTTTGTTTTTACTTGAACTTCTTTCGGCAATGCAGGCCCTTGTCTTGAATAGAGAGGAGGTCCAGCACGAGCACAGGTGCTGAGGTAACTCTGTGACCAAACAGAAAAAGATAAATCCTCATCCTCAGGGAGTGTACATTCTAAAAACTTTATTTTTCCTTTACAGTTATTTCAGTAGGATAGATTTCTAGAAGTCGTGCTTCTGAGACACAGGATCTGAATACATTTAAGTCTTTCAATGCATCTTGCTTTCTATAAAAGAAATCGAATTATGCTCTCACACAAGTATATGGAAATCCCTTTTTCACTTCATGCCTGATTATGAACTTTTAATATTTGTTTATTAACAAGATTAAAATTTTTAATTTGTATTTTAAATTCCAGAAAGGTAGGAGTTTTAAAAATATCATTATCTGTTTGTATTTTCTCATTTTGAAAAGAAATTTAGATGGTAGTGACCTATTTGTTGATAAGTGGTAAAAATGGGACTTAAACTGTAATCTAAATCCACATTCTACATTCTTCTTCCGTATGCCTTCCATTCAGTATGGGAAAACCATTTTGAGACTCACAGCTGCTATTTTGTGGTGTAGCCTGCTATTGGACTTCCGTTAAAGCTCAGAATGGAACCCATGTAAAAGGGGTGCCTGACTTTAGGACTGGAAAGACTCTAGTGCTCCTTAGGGCCTCCTAAGCCTAAACAGCTGGGATTCCAAAGGCCTTCCAAATGCACGCACGTGCACACAGAAGCACGCACACAGGATACCACACAAACATAAGAACATTTATATCCAGTTTTAGAATTTGGTTCCTTTTAAAATTTCACTTTGTACTTTTGTTTGTATTTAAATAGGAGATTATTTTAATTGTAAAATATAGAGAATGATATAATATCCACCTGAGTAAGTGTACATCTCTAGGCTTACCCAGTTTTAACAAATCTTAACATTTTGCTTATTTGCCTCAGATTTTGCCTCTATTTTTTTGATAGAATTAAAACCTTCCATGTAACATGGCTCACTTGATTTATTTCTTTCTTTCCCTAGAGCTTTTTTCAGAGTTTACCAATCTCCACATAGTTTTTAATTTTTCCTGCATATATGTTTGAAAATATGTGTGAATGTGGGTGTATATATGTGTGTATATTTATATTTATGATATGTATTTTTTCCAGTATTCCTAAATTTATTGGTGAAATACATGGCATCTCTTTGTTATTTCTTTTCCAAATTTCTTGTCAAGATGAACGTGTTTTCAGATATTTATTGGCATATTTGTTTTTTGTGTAGGTGCATTGCCTATTCCTATCTTTGCTTAATTTCTTATTGGATTTTCTGTCTTTTAAATTTTTTACTAACTTAAAGAGGTTCTTCACATATTCTGAACATTAAACATCAGTTGTCCATATAGATACATATTGCAGATTTCACCTCTGAGTCTGATTTGTGTTGTCTCTTTGTTTTTGGTGTATTCTGTTTTACTGTATTTCAGTACTGTATTTCCATTCTCTCTTATTTTTTAAAACATTTTCATCATCACTAGCCATCAGGGAGATTCAAATTGAAACCACACTGAGATATCACCTTACACCAGTTAGAATGGCCAAAATTAGCAAGACAGGAAACAACATGCGTTGGAGAGGATGTGGAGAAAGGGGAACTCTCTTACACTGTTGGTGGGAATGCAAGTTGGTGCAGCCACTTTGGAAAACAGTGTGGAGATTCCTCAAGAAATTAAAACTAGAGCTTCCCTATGACCCTGCAATTGCACTACTGCGTATTTACCCCAAAGATGCAGATGTAGTGAAAAGAAGGGCCATCTGTACCCCAATGTTTATAGCAGCAATGGCCACAGTCGCCAAACTATGGAAAGAACCAAGATGCCCTTCAACGGACAAATGGATAAGGAAGATGTGGTCCCTATACACTATGGAGGATTATGCCTCCATCAGAAAGGATGAATACCCAACTTTTGTAGCAACATGGAGTGGACTGGAAGAGACTATGCTGAGTGAAATAAGTCAAGCAGAGAGAGTAAATTATCATATGGTTTCACTTATTTGTGGAGCATAACAAATCACATGGAAGACATGGGGAGTTAGAGAGGAGAGGGGAGTTGGGGGAAATTGGAAGGGGAGGTGAACCATGAGAGACTATGGACTCTGAAAAACAATCTGAGGGTTTTGAAGGGGCAGGGGGTGGGAGTTTGGGGGAACCAGGTGGTGGGTATTAGAGAGGGCACGGATTGCATGGAGCACTGGGTATGGTGCAAAAACAATGAATGTTATGCTGAAAATAAATAAATTAAATAAATAAATAAATTGGGGAGATTAAAAAATTTTTTTTCAAGTTTTCCTCTTAACATTTGTATCTTTAATACATTTTTATGTATACTATAGGTTAAGGATCAAATTTTATCTTCCACAATGGATAAGAAATTTGGCTAGCACTGTGTTTTGAGTAATTCAGTCTTTCCTAGCTGTTTTTAATAATATCTTTCACAAGAACAATTATATCTGAGGATCTTTGTCTGGTCTGCTGCCACCACCATTTCTCTTTCCATTTTGACCAGGCAAACAGAAAATAAATATAAATAAGAAACCAGTTTAGCAGGTATCAACCATCTGTTTCCCATCCAAAGGAATTCTCTCAGACTTCATATAAACTAAAACAAATGAAGAGATGGGGGATGCTAGAATATAAAGCCAGGAGAAGCTGACTTGTGTGGAGGCAAGGATATGGTTATTCTGGCCCGAGAAACTGCTCAACTCCTAAACCCATGGAAAAGAAAGTGACAATTGAGTTTATCAAAGAGACCCAGCAAGGTTTCTATTCAGCCTGGATCAGAGAGGAGGGTTGCTGGACTATATACAAGGTTTCCCATGCCCCAGACCCGTGAAGAGTAACTCTCAGGAAGTGCTTCTGGGTCATAATAATCTGTGGCAGAGGGAGCTGTGGGGCCCAGAGGACTGAATGATGCAGAACTAGGGTAATGGTGAAGAACACTCTTTGAGGGTTGCTATCACAAGGGGGTCTTCTTGAGCTTCCTGAGTGTAAGGAGAAAAAACTCCCCTAGAATAGAAGTCCTCTTTCTTAGCTTTGAATTTCAATTTATGCTTTCATGTATCCAGAAATTAATAGTATGTATTCATTGAGCATCTATTCTCTGCCAGTCATTGTATTTATGGAGATGTACTGGCAAGACATAACAAGGCATAACTCCTCCAAGGGGCTTAATTTAGTAATCCATTCTGGAAGAAAAAAGAAGAGAAAAGAAAAAAAAAAAGGAAAAGGAAAGGAGGAAAGAAAAAGAAAGGAAGGAAGAAGGGAGGGAAAGGAAGGAAGGAAGGAGAAAGTGAAAAAGGAAGCAAAACTGAGACATGAAGCAGTACATTACTATGTGACAGATGTTCAGATGTTACACTGGGAAATGCAGGGTTCTGAGGGAGCAGAGGGAGGGAGCATCTGCTCCAATATTGGAGAGAAATCTCTCAGGGAAATGTCTGTGAGGAAGTGATCCCAATGCTGAGACTCATTTATTCAACAGTATGGGGAATCTTCTCTGCCAGCTTTAGGTCCACAACCTCCGGAGCAATGGATTATAACTTTTAAATATTTGTGATATTTTCCTTCATTGCAACTTGGCCATGTTTCATGTCATTATGCAAGATCTCCCCACTGAGGTGCCTGGGGGAAAACTCTGACTTCTGCTTACTGTCAGAAAGTCCATAGGAAAGGTAAAATCAGAGATGAGATGAGTCAAGTTTGGGGTCAAGGGCTTCCACTAATGAAATAAAGTGGTAGAAGGACCAGAAGGGGCACATCCATAGAACACATGGAGGTGTTCTAACTAAATCAGCTATTAGGGAAGAGTAACAAGTTATTCCAGTGTGACTGAAGAGTGCAAAGGATAGCCAGGATAGAAACTGAAGAGGTTTTGGCTGTGTAGAGAAGAGAGAAGCAGTCCCAAGGAGCCATGGGAGAAGGTACATTTCTTGAAGTGAATTTGTTTCTTCTCTGCCCGGTTTATTTATTTATTTATTTATTTATTTATTTATTTGAATTTACTGTTCTGTTTTTATTTTTGTTCCATTTAGTTTTAGTTTTAATATTTGTACATTGATGATGACCCTCAACAGAGTATTCATCTGGGCAGTTTTTGGTGCTATGAAAAGTGTTAGGTCTCCTACATAGGAGGAGGCATTAAAATTTAAGCAAGGGCATATCAGTATTCTTAACTCATAACTCAGGAAAAGAAACTCATATATATTTTATTTAGGGAAATGGAAAAGAATCTTGGGGAAACACATGGGATTCATAGTAGGTTCTTAATGCTAGTGATCTTTGGCTTGATTAGGGACCTTCTCTTGGGTACCAGGGGTATTTTTAACCCCTGGATCCAGCACTGACCTTCTTAAAACCCAGGAGCTTGCTGATAACATGGCGGATCTCCTTGGTCTTAATACTATATATGATTGGATTTAGCATGGGAGGCACAAAGAGATAGACATTGGCCATAAGAAGGTGGACAGCAAGAGGGGCATGCTTCCCAAAGCGGTGCACCAAAGACAGCCCTACCATGGGCACAAAGAATATCAGCACAGCACAGAGGTGTGAGGTACATGTTTGGAAAGCTCGGAACTGCTCCTCATGGGAGGCCAATTTTGCCACAGTGTGCAGGATGACTCCATAGGACAGTGAGATGAGCACCAGGTCCAGCATCATAGTGAATGCCACTACCGTCAGTCCATACAGGTTGTTGAAGGTGGTATCTGTGCAGGCCAAGTGTATCACTTCCTGATGTAGGCAGAAAGAATGGGAGAGGACTCGAGGCCCACAGTAGGGAAAAGTCTTCAGGAGGACGACAAGAGGAATTAGGGCCACAGGTCCCCGGAATATGACAGCCAGACCTGTCCTTATCACTCGCTGGCTAGTGATAATGACTGAGTACCTAAGGGGGTGACAGATGGCCAAACAGCGGTCAAAGGACATGATGAGGAGCACTGAGGACTCCATGAAGGAAAATGAGTGGATACAGAACATCTGAATTTGGCAAGCTGCAAGGTAGATACCATGAGATTTGAACCAAAAAATTCCCACAGTAGTGGGCAAGGTCGACACTGAGAGTCCCAGGTCAGTGAGGGCCAAAAAAGAGAGTAGATAGTACATGGGTGTATGCAGACGAGGGTTGGTCTTAATAATTATCAAAATGAAACAATTGCCTGAGATGGCCACAAGGTACATAAGGAAAAAGGGGATGAAAATCCAGTGTTCGATGGCTTCCAATCCTGGAAAACCAGTGAGGTAGAACATGGGGCTAACCTGAGTAATATTGGACAAAATCATGAATTGAGGTCTAAGAGGATATTGGGCTGGCATTCCTCAGAGATGGAGCTGAAAATAAATGGATATTTCTAGTTATTAATTTTTCAGTCTTCCTAATAGTCACACCATCATAAGCAGAATCATGATTATCATTATCTTTGGTATCATGTAATTTACTATTATCAATTCTACCACCCTGCTAGTTATTCTAAACTGTATTATAGCACCACATTCACCAGATTTTCTCCAGTATTTCCCCTTTTTTTCTTGAAGATAGAAGCATTTTTTATTTAAATTCAATTAGCAAAAATATAGTACATCATTCATTTTTGATATAATGTTCAATGATTCATCACATCATTGATGTGGGGGCTCATCTCCTCATGTGCCCTCCTTGATGCCCATCACCTGGTTACCCCATCCCCCTGCCCACCTCCCTTTCTGTAGCTATCAGTTTTTTTCCTGTATTTTTGTAATTTCTGTTCCTTCCCAATCTCTATTGCTGGCTTCTATAATTGTTTATCCTTAAACAATTGTTAAGTCATTCCAATTCTGGGCAATTTTTTGGCCAGAATACTTTATTATTTATCTTGGCAATATCATTGTTCTCATGAGTTTATTTACCATCTATACATTGAAAATATCAAATATATAACCCCATATATATTTTTTTAATTATAGGCTCATCTATCTAGCAGTATCCTGAGCATCTGTATCTAGTTGTTTCAAAAGCATGTCGAAAATTCAGTTTAGAATCACTTCCCCCAATAAGGTTTTCATTTATCTTGTTCTCATTAACTCAGTATAGGAAAAGTATCAACTTCAAAATAAGTTGAGGAAAAGATATGTGTTTGAGAGATATTAGTAAATAGCCTGGATAAAATCTAAAATATGAGGGTAGAGGGAAGTTTCTAGTATTAAGTCCTGGGAAAATCTGAAATTTAGAGGTCAAGAAGAAAATTTCCACTAAAATAGCTTGAGGGGGAAAAACTCCCAGTTGAATAGAGAAACAAAACAAAACAAAACAGGAAAGTATGGTTTTGTGTGTCAGTTTCATAAGGGATAAACCAATTATATATAATGCTCCTAAGGAGTCAAGCTACTAAAGGACTGAGAAGTGACCAGAAGATTTAGCAATGAGGAAATCCTAGCTGATGGTGAGATAGTAGTTCAATGGAGTGGTTGGGAATAAAATCTGATTCTACTGTGTTCAGATGTAGGATTCCAAGCAGTTATGAGGCCCATTGGATATTCATAACTTCAGAGTGGATCCAATCAGCACTCTGGTGTGTTTTTAATCACTACACTTATTTGATCAAGGGCAGAAGAGAAGTATGTGGAAAGTGGCATTTACCCCAACTGAAGTTGGGGTAGGCTAGCAGGACTAAAGTTAAGGGCGTATGTGGAGGGGTAATTATGATGATGTACTATGGAAACTCCACTGAGTAAAAAGAAAAGCAAAAGCATGAAGGAGTAAGAGACGGGTAAAAGGGACCAGGGTTCTAGAGTATGGGATGGGCTCAAGTTGCCAATTTATGGTAAAGGACACAATCTCTATCGAGAGGAGGTCAAGGGGCTGAGAGTGCAGCCACTGATTGGATCAAAGGAGGGAATATGGGAACCATAAAAATTTTGTCTGGATCAGTAGTGGAAAGAGCAAAGGGAGTCAATGCTAAAATCTTCAGTGAATAAAATCTGACTGGAAAGGTGGCAGAGAGGCAACAAGGAGGGGGTGGCAGCAGTGATAATGCATGTGGCCATGCACTGGAAAGAATGAGGCAGGAGGTGGTGAAAAGGAAGGAGGTTCAGGAAGACCAGTGCCAGCCCTTCATCATTTTTACAAGACAGTGAAAGAACTATCCCCTTGTACTCTATTTCTTCACCCATAAGTTTAGTACTCAACCAATCACCCAGTGACTTTTTTTTTTAATTTAGCTAAAGCAATGCTCTCTCTCTCTTTTTTTAAAAAGATTTTATTTATTTATTTGACAGACAGAGATCACAAGTAGGCAGAGAGGCAGGCAGAGAGAGGGGGAAGCAGGCTTTCCACGGAGCAGAGAGCCCGATGTGGGGCTCGATCCCAGGACTGTGAGATCATGACCTGAGCTGAACGCGAGGCTTAACCACTGAGCCACCCAGGCGCCCCTCTATTATTATTTTTTTTAAGACTTACATTTATTTATTTGAGAGAAAGGGTGAGGTGGGGAGGGGCAGAAGGAGAGGGAGGGAGAAATTTTAGCAGACTCCTTGCTGAACCCAATGCAGGGCTCAATCTCATGACCCTGAGATCATGGCCTGATCCAAAACCAAGAGTCAGAAGCAGCTACGCCACCCTGGTGCCCCAGCAATGACCTAGAGGTCATTAGTGATCTCTAGGCTTGGAATTCAATGGAGAATGTTAAGTCAACATCCGATCTCCATAACAATGCCTTCCTTTTAAAGTTCTCTCTTGAAATTCTTAATGCAACTATCGGCTGATTCTCTTCTAATTTTTATGACAGCTCTTATTCAGTGCTTCTATCCGTTGCTCAAATATTCATGTGCTCATGTTACCCAGTCTTCTGATGTTGAACACTTTCTTATTCATAACATGATCTATTATTTTACTTGTATACTGACATCCCCTACATATTTACCTCTAGCCCAGACAACTCTGCTATGCATCAGGCCTACTCTTCCACCTTCCTGTTAGTCTCTTCAAATGGATGCCAATTAAACCTAACACATCTAATTCTGAGCCCATCACCGACCCTCTACATATCTGATTTCCCTCCTATTTATACATTTTTGACAGTATCATTTATATATCATTTACCAAACACTTTCTAGTCATCCAAGACAACATATTGGAATGTACACTTTACTTGACCCTTTCCTTCTTCCCAGACCTATTTTGTAACTAAGTTAAGTATTTTTTACCTCCTAAATATCCCTACCATTGGGTGCCTAGGTGGCTCAGTGGGTTAAGCCGCTGCCTTTGGCTCAGGTCATGATCTCGGGGTCCTGGGATTGAGTCCCGCAACAGGTTCTCTGCTCAGCAGAGAGCCTGCTTCCCTCTCTCTCTCTCTGCCTGCCTCTCTGCCTACTTGTGATCTCTGCCTGTCAAATAAATAAATAAATAAAATCTTAAAAAAAAAAATCCCTACTATCTATTGTTTTGTCTCCACCCTTGTACTCACTGTCATAATTCTTAGTTTTTCTACACCTGCTTAACTGACCTTTCTGTCGTTTAACTTACCTGCCCAAACCCCCTCTCCCTGCCTTGATCTATTCCCTGCTGCAGCCCTTGGGGTTGTCCAGAGAATGCTAACTCCCTGAGTCACTGGGCTGTACACAGTCCCTCACTACCCCTTTTCACCAGAATGCAGTTCAGATTTGTGAAGAGCTATGGTGAGAGCTCCAATTTATTGAGCCTATGAATGATTTAGACACTGGGGAAACTTAACATCGAGAATATTTCTCATAACCATGAAGTATTCCATCCCCACTCCACAGAGAGGGAAGCCACAGAAAAGGTAAATAACTTTCCTCAAGCTTCCCAGAGAGCTAATAATGTCGGAGATGGGATCTGAGCCCATGTCTGCCTAATTCCAAGTTTGTGTTCTGAATATTCCCAAATACTCTGTCTGTAGCAAGGCTTTTGTTCTTTCTCAACTTATCTTTTTTCTCCTGCAGTCAACAAATCCTTACAACTCTTTCTACAGTTCCCTATATGTACTTTTCTTTTTTCTATTATTTTTATCACTTTCCTGAAAAAAAAAAATCTTGTTTTCCTGACCAGTGAACTTTGGCTGATCCTTTAAGACAACACAAATATCATTTTCTCTGACAAATCTCTCCTGACTTTCTTGTGTAGAGTTAGGTGTATCTTTCTCAGTGTTCATATAATACCTTTGCTGCAGCACTGTTAAAGTGTAAATCACAAATACATCCTTTATATTATACATATATATATGTATCCTTATTTATATGAACACATAGAATCTATTTATATGTTATATATAAGTATATACAATAACAAATATGTGTAATATAAATAACAAACAGAAGTATATTTACCTTTATATATATTTTATATAATATAATATGTATTCTTCACATATATCTATTCTTTATATAGAAACATACTTACACATAGTTATATACTGATACATATATTTCTCATATACATTATATATGTATATATTATTTATACCTTATATATGTATACATATATTGTTTGTGTGTGTGTATTTATAACTTATGGTTTTGACTCACTTGCTTGTACAGGTAGAGTGGGACTCTCTGAGAAATACGCCTGGAGCCCAGAACAGTGTCTAATATTGGTAGGCACAACCATATGCTTTTGCATGAAAAACTGAATAAGTAAATGAATCAAGTGCTCACCTCTTATGAATTAGTTGTGCCTGGAGTTTAGCATTGAGTCCTGTGTTCACTGACTTCAGACTGAGAAGGACAGGAAGAGTGATCTGGGAGAAGAGAGAAGTCTATTGAGAGACCATGCGGAGCTGTGATTATTTTTCCTGAAAGGAAGTCCTAGGTAGTTTCTGCGGAAATGAGAGAAAATTGTTAGTGTTGGGGAACAACAGGTGTTTCTCCTTAAAAAACAAAACAAAACAAAACAAAACAAAAACCACTCCAAATTCCCACCTCCCTAAAGTGGTCCCCATTCCCATCTTAACCTAAAAAGACCCAGGTCAGACAGCTTACCATACCTCCAACCCCTAGCCCAGCCTACTCAAAAGAACTGGCAGAACAGAAAAAGGAAACAGATAAGCCCCCTTGGTTTCTGTCCCAGCTCCATGCAGCCAGATGGAGAGGCAGCCACTTGTTTCCCCTGAGACCAAGCCCTGCCCTCTTCCAGGGTAAGGAGAAACTGGACCCCCACCTTTGCAGTGGGCCAAATCTTTCCATCTGGGGTGATCACTCAGAGGCCCAAGGTCTCCACCCCCGTCTGGCCTTGGCTTTCAGCC
Organism: Mustela lutreola; assembly: GCF_030435805.1. Taxonomy (NCBI): domain Eukaryota; kingdom Metazoa; phylum Chordata; class Mammalia; order Carnivora; family Mustelidae; genus Mustela; species Mustela lutreola. The sequence goes on along the minus strand of NC_081290.1, from coordinate 235,411,185 downwards.
TGCATCCCTTTGCTGGGGAGGAGGAGGTCTGCTTTGTCTTATGTGGAAGGGGTAACATCAGAGCCACCTCCAACCCAAAGCAGAATCATGTCTCTGATAAAGGTTTTGAAGTGACTAAAGTTTTTAAAACTCCAGATGGAAACAAACAAACAAACCAGGAAGTCCATTTGTCAGTACACAGTCATGGCTAATGAAAATATAACTACAGTATTCATGGCAGAGATACAGCAGAACCCTGCAGAGGAAGAGAGATTCTTCACTATGCAATGAGCAAGTTGATCTCTTTACCTCACCCTTGTGTCCTAAATATTTTTGTTTCAATTTAATATCTGCTATTAAAAAATGAATTAGTGGTAGAGGTTACTGTTTCTTATAAGTAGGAAAATATACAGAAGGACTTAGACTTTAGTTTTGAAGATAAACTCATTTTTGAACCAAAGAGCACTTCCACAATGGTCAAACTCCTGTGTAAACATGCCTCTTGTGACCAGGGGAGAAGAAGACTTTGGAAGGGGGGTGGCGTATCCTGGATACCGAGGAAGCCACAGGGCTGTCTGTATTAATAGAAGAGACTGGGGGCAGGATCTTCCCTGCCATGTTCACTGGTCTGGCACACAAAATACACTTAATATCTGGGTTGAAGCAATGAATGGTGCTTGGTTGATAAGAAGATGAGGGAAGGCTGGGTATATCAGATAGCCTATGGAGACCAGAGAGTTTATGGTATCCATGACTTCCAGACATAATCCAAGAAGAGCCTGACCTGGGCATGTCAGCCCTGGTCCAAGGAGCCAGGCAGCTGAATATTACAGATGGTCTCTCTTCTCCTTCAGGGAGAGTAGTCCTTGTTCCTTTTCCTGGCTCTGGTTCTTTGCAAAGACTTTAACAATAAGAGTGTCAGAAGTGAAAAAGCTTCTATGGGATTATGAAGTCCAACACTTCATTTTGCAGTGAAAAACACTAAGTAAGGCTCATTGTAGGGAATATACTTGGCTTAGGTCATTCAAGGATTTAGTGCAGGAGCTGGAATTAGACCTTAGACCAGCTTCTACCAGGGCTACTGCTTTCCTGGACAGTTGTGCACCCCTTTCTCCCTGCATTCTTTCTCTCTTCCCATATGACCTCCTAATCCTCACCCCTGAAACCCTGACACAAGACAGAAATAGAGACTTACCAGCAGCTGCTAATTTTAAAAAGAGTGAAGCTCAGATGATCTGTACTGGAAAAGGAAACAGGTAGGCAGGATGACACCAGGGTCAGTGAGAGGTGTCAGGCTGTGCTACCAGGGAAGGATTTATTCTCCTTTTTCTTCTGTGCATGTGAAGCACCATGGCAGCAGCTGGGAGAAGCTGAGGACAAACAAGGAGTCCCCAGGGCTTGGAACCCTGTAGGCAGGAGTTGTCATTACTCCCCTTCCCTCTGCAGCCCTCTCTCCTTTACCTCAGGCTGAAGATTTTATAGGACTTTATAGGATTTTTAATAGGATTTAATCCAGGCTTCAGCTTCTGACAGATCTCTACTGCAGGAAAAGAAAAGTAGTTTGGCTTCATCCTGTTTTCCTTCTACCTTATTCTGTCCTTTCCTTTGTTCAGTAGGATGGACCCACAATTTGCCAGAGAGGCTGGGTGTGGTATATGAAGATTATGCACATAACTCCCAGATTAGTTTACATTGCTCATCTTCCTAGAAGCACCAGAGCCATGGCCACCCCAACATCCTTCCACTCTTGCACTAATTTTCAGGCTTACATATCTGTTTCCTTGTAAAAGATCATTCATTCACTCTTTGTCTCTGCCAGTCACTGCACGTTTGAGCCTAGAGATCAGCCCAGTGAAAACCTTCCATATATACACCTGTCCCAAATACATTCTCTAGCCAGTTTCTCAAGCTTTTCCAAGGCTCTCCACTCAACCCTGGATGTGTGGGATGCCACTTCAACCAGCCCTAAAATAAGCAGCCCTTCCCCAACATTTACTCTCTTCTTGCCTTACTCCCCCTCCTGGTAGTGAACACCATCATCTTTCAGAAAAATCAATGTGTATTTCTTCCTCAGTCTATGTTACAAAATCTAAATTGATTGATGTGATCAGGTCATATGCACACTTCTCTTTCCTCTGAACACACACACATACACAGACTTAGAGATTGACATGAACAAGATATTATAATAATATAATCATAAGCCGGGGATGGTTGATCAGAATTGTATGAAGCAGAACCCCTGAAATGGGACAAACAGATCCAAAGTGAGGACAGAGGCCCATGGAGTTTATGATATGCCAGTGTGATCAGAACACACCTAAATAGAAGATCTGTTTACCTTAGATCAGGTAAATAACCAATGGTTATGGACAGACTGTAGGCAGGCAGAGTTTGGGTGACAAGACAGGATGCAAAGAACAGGTCATCTTTCAAAATGTAATTGAAAGAGTTGTTGAAAGTTGAAAAAGAGTTCAGGCTCAGGCAACAAAAGGAAAGAGTTGAAAATCCTCACTTAGGTTTGTAGGAGAGGAAATCCTTATTGGAAAAATTTGAGAATATTCTGTCTTTATTGAGAACATAATTTTGGCTGTGTCCTAGAGGGAGTCTGGTTAGGGAACAATGCTGCTGTTCCTACTATCCACAACTATTGCTATTGTTTGGGGGCATCTATCACAAATGAGATGATATAACAATTGTCATATGGGTAATTAAAGAGATGAACATAGTAATTATGTGAGTTTGGGTGGGTAGGAACGAGCCCACCTGGGAGACCCAGGGAAGCCCTCAAATTGATCTAGGAAGATGAAGTTAAGAATTAATCATGAGATGGGGCTTTATAGAAAGGGATTTCCAAGAAGAAGTAGTATAAGGTAGGGCACAGAGGTGAAGATATTTTTCTGAGAACTACAAAATTCTCCAATACACAAATATAAAATTTGAGAGAGATCATACTATGGAATGAGAGAGTAGATATAGGTAGAGATAAGACTCTGAAAGACTATACATATTGATGATTGAGTTTGAGAGGACTAGGAATGACCTTATTATATTTTTAATAAAATATACTATTAGCAAAATGTAGAAAATACTTAAAATCTGTACTGGAAACAGACATTGTTTGGTGAATGAAGGTAGGTGAGATTATTTAACTCAGAGCTTTTCACATGACTAACTAATACTATGTAACAGATAACCTGCCATTTGTCTGGAGATATTTGCAAGGCAAATTTTTGCCTTATATTTTTTACTAGTATCTATTTCTCTGAATTTTACAATAATTTAAGGACTACAGCCCAAGAAATTGCCATTTTAAAAAATACAAAATGTTCTTAGATCTTTTTTCTTTCTTATTTCCCTCAATGATCTTTAAGTTTATTTTATTACATCACAAAATCATCCTTTTTAAATTTTTTTAAAAAATTTTATTTATTTATTTGACAGAGAGAGACACACAGCGAGAGAGGGAGCACAGCAGGGGGAGTTGGAGAGGGAGAAGTGGGCTTCCTGCAGAGCAGGGAGCCTGATGTGAGACTCGATCCCAGGACCCTGGGATCATGACCTGAGCTGAAGGCAGATGCTTAATGACTGAGCCACCCAGGCACCCTTATTTTTATTTTTTTTTTTTTAAGTAAGCTCTACAATCAACGTGGGGCTTGAACTCATGACCCTGAGATCAAGGGTTACAAACTCTGTGGTCTGAGCCAGCTGGACACCCCTAAAGAAATCTATTTGAATGAAGATTGAAATTACATTAAACATTCTCATCCATTTTCATTTGCTATGCATCTATTAAGTGCCTACTCTGAAAAACCCTGAGCAAGGTCTTGCAGATGCACAAAAAGATATGACATAGTGTTGCCTTTATGCATCACATATTTGAAAACAGACTGTTAAACAGAGTTTACCAAATGGTAAGACTAGCCTAAGTTTGGAAGGCTGAATTTTTCTGAAAGTTGTGGCAGATAACAACAAAGGAATACTCCTCGGGCATCTCTGTCCCCTTGGGTAATGATGGTGTAGGGGGCAAAATTTGCCACCCCAAAATGTGTCTTTGGGATATGAATTAATTAGGCTGATTATTTTTAAGAAACAGAAGACTCAGTATGTTTTTCTTTTTGCCTGCCTAAAAGAATTTAGATAGAGCACCTATTCTAGGAAGAGAGCTATTAACAGTAGATAACTACAATATAACATGAACTCAGTGTTATAGACAAGGAGGAAACTAGCAAGGACTGTTTGTTAAAATTCCTCTCTGTGTTCCATTGTTTTCTTAAGGCCTCACAAACATTTGTTGACCAAATATTTACTCTTTTCTGTCTTCTTGCAAATTATATTTCTCTCCTTTAAAGTCCCAGATCCCTACCCACTTCTCCTTAGTTCTCCTTAGCTGTCTGTAGACCTCTTATGCTTATGGAACCCCCATTTCTATGTAATTAAATTTGATTTTCTACTGTCTCGTGATTAATTAATGATTAATCTGTTTCTTGTCAATTTAGTTATTAGACTAGCCTGAAGAATCTTAAAGGGTAGAATAAAATTTTTCACCTCCCCAACAATGAAATCTTGTGACTATAAAGTGAAGTGAATGTAGATAGGTGTTGTTTGGGGAGGTGGTGTATCCAAACGTTGGTGTGAATCATTCATGCCCTAACCTTGAATGTATTAGAATCCATTACTAAAGTATCTAAATGCATTACTAAAAATATTAGTGTAAGAGCGTGCCTATGAAGGAGCAGGAGGCTGGCTGAGGACAAAGCAAAAGCTGGCGGTTATCGGCAACGAGCGCCGCAGAGGTCCAGGTTCGAACCTGCAATAAACGACCCTTGCTGATTGGCTTTGACTCACGTTTCTGGTGGTCTTTTAAGGTGGGGGTAATACTCAATTGGCATTTCACCTATTTATGTATGTGCTAATTATGGCATTTAGTGCATTATTTTCACTAACTTGTGTGTGCATTAACTCTAGTGCATTAATTTCACTACACTTGTGTGTGTATGTGTGTACATATGTGAGAAAGACATAGAGAGACAAAGATATTTTGTCTCTGGTGATGTGTTTGTGTGATAATATGACTGTCTTAGCTCATGCCTTATGCATAAGAACAACTGAGCCTACTCTGTATCAGAGATTGAGAAAACCTGTGGGGAAGACAGGGATATATTGGATTCTAGAATGCTTTTCAAGGTCCCCATATAAGTTATATTCAAGGGAGCTTCGGCCCAGTATCCTTATATAACCAACAGTCAGGCTTACTAGGGTAAGAGATTACTGTAGAACAGTCAGGTCAATATGTGTATTGTGTTTTTTCAATATAATCACAAGGGGGAGCCTTCAACTTGAAAATGGGTTTAAATTCAAACCCTCTTCTATTTCTAGCAGATTAAGGAAGTAGATCTTCCAGCTTCATCTTCCCACATCCTCTATCTCCCACATAGCTCTGAAAGATGCCAACTTGTGCATTCCTCCTCTGAAGATGATCCTCTCTGTTTCATGCATACAGACAGCAGACATATCCACACTCTGTAACCCACATAAAATCCTGAAACTGATGGAGACATGATATTTTTCTCCACTTTCTCATATAGTAAAGATAACGTCATAAGTTGCAGATGTTTCTTTGTGCTTTAGTCCTAGTCATATAGACCAAGGTTTAATTCTCAGTCAGACCAGACACAGAGCTAAAAGAAATTCTTCCTCAGCATTTTCAGTTTCTCTAGACTCAGACTCAATTTGGCCAGTGAGAGAGGTGGGGGAGTGTGGTCTGTGTTGCAGAAAATGGCTGTAGCTTTAAGCAGAATTTGCAGCTCCAAAATATGCCTCTTTGGCATAAGGATGATTTTTAAGGCTAATTATTCTTAAGAAATAGGGAGACTCAGGAGGAGCTCTGAAAACCAACCAAGTAGAGGTTGTCTTTTTGTAAGAGACATTTACATTTGAAAGGAAAAAATCTCCATTTGTAAGGATGTCTCCTTGTGAATACCAGGAAGTGGAGAATAGCTAAATCTCTAGAAACTCATCAATGGAGAAGGAAAATACCTAAACCTATATTATAAACTTACCCTTGATGTCTTTAGCTGGATCTGGGATTTAAAGTGGTGTCTGGTGCCAGTTTGGAGAGTTACTCAGTTTTCCTGAAACCTGCCATATATACAGGCAGTGTACATGTTTTATTATACTTGTTTTTCTCAGATTAATCTGCCTTTTACTATGGGAGGAGGGGGTTGGTCCTGGTCTTGAACTTTTAAGGGTAGAAAGAAACCACTCCCCCCCCCCACCCCAGAAAGCTCAGCACACTTTTTTCTGACCCAAGTTTCTAGTGATCCTGGTGAGCCCAGGCCTTCCTAGATGAATTCCATTTTATGGTATGTGATCAATAGGGATCTTTCAGGCTGGAAAGACCTACATATGTTGGGATTATCAAAGGGATCCTCTAGCTTGGTCTGAGCCATTGAGAAAGTTTCATGTTGGAATATATTTTGTCTACTCCCCTCCTTTCTGGATGCCTGCATCCATGTAAGCATAGAAAGTCTGGAATGTTTCCATAGAGAAAGATTCCACATCTTCCCATGGCAAACCTTTTATCAAGCTCTTCTTTCCTTATATCCTGCCTCTCCCCTGTCATTCTAGAGAGGAAACAATTTTCGTCCTCACAGAAAAATTTAAAAAGTAAACTCCCCTCTGAGTACAGAGCCCTACACTGGATTCCATCTCATGACCTTGAGATCATGACCTGAGCTGAAATCAAGTGGGACATTTAACTGACCAAGCCACTTGGGTTTCCCTGAAAACATTTAAAATACCTTAAGGAGAATAATAAAAACACACATTCGTGTTAAAATATTAGAGGAATGGAAAATATCTGGGGAACTCTTATAAAAATTCCAGTGGGAGATAAGCAAAGTCTTGGGATATAAGCAGAGAGGAGACCAATGAGACACATGTTAAGAGTATGCAATCTAGGTAACCTGAAGACTATCAAGGTATGAGTTAATTCTGACACATCAACACATTGAAACCTATTTTCCCTAACATAGCAGTCTGGAACTATTTTCCCGAGACCAATGGATACCTCTTAAAATTATTTTGTATCTGAGGTCTTGTCAGGTATTTTTCCTAACTCTTGAAACTTCCCAGTCCCTGTACAATAATCTATATTTTAAGCCCAGGTAGAACTATTCCATTCTGAGATATTTTGCTAATTTAGTTTTCCTCATCAGGCTTCTCACCGCATTTCTCTGCATATTATCAGCTGAGCCGTGGTCAAGGAGGTAACATCAGTTTAACAGGATCTCAGAATTTGTGTCAATTTTTTATCTTTTTTTTTAAAGATGTTTTATTTATTTATTTGAGAAAGAAACAGAGAAAGAGAGTGTGCATAAGTCAGGGGCAGAAGCAGGGGGAAAAGAGAGAAGCAGACTCTCAGCTGAAAAGGGAGCCTAATGTGGGGCTTAATCCCAGGACCCTGAGAACATGACCTAAGACAAAGGCAGCTGCTTAACTGACTGAGCTCTCCCGTATGAAATATCCCAAAAAGAAAAGCTCCTATGAGCTCCCCCTCTACTTGCTAGAGGGGATGCTGCCTGAATCGTGAATTATTATTTTCTTTTTCTTTTCTTTTTTTTAAAGAATAGAATTTCTTATAAAACCTTGGTGAGACGCAGGTCCTCTCCTTTCCCTGCAAACAAATATTGAGCATCAGGGCCAGGCCAAAGATAAGCAAGATAGATAACTAAAGAGCAAAATTTAAGGAGATGCCCATTCCCGTTGTACAAAGGCAAGGTTGGCAATTACAGGACCTGAGAGTGGGTGCCCCCCTAAATTTGCCCCATGTTTTCTCTGTTGAGTGCCTGTTATATTTAGGCACTGAGGATATACAATAATTAAGAAATGGTCTTAGGGAGCCACATGCTCCTGGAAGGGACAGATACATCAGTAGTCAATTGGAACAGAATGGTGTAAATGGACACATAGAAATAAGATATTAAATCAGACTTGAGGGCTTACAAGAGACTTCCTAAAGGAATAACTGGATAAATCAATATATGATGAAATAGCACATTCACCAGGGAAAGAAGAGGGGGGTGGGGTATGGTTTTCCAAGCACACAGCTAGCCACTGAACTCTTTTCCAATGATGATGAACTCATCCTTTTGGAAGATGGCATGAAGAAATGGATGCTCATAGGACTTTGAAATTTAGTCACATTACTTAAGTGAATCCCACCCATGTGACAAAAAGCAAGTGATTTAACCTCTTTCAGCTTCACTCTCCCCAGCATGTTAAAAAGAAAACCAGAGGCCAAATTGGCATCACTGAGGTTAAGGCCCTAAGTCAGTAAACTGGTTTTTAATACCTAATCTAATTTCAGTTTCATCCTTCCCCAGAAATGCAGTCTTAACTGGTTAGTCAGTAACTGTCTGATGGGCACCAACAAGTCTATCACTTGGCCCTCTCCATTACGCAAAGGAAGATAAGGTCAGCTGCATGACAAGATCCCCTGTTGTTCCCCCTAAGGGAAAATGACCTGGCTCGGGATGATTCTTTCTTTTCTTTTCCTTACAGCTTTCTTGCCCTACCGTCCTCCCTATAAAAACCTTCCCTTTTGTACACCACCTCCTAGGAGCTCCCCCTCTACTTGCTACTAGAGGGGATGCTGCCTGAATCGTGAATTATTTAATAAAGCCAATTAGATCATCAAATTCACCTAGTTGAAATTTGGTTTTTAGCAAGTAAAATATGTAACATTCAGACAGCTATTTAAATAATAAAATGTAACAAGAAAGTGATAATTTCTGGGGGGAAAAATAGTGGTTATTTGTTTCCTGAAGTAACACAAATTGCTCTACATATACTTTTTTACGGAGCCTGAGAAAGAGTGTAACTCTTTCTGTGCTGCCTCCTTTACAGTACTGTGGAAGCCTAAGGGGTAATTTTCCTTATCTGTGTCCTGCAGGGTTTATGCTAAGTAGTCAGTCAGATGTTTTAGACCTGGAGCCTTTGCCTTTCCAATAGGCAAATGAGGAAGGAGTTGGACTCTCTTCTGGTGACAATGGACCGGGCTATTGCTTTCCTTCTTTGTAAGTACACGTCATCACAGTATTGTCCAATAGACTGTGCACTACTCTTCCTCCTAGTTTTGAAGCTCCGCTTATTGGCTGACTTCAAAGTAACAGTATACTGCTTACTGGGGCCCTGCCTTTTTCCAGGATGTCTGCTGCTCCAGTTTCCTCAGCAGTCCTCTGCCAGCAGGGGCACTTTGACTCTGATCCCAAGGAACTTCATTCACCACTTGGTAACAACCATTGCCACTGACCTGTGGCCCTAGGTACTCACTTTAGGGAATGTTCTGATGTGTTTCAAGAACAATACTATTTGTTAAAGCTATTGAATGAAAGCCTCTTTTTAGCTAAACTAAGGAAGTTCAACAGATCACACCCTCATACCCAGAAACATGCAGGCTTACATAGAGACATTCAGATAAATATCCATTTATCCAACAAATATTTAATAGGGACCTACTATATTCCAGGCACCATATAAAGCTGGAGGATAGAGCAGTGGGGAAATGTTAAGGTATCTACCCTCATGAGCCTCAAAGTCTCCTGAGGCATTTTTGTTACATCAACCCTGTATAGATACATTGAATACAAAGCAAAAGTGGAAACAGGAGAGTGGCCTTCTTAAACCCACTCAGCAGATCAATAGCTCTTATGTGAACTTCCTAGCATTAGCTGGTCAGACCCAGCCTCCTCTGTTTTCTGTTCTGTTCACATCTGTTTGTCTATAATTCCAGCACATAAAGAATATCCTCTCATCCAAAAATCAGACTATAAGCAGGAGTCAGAAGACCGTTCATAACCTATTTATTCTGTGGATACCAAAAGATAGCAGAAAAAGAGATGACACAAGCTAACCTCCAATAGAATCTTGGAATGGTGACCATTTGTTGTTTTAAGTTTTGATGAGCTCTATCTAGTTCCACTCTAGCTTCAAACCAGAAGGGATTTATTTTTAGTGATATCTGAAGAATATTCCTCAGTTCTCTTCTAACTTAGAAGTGTTCTTCCAAAAAATTCAGCTGAAATTTGCCCTTCATTTTCCACTAAGCTAACATTGTCTTTTTCCCAATATATCTCTACTTTGGATATGAAGAGATGAGGAATTTAGATATGCATAAGATTAGGAATTTCAGGAAATATTAGAAAGTCTAAAAAATAAAATGAGAATCCAAATAGAGAAAAATAAATTTAAAAAATCATTAGATGGGATTCAGGGTAAATTGGAGAACATAGAAATAAGAGTAACTGAACTTAAAGATGCATCAACATAATCATCCAAACAGAAGCATTGAATGAAGCACAAAGTTTTTTTAAATAAAAATACCAGACTCCCAGAGTTTCACATGTGCAATTAGTGTTTTAAAAGTGAAGAAGAGAGAAAAAAGAATCAAAAAGTTTTGAGGAACTATTGGCTGAAATTTCTCAGAATTAGAACATAAGGGACACCTGGGTGGCTCAGTGGGTTAAGCCTCTGCTTTCGGTTCAGGTCATGGTCTCAGGGTCCTGGGATCAAGCCCCACATCAGACTCTCTGTTCAGCAGGAACCTGCTTCCCCCTCTGTCTCTGCCTGTCTCTCTGCCTACTTGTGATCTCTCTCTCTTTTCAAATAAATAAATAAAATATTAAAAAAAATTAGAACATAAAAGATACCCATGAATTCAGATGCTCAGCAAATGAATGTTGAGCAAGGTCAGTCAGAGAAAACATGCAACTCAATGAATGTAGAAAAACTAAATGAATATAGAACATAGAAATACAAAAAAATATATAGAATATGGAAAAAATATAGAAAAAAACAATGAATATAGAATATTACATACAAGGAAACAAGGACAAGAATTTTGTCTGAATTTTATTCAGAAACAATGGATGCCAAAGGGAATAAAAAAAGCATGGAACTTCATTTGTGACATGGTAGAAGTAAAACCCATCAATATACAAAAACTAATGTAAAATAAACATTTTTCAGAAAGGGGAACACTCTTAAACTGTTGGTGGGAATGCAAATTGGTATAGCCACTCTGGAAAGCAGTGTGGAGATTCCCCAAAAAATTAAAAATGGAGCTACCTTATGACCCAGTAATTGCACTACTGGGTATTTAGTCAAAGATACAGATGTACTGAAAAGAGGGGCCACATGCACCCCAATGTTCATAACAGCAATGTCCACAATAACCAAACTGTAGAAAGAGCTGAGATGCCCTTCAACAGATGAGGGAATAAAGAAGCTGTGGTCCATACATATAATGGAATATTACTCAGTCATTACAAATGATGAATACCCAACTTTTGCATCTGCTTGGATGGTACTGGAGGAGATTATGCTGAGTGAAATAAGTAAAGCAGAGAAAGTCAATTATCATATGGTTTCACCTATTTGTGGAATGTAAAGACTAGCTTGGAGGACATTAGGAGAAGGAAGGGAAAAATGAAGGGGCTGAAATTGGAGGGGGAGGAGAACCATGAGACACTATGGACTCCAAGAAGCAAACTGAGGGTTTTAGAGGGGTGGGGGTGGGGGATGGGTTAGCCCAGTGATGGGTATTAAAGAGGGCACATATTGCTTGGAACACTGAGTGTTATATGCAAACAATGATTCGTGGAACACTACATCAAAAACTAATGATGTATTATATGGTGACTAACATAACATAATAAAAAAAGTTGAGATTAAGACTTTTATTTCTGTTTTTCTATTAAATTCATTAATATTGAATATTAAAGTGAAAATAATAATAAAATATTGTAGAATTATTATATAAGCAGAAGTAAAATATATCTGAATTGCATTACAAAGAATAGGTTGGGTTATAAGTGAAAGGATAGTATAGTAGACAAAAAAGAAACATACCAACACACTGGGTCAAGACATTTCTTATTTTTTTTAAAAGATTTTATTTATTTATTTGACAGAAAGAGATTACAAGTAGGCAGAGAGGCAGGCAGAGAGAGAGGAAAAAGGCTCCCTGCTGAGCAGAGAGCCCGATGTGGGACTCGATCCCAGGACCCTGAGATCATGACCTGAGCCGAAGGCAGTGGCTTAACCCACTGAACCACCCAGGCGCCCGGGTCAAGACATTTCTGATTCCAAGTTAGATTGACATTTCTGAGTAAACATAATTACTGCCCTATAGTGTCCATCCATGAACACATTTTTGTTTGTTAAAAATTAATATTTTTCCTAAAATAAAAATTATTTTAGGAAATAATGGTAAATTAATCCAGTAACAATAAAAAAAGAATAAGACCTCAGCACCATTCATTTGGAGGTTTGAGGAAGACAATAACAAAATCTTAGCATTTTTTGATAGAATTTCATAGGTTGTTTTACTTTTTTTTTTTTTTTTTTACAGAAATGCAAAAGAACTAATGTAACTAACCACCTTGAAAATAAAGAAGTCTTTTAGAGCTCATATACTATTTAATTTCAAAACTTACTATAAATCTTCAGTAAAAAGATAGTGCTAAATAACCATAATGAGAGACAAACACATCAACTAAAGAGACAAGAGAGTCCAGGAAGAGATTTTCACATAGATAAATTATTGACATCAAAGAAAGTCACCAACTATTTTTGTAAGAAAGAATATCTTTTCAGTAAATAGTGCTGGTACAACTGTGTGTGTGTATATATATATATATATATATATATATATATATAACTACATCTATCTATCTATCTATCTATATAAAATTAACTTTGATCCCATCTTTAGGGTTTAAAATTAATTTAAACACAATTAAGCACAAATTAAGCACAGCAAAGACCTATATATACATAATAAAAATATACCCAAACTGTAAAGCATCTAGAAGAAAACAGAGGAAAAAGTCTTTGTGATCTTTTTTAAGAAAGAAAAGTTAATTGATAAATTCTACTTCATTAAAAGTAACAAAGTCGGGTTTTGAGTCAAGATGGTGGAGAAGTAGCAGGCAGAGACTCCATCAGGTAGCAGGAGATCAGCTGAATAGCTTATCAAACCAGTGCAAACACCTACAAATTTAAAGAAGATTGAAGAGAAGAAGAGCAGCAATTCTAGAAACAGAAAATCGACCATTTTCTGAAAGGTAGGACCATCGGAGAAGTGAATCCAAAGTGATGGGAAGATAGACTGTGGAGGGAGGGGCTGGCTTCCGGCAAGAAGCAGAAAACGAGGCACTAAATAAGGACTTTTAAAAGTCTGATCCACTGAGGAACATCACTCCAGAGGCTAAACTGCAGTGAAGCCCACGTGGGGTCAGAGTGGCCCCAGGTCCCGCAGGGTCATAGAAGGATCTGGGGTGTCTGAGTGTCACAGAGCTCACAGATATTAGAGCGGGGAAGCCAGCTATTAGAGACAGAACCAAGGAGTGAGCTTTCAGCTCCAGGTTACCTTGAACCCGTCACAGCCTGGGTGAGCTTTGAGCGCAGCTGGAGGCCAGGGAGACTGGAGTGGTTGAGCACTTTTCTCTGAGGGCGTACTGAGGAGTGGGGCTCTGAACTCTTGGTTCCTCTGGCTGGAGATTGGGAGGCTGCCATTTTCATTTCCATCCTCTGGAACTCTAAGGAAAGTGTTCAGGGAACAAAAGCTCCTGAAAGTGAACCCGAGTGGATTACTTAGCCTGGCCCCTGGTAAGGGTGGTGCAATTCCACCTAGGGCAAAGATACTTGAGGACCCTCCCCCAGAAGATCAATAAGAAATCCAGCCAAGACCAAGTCCACTTAACAAGGAGAACAGCAGAATTCCAGAGGAGAAAGCAAAGCATGGAACTCATGGATTTCTCCCCATGATTCTTTACTCTTGCAGTTAATTTAATATTTTTTTAAATTTTTTTTTCTTCTGCTAAATTTTTAAAAAACTTTTACCCTTTCTGTTTTTAATGTTTTTAACTAGTTCACCTTTTAATATTTTTCATTAAAAAAAATAATAATCTTCTTTGAACCTTCATTATTATAGTCATATTTTATCCTTCATTGTATCTAACTTTATTTTTTTGTATACACATAGGGTTTTTCCTTCTAAAAAATTTAGGGTACAACTTCTAATAGATCAAAATATACCCTAAATATAGCTCTGGGCTTGTTCTAGTCTCCAGCCCAAGCAAATTCTCTCTACTTTCTTTTTCTTTATTCTTCCAACCGACTTACTGTATCAACTCCTTTTTTAGAAATTAAAAAAAATTTTTTTTCATCTTTATAGGCATATTCCATCCCTTCATTATGTTTACCCTTATATATGTTTTTCATTCTTAAAAATTTGGGGAGGTAGTTTCTTCTAAGAGACCAAAATTAAGTGGGTGGCCCTGTTCTAGTCACCAGTCTAATATATATATATATATATATATATATATATATATATATATATATTTCTTTTTATATTTTTTCTTTATTTGTTTTCTTTTTAAATTTTTTTTTCTGAACTTCTTTTTATCCCCTTTCTCCCCCCCCCCCCCATGATTTGCGGTCTCTTCTGATTTGGTTAAATCACATTTTCCTGGGGTCTTTGCCACGCTTTTAGTATTTTATTTGCACCTTCATATAATCTTATGAGGACAGAATTGCATGGTGGAAAAACTCACTACAGAACAAAACAAAACAAAACAAAAAAACACACAAGAGGCAGTACCGAAGGCTAGGGACCTAATCAATATGAACATTGGTAATATGTCAGATCTAGAGTTCAGAATGATGATTCTCAAGGTTCTAGCCAGACTCGAAAAAGGCATGGATGATATTAGAGAAACCCTCTCTCTGGAGATATAAAAGCCCTTTCTGGAGAAACAAAAGAACTAAAATCTAACCAAGTTGAAACTAAAAAAAGCTATTAATGAGGTGCAATAAAAAATGGAGGCTCTGACTGCTAGGATAAATGAGGCAGAAGAAAGAATTAATGATATAGAAGACCAAATGACAAAGAATATAGAAGCTGAGTAGAAGAGAGACAAACAGCTACTGGACCACGAGGGGAGAATTTGAGAGATAAGTGATACCATAAGATGAAACAGCATTAGAATAATTGGGATTCCAGAAGAAGAAAGAGAGAGGGGAGCAGAGGAATATTGGAGAGAATTATTGGAGAGAATTTCCCTAATATGGCAAAGGGAACAAGCATCAAAATCTAGGAGGTGCAGAGAACCCCCCTCAAAATCAATAAGAATAGGTCCACCCCGTCACCTAATAATGAAATTTACAAGTCTTAGCAACAAAGAGAAATATCTGAAAGCAGCCCAGGACAAGAAGTCTGTAACAAACAGTGGTAAAAATATTAGATTGCAATGGACTTATCCACAGAGACCTGGCAGGCCAGAAAGAACTGGCATGATATATTCAGAGCACTAAATAGAAAAACATGCAGCCAAGAACACTATATCCAGCTAAAATATCATTGAAAATAGAAGGAGAGATAAAAAGCTTCCAGGACAAATGAAAACAGAAAGAATTTCCCAACACAAAACTAGCTCTACAGGAAATATTGAAAGGGGTCCTCTAAGCAAAGAGAGAGCCTAAAAGTAGTAGATCAGAAAGGAACAGAGACAATATACAGTAACAGTCACCTTACAGGCAATACAATGGCACTAAATTCATATGTCTCAATTACCCTGAGTTACCCTGAATGTTAATGGGCTAGATGCCCCAATCAAAAGACCCAGGATATCAGAATGGATAAAATAACAAAACACATCAATATGCTGCCTACAGGAAACTCATTTTAGACCCAAAGACACCTCCAGATTTAACATGAGGGGTGGCAAACAATTGGCCATGTTAATGGACAGCAGAAGCAAGCTGAGGTGGCAATCCTTATATCAGATCAACTAGATTTTAAGCCAAAGACTATAATAAGAGACGAGGAAGGACACTATATCATACTCAAAGTCTCTGTCAAACAAGATCTAACAATTTTAAATATCTATGCCTCTAATGTGAGAGCAGCCAACTATATAAACCAATTAATAACAAAATCAAAGAAACACATGAATAATAATACAATAATAGTAGGGGACGTTAACACTCCCCTCACTAAAATGGACTGATCATCCAAGCAAAAGATCAACAAGGAAATAAAGGCCTTAAATGACACACTGGACCAGATGGACATCACAGATATATTCAGATCATTTCATCCCAAAGCAAGAGAATACATATCCCAAAGCAAGAGAATACACATTCTTCTCTAGTGCACATGGAACATTCTCCAGAATAGATCACATCCTGTGTCATAAATCAGGTCTCAACCATTATCTAAAGATTGGGATCATTCCATGCATATTTTCAGACCAAAATGCTCTGAAGCTAGAACTCAATCAGAAGAGGAAATGTGGAAAGAACCCAAATACATGGAGACTAAACAGCATCCTTCTAAAGAATGAATGGGTCAACCAGGAAATTAAAGAAGAATTGAAAAAATTCATGGAAACAAATGATAATGAAAACACAACAGTTCAAAATCTGTGGGACACAGCAAAGGCAGTTCTGAGAGGAAAATGTATAGTGGTACAAGCCTTTCTCAAGAAACAAGAAAGGTCTCAGCTATACAACCTAACCCTACACCTAAAGGAGCTGGAGAAAGAACAAGAAAGAAAGCCTAAACCCAGCAGGAGAAGAGAAATCATAAAGATCAGAGCAGAAATCAATGAAATAGAAACCAAAAAAAAAAAAAAAAAAAACAATAGAACAAATCAATGAAACTAGGAGCCGGTTCTTTGAAAGAATTAATAAGATTGGGGCACCTGGGTGGCTCAGTGGGTTAAGCCTTTGCCTTCGGTTCAGGTCATGGTCTCATGGTCCTGGGATCAAGCCCCACATTAGGCTCTCAGCTCAGCGGGGAACTGTTTCCACCCCACTCTCTCCTGTCTCTCTGCCTGTTTGTGATCTCTTTCTCTTTCTCTCTCTCTCTGTGTGTCAAATAAAAAAATAAAATCTTAAAAAAAATATAAATAAATAAATAAATAAATAAATAAATAAAAGAATTAATAAGATTGATAAACCCCTGGCCAGACTTATCAAAAAGAAAAGAGAAAGGACCCAAATAAATTAAATCATGAATGAAAGAGGAGAGATCACAACCAACACCAAAAAAATACAAACAATTATATGAACATACTATGAGCAACTCTACGCCAACAAATTTGACAATCTGGAAGAAATGGATGCATTCCTAGAAACATATAAACTACCACAACTGAGTCAGGAAGGAATAGAAAACTTGAACAGACCCATAACCAGTAAGGAGACTGATACAGTCATCAAAAATCTCCAAACAAGCAAAAGTCCAGGGCCGGATGGCTTCCTGGGGGAATTCTACCAATCACTTAAAGAAGAATTAATTCCTATTCTCCTGAAACTGTTCCAAAAAA
This sequence comes from Mustela lutreola, assembly GCF_030435805.1. Lineage (NCBI taxonomy): Eukaryota > Metazoa > Chordata > Mammalia > Carnivora > Mustelidae > Mustela > Mustela lutreola. Next base: position 235,393,807 of record NC_081290.1, on the reverse strand, counting down.
TAGAAATGGAAGGAAAACTTCCAAACTCATTTTATGAAGACAGCATCACCTTGATCCCAAAACCAGACAAGGATCCCATCAAAAAAGAGAATAACAGACCGGTATCCTTGATGAACACAGATGCAAAAATTCTCACCAAAATTCTAGCCAGCAGGATCCAACAGTACATTAAAAGGATTATTCACCATGACCAAGTGGGATTTATTCCAGGGTTGCAAGTTTGGTTCAACATGGGCAAATCAATCTATGTGATACAATACATTAATAAAAGAAAGAACAAGAACCATATGATACTCTCAATAGATTCTGGAAAAGCACTTGACAAAGTACCACATCCCTTCCTGATCAAAACTCTTCAAAGTGTAGGGATAGAGGGCACATACCTCAGTATTATCAAAGCCATCTGTAAAAAACCCACCGCAAATATCATTCTCAATGGAGAAAAACTGAAAGCTCTTCCACTAAGATCAGGAGTATGGCAGGGATGGCCATTATCACCACTGCTATTCAACATAGTACTAGAAGTCCTAGCCTCAGCAATCAGACAGCAAAAAGAAATTAATGGCATCCAAATCAGCAAAGAAGAAGTCATACTATCACTCTTCGCAGATGATATGATACTATATGTGGAAAACCCAAAAGACTCCACTCCAAAACTGCTAGAACTTGTACAAGAATTCAGTAAAGTGTCAGGATATAAAATCAATGCACAGAAATCAGTTGCATTTCTCTACACCAACAACAAGACAGAAGAAAGAGAAATTAAGGAGTCAATCCCATTTACAATTGTACCCCAAACCATAAGATACCTAGGAATAAACCTAACCAAAGAGGCTAAGAATCTATCATCAAAAAACGATAAAATAGGGCGCCTGGGTGGCTCAGTGGGTTAAGCCGCTGCCTTCGGCTCAGGTCATGATCTCAGGGTCCTGGGATCGAGTCCCGCATCGGGCTCTCTGCTCAGCAGGGAGCCTGCTTCCTCCTCTCTCTCTCTCTGCCTGCCTCTCTGCCTACTTGTGATCTCCCTCTGTCAAATAAATAAATAAAATCTTTAAAAAAAAAAAAACGATAAAATACTCATGAAAGAAATTGAGGAAGACACAAATAAATGGAAAAATGTTCCATGCTTCTGGATTGGAAGAACAAATATTGTGAACATGTCTATGCTACCTAAAGCAATATACACATATAATGCAATCCCTATCAGAATCCCACCCATTTTTTTCAAAAAAATGGAACAAATAATGCTAAAATTCATATGGAACCAGAAAAGACCTCCAATAGCCAGAGGAATATTGAAAAAGAAAGCCAAAATTGGTGGCATCACAATTCCAGACTTCAAGCTCTATTACAAAGCTGTCATCATCAAGACAGCATGGTACTGGCACAAAAACAGACACATAGATCAATGGAACAGAATAGAGAGCCCAGAAATAGACCCTCAACTCTATGGTCAATTAATCTTTGACAAAGCAGGAAAGAATGTCCAGTGGAAAAAAGGCAGCCTCTTCAATAAATGGTGTTGGGAAAATTGGACAGACACATGCAGAAAAATGAAATTGGACCATTTCCTTACACCACACATGAAAACAGACTCAAAATGGATGAAGAACCTCAATGTGAGAAAGGAGTCCATCAAAATCCTTGAGGAGTACACAGGCGGCAACCTCTTCAACCTCAGCCGTAGCAACATCTTCCTAGGAACATCGCCAAAGGCAAGGGAAGCAAGGGCAAAAATGAACTATTGGGATTTTATCAAAATCGAAAGATTTGCACAGCAAAGAAAACAGTTAACAAAACCAAAAGACAACTGACAGAATGGGAGAAGATATTTGCAAACGACATATCAGATAAAGGACTGTGTCCAAAATCTATAAACAACTTAGCAAACTCAACACCCAAAGAACAAATAATCCAATCAAGAAATGGGCAGAAGACATGAACAGACATTTCTTCAAAGAAGACATCCAGATGGCCAACAGACACATGAAAAAATGCTCCACATCACTCGGCATCAGGGAAATACAAATCAAAACCACAATGAGATATCACCTCACACCAGTCAGAATGGCTAAAATCAACAAGTCAGGAAACGACAGATGCTGGCGAGGATGCAGAGAAAGGGGAACCCTCCTACACTGTTGGTGGGAATGCAAGGTGGTGCAACCACGCTGGAAAACAGCATGGAGGTTCCTCAAAAAGTTGAAAATAGAGCTAACCTATGACCCAGCAATTGCACTACTGGGTATTTACCCTAAAGATACAAACGTAGTGATTCAAAGGGGCACGTGCACCCAAATGTTTATAGCAGCAATGTCCACAATAGCCAAACTATGGAAAGAACCTAGATGTCCATCAACAGATGAATGGATAAAGAAGAAGTGGTATATATACAGAATGGAATACTAGGCAGCCATCAAAAGAAATGAAATCTTGCCATTTGAGACAATGTGGATGGAATTAGAGCATATCATGCTTAGCAAAATAAGTCAATTAGAGAAAGACAACTATCATATGATTGCCCTGATATGAAGAAGTGGTGATGCAACATGGGGGCTTAAGGGGGTAGGAGAGGAATAAATGAAACAAGATGGGATCAGGAGGGAGACAAACCATAAGTGACTCTTAATCTCACAAAACAAACTGAAGTTTGCTGGAAGGAGGGGTGTTGGGAGAGGGGGGTGGGATTATGGACTTTGGGGAAGGTATGTGCTATGGTGAGTGCTTTGAAGTGTATAATCCTGGTGTTTCACAGATCTGTACCATTGGGGATAAAAATATATTATATGTGTATAAAAAAAAAATGGGTTTTAAGCAATGCCCACAATAACCAAACTATGGAAAGAGCCTAGATGTCTTATCAACAAGAATGGATAAAGAAGATGTGATGTATATATATACATATATATATATATGTATATATATAATGGAATACTATGCAGCCATCAAAAGAAATGAAATCTTGCCATTTGCAACAATGTGGATGGAACTAGAGGGTATTATGTTAATTGAAAAAAGTCAATCAGAGAAAGACAATTATATGATTTCCCTGATATGAGGAATTTGAGAGGCAACATGGGGGACTTGAGGGTATGGAAGGCAAAAACGAAAGAAGATGGGATTGGGAGGGAGATAAATCATAAGATACTCTTAATCTCACAAAACAAACTGAAGGTTACTGGAGAGAGGGGGGTATGGAGAAGGTGGTTGGGTTATGGATATTGAGGAGGGTATGTGATAAGGTGAGTGGTGTGAATTGTGTAAGCCTGACGATCCACAGACCTGTACCCCTGGAGCAAATAATACATTATATGATAAAAAAAAAATAAATTAAAAAAAAAGTAACAAAGTCTGCTCTTCAAAATACTCTGTTAAGGAAAGAAAGCCAATCCGGAGATTGAAAATATATATATATTTACAATATGTACATTTGAAAAACTACTTGTATGCAGAATAAAGAACTCTTACAACTCAATAATCAGAAGGCAATCTAATAAAAGCAGGCAAACTTTTAATCTAAATATTTTCACAGAAGATATGTTAATGGCTAAGAAGCATATGAAAAGTTGATCAAATAATTAGTTTTGAAGGAAATGCAAATTCAGGAGGAGGGTAAAAAAAGTAAAAAATAAAATAAAAAGGAAATGCAAATTTAAATCACCATGAAATGACTTAGAGACTCCAGAATAACTATAGTTAAAACCACAGACATTACCATGTGTTGTTATGGTTGTAAAGTGCTTAGAACGCCCATAAGTAGCTTGTGGAAGAGTAAAATTATCCAACAGTTGTGGGAAATACTTGAGAGTTGTCATATTGAAGCACAGTGTGTTTCACTAAATAGCTTAAGGTTGCAGAGCTGGTAGAGGCATTGTGGAAAATCTGAAGTGACCACGGAAACTCAAGTAGCACATGGGAAATCAGGGAAAACTTAGCTTTATTATTGCAGGCGGTCCCAGCGGGATCACTCCCAAAGTCTGAGCACCTGACAGGGTAGGAGTGAGGTGGTTTTTTGTTGTTGTTGTTGTTTTAAAGATTTTACTTATTTATTTGACAGAGAGAGCGAGAGAGATCACAAGTAGGCAGAGAGACAGGCAGAGAGGTGGAAGCAGGCTCCCTGATGAGCAGAAAGCCAGATGTGGGGCTCAATCCCAGGACCCTGAGATCATGACCTGAGCTGAAGGTAGAGGCTTAACCCACTGAGTCACCCAGGTGCCCCTAGGAGTGAGTTTTTATGGTTACGGGTGATGGGGGATGGTAACGGGACATTTTCGCAGTCTCTCAAGGCCAAATGGTCCTTTCATGTAGAAGTATAATCTATGTGGAGGTGTCTCAGGAGATTGCTAAATCACGTGGGGTGGGGGGACACTTGTTTCTTCTTCTTTTCTTAATCAAACAGGACGGGCATTTGGTCTTATCTTCTGTCCCAGCAGGAGCAATGGGGAGCAGGGGACAGGAAGGGGCTCGGGCCCCAGTGTCTCTATCTGCCTCAGAGGACACAGTCATAATTTGAATTAAGAGGTCTAGAGTCAGAGCTCAATGCTTTACCAAAATGCAAGTCAATGGCATACTAATCAAAGTCTGTATTTTTCAGTCTTTAATATTAGTTGCTGGGAGAGTATATACTTTGAAATAATACTATGGATTTGAAATATTATTAGATCTCCTCCTCCCCTGTTCCCTCTACCTAAATGTAACTGAAAACATTTCCTTTGGGTTCCTCCTTAAGTCTTAGTTATTTGCCTGCTCTTTCTAAGCAAAGATGTATCATTTTTGTTTATGCATTACCAAGATATAACACTGTCCCTGGCATTAAAGGGTTAAGTAATATAGGTTTGCTGAAATTTCTGAGAACAAACATGAGGGTCCTCAAACTATTTTTAAGTGTTAATGAGAACATTCTTAATAATTTAATTTTCTTATCAAAGATTCTGACACAATGCCTACAGATTAGGAAAAAATATTGAAAAATATTGAAAAAATAAATAAAATAACTGCATCTTGGAAAGTTTGGATAATAATGATAATGAAAATAACAATAATAAAAAATTAATAACAATGAGTATCATAACAATATAGTTAGTACAATTAGCATTTAGAGCTAACAATTATTTAGGCTTTGATATGTCTCAGAAAGTGTCTTCAACACTTTCTTTATTTTTTTTTTAAAGATTTTATTTATTTACTTGACAGACAGATCACAAGTAGGTAGAGAGGCAGGCACAGAGAAAGGAGGAAGCAGGATCCCCGCTGAGCAGAGAGCCCAACGCGGGGCTCGATCCCAGGACACTGGGACCATGACCCGAGCGGAAGGCAGAGGCTTTAACCCACTGAGCCACTCAGGTGCCCCTCTTCAACACTTTCCAAATACGATTTTTATCTTTGACATACTGAAAATAAAATTAAAGCAAAGAAGGTTTAATTCAGCAACCCAGAGTCATGCAATTAGTGAGTATTCAAATTAGATTTTGGATCCAAATTAGTTCAATTCACAGTCACTTAAGTTAGGAAAATGCAATATTTGTGCTTCTTTGAAAATAAAAAAATTACTGAACATAATAGGGAAAAGGATATAAAAATTTTGAAGACAATTCTGTTTTATAAATAAAAATACTAATTTTGGGGGCGCCTGGGTGGCTCAGTGGGTTAAGGCCTCTGCCTTCGGCTCAGGTCATGGTCCCGGGATCCTGGGATCGAGCCCCGCATTGGGCTCTCTGCTCAGCAGGGAGCCTGCTTCCCTCTCTCTCTCTCTGCCTGCCTCTCTGCCTACTTGTGATCTCTGTCTGTCAAATGAATAAATAAAATCTTTAAAAAAAATACTAATTTTGTCCTAGTATAGAATGAGCTAAGAGTTACCTCATCCTTAATTCCATCTTCTATCATTATACTTCCCTGACTCTTGTATTAATTTTTACTATTAGTGGTTAAACAAATAGACAAACACAGTGTGTAATAGAGAAGAGTGCTGGAAAGTCCCAGGTCCAGCATATCATATAATGTCTTCATAAAAAGAATTTTCTCTTTGGAAATTGTTCTTCTGTCCAAAAAGTTCCAGAAATTTTCAGACAAAAACATCTCTTGAGAGGTATGCTTGGGTGGCTCAATCAGTTAAGTGTCAGGACTCTTGATCTTGGATCAGGTCATGATCTCAGGGTTGTGAGTTGTGAGCTTTGGGCTCCTTGTTGGGTGTGGAGCCTACTTAAAGTAAAAACAAACAAGCAGGGGGGACAAGATGGCGGGGAAGTAGGAGGAGGCGCCTTTTCAACCTGTACCCCAAAGTGAGCTGATTACCTACCAAAGAACTCTGATCACCCATGAAATCAGCCTGAGATCAGAATTATACACGTCTGGATCTCTACAGGGGCAGAAGACGCCAGTGGGCATATAAAGTGGAGTGGGAACTGCGAACTGACATCGGAAGATAAGCAAAAGGGGGAGGGAGCCACCAGAGGCTACTGGTTGAAAAGTAATACCCCAATACGAACGAGAGTGCCCTGCGTCTGGGGTCCAGCATTGACTTGGAGACTGGTTGAAAGCACTCCAAAAGAGCAAAGAATCGTGGGGGAGAAATTGTGGGAATCGGGGCTGCTAGGGACAGGGGCTTAAGTCCCCGGTCCCAGGACAGACTTCCCTGGCGCTGAGGCAGAGAGATTGCAGCAGAGAAACCAGGTCTTGGTCCCTACGCCGCCAGCGCGCCGGAGAACGCTTGGGGTATGCTTCCTGTGAGGGGATGGGAGCCATGGCAGAACGCATGAGCCCTGCTATAAAGCCTGAGATACTCCACTGAGAGAGGTACAAAGGCCCGGCCGGTGCCCTTTGATACGCGCCCTTGTTTCAGAGCCTAAGACTCCTGGACAAACTCTCCCCCCAGAGAGGTGCGCGAAGGCCCTGCCTGGTACTTTTGGACCTGCGCCCCGTTCTCAGAGCCTGAGACCCGTGCGTGACCCACAGCCTTCCCTGAAATTGGTGCATGCAAGCCGGGTGCTGTTAGACCCAGAAAGACCAGGCACTCCCAGCCTGGGCCAGCGGGAAAATCTCAGTGTGCGATTGCTGCTTGGAACTTCTTCGGCGGTCTGAAGCTGCCCAGACAGCCATCACTGCCTTGGCTTTGGGTACAAGCAAAAGACCCTGCGTCCCCAGGGACCGCGACTTGGAACCTGCTCTGCCAGCGGCCAAGGGGGAACTGATTTAGGCTCTGCAGCCAGACTGAGGTTTCTCTCTGAGAGGGAGGTCAGGGTGCGGTTTGTTTTCCCCTAAAACTACAAAAACCATCAAAAGCGGTCAAAGTGAGAGAAAAAAAAAAAAAAAGTGAACAAACATAAAAACCCGCCAAAGAACAAAATCCTGAAAAAAAACAGTTTCCTCAGAGCTCACCCCCTTGAGGGGGGCGGGAGGACTTAACTCAGGGAACATCATTGACTGAAAACCCACGTGGCAGGCCCCTCCCCCAGAAAACAAACAAAGAAAGAAAAAAAAAAAAAAGGACTACGAGAGAACAACCACTACTTCATAGGAAAACTTCTTTTTTTCACTCTTTCCCACTATTCTGGTTTATTTTTTTTATATAGGTAATTTTTTTAACCTATTTACTATCACAGCGAGCTGTCCAGTACATCAAATTCCATAATAACCTTCTAGCCTGAACTTTTTGATACATACATCTATGTTTTTCTTTTGCATTTCTATTTTTTGAATTCCTTTTTAAAAAAAAAAATAGTTTAGTTTAGTCTAGTTTATTCCTTTTTATTTTTATCTTCTAATATTCATATAGAGTTAAACTTCAAAGTAATCCCCTTTCCCCAATCAATACTACCCCTATAGGTAAACCAATTTTTATTCCCCCTTTATCTTAGGAAAGTTGAGTCCTTTAACAAAGATCTTAAGATACATCCCGGAAGAATCACACACTGAGAATTTATAACCACTCTCCCATCTTTTTCTTCCACCAGTGTTTCTGTGTTTTTGTGTTTGTCCTGATAGTATATAAATCTTACACTTGGGGTTCTTTTTGACGAGGTTCTTCCTTTATTTGCATAAATATATTTTTTTCTCTTGTCATATACTTTTATCAGTCTTTTTGTTTGTCTACTTCATAAATCTTACCTTGGGGCCCATTTGGCCTGAACCTTCTCTTTCATCTTCCCTTTCTTTCCTGTCTCTCTCTCTTTTCTTTTTCTTTTTCGTTTCTTTTGTCTCTCATTTGGGTGGGGAATCCTGATTGCTCAGAATTGTTCCAGGGTGCACCTTGACTGCACCACGGTTGACACATCCAGCTACATCTGTTCAGTCATCTCCCACCAAAATGACTAGGAGGAGGAATGCCCAACAGAAGAAAAATACAGAGGATGGACCTTCTGCAACAGAGCTAATGGCTATCAAATAGACAATATGTCGGAAAGAGAATTCAGGCTAACAATTATCTAGGCAATAGCTAGTTTGGAGAAAGCCATGGATGACCAAACAGAATTGATTAGGGCCAAACTGAAAGCAACGAGAGATGATATTCACAATGGTAGGGCGGACCTTAAAGCTACCAGGGAGGAGGTTCACAATGCTCTCAATGAGTTGCAATCTAATCTAAACTCTCTCAAAGCTAGGGTAACTGAGACAGAAGATAGAATTAGTGATCTGGAAGACAAACAGATAGAGAGAAAGGATCAGGAGGAAGCCTGGAACAAACAGCTTAGAAACCACGAAAACAGAATCAGGGAAATAAATAATGCCATGAAACGTTCCAACGTCAGAATTATTGGAATCCCTGAAGGGGAGGAGAAAGAAAGAAGTCTAGAAGATATAGTGGAACACGTCCTTCATGAAAATTTTCCCAATCTCGCGAATGGAACCAGCGTTCATGTGGGCTGAACAGTCTCCACCCAAGATTATACATTCCAAAAAAACATCACGACACCTGATAGTCCAATTGAGGAATTATAATTGTAGGTATAATCTCTTGAAAGCTGCCAGGGCAAAGAGGCTCCTTACTTACATAAGCCCATAAGAATAACGTCAGACCTGTCCACAGAGACCTGGAAAGCCCGAAAGGGCTGGCAAGACATATTCAGGGCATTAAATGAGAAGAACATGCAGCCAAGAATACTTTATCCAGCAAGAATGATATTCAAAATGTATGGAGAGTAAAGAGTTTCCAAGACCAGCAAGGCTTAAAAGACTATGCAACCACCAAGCCGACACTGCAGGAAATATTAAGGGGCGTTCTATAAAAGAGGAAAAATCCTAAGAATAGCATTGAACAGAAATATAGAGACAATCTACAGAAAGAAAGACTTTAAAGGCAACTCGATGTCATTAAAAACGTATCTATCAATAATCACTCTCAATGTGAATGGCCTAAATGTGCCCATAAAACCGCACAGGGTTGCAGATTGGATAAAACAACAGGACCCATCCATATGTTGTCTACAAGAGACCCATTTTGAACCGAAAGATACTTCACTGAAAGTGAAGGGGAAGCATCTATCATGCCAATGGGTCTCAAAAGAAGGCTGGGGTAGCGATTCTCATATCAGATAAATTAGATTTTATTTTTTTGTCCCCCCCCAGATAAATTAGATTTTAAACTAAATACTGTAGTCAGAGATACAGAAGGACACTACATAATCCTTAAAGAGACTATCCACCAAGATGATCTAAGAATTGTAAATATCTATGCCCCCAATATGGGAGCAGCCAATTACATAAGAAAACTGTTAATCAAGAAAAAGAGTCATATTGATATGAATACACTAATCGTAGGAGATCTTAACATGCCTTTCTCAGAAATAGACAGATCATCAAAGCAGAAAATCAATAAAGAAACAAGAGCATTGAATGACACATTGGACCAGATGGACCTCATAGATATATACAGAACATTCCACCCTAAAACAACAGAATACTCATTCTTCTCAAGTGCACAGGGAACCTTCTCAAGAATAGACCACATACTGGGTTACAAATCAGGACTCAACGGATACCAAAAGACTGAGATTATTCCCTGCATATTCTCAGATCACAATGCTTTGAAACTGGAGCTCAATCACAAGGAAAATTTCAGAAGAAACTCTAACACCTGGAAGCTAAAGGCCACCTTGCTTAAGAATGCTTGGATCAGGGGCACCGGGGTGGCTCAGTGGGTTAAAGCCTCTGCCTTCTTCTCCTGTCATGATCCCAGGGTCCTGGGATCGCCCCCCCCCCCCCCCCCCCCCCCGCATCGGGCTGTCTGCTCAGCAGGGAGCCTGCTTCCTCCTCTCTCTGCCTGCCTCTCAGCCTACTTGTGGTCTCTATCTGTTCTTTAAAAAAAAAAAAAAAAGGTAACATCCCCTCAGCTTTCAGAGATTGTTCTATGTCTGCTGTTTCTTAGAAATAATCAGTTCAGAGATAATCTGTAAACCAAACAGGCGTATTTTGCGGGTGCAGATTCTGCTCCCTTTCACATCTATTAGTATGAATTTAAACAGTTTTACAGAAAACCACTGGCTGATCCAATGGATCCAATTGCTTTATGTGCGAAGAGGATATTTTTCCTTAGTCCAACCCTACGAGACTGTTCCCACAGAGATGCTCCTACCTATTGTTGCGGTCTTTCCAAGAATGTGCTTCCCAGGCTAGTCTTTTATTTATGTTTTTTATTTTATTTTATTTATTTTATTTTATAAAAGATCTACTTATTTATTTTATATGTCAATGGGGAGAGGCAGAAGGAGAGGGGGACGGAGAGAGAATCTGTAGTAGACTCCCAGCTGAGCTCAGACCCCCATGTGGGGGCTTGATCTCAGGACCCTGAGACCATGACCTGAACCAAAATCAAGAGTTGGATGCTTAACCAATGAACCACCCAGGCATCCCCTGGTTAGTCTTTTGATATATGTTCTTTTGACAGATATTGAGCACCGGAGTCTTACCCATTTAGCTCATGTAAAGTCCTTTCCAACAGATTCCCTGCACCCATCTGATTCTAAAAGTTCTTTCTTAGGGCTTCTAGGTGCTGAAGACAGGCATTAGCTTTTCCCAGTGCTTTATCTGAGTTTACTTCTCTATGGTTTGGTTGGCTCAAAACAGTCAATTGGCATATTGGAATTGCTTTGTATATTTACTGGTCTTAACTTTGTCTTTTTCTCCTAACCTTATGGCATCCAAGGATGTCCTACAGTATTTTTTTTTCTCCACAGAGCTTCTTTTCAACAGCTATAAAGTACCCCTACACCCTCCTGCTGCAAAGGTATAACTGCTTCTGCATAGATAAAGAAGTTTTTGGATTAAAATTAAGGAGAACTTCATGCTCTCAACTCACTGGTTGACAAGAGATGATAAGTTAAGAGCTAAAACAAACAAAACTGGTAAGACATTTGTAAACTTATTTCCCAGCTAGCTCCCTTTCCCCAGGTCTCCTTGATAATCTATCAGGTGATTTCAAGTAGTCATAGAACATTTACTTGAATCCTTATGTTGTCCACTTTTCACAGATTTGGCAAAGAACTCTGGTCTTGAGGCTGCCTCTTCTAGTCACGTTTTTGGTTACTAACTCTACTCAAGTCCCCCTCCTCTTCATCTTCATGGGCATCCCTGGCTTTGAGGTTTTCCATACCTGGATTAACATCCCCTTCTGTTGTGTCTACACTCTCTCCATCATGGGCAATATCACCATCCTGGGTGTCATCAGGACAGAGCCCTCTCTACATGAGCCCATGTACTTGTTTCTCTCTATGTTGGCTCTAACAGACCTGGGGCTTACCCTCACTACTTTGTCTACAGTCATGGGGGTCCTCTGGTTTGGTGCCTCAAAGATCAGCTTTGAGGCTTGTTTTGCCCAGTTCTTCTTCCTCCATGGATTCTCCTTTATGGAATCTCCTGTGTTGTTGGCCATGTCTTTTGATCACTATGTGGCTGTCTGCCACCCCCTCCGTTATGTCTCCATCCTCAACAATCAAATAATCAGTAGAATAAGGGTAGCCATCATTTGCCGCTGTGTTCTGGCTGTTCTTCCCCCCATTGTTCCTGCTGAAACAGCTTCCCTTTTGTAGCTCCCACCATCTCTCTCACTCCTGCTGCCTCCATCAAGATATGATATGCCTGGTGTGTGCTGACACTACTGTCAATAGTTGGTATGGATTTGTTCTAGCTCTGGTCATTATTATGTTGGATCCCCTGCTCATTGTGTTCTCCATGCACTCATCCTGAGAAGTGTCTCGAGATTCAGCTCCGAGGTTGAAAGGCTCGGAGCCTTACTGTCTATTCCACATTCTGGTTCTTTTAGTCCTCTATGTGCCCATGGTGGGATTGTCCATGACTCACCGCTTTGCCAACCATGCCCCTCCAATTGTACATGTCATCATGATCAACATCTATATACTAGCACCTCCTGTGATGAACCCCATTATCTACAGAGTTAAAATAAAACAAATCCGTCAAGGCATTCTTCACCTCTTTTGTCATAGACAATTGTAATAGAGTGTGAAGAAGTGGATTGTGGGTACTGTTGGGAAACTTGAAAAGTTATGATTTGGGTGTCTAATCATGTATGAATCACAAAGTAGGAATGAGCTTCAAGTACATTATTGTGCTCCCTGAATTGGTAATTTAAACTAAGCTGAATCATCTACCCATTGTGTATCTGCTCCATTTACATGAGATTTTTGCATACCAAGTTCCTCAAAGCTGTAATTTTTGTCGTGCCAGTGCGACGAATCGACCAGGGTAACTGTGGGGGCTAAGAGAATGATGAAAAAAAGTTAAGAGACAAAGAGATGGGGGCAGGAGGGACACTGAAGAGGATGTCCAACAGTGCCAAATTTACTCCACGTCTTACAAGCATTTATAAGACAAACCACAATAAGAGCAGCATTACATCAGTACCTAGTCAGATGACTGCAAGTTCCTATAGCAAGTTTACATTAACTACAAGCAAACCTCATGAGCCCAGGTAGTTTCAGCTAAAGCCAATCAACCAGGGAGTGGATCATGGAAGGTACAGAACAACAAGGATTAACTAAGAACTCAGAGGACTCTGGCCACATTGTTCCCTACTGCAGGGAGAGGGTGTGGGAAGTCATGTAGGCGAGCACATGACACTTAGCACAGACCCTTTCTCAGTGCACTCAACTTTCCCATCCTTAACCTTGTCAAGGTGTCCAGACTTTGAAGGAGACACAAGTCAGGGCCTGGTTTGGTCCTCGACTCCAGCTGTGCCGTGGCCTCCAACAAATTTTCAACTGTATTGTATGGGTGGAGGTTTCTGTGATTTGTCCTACAAAATAGACCACCTTGACTTGCATGTATGCAGGTAGGCTAAAAATGATTTTTTGTGAAATTCATGCTGCATAAGTGACCTTGGGAGCCTGGTTAGTTGACATCATTCAGCCTTCAGGTCAGAACTGGCCCTTCCAGTCTGAATGCCAAGAGCTGTAAATATTTTTTTTTTTTAATTTTATTTATTAATTTGATGGAGACACAGTGAGAGAGGGAATACAAGCAGGGGGAGTGAGGAGAGGGAGAAACAGGTTTCCTGCTGAGCACGGAGCCCCATGCATGGCTCAATTCCAGGAACCTGGGATCATGACCTGAGCTGAAGACAGATGGTTAACAGCTGAGCCACTCAAGTGCCCCCAAGAGCTGTAAATCTTGCCTTATATCGCCTCAGCTCTAGGCTGGGCTGGCTCCCCAGAATGGAATCTAGGTGGAGAAGCAAGCACATATGGCCCAGTCTCCTTGAACATATAAAGACCTGATAATGTAGGAATGCAGCTCACTCCAAATTACATATAGGCACAATATTTAACTTCAAACCTTGTCATCTGCACTACAACTATGGCCCTCATGGGATGGTCAGTTGGAAGTCTCACCTGAGGGTAGGACCCTTTGCCCAGGCCTCTCAATCAGGACTCTAGCCTGTCTCTCTCCATGAAGCTTCCCCAGCTAATGAGGCTGGATGTTGCAAGTACCCCATCTGATGTAACTCTGTCTTATTCCCCTTTACTGCTTACTGTTGCTTTTATCTCTGTGCAGATTTCCCTTTTCTTCTTTCTGTTTCTATTAGGTTTTTATATCAATAAAGTGCTTTTTTCTCCTTTGAAACCTAGAGTATGGGTGCTATGAATCTTTCATTTAGAACATCAATTTTTTTCTTTTTGCTTACATTTACTCATAATTTTTTATTAACATATAATGTATTATTTGTTTCAGGGATACAGGTCTGTTTTAACTCTTAATTCTATTTAGCCAGTGCTATTTTTATCTACCAGTTAACATGAGTTTATGGCTTCCCTGATTGTAACCATAGGTTCCTCAGTCAGACATATTTTTTCACTGTTTTTGGCTTTATCATTTTCTGCCTTGCTGGTTAAAAAGACTGTTTATAATTAAGTCCCATCTCTCTGGATCACATCATTTGGAAAGTGACAATATAACCAATTCTCCTTCTAGACTTTTGGTGAAGTGGAATGAGTCACTTATAATTTCTTCTGGCCTGATTGTTTGCATAAAAGGATTATATGATTGGTCTTGGTCCCTGATGGAAACAGTATAGCTAAGAACAAATTCTTGTCATTGAATGTGTTAGAAAAGTGAGTGGGATATGACTTGAAAGTCAAGAACTTTCTCAATATCTATAATTGTAATGCTTTGTTCACTATTCTGGACATTCAGATTGCATACAAATACAAATTCCTAACCTCCCTTCCAAGGGCAACAAGAGCTGTAAGTGGGTGGGAACTCCCTGAGGGGCAAAGGACCAAGTGAAGGTTAGGTTACTTGTGAAATATAATTGGAAGAGGGGCCTTGGTGAAGTAAAACGTTAAGGACTCTCTGACATTTTGCTAACTGCTGAGTAAAGACTGGGAAATGCTTGGTCTTTGTCAAGATGGCAGAAGACTTAATAAAAGAAGACATTAAAATGCATATATTGTGCTGTACCAGCACATCAGAAACATTTTTTTCCATTTTATTTTATTTTAAGTGTTCCAAAAGTCATCGTTTATGCACCACACCCAGTGCTCCATGCAATACATGCCCTCCATAATAACCACCACCAGGCTCACCCATCCCCTCACCACCTCCCCTCCAAAACCCTCAGTTTGTTTCTCAAAGTCCACAGTTTTTCATGGTTCATCTCCCCTTCTGATTTCCCCCAACTCACTTCTCCTCTCCATCTCCCCATGTCCTCCATGTTATTCCTTATGCTCCACAAATAAGCAAAACCATATGATAATTGACTGTCTCTGCTTGACTTATTTCACTCAGCATAATCTCTTCCAGTCCTGTTCATGTTAATATAAAAGTTGGGTATTCATCCTTTCTGATGGAGGTGTAATACTCCATTGTATATATGGACCATATCTTCTTTACCCTTTTGTCTGTTGAAGGGCGTCTTGGTTCTTTCCACAGTTTGGCAACTGTGGCCATTGCTGCTATGAACACTGGGGTAGAGATGGCCCTTCTTTTCACTACCCACTTTTCACTTTTCATCTGTATCTTTGTGGTAAATACCCAGTAGTGCAATCGCAGGGTCATAGGGTAGCTCTATTTTTAATTTCTTAAGGAATCTCTACACTGTTTTCCAAAGTGGCTGCACCAACTTGCATTCCCACCAACAGTGTAAGAGGGTTCCCTTTTCATTTTAACTTCCAAACCCTCCTTTGAGAATGGTTTTATTCTGGGTAACAGAGAAATAACAAAAACTCAGGGTTAAGTGATTTCTCAAGGTGTGTATGGTACATCTTCTCTTCCATCTGAACCATATCGAGACTTGAGGGACAGCCCTCTGCCCCATTCCTAGAGGCTTCCTCCTGGTTCATCCACTAAGTGGACAGGTGGTAGTTTTTGCAAAACTGGGAGGAGAATGGTTGGAGAGCAGAAGGCTTATGCCTGTGAGATAAACACTCCAAGAATGGGGAGTGTCTAAGCATTTGGGCCTGTTGCCTCATGGATCAGCTAGTACCCCATCTTAGTTCTCTCAACCCTGCATGCATGGGAACTCCTGCTTGGGTACAGGTAGGGGTTAGTCACTGATGAAGAATGATTTCGCTGACCTTGGGTCCCAGGGGAACACCTGACTTCCTTGCCCTCTTTAAGAACAAACCCACAAAGAGACCTTCCCCCTGGGTTCCCTTTCTGACCCTCACTCCTGTCTCCCTGGCTCTCTCTCCTTTTTCTTCTACCTTTCGTTCACTCATTTTCTTTCCCGTCTATTCCACTGAACTTCTCTTCCACCTGAGACTTATTCTGTTCTCTTTACTTACAGTTTCTCATCTTGCCCACTTGTGCTCACCTCTGAGCTACTCAGTCCTCAGCACAAAGCTGAACAAGCCATGCATGTCCCTCAGGTACCCTTGTATCACAGCTGTTCTGCACATGGAAGCTGACTGCCTGGCTCCTCTGTGGATGCTCAGCTGATGCTAAGTCCTCCTCTAACTGGCACTTGGCAGTGCTTCAATATGTGTGGTTCCCAGTGCTGGTGGTGAAGCTGGGCCCCTTTCTTCTGCATACCTGCCTGGTCTTCTGGCTATAGTCAGACTCTCACATCCCCAGAGAGATAGGCAGAGGTCCTCCAAGTATGGTTAGGGACATGAACTTCATCTTGCCTTCAAGTCAGTAGATATTGAATATCAATGATATTATAGAGAACGTTGATTAAAGTGGAGGGTATGTCTGGACCACAATCTTTGTCCTCAGGGTTTATACCTACAGGTTTTTAAAAACATTACTGCATAATTTAAGTGTATCAGGTTGCATTGAATACAATCCAGTGTATTTTATTGCAGTGTTAAGCCTCACCAGGGCCTTAATGCACCCAGAATGGTGTGAAGCCAGTAGTCAGGCTCACCTAGAGCCCTGTTAGGCCACAAGGTGACATGTATCTCACTAATGTTTTAATGTATGAATACGCTTCATGGAAGGACTTCTTTGAGAGTAGTAAAACCAATCCATGCCTGTGGATAAAGGAGAAGATGGTTGCTGCCTGGCAAGGCAGAATACTGGATTGTAATTCTCTAAATACCTCTCCTGGGGCGCCTAGGTGACTCAGTGGGTTGAGCCTCTGCCTTCGGCTCAGGTTACAATCTCAGGGTCCTGGGATCGAGCCCCACATCAGGCTCTCTTCTCAGCAGGCAGCCTGCTCCCCACCCTTTCTCTGCCTACTTGTGATCTTTCTCTGTTAAATAAATACATAATCTGTAAATGCCTCTCTTCTTGGTATTTTCTAGCATATGCTCGATCATATCCCTCCTCATCCCCTGAGGAGGGAAAAGATAATGTTGGTAACTTATTGCTGGGTTGGAACAAACCTGGCATTGTTTTGTCTTTGGCATCACTTCTGATTCCATGGTTTCCATACTGGGCAGACACCAGTGGTACTCTGGTAACACTGCTTTCAAGGCACAGAACCTGTTGCTCAGTGACCAGACCCCTAGTTACCTAGATAACTCCATGGACTGTTAATATATAATAAAGATGTTATTTTCAGTTCTGGCCCAGTTCCTGCCCTACTGATATAAATGTCTACCAGAACTCCTTACCAGACCCCAAATAAATGTTCTTTGGCAGATGCAATAAGCCACCACTGGGATTCAAGTTTATTACAAATATCATTATTATCACAGTTGATTTTATTGAGGGTCTCTTATCTATTCCACATTGAATGGGCTGCTATGGCAAGGAGGTGAAGAACAAGTTATGGCTTGAGCACTCCCCCTTCTTATAAATGTATCTTCTTCTGTATCTTTTTTTTTTTTTTCTTTCTCTTTCTCTTGTAAACTCCTCATCTGTATCTTTTTTTTCTTTCTCTTCTTTCTTTCCTTGGATATCCTGGAGCTCTTAGGAAAATGTGGAGACTACAATGATTGAAAATTGTTCACTAAAAATGAATATTTCATATAAATGCATTAAAAAGAAAATTCACCAATGGAAACTTTGGGAAGTTGAGAAAGATGTCCTATGAGGTTGGCTCCAGAATATATGCCTAGGAAGGAACAGGCAGGCCCTGAACACAGAAGACTTCTGTTATTTACTTTGGCAGCTGGGTGCTGCCAATGTGTGTGTGTGTCCAGAAGTTGGGGGTTGGAGGAACAGTTAGTTGGTAATTAGGACCCTGTACCTAATGACACAGTTTGGTGCTGTTGAATTAAACTTTCTAGGCCCACGACGGGGCCACTCCTAGAGAGGGTGCCACATCAGCAAACTGAAACTTTGGTGTCCCTGTAAATACCCCACTTGACTAGAAACACAGTATAGCCATCAGCCAGATCCCAAACGCCAAGCCAACTCCGGGCCTTCTCACCAGACACAAGGTAGACTATGTGGCTTCAGACAAGAAGGCATTTTCTGTTTTTCTCTTCCTTGTTCATTGTTCTTTAGTTTTTAATCCTGTAAAAATCCTCTGCCTTATACCCCATATTGCCGTGCTCCAAGCAAAGACTATCCACTTCATGAGGTGTTAAGTAAATTTGTGTTGGGGCACCTGCCACACTCAGTCTGTTAAGCTTCTGACTTCAACTCAGGTCATGATCTCAGTGTCCTGAGATGGATCACTTTCAGGCTCTGTGCTCAGCAGGGAGTCTGTTTATCTCTTTCCCTCTCCCTCTGCACTTCCCCCTGCTCATGACCTCTCTTTCTTTCTCAAATAAATAAAATCTTTAAAACAACTTGTTGGTGTCCCTCAGTTTGGTTCCTGGAGTCCAGAGTCTCTCATGGGTGGGGGATAGGGTAACTGGGTGACTGGTATTAAGGAGGGCATATGGTGTGATGAACACTGGGTGTTATATGCAACTAATGAATGCTGGTTAATTGAACGTAGCAATAAAAAAATAAAAATTGTTGATGTCATCTACATGGTCCTTGTAAATCATTTTTAATACTGCAAAGACTTATAATTCTGTAACTATTGCTTCGTGACCTTGGAAAATATATCCATCAACTCATGGGCATATTCATTCCTGGGGAACCCTTAAGATCTTGTATTGATGAAAAACTATTTTCCAAACTAATCTTTCCATCCTGGAAACATGGAGACTTCAAGAAGATATTCTGAGTCTCTCTTCTCTTATATGTGTTCTCATGGAGGAGCACTACCGGGACATTCCAGTAACAAACTTTACAATTGTCTTTCTTTGGGATCCTTCCCCCTTTTGTTTCCAGCCTTCATTCCCTCCAATACCTGTCTGCCTTGTACACTTTCTTCTTATCTTCTACACTCTTGCCATCATCTGTAGTATCTGACAAGATGATATATACCTAGCAACGCTTTTTCTGATACATGGTATCCTGTACATGTAATTTAATCACCAAATACTCAGCATAAGTCTCAGTACATATATTTATACTTTTCCAAAGCCATGAATTTCTTATTAACCTATACAGGCAATAAATTCCTGACTTTCTTACCAGGAATACTGGCTCTTTCTACCCAAAGCATCCAACTGTTTGGGTGGCATCCCTTGGGTGCCATCCTTGTTAGTGAAAATGGTGACTACTTTCCCTTACCCACAGCAGCCCGACAACAGATCCACTATTACTCCCTGTCTGGGTGGGGTTTGAGATCCTCAAAATCTACAGTACCGATACCTCAGTATAGAAGAGAATAAAGAAAGAAGCTCTGCTCTGCCTTTGGTTAATTTGCACACTTATTTTCTGATAGTAATGGGCTCACTTCTGGGAATACGAAGCCATTTAACGCAGAGTAGTTAATGTCCGATTCCTCAGATTCTGCCACTGCCTTAATCCAAAGCTGGACTATTTGGCAAGTTTTTCTTTCTGTTAGTCTATGCTCTTGGTCATTATAGTGCCTCCCCCCCTCAACCTGATTTAAACTCTGGGGGTGTAAAAACCTGGTGGCACAAACAGGGGTTAAGAGCTGAAGAGCACAGCAAAGGAAACAGATAATTCATCCTAGAGCTCTGAATCATTCTAGAGATACCTGCCTCTATTCCCACGGAGATTCTGGTGTTTTGTTTTTTTTTTTCCCTCCCAGCGTATATCTGTCTAGTAAGGAAGGGGAAGGCAGATTTTGGTTTTTCCCTATTTCAGCGATCTTCAAGAAAAGATCATTTGGAAGCCCAGTTTTTGGGGGAGTCTTATGTCTCATCATCTCTTGACTGACATATTACTGCATTTCTCTGTAAGTTTGTTTAAACCAAGTCTCTACACCCTCCCCTGCTCTGCCATTACCTGTTACATATACTAATATAAGATACACTGGAACTTCTTACTGACCTGCTCATGAGTCTTTTGTTCCCTGGTGCCACAGATATGACCCCGACCCTGGCCAAGGTCTTGGTTCCAACACCACCTTTAGATCATACCCAGAAGCCATGCTTCAGGGAACATTTGTTTCAAAATGTCCTCCCCAAGGCCCATTTCTGCCTCCTCTGTCCTTTATTCTCCCAGCCTTGGGAATTTGGAGCTTTGGAACAGCGATGCCCCAAGGTCTGGAGCTGTTTCCTGGTTTGTGCACCAGGAAAGTGATTAATTTCAAGCATCACATACTGGTAGGAGAGAAAAATTAAGGAGGGTGGAGATTTTGCTCCATGTTTGGTTTGTTTGTTTCTGGAGAACTCCCAAGACTTTGCTTCTGTATTGAAGTATATGTGGATATACGGATCAGAGCAAGGCATTAAATTGCCCACCCTAACTCCCTTGATCCAGATGTTCAGCTGGGTCCATCATGATCCCAGAGCTCTGCTCTCTTTTTCATAGGATTCACCTTCATCTAAGTGAAACTGACTCCTCAGTCCTTTATTTCTTAAGAGCTCTTTCTCTCATCTCTCCATGCAATCTCTGAAAGGTATGGAAGGACAGAAAAAGGAAGAGAGAAACTTCTGGAGGTGTCAATCAGATGTACCCACTTGAAGACTTTCTAAAACACCTTGTTATCCTAACGTGTTTTCTATTAGTCTGCTATGGCAGGTTCCAGGATCACTGGGCCCAGAGATAAAGTCAAGGAGGATTTCCTTTGATGGAGTTTAGACCCCCTTGAATTGATTCTCAAGAGCACAAGGAAAGGATGCATTCTAACATAGTTATGAACTTATATTTTTGAGGGTGTTACATGAAAGTACAACTTAGGATGGCCAAATATTTGAAGGCATTACAGGATATAATAAGACATTCAGAGGACATAGAGATTCAGAAACATAATCAGAAGAACCAATAGACACACAGAGATTGGGTCACTTTAATCTTATTCATTGTGATCAAAAACATATTTTGTACAAGATTTTCCATGCTGTACTTTCTGTAATACAGTAGGTAATAAGACCTATAATATCATTATCCTGCTGGAGCACACTGTCTAGAAACTATGAAAGGAGAAGGACAAATGTCATGCAGACAGATACACAGTTGCATTCAATAAAAATAAATAAATGAAAAAAATAAATAAATGAGTGAATAAACAAACAAAGAAACAGTCCATTAAGCTGATCTGGTAAAGATTATTTATGATCCTGGAAGCTGTTCTAAAGGTCTGGTTCCATGCTTGTTTTTTCCATACTAGTCACTAATCCCAGTAGTTCTGGAAAATTCTCACCTTTCTATGGACAAGATTAGGTGCAAGAGTCAGACACCACTTTGAATGCCAGCATGACAGAGCCCAGAGACAGGCTCCATCTGTATGAAGGGAAGTGACGAGTCACTGGGTGGCCCCTTGTGTAATCCTAGCATTTCATACTTGATCTTCTGTTCATAATAATATCTTTTCTGATTCACTTTGAACCTGTTAGCTGAGGGACACCTGGGTGGTTCATTAGTTAAGCAGCTGCCTTCAGGTCATCTCATGGCCTGCCATCAGCTCAAGTCATGATCCCAGGGTCCTGGGATGGAGCCCCATGTTGAGCTCCCTGCTCGGCAGAGAGCCTGCTTCTTCCTCTCCCTCTACCTGCCACTCAGTCTACTTGTGTTCTCTCTCTATTTCTCTGTCAAAAACAAAACAAAACCAGAAATGCCTATTAGCCGAATCATAAGTACCAATCTTCAGGTGGCCATAGGAAGGTGAACTCTTGCATGTCTAGACTATGTACAAAATTAACTTTGGCAGCTATTTGTAGCCAGAAAAGGTCATTTTTATCTTCTAGCCACCAGCATTGCCTCCCTCCTCTCCCTTTCTCCACACTCACACATAAGATCAACTGTTGGTTGGGGCTGATATTTTTCACAATCCAGGAACCCCCAACTAGTCTTAACTGTGGTGTACTGTCAAGCTGGAGCTTTAATACCACTTTACTATTTGAGAATACAGATCTCTGTTCCCCATACCTAGGACAACTCATCAAGACATTGGTCATCTGGATTAGGTATTATATCTCTGTTGTCATATTTTTTGCATATATTCACATATATATTACTAAAAATAATAATATTTAGCCAGTGTGTTTATCAAACATTTAACTGAATGAATTTAGATACAGTTTCCCTAGGGTTCCCATATTGAGCTGATGATAGGGTCAGTCTCATTGTTTCACTCAGTGCAATTTTCTAGAAATAGCAACTATTTCTATATTAGCAAAAAGATATAGCTGAATGTCTGGGATTAAAAGTATCAGCTAATTATATCAGAGCCAAGACATATAGACTGTACGGAAAATCAATGGGCTTTGACTCAAATAGTAAGAGACCCATACTGTAGATCTAAGAATCATATATCAGGTGCTTAGTGTCATTGAATAGCACGGGTTACCTGAAAAAAGAGTAAATCAGTTGGACACTTGAGAGAAATGATTGGTGCTATATATATATATGTGTATATATATATATACATATATATATATTTATATAGTGTTTTATATAAAACATAATATATACTTACATATATATTGTGCCATGCACAATCCAGCAATAAATGTACCATGTAAGATCATATTCTAAATACCAGAGAGAAGTAGGTTTCCACTGACATGTCTTTTCCTAGTTGATCCTACCAATGAAGCTGTCAGCTTTCTCAAGTTCCCTGAGTTAATCTTTGGAGAGCAGTGTGTCAAAGTTATGCTCTAGAATTAGGCAGAGAGAATAAGCGAATTATGCCACTCTGGATCTGCTTGGTTTTAATGCTATAGATAACAGGGTTCATAAAAGGGGGGAAAAGGAAGTAGACGTAGCTCATTGTGATGTGGACCACACGAGGAGCATGTTTTCCAAATCTGTGAATGAATGTCAGACCAACTACAGTGACATAGAAGACCAGGATGCAGCAGATGTGAGAGACACATGTGTTGAGGGCCTTGGCCCTTTCTTCTCCAGAAGCAATGCCCATGACAGTCTTGAGGATCAAAATGTAGGAGAAAAAGATGGTGATAAAGTCCAACAAGACCATTGCAAATACAACCACAACTGGATAGAGACGATTGAAGGTGATGTCAGTACAGGCTAACTTGATAACATCTTGGTGTAGACAGAAAGCATGAGAAAGTACATGGGATTGACAGTAATTAAACCAGTGAAGGCGAATAATAATTGGCATAATTGATAGACCAGCCCTTATCAATACACCTATCCCAATCTTCATTACCTTGGTGCTGGTAAGGATGGAAGTATATCTCAAGGGGTTGCAAATGGCAACAAAACGGTCATAGGCCATGGCAAGTAAAACACCAGATTCCACGATAGAAAGAGTATGGATAAAGTAGGCCTGAGAGAAACAGGCTTGGTGGCCAATCTCTCTGTGATTCAACCATAGGACACCCAGAACTGTGGGCATCGTGGTCAAAGTCACTCCAAGGTCAGTGGCTGCCAACATAGCTAAGAAATAGTACATGGGCTCATGAAGACTATGATCATCCCTGATAAGAAAGAGAAGGGTGCCATTACCAAGAAGTATGGAGACATAAACCACCAATAATGGGATGGAGATCCAGTGGTGTGCCTTCTCCATGCCTGGGAAGCCAGTAAGGAGAAAAGGGGAGGCCGTAGTGTTGGGCCACATTGCAGGCCTTGCAAAGAGGAAAATACTCCCTTTGGGTAATGCAGTAGAAACTCTAGTTCTGTAGAAGTTGCCCCTGAGTGTGCTACCTGTTCATAAGATGTTTACCAGTCTTGACTTCCAGTGATAGCAGGAATAATAACTTAGTCATTCTTTTGAGATTCCTAGGAAATGGGAGAATAGAATGTATTAAGAACTCTATGTATCATTCAGGGTTATTGGACAACATACTGGTGATAAAGCAATGTAGACCAATGTAGATGGTTGATGTCCTTACAAATTATATAATCCTTACAAATTTGTCCTTATTTGCCCAATATTTGTCCTTACAAATTATATAAACAATAAAATAAAGACAAAATGAAAGAAGATAAGGGTATATTTGAATAGTGCTGTAATAGTGGTGGGACTTACAGCACGTTTTTCATGGTGCTCCTTATTTTGACTTGGGATCTTGTAGGTAGATGGAAATGTTCCCTAGAATCTAAGAAATCTAAAAAATTAGTAGAAAATTAGTACTGTGCAATGCTGGAAAAGCAAGTATGAACATCAGATGGGAAAACAAACACAAAGAAAGAAAAATCAGTCAATTAATCAATAAATAAAATAGACTTAGTTGATTTGAGGGAATGAATAATAATCATTATGCCTGGATGAAAAACTGAACCTCTAAAGACTTTGGAGAAGCTACAAAAACGATATGAGTTAATTATATGTGTTTATCTCTAAAACACATAGACCTCAAAATCTATATGAGCCCCAGAGCCATAATACTTTAGTTATTGGTGTACTGTGTCTCAAAGAATTCAAAATTTCATTATTGATATAAAAAATGAACAATAAAAATGAGATTTTATGATTAGTACTTGAGAGCACTATTTGTTAACTGCACAAATCACCTATTTGGAAATACAAAGAGAGAAATTAGTTATTTTGGCAATTTCAAAGAGGATAATTTTTAAAATCTATGGAGTCTGATGACAAAAGTGAGATAGCTCTCTGACCTTTAAATTTCAGGTATCACCTGGTGTAGGTAGCCAAATTCTGGGAGTAAAGAAAGCATACATTGGTGGCATCATCCAAAGACAACGAGGGCCATCTTCTATTATGGCTGGTATGGACTGAATATCTCACATGCTTTGAAAAGAATACCTTTGTGTGAATTTAATATATGAATCTAAGGACATATTTTGCCCATGAAAAAAAGGTCTGCAAGATTATTGGGCTTTCACCTTCAGAAGAATTTTGTTGTGTTTCCTCTCTGTTGCTTTGTAACAATAATGATATTGGGAAAGTCAATTAATCTTGGGCATTGGTTTTATTATCTTTAAATGATACTAACAATTTCTGTCTTGTTAAGTGATGCTCTTGATAGAGGTTGTAAGAGTGGAATGGGATTGCCAATGAGGGAAGTGCTTTGCAAGGGGTAAATTATTCTTCACTTCCGAAGCTTTGTTAATGAGAAGAACCTCCTTGCTCTCATCTTGCTGAGCTTCCATTATGTGTCAGGACATTAGGACACTACATAGGTCTCATCTTTATTTTTAATTTTTGGTAAAACCTTACAATAGCTTATTTCCCCCTTTCCACAGAGTCATATTGGTTATATGTCCAAGGTGATACATAAAGCAAATGGCAGAAGCCTTTTTAGGCACTATGGATTAAAAGACTACAGAATGGTGAAATCTTTGCAGTATTTTGGAGTACAACCAAGCTTACTGCCTCTCTTTTCTGTTTTCATACTGAAAATATGAACATTTTACTTGATTTACTCAGACCTACTTTTGTTGGACATGAGATTATCTGTAAATTCTTGTGGTTTAAAAATCCTAGACTTTTGCCTTATCCCTGCAGCCACCTGTCATCTCCCAGAGTCTGTTTTAGAGTGGAGTTGGGTTTTCATTAATGAGAAGCTAATTCCCAAAGTCTCAAACCCTGCTGTGTAAACTGTGGGCTCAGAGCAGACAACCCAGAGATCCTGCTCAGACTTTTATCTTTTATTGGTTCCCTCACCTTCCCTTAGATTCTTTTCCTGACACTTCCTCTAACCCACCTCCATTAAAAAAAAAAAAATAAATCTCCTAACCTTTGTCTATTATCCTTCTTTTTTGGATAGTTCAAATTTATAATCCATTCTTCTGTTTGTTCTATTTGAAGGGCTTCCCATGGCTCCATTCTCAATACATAGTTTTTAGGAGAATGCCTTGCACATAATTTGTGTTCTTTTCTAGTTACTGAATGATTGGTTTGACTACACATACAAATTTATTTTCTCACTATCTTACATGCCTGATTTTGAGCAGGTTCTCAAATCATCAAAGCACATAGATTGATTGGTACTAAGTTGCTGACTGATTCTGAATACATAGTTGTATGTCCCCAGCACATAGAAACACCATGAGGGCTGTTATAAGAGATATGGAGAGAAAAACTACTCTATCATCAGTTCAGGGAGTTGAATGCCTATTGCAGTCTGTGTGCTTTTCCAGGTGCTGAAGATACACAGCTATTCAAATAGCTATCCTAATCTAAAAGCATACACATGGGCCACGCTCCATCCAAGATTGATTTTGAGTTGGTCTATTAGTCCTGGATGACAGTGATTATTCTCCAGAAAGTGTTTGAACCTTTGATAATTACAGAGCTACCCCTTCTCAATCTTTTGGGAGAGATTCTATCCTTGTCACTGATCTAGGCTTCTAGAGGAAAAGACCATGCAGGAAATCACAAGGTTAGAATGGAGGTCAGAGAGGCTATAGGTGGAAACATGGAGAGAGCAAGAATTAGAGCTGTGCAATTCATTCCTGAGTCTACACGCATCATCTGGTTTGTTCCCGTAAGTCTTCTTTGCTTCACATGTTCCAGAATCTGTCCTTGGCCTTATTTTATACATCTGAGAAGGTAATCCTTAAAGAAGCCAAGTTTTAGAGATTTTGGAAAGACTTAAAGACCCATGGTGATTCTCCATATCCTTGACAGAGAATGCTATCATGTTCTCCTGCCCAAAATCCAGCTCCCTATTTCCTGCCCTCTCTACCCGGACACCTGCAGTGAGCCATCAGAGAAAAGATTCAGTATTTACCCTCACTGACCTGAATTTTGTTTCTCTTTCATTCTTCATTCCACAGGCATGAATCTGGAGTCCTTAGCTTTATGAAGAACTCCGTTATGATGACATTTTTTTTCATAGTCTGCACAAAATCTTGGTAGGTAAGAACATTTATTTCAGAAATTCATTTCTGCGATCCATTCTGGATTTGGGGCACTCATTGTCTCTTCCTCTCTGTACCCCTCAATCCCTTCATTTGTCCCTCCTTTCATCTTTTTTTTTTTTTAAACTTACTTGAATGCTTGACTTTGGAGATCTGGGACTTTGAACAGCAGTCCCCAAGGTCTCTGTCTCTGTAGGGGGAAAAAAAAAAAGGTTTAAATAAAAGCTCCGTTGTTAGGAGAGTGATTAGTTGTTTATATGTATCAGCATATGGAAGGAAAAGTAGCCTAGCTAGGAATGTGGACTGAAACTGAGTTATTGAGAACTCCCTACTTATCTGTGGGTACTCCCAATCCTTATCCCTAAAATGAGGAATGTGTGCAAATTATCACTTTGCTAAAGAGTTCTCCCCAACCCATTATCTTTCCCCTAGTCTCAAAGTCTGGCTGAAGCCAATGGACACTGTCTCACAGAAGGGAGGTCCCCAGTCCAGTCCTTGATTTCCTCTTTTCCCCCTGTCTTGTCCTCTATTCCCATGTTCTTCTTAAGAAGACAGAGCAAGGATGGCAGTCACAGAATAATTTTCTTAGCCGAAATTCATGATATCACTGTATTCCCTACAGTCACTCTCTACCCAGAATCTTATACTTTCACCTGATAACAGTATTTCCTGTCACTGGGTGGGTTCTCCAGAAATAAATATGAAGATCAAGTTTGGGGTGAAAGTCATTTACTAGAGGTTAGACTTTTGAAAGAAAGGAGGGAACAGAGCTTGGCAAAGGAAGAACTCAAACTTAGATACAGGTGGACAAATCCTCAGCCAACACAGCAGAAAGCTGTGGAGCAGCTTTTTATTACCCAACAGTATTACCACTTGTTGGAGTTGAAAAGACTAGAATTTTAAGACCTCTCCTCACCTAAGAAGGAAGGTTATGTCCTTGAGCTATAGTACCCTGCAGCTGAGAGAGACCCTGCAGAAGCTGAGTTCCAGGCTGTCTTTTGACCACACTCCCAGAACTGGGCAGCAAGTCTTTCCTGGAAGGGGAATCTGGCCTTCAGATCACGAGGTTTAGAATAATTTCCTTACACCCTATATTTGGAGGATATTTTGCAAAAATTTTCAGATTTACATCTCCTAATCTAATCACTGTTCCCATCACTCCCACCAACTGACCGATGGATAGTTGGAGAATATTATCCAGCATTCAAGGAATATCTCCTGTGTTTCACTAGTTCCCATCAGCACAGATGGTTTCCTAAATTCTACGGGAGCATACGCTTGAGTGTTTCAATACAAGTTCAATAAGCAAACAAACAAAACATACATTATATTTTAAGGGTCTTTGTTTACTTAATTTTTTATTTTAAAATAAATATAGATTCATAAATTGCAAAAATATATAAAAGAAGATCCTATAGATCTTTCATCCAGTTTTTTCCAGTGGTAACATCTAGCATAACTACAGTACGATATCAAACCCAGAAAATGGACATTGGTCAATGGTGACTTAAATATCACCAGTTTTACATGCACTCATTTGTATGTGGATAGCTTTATGCAGTTGCATCACGTGTAGGTTCTTATAAATACGATCATAGCCAAAGGACAAAACCAGTTCATCTCCATAAGGCTACCTAACGTTGCTCATTTATAAACCTTCTCACCTCCCTTCCTTTCCCCTTCCACTTGTTCTTAACCTTTAAGATCTACTTATCTAAGCTCCATATCTAAAATTTTGTTATTTCAAGAAAGTTATGTAAATAGAATTATTGGCTGGCTGGATTCCTCCCTTCCTCTCTTCCTCCCTCCCTTCCTTCCTTCCTTCCTCTTTCTTTTTTCTTTCCTCAGCAAAATCTTCTTAAAAGTGTCGATTTGTTGCATGTATCAATCCTTTGTCTTCTTTCTTTGCTGAGCAGCAATTCATTGTATGAATTCACCAGTTTGTTTAAGTATTTGATGATTGGAGAACATTTATGTTGTTTGGCATTTTAGGCAATTATTTTAAAAAGCTGCTATAAATATTTGCATACAAGTTTTTGTATCAACATATATTTTCATTTTTTTCCTGGGATAAAACCCCAAAAGTAGTCTTATGGTAGGCCATAAGACAAGTGCATGATTAGTTTTATAAGAAAATGCCAAGACTTTGCCAGAGTGGCTGCCTCTTTCTGTTCCCACCAGTAATGCAAGAATGATCTAGATCCTCTGCATCCTTGACAGCATTTGGTGCTATTTTTCATTCAGGTTATTCTATAACGTTATAGCAATATCTGATTGTGGTCTTAATTTACATTTTCCTAATGGTTAATAATGTTGACATCTTTTCATGAATTTATATGCCATTTGTGCATTCTCTTCACTGAGATGTTTGCTCATCCCTTTTGCTTATTGTCTAATTTTATTGTTTGATCTTTTTTAATATATTGTGCAGTTTTGAGAGTTCTTTACATTTTCCATATACGAATCTGTTGTCAGATATGTTGTTGCAAATATTTTCTCCCAGTTTGTAGTTCATCTTTCCATTCTCTTAACAGTGTTATTCCATGCCAAGCATAACTCTTCACTTTGCCTTAGGCCCCAAAGATTTTCTCTTGTCTTGTACAAGTTTTAGAGTTTCATACTTTACATTTAAGCTAATGGTCCATATCCATTTTGAGTTAACTTTGTACAAACTGGAAGTCTTTCTTCCTCCATCCCTCCCCCAGAGATGGCTAATTACTCCAACACTATTCATAGAAGGGGCTATCATTCCTTCATTGAATTACTTTTGTAAGTTTGTAAAAAAAATAATTCTAAAGTGTCATTGGAATTTTGATAGGGATTCCATTGAATCTACAATGTCTTTGGGTTTTATGGACTTTTTTTTTTTTTTAAGATTTTATTTATTTAGTTGACGGAGAGAGACACAGCGAGAGAGGGAACGCAAACAGGAGTGTGGGAGAAGCAGACTCTCCAATAAGCAGGGAACCCGATGCAGGGCTCGATCCCAGGACCCTAGGATCAGGACTGAGTCAAAGGCAGACGCTTAATGACTGAGCCACCCAGGTGCCCCTTTATGGACATTTTAACAAAATTAATTATTTCTATCCATGAACATGAAATATCTTTCCATTTATCTGTGTCTTCTTTAATTTATTTCATCAGTGTCTTATAATTTTCAGTGTATGGATCTTCTACCTCCTTGGTTAAATTTATTCCCAAGTATTAAATGGTTCTGTATGCGATTGTGAGTGTAATATAAATTGTTTTTTCTCTCTTTCTCTCATTTTTTTCGGATAGTTCATTGTATAGTACAGAAATGAACATGTTTTTTTTTAAGATTTTTATTGATTTGACAGACAGATCACAAGTAGGCAGAGAGGCAGGCAGAGAGAGAGGAGGAGGAGGAGGCAGGCTCCCTGCTGAGCAGAGAGCCTGATGTGAGGCTCCATCCCAGGACCCTGGGACCATGACCTGAGCCGAAGGCAGAGGCCTTAACCACTGAGCCACCCAGGCACCCCCAGAAATGAACATTTTTATATGCTGATTTTGTAATCTGAAACTTAGTTGAATTTGCTTACTATTATTATTTTTTTTAATTTTAGTTATCTATTTGATAAAGTGAGCGAGAGACAGCAGAAGCCAAGGGGAGGGGTACCTGGGTGGCTAAGTCATTAAGCATCTGTCTTTGGCTCAGGTCATGATCTCAGGGTCCTGGGGTGCAGCCCTGCATCACGTTCCCTGGTCTGCAGGAAGCCTGCTTCTCCCTCTCCTACTCCCCCTGCTTGTGTTCCCTCTCTCACTGTGTATCCTCTCTGTCAAATAAATTAAAAACAAACAAACAAACAAACAAATAAACAACAACAACAAAAAAACCACCAAAAACAAAGGGTGATGCAGAGGGAGAAGCAGACTCCCTGATGAGCAGGAAGCCAGGTGTGAGGCTCAATCCCAGGACCATGACCTGAGCTGAAGGCAGATGCTCAATTGGCTCATTCACCCAGGTACCCCAAATTTGTTTATTACTTCTAATGGTTTTTCTGTGGATATTTAGGATTATTACTATATAAGATCAAATCATCTGCAAATAGAGATAATTTTATCTTTTCCTTTCCAAAATGGGTGTTATTTATTTATTGCCTAATTCCTCATGTGGAGCCACTAAAATTTCCAGATAGCCAAAGCAATCCCAAGAAAGAAGAATAAAACTTGAAGTATCACACTTAACTGATTTCAAACTTTATTACAAAACGAGGACAATCAAAAGAGTATGGTACTGACATAAAAACAGAAAAACAGACCAATAGAACAGAATTAAAAACCAAGAAATAAACTCACACATATATGGTAAAATAATATTTGACAAGGGAGTCAAGAATATTCAATGGGGAAATTCTTCTCAATAAATGGTATTGGGAATAATGGATATTCACATGCAAAATAATGAAATTAAACCTCCATCTTACACTACCCATGCAAAGTAACTCAAAATGAATTGAAGACTTAAATGTAAGACCTGAAAGCCTAAAAATGCTGAATAAAAACATAGGAGAAAAACTCCTTGACATTTAACTTAATGAGAAGTTTTGGTTATGATACCAGAAAAGCAAGTAACAAAAGCAAAATTAAACTGGTGGTACTACATCAAACAAAATGCTTCTGCCTAGCAAAAGAAACAATCAACAAAATGAGATATCTTACACCTGTTAGAATGTTTATCATTAAAGAGACAAGAGATAATAGAGGTAAGTGAGGATCTGGAGAAAAGGAAACCCTTGTGCGCTGTTGGTAGAAATGTAAATTGGTATAGTCACTATGGAAAACACTATGGAGGTTCCTCAAAAAATTTTAAAAAAATGGAACTACCATATTATTCAGCAGTTAGCTTCTGAGTACATAGCTGAAGGAAGTGAAATCACTATCTCAAAGAAATAGCCATATTTCCAAGTACATTGTAACATGATATACAGTAACTAAGACATGGAAACAACTTACATATGTAACAACAGATGAATAGATAAGGAAAATGTGAATATCAGGGTTTCTTTATCTATATCTGTATAGACATATAATGGGGTATTATTTAGTCATGAGAAAAGAAGGAAATCGTGTCTTTTGTGCTAAGATGGATGAATTTGAAGGCACTCTGTTATGTGAAATTATGCTAAGGTCAAATAAAGAAAGAAAAATATTGTATGATCTCACTTATACGTGGAATCTAAAAAACAAAACAAAACAAAAACCCAACTCACAAATAGAGTAGAATAGTGGCTGACAAGGGCTGGGAGTTGGGGGAAATGGGCAAATGTCGATCAGAGGGTACACAGTATAGTAACTACAGGTAATAGTAAGGGGTTATGTTCTTGAAAATTGCTAATAGAGCAAATCGTAAATGTTCCATTACACATACACACACACACACACACACACACACACACACAAGTGGTAATTATGTGAGGTGATGGAGGTGTTTATTAACCTTATTGTGTTAATCATTTTACAATATATATGTGAACAAAGTCCTCACCTTATATACCTTAAAACTTATGCCACATATTATGTCAGTTATAGCTCCATAAAGTTGGGGGAGTTTTTAAAAAAGTAAAAGTGAAAATAAAATTTTAAAAATCAATTAGGCATATCTATGTCAGTCTATTTTATTTCTGGGTTTCCTATAATGTTCCATTTTTCTATATGTCTGTCCTTCCATCAATACCACACAGCCTTTATTATTATAGTTGTACAATAACTCTTAACATTGAATACAGTTATTCTTCCCATCTTATTATTTTTCAAAATTGTTTCAGTTGTTTAGCTCTTTTGTCTTCCACATACATTTTATAATAAGCCTATCTATGTCTATAAGAAACTAAGCTGGGATTGACAGGAATTGTATTAAACCTATGGATTGACTTGAGGAAAATTGACCTGTTTACTGTATTGAATCTTCTGATCCATGAACACAGTATGTCTCTCTTTTTACATAGGTCTTCATAGATATTGTTCATCAGAATTTTATAACTTTTATCATCCAGTCCTGTATAAATTTTATTAAGTTTATACCTAAATACACATTCATTATTAAAGAGGTTATATAACTTTCTCATGTCTATATGGCAAGTATACTGGTTTTCTAGAGCTGCCATAACCAAGTACCACCAACTGCATGGCTTAACAAGCAGAAATTTACTGTCTCATAGTTTTGGAAGCTAGGTGTCCTGGATCAAGGCGCTAGCATTGTTGATTTCTTCTGAGGCCTCTCTCTTGGCTTGTAATTGGCCATCTTCTCCCCATGTCTTCACATGGCTTTTCTCCTGTGCACACTGATATCTCTCTATGTGCCCAAATTTCCTTTTCCTCTAAGGACACTAGTTAGATTAAGGCCCATTGTGATAGCCTCATTATAACTTAATCACCTCCTTAATAAGCCGTATCTCCTAATGCAGTCACATTCTGAGGTACTGAGAGTTGGGAAAGACTTCAACATATGAATATTTTGAGGTTGACAAAATTCACCCTATAATTAGTAACAGTTGATGATTCTAAGAGTAATCATTTGCATCTCTGATTTGCATTAAACATTAATTCTAACAAAGTATAGTAGAAACCCAAACAGATCTTCAGGGATAGGAAATTTTTTCATGGGTACTATATGTTTATTTTCCTTTAAAACCAGTAACAGGAAACATGCAATGGTCAAAGGAGAAACTGCAGATATTATCATCTGTGGGACTGAAGTGATGAGATGTGCTTGGCTGAACCACTGTTTCATAAATATGTTCATGTCATTTTCAGGAAGACAAAAATTCTGGTGAGGTGAAGTCAATAAAGGAATGATGAAGACTACAGAGAATAGATTCATGTTGATTACTAGGGAAGGCTGACTGGTTTTCACCATGTTGACTCCAGTCCATCTAACTTTCCATTCTCAAGCTAGCTTTGAGATAAATCAAGCAGAAAATATAATTAGCATCCAGAAGACTTAGAGGCACCTGAGTGGCTTAGTCAGTTTAGCATCTGACTCTTGATTTTAGGCTCAGGTCATAATTTCAGAGTTGCAGGGATTTAGCCCTGTGTTGGGCTCTATGCTCAGCATAGTCTGCTTAAGATTCTGTTTCTTCCCCATCCCCTGCTCCTCCTCCTGCTCTCACACTCACTCCCCCTCTCTCAAATCAATAAATAAATCTTAAAAAAAAAAAAAAAGAGAGAGAGAGAGAATTCAAAAGTCTTAGTTAAAAAGATGCATTTAGTTTCCTCTTGGGAAAGAGTTGACCCTTGAAGTAGATGTGGAAGATAAATGGTCTCCCATAGGAGATAACAAGTTCTACCGGGGACATAAGCCCTCTGATTTCTTGCACACGAAACTGCCACCTGAGGCTCTATTAATTCCTTACCTTATTTGGAGAAGATGTTTTAAAACCTTGGGGAGATTAGTTAAATGTTCCCTCTCCTTCATAGGAGGAATTAAGATAGAGAAAATGTTTCTTAAGATCTGCAGTTGGCTGGAAAAGAAAAAAACTCTGGGGAGGTGCTTTCTTTGCTGACTGCATCTCTTAGCTGACTTTAAGAAGGAGCCATATGATCTGAGTCCTCAGGCAGAACTCAAGAACCCTGCTCCTTATCCCTAACATACAAGAAATGGTGCATGTGAGTATGGGGAAACACATAGTATATACAGGAAAAGGGTACTAGGACACTCCTCAAAGTTGTCTAAAGAGAAGACAGGGGAAAGAAGGGAAGGATCTGTATAGCTCTTGGTTCTCTATGAGTGCACAAATCTCAGTCTGAACTTGGTAGCACTTGGAAAGAGATTCAGGCATGAGTACATCAGACTTGCCATGCTCAGTGGTATGAATATGGTTGACCCTCTCACATGTCTCCTGTCCTTTCTAGGGGATGAACATAGAGGCATCTTTTATTCTACAAGATATTTAAATGAAGCAGGGAATTGTTATAGCTTTAAAAGGTAGAAGATTACCTGAATTTCAACAAACTCAACTATATATTTTTTCTTAGATCTATTCTAAATCTTCAAAACCTCTTTCCTTCCCTATGGTCTTTCCTCAGCCTTTGAATCTTTTCTTGATGTCTTTCTTAGAAACTATAAGAAGCTCTTAGCTGAAGGCATGTGAATTTCTGACAGCATGGAGTATAAGGTAGATCTGAATGGAATTCTTAGAAATAGAGAAGACGATATTGAGATGAATTTATTGGCAAAGTAGAATGGATCCCCTCGACTTTGAATAGATTTCTCTATCATGATTTATTACTGTGTTACATATTCTTTTATAAGGTGAATTCTTCACAAAATTGCTGTTTAAAAGTCAGAGAAGTAGGGAGAATGAAGCTGTATTTATTTTATTTATTATTATTATTTTTTATTATGTTATGTTAGTCACCATGCAGTATGTCATTATGAAGCTATATTTAGAACACATAAGAAGAGAATAGCTATGTGGGGTTAATAAACAATAGTCACCATATTTTCAATAAACACTAAATTTATATATCTTAATCCTGAAGACAGAATATGGACAATGAGAAATGATTCTACTAATTCTCTATCACTTAGTGTCAGCCCAAAAGGGCTGAATCACTGCCTCATGCCCAGTTGTCTGGCACCTTTCCACTGTTAGAAACTTGGAGTTTAATCTCATCTACACAGGTACATGGTTTTCTTTGAGAGCATCTTAGGTGTGGTGGCTTCCATGGGCAAAATTACTTCAAAGAAGAATAACTAAATGAGAATGCCTTTTTTTTTTTCTTAATTTAGGAGATAAAAACAGCTCGAATACACTGCTATGATATGTAACAAGAAAAATATAGGATATCTATTTGCTTCAAGTCATCCGTATTTACTGATAACTCTTGATTTCCTCGTGATTACAAATATATCTTTCAAACTTCCCCTTTTGAGTAAATGACCTCACCATTGTCCCATTTGCTCAAGCCAGAAATCACACACACAAAGAAATAATCTAATCTCATTTTGTTTTTCCCTCATTCCCATTTCCAATATATCAGCAAATCTTGGTACTAGCTAAAAAATACATCTTTATCAGTTTACATTTTCTTTATTTTCACTGCCCTCGTAGTCAAAATCAGCATTCTCAGCTGTATTATTTTGATGGCTCTAACTACTTATCCTTTCTTTGATCTTGCTTGATTATCTATTCTTCACAAAGCAATCCAAGTGATAAATTAAAAATGCAAATTTCAGTATGTCACTAGGCCCTCCTCCATTGTGATTTTTAAATTCTCCAATGTGTTTTCATCACATTTGTAGTAAAACAAAGTTCCAGTGTTATCTATAAGGCCCTGTGAGACCAGACCACTTCCTGGGTCCCTGATGGTACCTATTGTCTCTCTCTCTCTTGTTTGCTCACCAAGCTCCAGACATGCTAATTTCCCCCTCTAAATGGAACAGTCTTCCTCCAGATCTTCATGTGGCTAGCTCTCTTTGTTATTCAGGTCTCAGCTCAAATGTCTCTTCTTCAGAGATGCAGTTCCAGATCATCCAAATTACTAAAATGTATGTAATATCATCCCCAACAATCTCTATTAAATAGTGCTATTTTATTTTCAAATTGTACTTCTATCTATCTAAATGTTTCTTATTTATTTTCTAACTTAATTTATGGCTTATAGGATCAGTGACTGTTTTATTAGCATTTAATTCCAGTATTTAAAATGTCATGCTTATCACACAGTGGATGCTTAAAAAAATATAGGGTGAAGTAATATATATGTATATATATAATTGTATAAATGCATATGTGTGTATGTACATATAGCTGTATGTACATGTATGCATGTACATGTATTTACATATAATTGATGTATATATATAATGGGTTTATGTATATACATAACATCTTAGGTACTTTACTAGGTGCTGAGCAAGGCAAATAAAACAGTTTCTATATTCACATAGTCCATAATCTAGTGGCAGAAGAGATGTTGAGACCTTCATAAAGGACATACCTCTTTTCTCTACTAACGGAACTCTGTAAGCAGCAATAGGGCTCTCATTTATTATTGCTTAAGACAGGTTCAGAAGTGCAAACCTGGATATAAAAAGAAGGAGATCAAGAGGTTGTATGTTTAAATACAAATGGAGAACTTGAAAAGGGAGAAATCAGGTTCAAGGGAGTTATGATAATGGGTCTACAGAAAAGTAATAAGAAAGAGAAAGAAATTACATGGAAATAAGTTAAATTTTATCAAACTGAAGGATAAAGCCAATCATGAGTCATCTCCTTGGCTGGTCTAAGCATTTATTCCAGCTCAAGGGTCTATAATTATCTAACTTCCAATTAGTCCAGGCTATTGTAATGAATTGTGAGTAGCTCTGTAAGGACTGGGAGGAGGCTATTAAGCACATAATGTTTGTCTTCCCAAAACTAATCGATGAAGTAGGGAGGCAAAGTACCTCTGCCTCCTATCTGTCTGTTCCTTAGCAATGGTCATTAGTGGTACAGCTTTTCTTTCCATATCCTTTTTCTCTTAGACTCCTGGGACTCTTGTTGACAATTCAGAGAAGCCCTGCATATGCAGGATATGTGAATTAGAAATCACTGTGAAGGCAAGTATAGTTAGGTCGGGGTTGAGTTCCTTGAAATTCTTCAAGTATGGATTCTTCTGCATCGTTGATGGAAATGGTTTCTAAGTGTAATGTGTATCAGAAAAATTCTTGGGGAGCTTATCAGCATGAAGATGACCATACGACATCAAGGATTTAATTAACAAGGTAAAGGATGGTCCCTGGAATATGCAATTAAGAACACAGAAGATATAAGTTGTCTTAAGAATATGTTTTGAGAAGCAATGGCTTATACTAATGTCATTATTACCTTTAAGAGAGAATTCTGAGATGATACAATTGGAGTGATATCTTGAAAGTGGAGTTTCATTTCTGTGATTATAATTGAGAAAAAAGGACACCTTTTCTGGATGGACCCAACATGTGGCCCAACAGTAGTTCCAGTTCCTTTCTGTTGACTGGTTTTCCAGGCTTGGAGGCAGTTCACCACTGGATTTCCACACCCTTCTTTTTCATCTACATCTTTATCCTTCTAGGCAACAGCACCCTCCTTCTTCTTATTAAGGAGGACCACAACCTTCATGAGCCTATGTACTATTTCCTGGCCATGCTGGCAGCCACAGACCTAGGGTTGACATTGACCACAATGCCCACGGTGCTGAGAGTCCTCTGGTTGGATCACAGGGAGATTGGAAAAGTGGCCTGTTTTTCTCAAGCCTACTTTATACACTCACTTGCCTTTGTAGAGTCTGGTGTTTTGCTTGCTATGGCCTATGATCGTTTTATAGCCATTTGCAACCCCCTTCGATATACTTCTATACTCACTAATAATCAAATGCTGAAAATTGGGCTGGGAGTTCTGATGAGGGGGTTTGTATCTGTTATCCCTCCAATTTTACCCCTATACTTTTTCCCCTATTGCCATTCCCATGTCCTCTCCCATGCATTCTGCCTTCACCAGGATGTCATCAAACTGGCCTGTGCTGATACCACCTTCAATCGCCTGTATCCAGTTGTGCTTGTAGTCCTTATATTTGTGCTGGATTCTCTGATTATCCTCATCTCCTATGTGTTGATACTCAAGAGTGTCCTGAGGATTGCCTCCAAAGTGGAGAGGGCCAAGACCCTTAATACCTGTGTCTTCCATATCTGCTGTGTCTTGGTTTTCTATGTCACAGTGATTGGATTGTCTCTGATTCATTGGTTTGGGAAGCAGGTCCCACATATTGTCCACCTCACTATGAGCTACATATATTTTCTTTTCCCTCCACTAATGAATCCTATCATCTATAGTGTCAAAACCAAGCAGATTCAGAGTGGCATTCTTCACCTTTTTACTACACATAGAGTTGAAGCATGATCTCTGACCATCATAGTTCCTCACACAGAATGTGAGAACTCTGGGTTTGGCAGAGGAGCAAAAAAGTCTCATATCAAACACCCATGATCAGATATCTTGTTAAAATAATTGTGAAAGTAGAACTACAATTGGCCCTACATTATCTCTGTAAACTCAAGTCTTTGGTCTAAACTAATTTGTGCAATTTTTTAGGAGAAAATTTGTGTGTACTGTTTGCCACTCAATTTCTGTGATAACAAAGGTGTGTCCTTTTAAAGGTATGTCTATGATGTATCTAAAATATATTTTGGGGGGTTAAGAAGATGGTGGACAGGAACAGAGTTGTAAGGATATAAAATAATAGTTAGTTTGCATAGAATAAAGTTGGTCTATTTATAGCTAATCCAATCTAACTCCCATGAATTGCCCCACAGATGTTTACACAATTGTGGCAACCTGTATGTTTGGCAACTGATGGTCTGGAATTTTCCTGTAAAGAAGTATGAATTCTTCCTCACTGAGTGTTATAATCACTTATCAGCCCAAACCTATCATTGATGTCTCCCCTCTCCATCAAATGATCATGAATTTGTCTCAAGAACTATAAGCTTATATTTATTTCCCAAGACAGCACCTACTTAAGAAAACTCATTTGTGATAAGAGGAACCAAGTATAAAAGAGAGGAAACAGACATCCCCATACTCCTTTGCTTTTTTCCTTCATTCTTATTCTACTACTCCAACTTTAGCTGTGGTGTTGGTACCATCTCCAGAACATATACCAGTAGTTAAGTGGAAGAGATGGTTTCCTTTCCCTCCTTTTACTATGAAAAGGCTTGAGGGACAGAAGGAATAGATTTCTACATTTTGATTGAAATTTTCTGATGAGTTGGGAAGGGATGGAAGGGACTGCAACTCAAGTCAAAAATAGCCTCCAAGAGTGGAGGCTGTGTTTTCATTAGGGCAAAGAAGGAAGAAAGTGAGCCAGGAGAAGGAATATATAGAAGAGGCTATGACGTGATTGGTGCTTTCTCCAGATCACTTTACAGAACTGTGCACCCTCTCCTTGTTCCTGAGAGTGTTAGCTGCTCATCACTCACATTTGCTGCTTTCTTCAGGCTATTATTCTCAAGTCAATCAGAACTGCTTCACCAAGATTATAACCCCGGCTTTCCTGGAGGCAGCCCACAGGTGAATAACAGCTCTTTCCCTTCTAAAGCTAAACTCCACCTGGGACTATATCCTTGCCCATCTCCTTCCCCTATTTACCCTGTTGTTTCTTACTCCCTGTCTCTAGACAGTGTCATTAATAAATTGCATACATCTGAATCCTTGTCTCAGGTTTTGCTTACAGGGAGCCCAGCCCAAGAAAACCTATAACTCTGATCTCTTTCCATTTTCATCAAGAGATTTAACTGTGATATGATTGAACTTATAAAAAGAGAGAAGCTATATGTTTTATTCACTTTTTTCATCCTTATCACTTGATGATATCTAAGTAACACAACTTGAATACTAAACTCTGTGTGTGTGTGTGTGTGTGTGTATGTGTGCACACAAGCAACACACATTTGATGGTAAGTTACATTCTGTTTCCCATTGTTCATTTCCCCAAAATACAGGAAATGAAGCTAAAAAAATGCAGGCAAGCAAATCTGGTTGACCATTTGGTCAATGATTAATGAAATGATCGCCCCTGTTTAAAAAAGTTATTTCTTATTTGCAAGTAATTGAAGAAACAAATTCATTTAAAAGAGGCCAAAAGGGGAAAACAGAAATGGGGAAACCAGGGAGGAGACTAAAGGAATACTTCAATTTATCTATATAAAGGAACTACAAATGACTGCAATCCACCCAGACATTTATTTTACTATAAAATCTATTTTATGAATCAATATAAGCATATCATTTCCTTGGGTGTATGTTACTGTCATCACAACATTTAGTTTCCTATAGATCTCACACAGGTGTATCTGTTATAAAATACGGGGTACTAAAAACAACCTATTTGCAACAGTATATCCCAGGAAACACTGCAAATATGTTTTGTATTCATAAGCAAGGTGGACTTCAGAGTGGTCTGTTGGACCAATGCACCAACCCATCAATGAATCTCCATCAGTAAATCTCTATCAGGACAGCTTGGTGAAGTCTGAAATTTAGCTTATCATCACTGAATACTTAAAAAAAAAGAACTTGTATGGGGTTATGATGGGAAGACTTCATGATAAATAAATTCACTAGTGCCTATTGAGATGAATAATCAGCACATAGTTATAGGAGATCTAAGGTTTATAAGAACATATATTAGGAAAAAACCTTTGCCAGTATC
The DNA here is from genome assembly GCF_030435805.1 of Mustela lutreola. Classification (NCBI taxonomy): domain Eukaryota; kingdom Metazoa; phylum Chordata; class Mammalia; order Carnivora; family Mustelidae; genus Mustela; species Mustela lutreola. The sequence goes on along the minus strand of NC_081290.1, from coordinate 235,352,503 downwards.
ATTTTCTCTCTTCCAAAGAGTGTTATAAGTACATAGCATAAACTATAATTTAAAAGATAATCTACCATAAGGATACTGAATTTGAGTTAGGAATTCATTCTTCTGGATGAAACACAAAATCCAGTAATAAAAATGATTAAAAGATGATAAAAATGAAAAAAAAGATAAATAAAAATGAAAAAATGATTAAAAAATGATAAAAAAAGAGAGTCCGAAATATTAGAGATACATTGAAAAGACTAATCTGATCTAAAAAGTCAGCAGATTATTCCTCTTGCAAATATAAAATGAACTAATGACAAGCGAGAGGTATATGAATTCATTCTGTTAATCAATAAATAATTGCTGGATTTTTTCTGAGACGATGCAGATTTTACAGGGTAAATGAAAGGAGAGTATTTATAGTAGGTTTTAGATTAAATTAGATATTCAGAGCTATTAGAGATGTTCAAAGGACCTAGGGGACCTCTATATCCAATTATGTCAATTTTTGCTTTGTAGCCTAAATCCTCAGAAAGTATCATTGTTATGAATAAGCTCATAAACAAAATGTATTCTTATGGGAAACTTAGAAGTCTATGCCCCTATAGTTCTATGGCTTGTCACCAAGCTGACAGATGGTAAGAATAGTAAAAAAGCACCATAAAGTTGGGTCAGATGAGATAGAGCCTTGAGAGGAAAAATTTAAAAGATGGGATCAGCATGGACTAGAGTGGGATGCTGAAGGCTAACAGATATATGTCATAGAAAAATGTTTCTATTTTTCATAGAAAAAAAATTTATATTTTTCAAAGAAAAAGAAGGTTTTTAACATCAACACAAGCTTGCTCAACAAATAGCAAAAACAAAAACAAAATCCTAGGAAAAAGAATTCTCTGAATCCTTAGTGAAGGTATTTAGATGCCTGAATTTTACCTTCATATATGTTATAAGTAGCATATATGTTATAAATATAAATATGGTAGAAATAGGACTTAAACTGCATGACACAGGAACTCTGATCCATTGCTGAGGAATGGTAGGTAAGGCCAGAGGAAAATATTTTAACTCAAAAGGTAAGATATTTTTACTGATGAGGCTGTATGAATATCTTCAAAACATATTCTCATGAAGATTGAGCTCTGTAACCCAGAAGGAGACAGGAACTGACTGTATCACCCTTGCCAGGAAGTACTGCATCAAAGAAAGGCTTTTCATTACATGAGATGGAGGTTCTTCCAAAGCCAATAGATGATGCTACTGTGGTCCTATACTTATGAGGCAGTGTTGTAGGAATATGAAAGGAATGAATAAGGTTTGGAAAACACATACATGACAGAGATATAATGGCCACTTAAGAAAATGATGCCCCACTCACCTCCTCCCAGTGCTCCCAAACCTGGCTACTTAGAGTGTTGGTTGATAGGGGCTAACAGCTGCTCCCGTTCTCCAGGGATTTGTCCTATGCCTTACATGGAAAGTTATCCTGACTGGAGTATCTTGCAGCAGATGGAAATTTAGAAGTGATTATCTTACTAAAATGAAATGAGATAGCAAGTCATGAAAAGACAGAGCGGACTAAATCTAATCACACGAGCCCTTAAAAGAAAAGATTTTTTACTAATGGCAAAAAAAAAAAAAAAAAAAAAAAATTAAACTAGTGGTAGAACGATAACCCAAAATGATTCAATATTTGAGAATACCTTCATTAAGATTCTAGAGGAAGTGGTGCTTCCAGGAATGGAGTTATACACAGGTAAGGAGCTCTGTGGACGAGAGGGTAAATCTTCCTACTGACGAAACATGGGGAAAGCTTGAAATCATGTTTCAAGGTACTCACTATGTTAATTCATTTTCAGTTCACAATATGGCTCTCCCAAATCAAGTCATCCTAAGTATGCATTTAGTACAGCTTTCAGGGAAAGGAAATTCAGACTCAAGTCATTCTCAGAGACTGACTCCTAATCATGACTTCCCAAATTCTACTGACTTTCAGAAAGACTTATGGACTGAGGAAGGTTCAGGAGGAACTTAAGTGAATCTGAAATGTCAGAAACCAGAATGTTACCTACGTGGTTTAACACATTGCACCCATCCTCATTTTAAAGTCTCACAGTTGGTCGAAGCTCTAGGACAAATTTAGGAGACAAAGCTAAGACAAGACAAGACAAGACAAGGCAGTTCATCAGATCCATATCCACCCCAGAATATGAATACAGTCCTTTCAAGTCAAGAACGAATTATCAGAGGATAATACTCCATGTCCACTACTTCACTTCATCATTACTTAAAGTAAAAGAAGATTTTTTTTACTTGATATTTATGGTTCCAAACACAAGAACTGTGATCTCTGGATAAGACTTACTAAGAGGAAGATATAAAGCTTACTGTTTGAAAGAATTTACCAGTAAGTGGGACTCATTTGTGAGATAATATCACTTTAAAAAGGCATATATGAAAAAGTATAATAATAATAAGTGATCTCATTTGAAACCAAAGGAAGGTAATTGTCAGAAAATTATCAAACTTCATCTAAGTTTAGTGAGATTACTTGCTCCCAGATTCAGGAATGGCAAAGCCAAATGCAATTTTGATGTTATCTTCTCTATTCAGGAGGGGATCAGAAAGGACAAAGGTGATTTGACAGCATGATTTCCATCTGCTAGATAAAGCTACAATTCGGCTTCCTGTCTGTAGTGACAATGTGGAGTTATGGGGCACAGCTCTGGGGGCCCTCATCCTTCCGTAGAAGGCCAGGAGAAGATATCCCAGGAGCTTAATTATCCAGCAGCCAAAGGGACCCTGGGGAAGCATTTTTCTATACAAATAACTTCACCAATTAATCCTATTAGAGGTCATCAAAGATAACATTTGCATCAGGTTCTATATCAAGACCAGAGTTACCTCTCCCCTTAGCTCCTGGTGCACCAGGTAAGACTCTGGTGACCATGAAAGAAAGGATGAGATGGAGATAATAGAGAAGAAATTGAAGATAACTGCTCTTCTTGGACTCCTCTTCCTTCATGCAGATATTGCAAGATGGTGAATACAGGAGAGGGAAAAGCTGTGTGTATGCATGGACTGGGTTGTGTCTAGTGTAAAAGATTGCCCCATAAAAGTTCAACTCCCTAGGACATACTGACTCCCCAAGATACCCAGTGCATTTTTGTTTTGTCTTCTTTTGTTATTGTTTGAAATTACGGGTGCATATGTGAATAATCAAGAGATCCAGGTTGCTACCTAGACTTTCTTGTTAGCCCAAAGCTATCAAGAGTATTTTTCCTACAGTAGGAATATTCTTTGGAAGAGGCAAGCAGAGGAAGAGGGACTGATTTTGAGAGCACAGTTTCAAAGCAGGGTCACATAACATACAGGTTTCAGTATCACATCTTTCCCTCCTCTTGGTGCTATTCTCAATGTTCAGTTTTCTTTCTCACACATCTCCTTATGTAACCTTTCTGTCCTTTCTTTCATCTTCTTTGTGCTTTATACCTTTGGTAATTTGACTAATTCTCAGTTATAGGACAAAACTGTATGTGTTTGTGTTCTTACCTTAATGCTTATCCTTATGAGTTGTTGTTCCTTTAAGTCTTAGGAATGATCATAGTGTAAGAACTCCACTGGGGGTAAGATACAATCAAGACTGGTCAGGAATGTCCACCATTGAGAAAATAGTGGAGTCTGGAGGGCTTGCTGATGACCATATATGCAGGGTGTTGGTGAGTTGCTGGTGACTCTTAACTGGACATTTGTTTGGGGAAAAAACAAAAAAAAAACTGCTTCAATCAGCAGCTTACACATTTGTCAATTAGTGTATCAGTAAGTCAATTTCAAAATTGAAATTGAATTTGAAATTGAAATTGAAATTCAATTTCCAATTGAAATTCCAGTTTCAATTGGAAGTTAATTTCAATACATAAATTAGCTTAATTATCAGCTCACCAGGCAGTTAGCATGTCACCATGTTAAAAATAAGATCATTAATATTTCATTAATGACCTGATCATCTATGTCAAAATCTGTCATTGTTTCCAGGAAGACTGATCTGGTCCTATAACACTCAATAAAGAAAGCAACGTTAGCATTGGATGGAAAATGACATCCATGTTTTAATTGGAATGAATTAATCAGAGCCCTTAGTTCTGAAAGACTGGTAATAAAGTGTAAAAGACAAAAAAATTTACATTAAGGTTTAGGCTAGAGCATGGGTGATGGGGAAGAAACATATGGAACTTAGCTACAGGGAAGGGGCAAAGTGAGGGATGAGATTTAAACCCAATAAAAATATAATGGACATAAGAAGAAGGAAATAGGAAAATGAAAGGATGGAGATAACATCTAGCTGAATCCTAGGTGCATGTGCAAGAAAGGCAGACATCACTAGACGTGCCTAGCCAAAGCCAACCAGAATTAGCTGAACCATGTATATGAGTCAAAAGTAATTGAGACTATGGGCTCTGAAAAACAACCTGAGGGTCTTGAAGGGGCGGGGGATGGGAGGTTGGGGGAACAAGGTGGTGGGTGTTAGGGAGGGCACGTGTTGCATGGAGCACTGGGTGTGGTGCAAAAACAATGAATGCTGTTAGGCTGAAAAGAAATTTAAAAAATATGTAATTGTGTAATGTAAGCCACTGACATTGCACAGTGCTTTTTCATGTGGTATTTTTTTTTCGTTAGCTAATTGACACAATAACTAACTTGCATTAACTCTTCAAATATTAGTTCAATATTTAATGCTAGTACATTCATTTTCTATTGCTGTGTAATAAATGACCACGAACTGCACTGCTCACATTTGTTTATAATACAACCGTTCTGTAGCTCAGAGTGTGGTAGGCGTCAGTGGTTCTCCACTTAGGCTTTCATGGCCACCATCAAGGTGATGGCTGGGCTAGGAAAGAATGCACTTCCAAAGGCATTCACATTGTTGGCAGAATGTATTTCCTTGGCACTAAGAATGATGTCCTTGCTTTTTGGAGGTGGTCAGTCCCACTCCTAGGCCTGCCTGAATTCTATCTCATGTGGACCCCTAAATCTTCAAACTAGTAACTATGCTTCTCAGGCTTTGAATCATTTTGGGTTACCATTCCACCACTAGTTTAAATTTTTTGCTAGTGAAAAATCTTTTCTTTTAAGGGCTCATGTGATTAGATTTGGTCTACCCTGTCTTTTCATGGCTTGCTATCTCATTTTATTTAGTGAGATAATCACTTCTAAATTTCCATCCACTGTCTTCGGCACCAAATGCAATGCTTCCTTGAAGCAGAAAGTTGTAAATTCCATAAAGTTTAGTAATGTAACAGTCCCAGAGGGTTAGGAGGCACCTGGAAAGATTTCAGGCACCCCTCTCTGGGGTTTCCTGAGTGTGTTGGTTCTGTGGGGTTGCATAATATACTTACACATACAAAGTATTATAATGTGAACTACAACTCAGGTAAATATGGTATCATCCCAAGTAAGCCTATTTTTCTGAAAAGACCACGAGGTTTGTGTCCTTGATGCCAAGTCATCTTCCTAATTTATGTAGGTATCATCAATTCCTGTTTGTTGAATCAATGAACAGAATATAAATGGTGGATCCAAAATGGAAGGACCAACTTCTTTCCTACAATTGAAAATATGTTCACGATAGTGAGAAGAAACCAGATGGCAGAACTAGAGATGGACTGTATTTTAAGAGATAGGGAATTAAAATTGCTTATAACTTTTTTCTTTTTTACTCTTTTAATGTGGCTACTAGAAAATTTAAAATCAAGTACATGCTCAAATTATATTTCTACTGAATGTTTTGGTCTAGAGAGAACTTTTTTGTTTCTTCACAGGGATCTGCCATGTGGTCAAACATCAGTGCTGTCCCTTTTCTACTGACTGGCTTCCCAGGTCTGGAAATATTTCATCCTTGGATTTCCATCTCCTTCTTTGTCATTTATGTCTCCATACTCCTCAGCAATGGCACCCTTCTCTTCCTTATCAGAGAAGACCATACTCTCCATGAGCCAATGTACTACTTTTTGGCTATATTGGCAGCCACGGACCTTGGAGTGACTTTAACAACGATGCCCACTGTGCTTGGTGTTCTGTGGTTTGACCACAGAGCAATCAGCCATGGAGCTTGCTACTTTCAGGCCTATCTAATCCATTCACTCTCTATTGTGGAGTCTGGAGTCTTGCTTGTTATGGCCTATGATCGTTTTATTGCCATCCGCAATCCGCTGAGATACACCTCCATTCTCACCAATGCTAAGGTGGTGAAGATAGGGGCGGGGGTTTTAATGAGGGGATTTATACTTATTGTTCCCATAATCACCACCCTTTCTGGATTCTCATACTGTAAATCCCATGTCCTCTCCCATGCTTTCTGTCTGCATCAGGATGTGATCAAACTGGCCTGTGCCGACATCACCTTCAATAGACTTTATCCTATAGTCCTGGTCTCATTAACTGGTTTCTTGGACTCTGTGCTTATCCTTATCTCTTATATTCTAATCCTTAATACTGTGATGGGAATTGCCTCAGGTAAAGAGCAGGCTAAGGCTCTAAACACTTGTGTCTCCCATATTAGCTGTGTTCTGGTTTTTTATGTCACTGTTACTGGGCTGACCCTCATTCATCGATTTGGGAAATATGTGCCACATATAGTTCATATTATCATGAGCTATATCTACTTCCTCTTTCCCCCATTTATGAATCCAATAATCTATAGTATTAAGACCAAGCAGATAAGAAATGGTATCAATCACCTTTTCTTTCTTCACAGAATTTGATTCTGATCTCTTTACCTTGGGGTCTCTCCCCACTACAGAATGGGTTTCTTGGGAGAATGGAGTATGGACTATGTGAGGCCGATGTGGCTTGCAATCAAAAGGACTGGCATTCCTGTCATTTAAAAGACACAGCCTCATTGCTCTAATTCTTAGCCCCTTACCACCATCATACGATGAAGGACATTGGCTTTAGTCCTGCTGCTCTGTTTGGTAGACTGATTTGCTATATACTGTCATTTTTCACATCTGGTAAAATTGTCTTCATGTTTATCTGAAGCCAATGATACTTGAAATTTTTGCAGTCTATTCATTGAGAGGGGAATGAGATAGCTTGCAAGAGTTCCTTGGCATTTTTGTGGAAAATAGTTAAACATTTATTGTATGCCTGAGAACACATCAGAGATGATAGTGGGGGGCAGTCTTAGAAAACCCTACTAATATTACATGGTGCTAGAGTGGATGAGAAATAAATGAGAATGAGCACTGGGTGTTATATGCAACTGATGAATTACTGAACACTACATCTGAAAATGAAAATAATGATGTGCTATATGTTGGTTAATTGAATTTAAATTAAAAAAAAAAAAAGAAAGAAAGAAGTGAGAATAAGATATTCAGGCCAAGAGAGGGCTTACTGTCAAAACCACTCAAGGTCAAAAAAGAACTTGGATTCCAGCAGATGCCAGTATAACTAGATGCCCACTCTAGGTAGATTAATGAGAAGCCTCTGAGTTGCTGATATCTGATGTCTTCAAATTTAGGGGATGAGGACATCAAACCACTACAATAAAATGAAGTTCCATTTCTGGCATACCTGAGTTTTTGTTTTGTGTTCTGCAGTTCATAACCTTCACATACACTTAATGAAAAAGGATACTTGTCAAAGAAACATTCTAATATGTGCACAGAGCAACATTTTGTCTTTTTCTGGATTGAGGGGATGCTGGTGAAATACTTTCAGGAAATATTGTAATCGTATGGACTTGAAACACATAAAACATTTAAGGAAAGTTCTCTTAGGGCCTCCCATACACTTTATTCCATGCAGGGAATGAGATGAGAATCTGTACATCAGCAATATAGGAAGAAAATTTTTATTTTTTTTAGTTCATACAATGGTAAAAAGGGCTAGAGAGAATGATGTACATTCCACAAAATAATTGATAATACGTTGGAAAATAGAATGTCAATGTGGTCAATCAATAATTAGTCCATGCCATTGCAGAGGGTATGTGCTATGGCGAGTGCTGTGAAGTGTGTAAACCTGGTGATTCACAGACCTGTAACCTGGGGCTAATAATACATTATATGTTTACAAAAAATAAAAAGTATAAAAAAATAATTAGTCCATGTCTTTTTCTTTTTTCTCTTCTAACTGGAGAAGGAATTGCATATCCTTATGTCTTTTTTTTTAATTTTTTTTTTTATTTTTTATAAACATATATTTTTATCCCCAGGGGTACAGGTCTGTGAATCACCAGGTTTACACACTTCACAGCACTCACCAAAGCAAATACCCTCCCCAATGTCCATAATCCCACCCCCTTCTCCCAAACCCCCTCCCCCCAGCAACCCTCAATTTGTTTTGTGAGATCAAGAGTCACTTATGGTTTGTCTCCCTCCCAATCCCATCTTGTTTCATTGATCCTTCTCCTACCCACTTAAGCCCCCATGTTGCATCACCACTTCCTCATATCAGGGAGATCATATGGCATATCCTTATGTCTTACTGGATCACTGGAATGATTTCCTATAACCAACAGATTCTCTTGTAAAGGGATTTATTTCTCCATTAGAAATGGTTATTTATAAAATAATCTATGAAAACCATTGATTTAGATCTTCCATTACTGTTTGCTTCCATTCTTAATTCAGCTAGTTTTTTTTTCTCATTTTAATTAGACTTTCCCCATTGATTCTATGAGAGAGAAGGGAATAATAGATTAATTGGCCTGTACAGTTCAGGCAGTTTAAAAATTAAAAATTAAAAATAAAAGAATATATAACAACTTAAAAGAAAGGGAAAAGATACATTTAAAAAAATCAAAACAATGGTGCTATAAGTAAATCTAACATAACAAGTGTTTCTAATAGAGTGATACCTAGAAATGAATTCAAAGAAAAATAATGAAATATATGAGGTAATCCTATAGTTATAAACTATTTAAAGAAAATGGGCATGATCTTTATTTTTTATCATCTATTTATATATGTGCAATAACATCTTAAAAGTTTAAGATTTCATAGAAATATAGTTACTAATCAATTTTACCATGCCATCTTATTATCTATAAGATTATATTCTATCTTTTGTAATATATACTCTGTTCTCAAACTTCCCCAAATAAAATGGGTAGAGTTTATCTAGACATATGGAACATACTATTACATTAAAAATAGCTAAAAGTGTAAACATGTTATACCTTTGACTATAGTAATTTTACTTGCATCAATTTATTCGTAGGAAAATGGAAAATTTGTTAAAAAAAAAAAAAAAGCCAAGTATGGTAGAAAGAATGTAGTCTTGGAAGAAAAAAGCACATCTACTTTTTCCTTCTTCACTTTCAACCTTTGTGATCTTGAACAATCAGTAAATCTCTGAGCCTCAATTAAGAATAATAAAATGCATGCTATTGGCATTCATATGTCCTGTTAATTATATTAACATCATTGTATTGGCAAAGCTAGACATCTGAAGATTTCAACCTGTCAGCACTAAAATAGAAGGGAAAAACATTTGGCCAGTAGGAAATCATTTAATATATGATGATTCTTTCCCATGATGAAATACATTGTTAATATAAATGAAAATTATAAGTTTTAAATAGCCTTTGGAAATGATGGTGCTCCTTCAGGCTTTTCCCTCCATCACTCTCAATATAGTTTTCTCTTCTGAGGACACAAAGACATCCAGTCCGTTGACTTGTATTTCTGATTCCTTCTTGTCTTAGTTACCTTGACAACCTAGATGGTTTTATTTTCACTTCTTTGGAAACTCTTTAGCCAGTATCCTATGTGTTTTGTGTGTTTGATTTTTTGTTTTGGCTTATTTTAAATTTATCCTAAACATTTCATTCTTTTATGTTCTTTGGAGAAAATGAAACAAAACAAAGCAAGATGACCCTTGATGTAGATCTTAACATTTTCCTGGCCTTGTGCCAACACATAAGTTATTTTTACCATCATTCTTAGGAGTATTTACTTAATCTTTGTGACAATTATTTCAATGACATCCATCATCTCCTTTTTACAGATGAGGAAGCTCCAGTGCTATGTATATAAAGACACAGAACCTGTAAGTAAGTCTGGGATCATTCTCATACTCCAGGGCCCCTGCCCTTACCCATGAATTACAGTAATTTGAAACAAAGTTTCCAATCTAATCTAATTTGATATGACTATTGATCATTCTCAAGTCCCTCCTCCTGTTCTCATATTTGTTTTTTGAACTCAATACACACATATATAACTGCCCAGGAGACATTTCTACCCGACTGCTTACAGACATGTAAGACCCTAACATGAATAACTCTCTTCATTCTTTTTTTCCAAATCCAGCATGAAAAACAATGCTTAGTGCACGAGTCAAACAACAGTTCCTGATGACCTAATAGTTACTCTCTTCCTTGATCCCTATCTTAATAAATGGAGCTGCTCTTCACTCAGATAAAATCAGAGGGGCAGATGTCATCTTCCAGTTTTCTCTCTCCTTAATCTACCACCTTCAGTCAATTTCTCCTCTTTCTAAGTCATAGACTCCTTCTCTGGTCCACGGCTATGCCACCCTACTGACAACACCTCATCTCATCCACATCAACACTGTTTCTCACCTGGATTATTGTAATTTAGTTCTGCACACTCTTCACTCACTCTTCTACCTTTTCAACAAGTCCTCCAAGCTTTCACCAGAGTAAACTTGTCAGAGGGATTATCTGATCATGGTCCCTGCCCTTTACCTCACACTCACTGCTCTTAGGGTGAAGTCAAAACTCCTCACGTGATTTGTAAAACCCAACATGATTAGAACCTGCTGCCACAGATTCATTTTGTATCACATTTTGCCACATTTTTTTTTTTTTTTAGCTATACTAAAATTCTTTTTGTTTGAATTCATCATATTTCTTTCTTGCCTTTGGCCTGTGCACATTTTTCCTCTCTGTTTGGAACTGAACTCTATCCTACTCACAATGACCATTTTCCTTACCTTCCTCCTTGTTCAATTCTCTGCTGAAATCACATTTCCTTTGGGAAATCACTGATCCCAGAGATAGTCCCTGTGTGCTTCCATTAGCATGTTATCATCGATGCAGTAATGACAGTGGTATGAAAATGTATGGTTAAAGAAAAAAAAAAAGAAAAGGAAATAAAAGAAAATTTATGATAAATATTTCTTTTCTGATACCCATCGTACTATTCTCTGTTTATTGTGAAGCTGATGCAAAAAGATTAATGATCTAAAAATAAGGTAATTTTTAAGACAAAAAGTTAATTGTCCCCATAGCTATTAAGAAATTCACTTGTGGGACGCCTGGGTGGCTCAGTTGTTGAGTGTCTGCCTTTGGCTCAGGTCATGATCCGAGGGCCCTGGGATCGAACCCCACATCGGGCTCCCTGCTCAGCAGGAACCCTGCTTCTACCTCTTCTACTCCTCCTGCTTGTGTTCCCTCTCTCGCAGTACCTCTCTCTGTCAAATAAATAAATAAAATCTTAAAAAAAAAAGAAAGAAATTCATTTGTGTTCTTTTAATCAGAACTTATTTCCCCAAAGGAATAGAAAAGACAAAAATGCAATTGGAATTCGTAAGCTCTAGGACCGACAATGGTACATGTGACCCTTGAGAGAAATAGGTATACTTGTGTCATTTAAGGTAGACAACAGGAAGGATATGCATGTATTTCTTAAACCCTGATGCTGAGGATTTGGTTGGGGGGGATCATATAAGCAAATTCTGATATTCCACCTCTGCTGGTATCTGAGTTTCTAGTTTTCCTCCCACATCCTTTGGGGAATGCATGAATGACCTGAGGACATTGTTTAAGTGACCCAACTACTCCCAAAAAGAGGAAAGAGATCAGGGGTCTCCTGAGTGGCTGTAAATCTCTGAGGAAATGATTCCTACATATATAAGCTTTCTAATGGGGCCTATGGCTATGTGAGGGAAACTAATGGCTATGTGAGGGAAACATCTAAACCTGGTCTTCAAATAGGGCAGGAACAAATCCCTGTTACAGCAACAAGACTGGAGTGGGAGTGTGCCAGGAACAGAAATATGGAATGACTCTTCTCCCTTCTGATATTATATGTAGACAGGAGAAGCATTTAAGAAAGCTTTCCAGAGACCTGCATAGAAGGAAGATCTGAGCCGAGGTGAGAGACATCTACAGCACAGACATCTTCCTTTTTTTTTTTTTTTTTTTCAGTAAGTGTATAAAAGAAACTATGCCAGATTTGGCTTTCTAATCTGTGATCCTTGTTGGGTTGGCATCACCATAACAATGAGTGCCGTAAATTAAGTGTGACATTGTGTGCTTTTATCCGTTTTTCTAGGTAGTTTATAGTTTTTATTAGATCTTAATAGCATGCATGCTTACTTGTGTGTGTGTTCACACTTTAGGACTACTGTCTTAGAAAGGGCATGTGAGACTCCCTAGGAAAAATAGAAAACCCGAGACTCTGTTTCTGGCCCATTACTCTTGTACCACAGGGCCTATTCCTCATTCCATTAATGAGGATGGGAGTAGATGAGAGATGAGGGGGAGTAGGACTCAGGGTCTCCTCTCTGGTCACCTGTGCATTTCAACTTCGTGAAGGATTCTTTATTCACTATTTCCTTTTGAAGTCCACATATCCTTCTTTTCCCTTCTTTCTTCACACACCCAAGCCCTCTTTGCTTCTTTCCTTCCCCCATATCCACCGAGAGTCAAGTTGTGCTCTCAGACTGAGTAGTTTGGTCTATTTCTATGGATGTCTGTGTGTGTGTGTGTGTGTGTGTGTGTGTGTGTGGTGTTGTTGGTGTTATAAATCTAGAAATCGTATTTACCTAGAAAAACATCATAACATGAAAATCAGGTTGGTAAATTATCTAGATGTTTTCAGCATTAGGGACCCCATTGGGACATTCATTGGCAACACTTTGCATAAAAATGCACAATGACCAAGAAAAATATAAACTCTACTGGTGTGTATTGTGCGATTCTTAAGGACAGAGACTGTGCTTATGGAATGATTTTCTCAGCAATCAATGTAGTGGGAGCCATGTAGTGTATGTTCGCTAATTCCCTGCACATTCCAAATAATAATCTTTCCACTTGTCCCAGATGATACTGAGGGGTGGTGCTCCGAATGGCTGTCTATAATTTCAGGTGTAGAGCATCCTTTGAGGACAGTTCCTCAGATATTGATAAGACAGTTTCTCCAGAACTTTAGGAAGTCACTGAAGAAAATACATGTTCTGAGTTGGGAGCTGCCTATCAATTTCAAGACCATAGCTTTCCCCTCTCCACCTAGACAAATTAATTCTTCTGCACCTGATGTAATTTTCTCAACATCTGTAATAAACAAAGCCATATAGCCAAGCCATGTTTATGGAATTTTGCTACATAATGTGGACTTGGGAGTATGCATGGAGGATGGTCCAGCACTGAAGAAACTGTCTATGGTGGCCTCAATTTGATGACAGTATCTTGTACTCCTGGTAGCCCCACACACCTGTTCCTGGACAAGTATCAAGGTTCTCTTTTAATCTTGGACAGGTTCTCCCTTTATTCCAAAGGTTCATAAATATGTCCTGGTTTTACATTCTTAGAGATATTATAGCCTACTTTGTATCTTATTATTTTTCTGATGAAAACCTAGCTACAGAGGAAAATATAGCCTCCTTGTTTCAAACATTTTGTGTGTGTGTGTGTGTGTGTGTATCCTCATAAAAACAGTGAAAGCTTATGTCCTTGTTGATCTTGGACATTTTATTACCAGTCTCTGAAGAAACCTAATTAGCTTTTAAGGAGAAGCTTACAGTCTGGAAATATGGTTTATTCATTCTGAATTCTTTTTCTTTAATAAATTAAATAAATTCAGGACCTTGTGTTTTGTTTTTTGTTTTTGTTTTTGTTTGGCTTGTTTCTGCTATTTTCCCCTTCAGAATACATATCTCTAATTTACTACCTCTCCCAACTACCTTTCTCTTCCTCTGACATGTTGTTTTCTCATCCCTGTTTTTTAAAACTCAGGCAATTTTGATTTTATTTTTACTATACAACATTTGTACAGTAATACTAATTTAAACTTCTATATTATTTGATATGCTTTAATTTTAGGGGACTCCTAGTGTTGGTGATTTCTATCTCAGTTACTGCCATGCCATATAGATACAACTTCAAAGCATTTTCTATTATTTTTATTATGTTCAATGAGCCAACATACAATACATCATCAGGTTTGTTTTTTTTTTTTTTTTTAAAGATTTATTTATTTATTTATTTGACAGAGAGAAATTACAAGTACACTGAGAGGCAGGCAGAGAGAGAGAGAGAAGGAAGCAGGTTCCCTGCTGAGCAGAGAGCCCGATGCGGGACTCGATCCCTGAGATCATGACCTGAGCCGAAGGCAGCGGCTTAACCCACTGAGCCACCCAGGTGCCCCACATCATCAGTTTTTGATATAGTGTTCAACAATTCTCTTGTTGCTTATAACACCCAGTACCCGTCGCCACACGTGCCCTCCTTAATACCCATCACCCAGTCACCCCATCCTCCGACCTCCTCTCTTCCATAACCCTCAGTTTGTTTCTTGGAGTCCAGAGTTTTTCATGTTTTGTCTCCCTCTCTGATCGCTTCCCATTCAGTTTTTCTTCTCTTCTCCTCTAGTCCTCCACTCAATTCTTTATGTTCCACATATGGGTGAGATCTTTTGATAATTTTCTTTTTCTGCTTGACTTATTTCACTTAGCCTAATCCCCTCCAGTTCCATCCATGTCAATGCAAATGCTAAGTATTCATCATTTCTGATGGATGAGTAATATTCCATTGCATATATGAACTACATCTTCTTTATCCATTCATCTGTTGAAGGGCATCTCACCTTCCACAGTCTGGTATTATGGACATTGCTGCAGTGAATATTGGGGTGCATGTACCCTTCTTTTCATTGCATCTGTATCTTTGGGGTAAATACCTAGGAGTGCAATTGCTGGGTCATATGGTAGCTCTATTTTTAACATTTTGAGGAATCCCCATCCTGTTTTCCAAAGCACTATATGTATTATATGCAGGCTAATGGGACATAATAATAGTAACAAAAAAGTGAAGTGTTGAAGGAGAAGGAGCTAAGAGGTAAGAGGAGACACTGCTCAATAGGGAGCCTGCTTCTTCCTCTCCCACTCCCCCTGCTTGTCACCCTCTCTCTTTTTGTCAAATAAATCTTAAAAAAAAAAAAAAAATTAGGTACGAGGAGACAGAAAGAATCTGAACATACAGTTAAGTCAAATGATTTTCTGAGAAGAAGCAGAAAGAGAACCAATGAATAAAGCAGCTATGAAAAAAAAATACATGAGGGCATTTGGCAGAACAAAGAAACACCCATGTAGAAGAATCCAAAAGCTTGAATCTCCAAAGATGGAGTAGATATGAAATGTTTACAGCAACGATTCTTTGGGAAAAGTTTTCAATTAGCAATAATCGCGCCTAGGATAAACCTCATTGGCTATGATACTGCCACTGCGCAAAGCAACGATTCTTAGATATTACTGTATACCTGGCCCGGGATGGGTTTTAAGGAGGGCACATATTGCATGGAGCACTGGGTATTATGCACAAATAATGAATCTTGGAACACTGCATCAAAAACTAATGAAGTACTGTATGGTGACTGACATAATAAAAATAATAATTTAAAAAAAAAAGATACTACTGTAAACCTGAATCACTTGGGGATCATGATCAAGGGCAAATTTTAGTTCAGTGGGTTGAAGGTAGAGTCTAAGGCCACATGTCTAACAAATCCCTGTGCTTGTTAGCTGTGGCTAGTCTCTGGCCCACACTTCTGGTAGCCAACCTCTAAAAAGGGGTAACCAGCTGTTGGAGCAACAAAGCAATCAAAAGTGATGGTGGTGGCCTGTGTTCCATAAAGCACCAACATTCAATTTCAGGAACAAAGGCAACTTTTCCCGACTAAAAACTATGTATTTATCATGAGTGCGAATAGCAAGAAAGCAGCTAAGTAAGATCATTAACCACTTGTACTTATTTACTTATTTGTTATTATTTGTACTTATTTGTTATTGTTACATACTGTTATTGGAAAATTTTTAAGCATAAACACAATAATAGGACCTGATGTTATAAGAAAGATTAATGAAAATGTTTCATTTAATTTGAGAAAATTTTAACCATTAACCTAATATTTTTTTCTACTTAGGGGAAGACTAACCTTCCTTATCTCAAGTATAACCTGCAAATTCTCTATTCTTCTTCTGTAGGGAAATATTTGTGAAGTTCCATTTATCATACCAATTAATTATCTCCAAATATGAAGATTACAATTAAGGCTTCTTAAGGTATACTATATCTTATACCTTCTTAAGGTATATACATCTTATATTAATGTATAATATCACCAAAGAATCTGAATTCCTGGGTTAAAGGTTTTTATAAAGCTGCTCTTCACCTGTGGGCATACAATGTGGCCCAATACTAGCACTGCCCCCTTTTTGCTGACTGGCTTCCCTGGTCTGGAGGCTGCTCATCACTGGATCTCCATACCCTTCTTTGCAGTCTACGTCTCTGTGCTTCTTGGCAATGGTACTCTCCTCTGCCTCATCAAGGATGACCACAGCCTCCATGAACCCATGTACTATTTCCTCTCCATGCTGGCAGGCACAGATCTGATGGTGACATTGACCACGATGCCTACCGTAATGGGTGTCTTATGGATGAACCACCGGGAGATAAGCCACGGAGCCTGCTTCCTGCAGGCCTACTTCATTCATTCCCTTTCCATTGTGGAATCAGGTGTCTTGCTTGCCATGGCCTATGACCGTTTTATTGCCATCCACAATCCCTTGAGATACACTTCCATTCTTACCAATATTCGGGTGGTAATGTTAGGAATGGGAGCTTTTATGAGGGGGTTTATGTCCATCATCCCTGTAATCTTGCGTCTCTTTTCATTTCCATATTGCCACTCTCATATTCTCTCCCATGCTTTCTGTCTTCATCAAGAAGTCATGAAACTGGCCTGTGCTGACATAACTTTCAATAGACTTTACCCGGTAATTTTGGTTTGTTTAACAATCTTCTTAGATTCTCTTATCATTCTTTTCTCCTATATCCTAATTCTTAAGACTGTCATGGGCATAGCCTCTGGTGAAGAGAGGACCAAGGCCCTCAATACTTGTATCTCCCACATCGGCTGTGTCCTCATCTTTTATGTCACTGTGATTGGTCTGTCATTCATCCACAGGTTTGGGAAGAATGTGCCACCAGTGGTCCACATTATAATGAGCTATGTCTACTTCCTCTTCCCTCCTTTAATGAATCCAATCATCTATAGCATCAAGACCAAGCAAATTCAATATGGCATTCTCCGCCTTCTATCCAAAGATCGATTTGGAAGTTAAATGCAGATGGTAGGTATCTGAGGTTTCTCTGAACAGAGAACCATGGAATGCCAATTCCACCAAGTCTTAAAACCTATGGTGGCAATCTCCATTTCTTCAAATGATACAATGCCATTTATGAAGCTTATGAGTTATAATTTATGAGTTGATTTGTTTCCTTGTTTTCCTGTGTTCTTCTCTTCAAATTCTAAATAAAGGATAGAAATGTTTTTATTTTCTTGGAAAAGTACAGCTCTGATGTTGTGTTTTTTGTATATTCAAGTTAATTTTTATGCTAAAACACATTGACAATTTGTTGTAGCCATTTGCATGGCTTACTTTGGACTTTTCTGATCATGTCTCTTGTCATTTTCCTATCAGGGAGTTCATCATTTCCTAATTTCTTTGTGGGAACTCATTATAAATGAATCCTCATGAGTCATTTATTTTGCAAATATATCCCAGTTTCCATTTGTCTTTTTATAGATAGAATTTAAAATTTTATATATAAGTAACTTCATTTTTATTTTCTTTATTGATATTTGGGGGTCACATGATAAAGACTTCCTTGATTCCAGGTTTATTTTTCATATTTTCTTGTTTTTTGCATAACTTCTGTTTGGACATTCTACTTTATAAAAGGTTAATATTTGGAGAAAATTAAGAAATTTAAACGAGTACTCATTGATTCTATTTTCAAAATAGTAACAGTAATCAGCTATTTGGTTGATATTTTAAGGCGTGAGACAGGAATGATGCTAAACAAAAATGTTTAAGAGCAAAGAAATCGATACAAAATATTGTCTTAATTAAACCCAACCCACTGAGGGGGGTGTCAAAAATCAAAGAAGCCTACATTTAAAATTATCTCTGTGATTAGCTACAACATGTGAACGACAAACTGTGTTGAGGATGTGGGTTCCAAGATAGATCACCTCTACACTGAGCTAAGGGGAAGATTGTCTGAAGAGCGTGTCTTTAGCTGAGACCAGAGGGCAGATGAGTAGTTAATTGTTGAGATAGAGGTAAAAATGTTTTAAGCAGAAAGTAGTATGTGAGAAGGCTATAGTTTGAATGGTTCATGGAAACTTCTGGGAATGTGGCTCACGTGAAGAGAGTAAGGAGGTTAAATCAATAGCATCCTGTTGGCCAAAGCAAGTGTTTTGAGTGTCTACCCAGAGCGTCACAAGAAGCTACTGAATTAGTTCCAACCAAAAGAGTGATACAATTTCTGTGATATTTACAATTTATATGTTGAGGTTTGATGTGGATTTTAGTATAGCAAAAGGGGCATAAGAAAATCAGAAAGATAACTGTGCCAGTTTCAGACAGATATTAGTAACTAACATTATTAAAATGAAGATAAATATTGGATATATATAAGATATATATAAGATCTAAAATTGATAGATTTTAGAAAAACATACAAAAGAAAAGTTTGGGAAGAAACAAATAAAAAAATAATCTGGATTATTTTAAGAACATGAATGTCATTAACCCCAAAATGATCACTGATTATGCATAAAATCCATGTTTGAAAAACACTCTGTTAATTTGAAGATGAGTAAATGTCTCAGTAATCAAGTTTGACCCCTTAAAATTACTAAAGGAAATATTTTATGCTGTAGCACTAAGCTTTTAAGAGTAGAAAGTAATATATTAATTAGTTAGTCATTTAAAAAATAATTTTAATATTTGTATCTTTTTTCCTTATTATTAATGATCACAGTAAAAGCTAGTCCTGTATGAGCATATGATGAAAGGATAGAGGTACAAGACAATACAAAAAACCTGAAGCATTTGACACTAATAGAAGCAGCTCATAGAATACATGGGTCTTTGCATTCTTACCCAGGGAGAAAAAGGGATAGATTAAAGTTTACACCCAGTGATTTTTCACTGGAGTGTGTCCACTTCTATCAAAACCTACTGATAACACCCTATCACATCCACACCAACACAGTTTATCATCTGGATTGCTGTGTATTGATTCTTCTTGTTCTATCTTTCTTCTAGTGTGCTCCTCATACTGTAGCAAGTGACCTTTAAACAAGGATTACCTGATTGTAAGCACGGCCTATCATTTATTTCATACTCTTGTCATTTGAGTAAAGTCAAAATTCATTACATGAATTTTAACACCCTATGTGATCAAAATATGCTACCAAAGATTCATTTTATGTTAAGCTTTCTTTCATAAGTTGTTCTGGAGATGCTATAATTTTTAGTATAAATTTATAATAAAAAAATTTTGGCTTAAATTCATCATTTTGTTTTCTTGTCCCATGACTAGTGCACATGTTTTTCTTTGATTGGTTTGTTTTTTTGTTTATTTCTCTGCATGGAATTAGTGCCCTATCTTAGAAAAAAATATTATATTCCTTGTGCTTCTATTATTCAGTTCTCAGCTTAAACAGCACTTCCAGGAACCTTGCTCAGATCCCAGAAATGTATTCTATGTGCTCTCCTAGCACACTGACATTCATATACTAGTAATAGTGTTTTATAAATTCATGGCAAATATACTTTCTGGTTCCCACTAGATTTTTGAGTTTCATTAATGAAATGAACATGTCTGTCACCCTGATCCTGTCACAAAATAGACAATGATAAATGAAGTAATTTTAAGATACAATATAAGACAACTTTCATTCACCTGGCTGTTCACAGATCCATTGAGGTTCCTGTGAATCAGAACTGATTGCTCCATAGTGACAAAAAAGACAAAAATGTGATTGGAATTCACAAATTCTAGGAGTAACAAAGGCACATATGACTCCCTGGACCTTTGAGATAGACTATAGTAGTGCTGATGTTGAGGATCTTGGGGTCACATAATTATGTCCTGACATGCCCATTAGGGTGGTATTTGACTTTCCAGTTTTCCTAACTCACCCTTGGGGAAACACACGATGGCTTTTCCCCAAAGTGGTTTAATGACCCAGACATTTACAGAAAAAGAAGAAAGGGAAGGAGAATCAAAGAATCTCCCAAGTGGGTGGGAAGGTGAAACTCTGGGGAGGTGATTTCTACAAACACAAACTCTTCAACTTGGTCTCTTCCAAACTTTTTGAGAAGAAAGAGTTTGGGGTAAGTCCTCTAAGAAGACAGAAAGAAAGTAACTATTCCAGCAATACAACTGTGTAGTGGGTGAATTCCAGGAATAGAAATATGATAGATGCAGGCAAGAGAAGATAGAAAGATTTTCCAGAGGGCTGCATAGGGTACATATCCCACCTGATGTGAACAACATAATAGCACAGACCTCCTTTGGACAGATGTATCACAGCAGGTTTGAAGTTTTTAGTGGGAGACCCATGGATGGGCCTCAAGAATCTGTGAATGGGTTTAGACTAAATGTGACATTGTCTGCTATTATCAATTTATCTTAATCCAGGCTTTTTGACTTTCTTAAGGATTCCATAAAATGCTAACATTTAATTTAAAAACCAAACAAAATTTTCTGATAACAACAAAAAATGTCTCTATCATGCTTGCAAATACAAAATTAAATCAAATTTAAATGTATCAAGTATATCAATGAATTTATAACCAAACTAAAAGACAATGTAACTAAGTAATATAATTATCTATATGTATATTTTTATCTTTTTTTTGAAAAAAAATTGAGAAAATTTTAACCATGAACCTGATATTATATATAATGTGGGAAAAGACCACAATTCTACATCATTATTATAGCCTAGAAATCTCCACTGCTCTTCTGGAAAAAAAAAAAAAAAAGTTGTAAAACCATGTATATACCAATTAATTATCCTGAGTACAAAGATGACTGGGACTGCTGTAATATGTTCCCATAGGGAGGTCGTGCAAAGAGAAAACACTGGATTTCTGGGTTCGTAGCTTCCATAAACTTGCTCTCCACCTGCGAACATACTATGTGGCCCAATATTAGCACTGCTCCCTTTTTGCTGACTGGCTTCCCTGGTCTGGAGGCTGCTCATCACTGGATCTCCATACCCTTCTTTGCAGTCTACATCTCTGTGCTTCTTGGTAATGGTACTCTCCTCTGCCTCATCAAGGATGACCACAGCCTCCATGAACCCATGTACTATTTCCTCGCCATGCTGGCAGGCACAGATCTGATGGTGACATTGACCACGATGCCTACCGTAATGGGTGTCTTATGGATGAACCACCGGGAGATAAGCCACGGAGCCTGCTTCCTGCAGGCCTACTTCATTCATTCCCTTTCCATTGTGGAATCAGGTGTCTTGCTTGCCATGGCCTATGATCGATTCATTGCCATCTGCACACCTCTGAGGTATAACTGCATTCTTACCAATTCCTGGGTGATGAAGGCAGGATTGGGGGTACTAATGAGAGGATTTTTATCCCTTGTGCCCCCAATCATGCCACTCTACTGGTTCCCATACTGCCGTTCCCATGTTCTTTCCCATGCCTTTTGCCTCCACCAAGATGTCATGAAACTCGCCTGTGCTGATATAACATTTAATCGTGTGTACCCTGTGATTCTTGTTGCTTTGACTTTCTTCCTAGATGCTCTGATTATCCTCTTCTCTTATATTTTAATCCTGAAGATGGTTATGGGCATCACCTCCGGAGAAGAGCGAGCTAAGGCCCTTAACACCTGTGTCTCCCATATTAGCTGTGTTCTGGTATTTTATATTACTGTGATTGGCCTGACTTTTATTCACAGGTTTGGGAAACATGCACCACGTGTGGTCCGCATTACTATGAGCTATGTCTACTTTCTGTTTCCTCCATTCATGAACCCCATTATATATAGTATCAAGACCAAGCAAATTCAGAGAAGCATCCTTCGCCTATTTTCTGCGCATAGTAGGGCTTGAGCTTTTATTTCGCAATCTTAAGCTCTCTGGGAGTTTTTCATTTCCCGTTATTGGAAGAGATGCCTGGTTTTATACTCAGTGTTTTTTCAGAGTTAGTGACATTTTAATTATTACGTAAAACTATAAATTGATGTGAGCAGATATATATTCTAGTATTACATGTGTATTAGAATATATATATTAGAATAGAATATGTATAGAATGTGTTATTAGAGTATATATAATGTATAATATTCTATATATATTCTCTCTATATATATATATGTATATATATATACTGCGTGTATATTCCAATATATGTATTAGAATGAATATTGGAATTGCATAGATAGAATGTTTTATTAGAATATATATATTATACACATATGATATATATTTAAGAGAAAACCCTGGTGATCTTGGGGAAAAGGGATATAGGAAAAAGGTGAGATGGGACATTCCAGATCTTCTATGTGAAGAGAGAAGTACTACTTCAGAAAATGTCAGATAAATGAAGAAACATAGCCTGGATCAAAGACAGTTAATCTGAAGGAAGATGTGCACGTGGAAGTACATTTTCTGTGTTATAAAAAGGAAATCAGAATGATCTATTTCTCCTTTCCCATCTCTATGTTTGAATCTAACTGTACTGGAAATGATGTTGCTCCAAAAGTAAATAAATTTCACTGAGGAAACTTAGCACATGTATAGAGTTCTAGAAAGCTTATACCTGAAGCTTCACTTTCTCTCAGTATATCAGTGGATTTTATTATTAAATGGAAACTGATAAAGATCAAAGGCAAATTAGCAACCCATCAATTTCCTATTAGCCAGTTGAAGCCAGATCCCCTAGCATGCCTTGTTCTCTTCCCATAGCTGCTGAACACTAACATACTAATTTTCCTCTTTCTGGCTTTCTACTTTACCTCCTGATATTTTTCTTTTGTAAAAATTCAGTATAGATTTAGATATCTCTTGTCTCCACCTCCCTTTGCTTGCTTCCCAACATAAAAGAACTCAGGGCTTTTTCACTTGGATGAAAATTTTATGCTAGTCAAGTCAGAAAACCCAGCAAAAGTAATGATATGTACTGATGGAATAGTTTCTTCTCTCTATTTTTTCAAAATCTTGTAAGATTTTATGCTGTTCATTTTTATTTAGAGATGGTTAATTGTCTTTTGCTCATGTTACAGGTAATAGTAATAATCTTATCCATCTACTGTTAGCTCTATGCTACTATGTGGAACTAGACTAGTTACAGCTATGTGACCTAAATATTTCTATATTCTGAAAAGGCTGCTGTTTTTTCCTAAGCTGGTTCTTTTAGTTGGACCCCTTCCCAACCCCTTATTTTTCTTATTCAAAAGCTTATGTACAGAGCCCAGGGAACAATCAGCCCATCTAAATTCAGTCTGCCTCACCTGAGAAACTTTCTATACTGATGTCATATCTAGGGAGTAAGCACTTTAAGAATATTCCAGCAACTTCAACATGGAAAAACCTCACCTGCCATTTTCACTAGAAAAAAACATATAATAATTGCTTCCGGTCTTACACTTTTCATCATCCTTTCCAAAATGCATTATATCTGGAGATTCATTTTCTAGTGAAAAATACTGTTGATAAGACTTACTGTATCATTTATACATTTTTTTCTTTCTTTAAAGATTTTATTTATTTATTTGACAGACAGAGATCACAAGCAGGCAGAGAGGCAGGCAGAGAAACAGGAGAAAGCAGGCTCTCTCTCTATATGGGGCTCTATCTCAGGACCCTGGGATCATGACCCGAGAGGAAGGCAGAGGAATGGAATTTACTTGTTGCATATTCATGTCCACACAGCAGTTTCTGAGAAGGGACAAAAGAATCTAAGTAACACATAGCTTTCAAACATCCTGTTTAGGGTCATAGTATTGGGCAATTACTTACGAATTCTGATTTATGAATAAAAGGTGATAGTCTTAGACCCTTTATAATTTAAACATGATAATGAAGGTATGCAATTTTTCTTTCTTTGCCATTTCCTTTTTGTCTGAAATCTGAAAAATAAAAATATTTTACCCCAGTATTTTTTAATATTTTACTAAAACTCTAAAAGTCTTCTTTTTCTGTCTTATCCTCTTTCCCTTCCTTTATAGGTGGTTTGTGGGCATAAACATGAGGCTGCATGCATGGGGTGTATGTGTGTGTAGGTGTGGGTTTAGTGGGGAGAAATCTCTGGAAATACTCTGTAGCCTTGTGACTCTCTCCAGGTCTCACCTCAATCTTTCTCCATTTGAAAAACAAAGGTATTGTTAGACCTGGTTTTCTCTTTCTCTGTCTTAATTAGTCTTAATTAAGTCTTAATTAGTAGACTGAAAAATTGAGTTGTTCAAGATGTAGAGCTCTTAATACCCCAAAAGTAACTTCCTCACCCTACCTTATAGAATTATACATCCCGTCCGTAAACCATACAAAAAATTAATGTTTTCTATCACTGTTGTTTTATCTTCTCGAAAATGTTGTGTAACAGTATCAGAGTGTGTGTAACTTTTTGAGATTAGTTTCTTTCACTTAGCATAATGCCTTTGAGATTCATCTAAGTTGAGTTTACGAACAGTTCGTTTTTCCTTAACTGTTGAGTAGTATTTCTTATATGGATATTCCATTATTGGAATTTGTTTTCCTCGTGTTTCCTAATAATTTTCTATGGGTTACTATTAGCCTCCAATTATGTTCCATTTTGACCATCCTTTCTCATGTCCATTCCTAAGACAGTTCCCTCAGGCAGAACTCTACCACATCTAAAGTGTAAGTAGGTGTCTTTCCATCTCTCTTCTCATCCACCTATAGAAATCACAAGTGCCTTGGCATCTCTATGTTAGATCTTTCATTCTCCTTTCTTTATTCTCTGTGTATCTTGTGAGTGTTCCCTCAGGAGACATCTTCCCCAACCACTCCCTTTATCTGACTTCTCACTGATGCCCTTGTTGGGTTCACTGGCCCTGCCTCTTCTGATAGCTCACTCAAGTCTCCTAGCATATTTTCAAATGTTATCACTACTGAACAGCTGGATCCAAAAGTATTGTTGACATATGAGGCCAGGGAACAAAATTAGCAAAATGAATTGTAATAGGAAAAGAAGCACAGGTACTACACTTAAGATTAAGATTCAGCTTTATAACTGTAAGTGGAGGGGAGATACAGGTATTTCTCTAAAGTGGCTCAAAGAGCTTAGATGTGGAACCTGGATGCTCACTTGAGTCCAGGGTCTACCAATGATAGAAGAAAATCAATTGTATATTAAGATTTTACTGTTGTTCCTTGATGCCCTGAGAACTTCACACTTTAATCTAATTGGTCGTCATGTAATTTTCATGATAATTCCTGATTGTCAAATGAAGAGACTGAGATGTAAGTAGATTATCTAGGTAGGTTAAATATTGTATCCAAAAATGACACAGTGTGGAACTTAATCAGATATATCTATACAAACACAGATTGTGGTCCAAGTGAGGGGAAAATTTTCCCTCCTTCATGTTCTCAACAGATGAAAACAAATAAAATATTTAGTCAATCAATCATACCTTAAATGGGATCCTGCATATCTGCTGAAGACTTGGTGGGGGGTTAGGTAACTCAAACTATTGCATCTGGGAGATGAGGGAGGTAAGAGGAGAAAGGAGGTTGGCAAATCTGTGTTTATGAGAGTAGATGTAAAATCTACATTGTGTTTCTCTGTGTCAGTGGGCTATATTTATGAATAATATGTGTAAGGAAGTGTCCCTGTTTGCTTATGTGTATTTCAGTCTGTCTGGAAGTGTCTACTACTTTCATTTGGTGGGTATCCATTCCTCTATAACATGCTTGGATATATCTACTTAAATTCCAGTGATAAGTGTGTATCATAATAAATATCTATAATAACTAAGGAATCATCTAATATTGTCAATTCAACAAAATTCATTAAGTGCCTGATATATACCATGTCTTATAGTGAGTACTAGAGAAATAAAGGTGAACAAAATATAGTTCCTAATTAAAGAATTGTGTGGCTTAGTTAGGGAGGAAGACATATAAACACAGAACTGATATATGTAGAAATGACCTATAAGAAAATGTAGCATATTCACCAAGAACCTTTGGGATCATGGAAAAGATGATCAGCTCACATGGCCAGGGGCAGGCAAGAGAGAGTTAACTAAAAGCCTAAGATATTTGTTCTGGACTAAGATACACTTTGAAGTCAGAGAGGCTGCATTTAGCCAATATTATGGAATCTGGTGAGCTTTTGGCACTCATCTCATCCTCACTGCTTCTGAGTAATACCTACTTGCTTTCTCATGAGTTTGATTTTAGTGTCAATACTTCTGTTGCTTTTGAACGTGTGAGGTAATGTTGACCACTCATTACGAGAGTGGCAGAGAGAGTACAGATCACTGGAATCTACGTGCTCCTCTATCTCTCCCATCAACCCTTGCAATCACATTGACCACATGGCCGGTTCTGGCTGAAGGAATTTGAAGAAAATCATTCAAGACACCCAAGCCAGGGGTGTCTTACCATGCTCTCTGTCCTTCCATGTGATGAGAAGTAAAGGACTGTGAGATGGTGAATTCAAAAGCTGGAAAGAGTCTGCATTCCTGTGCTTCTCCGTCTGTGAACACCCAGAAAAACTGACTGATAATTCACCTGAGCAATAAGTAAACCTGAATTGTGTGAGAAACTGCCTAAAATTAGAGAGGCAAATCATGTTTCTGATGCACATTTGTATTTATTTGTGGCTTATTTACTTGCTTTTACTTCAGTTCTGTTTTCTGTTAAATGCCATTTCAAATCCTCACCTCGTGGGCTGAGATAAAGTGATGATCAGTTCCAGACCTCCAAAAATGACAAATATTTTCTTAGTTCACTGTCCCAAATTTGCCCATTTCCTCAAGTTCTCCTAGACTGATGATCATTCATGAATTGTAAAGAATCACTGGATGCTTCTTAAATACATTATTGCAAACTTCTACATCTTACATGTTAACTGTGACCCAGATCTCTCAGTGGAGTTAAGACAAAGCCCTGGGGTTAATAATACATTATATGTTTATAAAAAAAATTAAAAAAAAAAAGACAAAGGTGTTAGTTTCTGCATGGTGACTAACACTGATAGGCTTCTACTTTATCCTCACAGCTTCCCTAGACCTTGCTGCCTGTATCCTGTCCCTTCTGTTATCTCCACCCTGTCCCCCTGGCCAACATCAGGATAGAACCCTTGCCTGATAAGCCCAGGCTCCTCTCCAGGTGGGCTCAGATGGATCTGGTCTTCACTTTCCCACATCCTTCCCAGTCATGGGGAGCCTGTGTTGCAATGCCTCAGGGTTTGGCTTTTATCCTTATGTTCACTTACACTTCCTCTTTGGATTGTCTTTCTGAAATCCTCTACACTGATGGCCCAATCCTTTGATCGCCAGGTGGCTGTCTCCTGCTATGTGTGTTGTGCCTCTGTCTTTGTTCATAGGGCCATCGGCACTAGCGGTTATCGCCATCATTTGTAGTAGGTGCTGCCTGTCCTTTTCTATCCTTCTTACCAAATGGCTTTTTGTCTCTTGTTCCCACCATCCTTCTCATCCCGCTTGCCTGCATCTTGACCTGATCTACTCAGTCTGTACTTTTGGACTAGTCTGGACTAATAACAGATACAGGTTTTGCTAGTGTTGCTTATTATAATAGGGGACCCATTGTCCATTATTTTTTTCTTGTGCACTGATCAATCATTTCACTCTTTGTGAAAAATATCTATAAACTTTCTTAGTTTACTCTGCTATAGCCATTTCAGCTTAGACCAGTGAACACTAGGGTAACTTCTTAGATTTAATGTCCCACAGTGTAGTGGCCCACACTCAGGAGAATCTGTCCTTACTGTGAATATTGAGAATTGGTAATCACAATGGCAAAAAATAGATGATTTCAATCAAAATATTATTTTTTCTTATATTAATGTATTATTTTTGAAGGTTCCTTTTTTATGTTCAATTAGCCATCATTAGTTTTTGATGCAGTGTTCAGCAATTCATCAGTTGTGTAGAACCCAGTGCTCATCACAACAGCTGCCTTCCTTAATACCCATCACTGGTTACCCCTTCCCTCTACCCGCTGCCCTCTGTAACCCTCAGTTTATTTCTGGGAGTCCATTGTCTCTCATGGTTTGTCTCTGTCTCTGATTTTTTCCCATTCACTTTTCCCTCCCTTCCCCTGTTGTCCTCTGCGCTATTCCTTATGTTCCACAAATGAGTGAAACCATATGATAATAGTCGTTTGCTTGACTCACTTCGCTCAGCATAATCCCCTCCATTTCCATCCATGTCAATGCAAATGGCAAGTAGTCATGTACTACGTTCTCTTACACATACCTGGAAGAACAATTTAGAAAAGTAGGCTGCAATTGTTGCTTTGACCACTAGAGGGAAGGAGACAACCATGAAGTTAAGAGCCAAGATAGGTGGAGCTTTATAGGAGGGAAGGGGTCTCTTGATTGAAGGTGGGAGCCCCCACCTTGCAGAGATGGGACCTCTGGGGACTCCTGTCATTTTCCCTTTTTCCGAGTCATATCACCTGAAAAAAACCATTTACACTCCCTTCCCCATATCTAATAGTAAAGCAAGGGAGAGTAAATATCAGCTTGGGTTTTATTCTTTTCAAGAGATAAACAAATATTAAATCTCTTTCACCTCTTTCACCCCCTTTCCTTCACTGCTTCACTCTCACCCACCACCTTCCTCCCTGATTCCAGAAATATTTTGGAAGGACTCACACTTCCTAAAGCTCATTACCTTTAGGGAGAAGAATTCTATTAGAAGGTAGAGTTGGGGTTTCTGGGTGGCTCAGTCCTTTAAGTGCCTGACTTGTTTTTGGCTCAGGTTTTGATCTCAGGGTCACGGGATCTAGCCTCGCATGGGGCTCTCCACTCAGTGCAGAGTCTGCCAAAATTTCTTTCTCCCTCTCCCTCTGCCATGCCCCCCTGTGCTCTCTCTCTCTCTCTCTCTCTCTAATAAATAAATAAATAAATCTTAAAAAGAGAAGGTAAGGTTGCATGAGAACTTTCAATTTTTAGTTTATATGTATCTGTATTGTTGGAGTATTATATAAGATAAAATAATATTCTAGCTATCTAATGTTCAAATATTTCCTTACATAAACTGACTTATATTTTACTCCCTTGGAAAAGGGAGATCAATACTTGTTGTATAATGTATTAATGATTAAATAAGCTCAGGTCAGATTGACACCTAGCCTGTGCTTCAAAATAGATATTAAAAAGTGATGTCATAAAGACAGTATGGTACTGGCACAAAAGCACAGAGATCAATGGAATAGAATAGAGAGCTCAGTAATGGACTCTCAACTCTATGGTCAATTAATTCTTGACAAAGTAGGAAAAAAATACCTAATGGAAAAAAGACAGTCTCTTAATAAAGGTGTTGGGAAAATTGGACAGCAAGAGCAGAAGAATAAAACTAGACCACTTTCTTACACCAGATACTAAAATAAACTAAAAATGGATGAAAGACCTAAACAGGAGGCAGGAATCCATCAAAACGCTAGAGGAGAACACAGGGAGCAAGCTCTTTGACCTTGGCCACAATAACTACCACAAAGGCAAGGGAAACTAACAGAACTTCACCAAGATAAAAAAAAACTTTTGGACAGCAAAGGAAACAGTCAACAACACTAAAAGGTAACCTACAGAATGGGAGAAGATATTTGCAAATGTCAGATAAAGGGCTAGTATCCAAAGGGTATAAAGAACTTATCAAACTCAACATCCCTCCTCAAAAAAAAAAAAAAAAAATAGAGTCAAGAAATGGCAGAAGACATAAACAGACATTTATCCAAAGAAGACATACAAATAGCCAACAGATACATGAAAAAATATTCAACATCACTTGGCATCAGGGAAATACAAATCAAAACCACAATGAAGTGCCACCTCATATCAGTCAGAATGGCTAAAATTAACAAATTAGGAAACAACAGATATTGGAGAGGATGCAGAAAAAGGGAACCCTCCTACACTACTGGTGGGAATGCAAGCTGGTGCAGTCACTCTGGAAAACAGCATGGAGTTTTCTCAAAAAGTTAAAAATAGAGCTACTCTGCAACCCAGCAATTGAACTCTTAGGTATTCATCCAAAGTATACAACTATAATGATTGGAAAAGGGCACATGTGCCCCAATGCTTATAGCAGCAATGTCCACAATAGCCAAACTATTGGAAGAGCCCAGATGTCCATCAACAGATGAATGGATAAAGAAGCAGTGGTACACACACACACACACACACACACACACACACACATACGTGTGTGTATAATTACTCATCTATTAAAAAGAATGAAATTTGGGGGCACCTGGGTGGCTCAGTCAGTTAAGTGTTTGCCTTTGGCTTGGGTCATGATCTCAGGGCTCTGGAATCAAGCCCCGCATTGAACTTCCTGCTCACAAGGGCCTGCTTCTCTCTTTTCCTCTGCCAGCTGCTGCCCTTGTTTGTGCTCTGCTTCTCTCTTCCTCTCTCTCTCTCTGTCAAATAAATAATAAAATCCTTTTTAAAAAGAATGAAATCTTGCCATTTGCAACAATGTGGATGTAACTAGAAGGTATTATGCTAAGTGAAATAAGTCCACCAGAGAAAGATAAATATCACATTATTTCACTCATATGTGGAATTTAAGAAACAAAACAGATAAATATGGGGGAAGGGAAGGAAAAATAAAATGAGAAGAGAGAGGGAGGCAAACCATAATAAGAAACAAACTGAGGGCTGGTTTGATGGGGTAATTGGGTGATGGGCATTAAGGCAGGCATTTGATGTAATAAGCACTGGGTGTTGTATGAAACTGATGAATCACTGAATCCTACCTCTGAAGCTAATAATACAGTATATGTTAATGAAATTGAATTTAAATATTTTTTTTTCAAAAGTGACATTTATAGAGCTCTTAGTTTATGCTAGGCCCTATAGTAAGTCCACTGATTCATTCAATCATTAAGAACTAATTTAAATACTAGAAGGCAGACACTAGTATCTCAATTTCATACTAGAGACCTCCAGACTCATAGAAGTTAATTAAGTTGCTCGATGTCATATAGTTCCAAAGACTGAGATCATACTGTGGTTTGTCTTAGTTTAGATACCATCCTCTTACACATGGCATTATTCTTATATTTAAAAATAAATTATTATTTTTGGGTTATGAGGATATTGAAACACAGAGAAGACAGAGTGTCTTTCCCCCAGACAGTCTCAAATTATGCTAAGAGGTGACAGAGACTTCCAGGCTAGTCTGGGGCCACAGAGGGTGGCAGAGTTGTACTTCTACTTTAGTTCCACCCTCAAACAGACATACAGACACACATAAACACAACCCTGGGCATTTAAATACTACACTCTATCCTTTTCGTTTATATGTGCCTGTCCCAGATGGGATTCCCAGCTTTGTTTATTTCCTCAGTACATAGGTTAGATTCTGATGTTCACAATAGTCAGGGACATCTGGATGGCTCAGTCAGTTACGTATGTGCCTTACGCTCAGGTCATGATCCCAGAGTCCTGGGATGGAGTTCTGAATAGGGCTCCCTGCTCAGTGCAGAGCCTGTTTCTCCCTCTGCTTCTGCCCTTCCCCTGCTTGTGTGTGTGTTCTCTCTCTGCTAACTAAATAAAGGAAGAAAACAGTCAAAAGAGGGGAAAATCAGTTTCTGACCATAACTCACGTTTCACGAATGATTGGACTGAAAGAGTTGAGAAGCGTGTTAATAGGAAAGGAGCACTCATATCTTCTCTTTTCCCTGAATCTAATCCTAGTGTCTTAGCCCTCAGAGCCTCTCTTACTGCAACAGGCCTGGCAGTTATTCACAAGAGCTTTGATAGACCAAGGAGAGAAGAATGCTGACTCCCCAAATAGTTAGTATGCTAACAGCCCCAAACTTCTCAAGTCTTCACTGACCCTGCAGGTAGGCAGGGGTCACTTCTCTGCTAGTTTCAGAGAAAGGGATAGGACTAGCCTGCACTTTTCTCCCCAGGCCATATCGACCACCAGGCAGTGCCGTTTTGGCACTACTAGTTCTTTGCAGAGATTCCTACCTGAGGACAGCTAACCAGCAACTAGAGGGCCTCTGACTATACTCTCTCAACCCAGTCTCCACTGTTGCAAAGATCAAAGCTCCTGTTTGTGATTAAGCTCTTTTTGGTTATAAAATAATTGAATTCTCACCTCCATCCCAGCCCACCGTAGGCATTGGAACATTAGCTCTTTAAATCTACTCCTTATTCTCCTTCAAGCATGGTCAGGAATTGTTCATTAAAATACTCTATGATGCCTTTCCTTGATTTTTTCTCATGTATCAGGAACAGGACTAGGTGCTAACTATCTATTTCTCTATGTATGTATGTCAGAACATTTGGTTAGTTTTATAATGTTTTTATTATAGATCAAAAACCTGAGGTTTAGAGATAATAGCTTTTATTTTCTGCACCCTGAGTGGCTCCCTCTTTTTTTTTTTTTTTGCCATAATGTAATTTTCTAGACACTACCAATTAAAAACTATTGGGAATTTACACAAATACAACGGAGTTCTGAAATTAAGCCAGTTTATGGCGGGGGAGCAATGAAAACCCATACACATTTCTCCCACTGAACCATTGAATCAGGAGAAAGAGAAAAAAAGAAAAGAAAATTTTTCTTTGATTCCTGGCTATTATGCAAACACAGGTTTGTGGACCCGGGAGGAGGCTGTGTGGGGTGGGATGAAGGTCGGATGGGATGGAATACAGTGTGACGGCCTTGCCATCACTTGTAGAGCAAGAGAGCTCTTTGAGCTCACACAAAAGGGGCTGCAGGATGTACATAGACCTCTGAGTGTTGCTTCTTTGCATAGAAGCAAAGAGTATATGGCCTGAGTATATGGACTGTGAAGGCTTTGTCCTCTCTCCCCGGCAGCATCCAGGTCAGAATGACATGGCTTGTCAGCCCCTGTGTTAGGCTGACTCAGTCATGGCAGGGGGCCCTGCCCAGGCTCCGATAGTATTATCTGTAGGGCCAGGGCCCAGGAGGGGCAGCCTCTCCCTTCCAGTCCTGGAGTGGGGTTTGCTTATTTATGTATTTAAATTATATATTTATTTTTAAAAGAAATAGCCAGAAGCCCGCCTAGCCCTGGCTTTGGCATGGAAACTGCTTTAGATGTTTTAGATTCCACCTGTTCCTTCTCCCTGAGTGAGAAAAGGGGCTCAGCGCAAGTCACTGAACAGCATGTCAGTGCTGTTCAGTGCTCAAAGTCAGGAGCTTTGAGTCCTAGCCTAGACATGTACATGGCAAATTAAATCATAGTGAGAAAGCTCTATCCTTCCCTGAGCTTCAGTTTTCTCTTCTGTAAGTAGCAGGCTAGGTAAATAGCCCTTCTTCCAACACAGAATTTCTGCAGATTAAATTCATAAGTTTCCTTAACTTCCAAACCGGGTGTGTCATTGAACCCAATACTGTTCGAGGGGCAGGATGCCCTCAGGGCTTTTCATTCAGCAGTGACACTCTCTTCTTTAACAGGCCCACTGAGTACCAGCTGTGTGTGTGGGCTGGCTCATGTGCGAAGAAGAGAGGATGCCCCTCTTCTACCTGTTCCCATACACCTCTAGGAAAGAACACGACACCCTCCCTACATAGTCATTCCCACTAACCCATTTCAGAGATTCAAACTCTTTGCTGCAGTGATGTCCTAGGCAGAGAAGAGTAGTTGTTAGGAACAAGGGACTCAGGCCAGACTACCAGCTGGGCTACCACGCAGGTAGGCTGGCAACGCAGCATTTGTACTCACTGTATGGCTCAGTTCTTCCATCTGTAAAATGGGGTTTTAACACCTTCATAAGACTGCTGTAACAGAAAGCATATATATGCAAAGAGCTTTAAGTGCTGTCTTATATATGCTAAGTACTCTAAAATGTTTGCTTTTTTAATTGTTTCTAACTAGAATCATTCCTTCTACAGCCAAAGGCCATTTTTATCTGCATATCAGTTCACTTATCACAATAACAATAATTTAATAATTTAAAAACTGACATTAATTGAAGACTTACTTTTGTGCCAGGCATTGTACTTGGAATGGCCCATCATTTAGTTCATTTCTCTGAGGTCAGAAATGCGTAGACCAAGGGGAGAAGTGGTGGCTGTGGTCACTGTTTTCAGGTAAATTGTTGGCTTTGTGAATTCAAGGACTGTGGTTCTCTGGTTCCCAAGATGCCTCCAACACTTGCTATGGTACATGCAATTTGTGTTCACCAAATGTATGAATGCCCCGATATGGAAAAATTACCTTTTGGAATACAGATTTGAGTTATCCTAAGTGACATAGGATGAAAGGATTTTTATTCATGTAAGAACTTTGTAAATATGAAGTCATCTAACAACAACAAGTGCTCAGGGGAATAGACAGAGCCATGGGCCCCTCCCCATGATAGAAAGTTTTTCACCCATGACTACATGGATATGACAGAGGTGTTTCCTGCCCTATGCAGAAGGCTGGTCCTAATGAATTCCTCCATTCACATAGCCTTGTGGAGGCCTATGCTGTTACAGTTTATTCTCCACTCCCCTGTCATATAAACAGTGATGAACACACATGAAAGGAAACTCCCCATACTTCTTGACTGGATGAATCAAATGACCAATTGTATGGGTTGAGGTAAATGGGGAAGCAGAGGAAGAAAGTGTTCTGAATGGACTAAAAGCCCCACAGTGCTCCAGGAGATGGGAATTTAGGGCTTTGTGAAGCCTGGCATAAAAATCAGAAGCCCCAGAGGATAGAAAGAAGACAGAGACGCAGCGTCCACACTAAGCAAGGTTTCTTCATGGGATAGGGAGCTCTCTATCCCAACCTCCAGAGCCCCTCTCTTCACTCTCTCTTATCAGAATCTCCTCACCTCCATCCAGGAGCTGTTTTCCACAGTCTATGCACCTGTTAGCTCAAGGAGTTCCCTATGAAGGGACCCTCTGAGCACCTAGAAGCTCGACAGCAAATTCCTACCCTCAGCATCCAGGAGGCCCTGAATGCAGTTGTTCAGTGTTCCTTCCTTGGCTCATGTCATTGACCTTGACCTCCTCCAACAAAGCCTACTTAGATGGTCCATTTGGTAAGAATAGCTCTCCAAGAAATACTTCTTTTGTTAATTGCCTATCCCCAAGTCCCCCTCTAAATATGGAATCATTGTAAGTAATAAAAGGAATCATGATAACAAACAGAGCAAGAAGGGGAATGAAGCAGAGTTAGGTGATGGAGAGTAGGTAGGAGAGTCATGGGAAAAGAAGGACAGGACTAGTGGGTGACACAATCCATTGTAACTTATTGAGATCTTTTATGTTCTAAAGTTTAATCAAAGAAGTTACTGCTTTGCAGACAGTGTGTCAAATTTCCTTCTATTCTCATATCAACTCTCTAAGGTGATGCAATTATTATCCCTGTTTTTAGATGATGTTTTAAAAAGTTTTAAAAAGTTTTAAAAAGTTAAGGCATTTTCTTGAGGTCAGACATGTACGAGGCAAGGACTCAAGTCAGACTCAATCTACTGTTCATAACCCCTTTGCTGAACTGCTGAAGGCCATGAGATAGATGGGTTCAGGAGAGCAGGGAAATGGCCTGTGGATGAGGGGGAAGGAGGAAGGATGGAGAGTTCAGTGACTATAAATTTGGGAGCAGGAGTCTCTTAGGTTTAGACTTCAGTGAACTTTGACTCAGCAAACTCAAGGTCCCCGTAAGAGCTTTGAGAGCTGGTGTGCAAAATGTGTCTATCAGAGGTTGCAGAGAGGGCAGGATTAGCTTCCAGTTATCAGGGACCAGAAGGGCTACAAGTCTGTGGGCTTAGATAGGTGGACAGCTCAGGTTGGTGCCTCTGGGTGGAGCCCAGGACTCTCAGGGGAGATATACTGCAAGTTTAGGGGCAAGCATGGGATGGGGTAGGGAGGCACAGCATGGCAGCATTTTAAATTCTACTACCACATAAAATTCCCTATCTCTTCAACTAGACACAAATGCCTTGACACTTCTGAGCTTAGTTTTGACATCTATAAAATAAGGGTAATAATGATATCTATCCTATGGGGTTATTATGAAGATTAATAGAGATACGCACCATCTGGACCAGTGCCAGAGATTCAGGCCAGCGCTATGGGTTCCCTAGGAACAGATGTCTCAAAGCAAAAGGGAAGTTCTAGAAAATAACACCAACCACTCGTAAAGATGTAGAGACACTCTCAAAGCCTGATATTTAATTTTTAGCAATGATCCGAGATGTACAACAGAAGCCTACCCCTTTTTCAGTAAGACCATCCTCCCAGACATGGCAGTCCAAGTCCAAGTGCAGAGCTTCACTTTAAGGGATGAATACCTGAAGCCTAAGGACACAGAGGAAACCAGCTGACAGCAACTTTGCAGTTTAAGAAACACTCACTTCACTAGGAGTACATACAACTCAAGATTCTGAAGCATAAAAAGTCCACTAAGAATCTGACCAGAAGTTAAGCAGGAAATAGGTTGATTAAGGGACCAAAAACCAGAGGAGAGACACATAAAAAATATAGAGGACATGTAGACTAGAGCAAAATGAAAAGAGA
Organism: Mustela lutreola; assembly: GCF_030435805.1. Lineage (NCBI taxonomy): Eukaryota > Metazoa > Chordata > Mammalia > Carnivora > Mustelidae > Mustela > Mustela lutreola. The sequence goes on along the minus strand of NC_081290.1, from coordinate 235,315,731 downwards.
ATGGGAATTAATACTTCCCTGAAATCTTTCTCTATGACAGGTGCCATCCTAGGATATTTAAATGGTCTCACTTAGTATGATAGTTATGCAAAATATAGAAAACATATTATAATTCATGTTAATGATAGGTAATATTTCTTGAGCATTTAGTGTATATTAAGATATAATTGAAGTGCCTGATATAGATTAATATAGTTTATCTTTACACCAGTACTCAGAATTGAGTTAATGTCTAATTAAAAGGCACAGACACTTCTCCAATGAAGACATACAAATGGCTATCAGACACATGAAAAAATGTTCAACATCATTAGCCCTCAGGGAGATTCAAATTAAAACCACATTGAGATATCACCTTACACCAGTTAGAATGGCCAAAATTAGCAATACAGGAAACACCATGTGTTGGAGGGGATGTGGAGAAAGGGGAACCCTCTTCCACTGTTGGTGGGAATGCAAGATGGTGCAGCCACTTTGGAGAACAGTGTGGAGATTCCTCAAGAAATTAAAACTAGGGGCACCTGGGTAGCTCAGTGGGTTAAAGCCTCTGCCTTCGGCTCAGGTCATGATCCCAGGGTCCTGGGATCGAGCCTCACATCGGGCTCTCTGCTAGGCAGGGAGCCTGCTTCCCTTCCTCTCTCTCTGCCTATCTCTCTGCCTACTTGTGATCTCTCTCTCTGTCAAATAAATAAATAAAATCTTAAAAAAAAGAAATTAGGGCGCCTGGATGGCTCGGTGGGTTAAGCTGTTGCCTTTGGCCCAGGTCGTGATCTCAGGGTCCTGGGATCGAGTCCCGCATCGGGCTCTCTGCTCAGCAGGGGGCCTGCTTCCCTCTCTCTCTCTCTGCCCGCCTTTCTGCCTACTTGTGATGTCTCTCTGTCAAATAAATAAATAAAATCTTAAAAAAAAAAAAAGAAATTAAAACCAGAGCTTCCCTATGACCCTGCAATTGCACTACTGGGTATTTACCCCAAAGATACAGATGTAGTGAAAAGAAGGGCCATCTGTACCCCAATGTTTATAGCAGCAATGGCCATGGTCACCAAACTGTGGAAAGAACCAAGATGCCCTTCAACGGAGGAATGGATAAGGAAGATGTGGTCCATATACACTATGGAGTATTATGGCTCCATCAGAAAGGATGAATACCCAACTTCTGTAGCAACATGAATGGGACTGGAAGAGATTATGTTGAGTGAAATCAGTCAAGCAGAAAGAGTCAATTATCATATGGTTTCACTTATTTGTGGAGCATAAGAAAAAGCATGGAGGACAAGGGGAGATGGAGAGGAGAAGGGAGTTGAGGGAAATTGGAAGGGAGGGTGAACCATGAGAGACTATGGACTCTGAAAAACCATCTGAGGGTTTTTAAGGGGGGGGTGGGAGGTTGGGGGAACCAGGTGGTGGGTATTAGGGAGGCCACATATTGCATGGAACACTGGGTGTGGTGCATAAACAATGAACTCTGTTACGCTGAAAAGAAATAATTTTTTTTAAAAAAGTAAAATAAAAAAAAGTTAAAAAAAAAAGCACAGAAAGTGTAAGAAAATGTCTTGAAGGTGCTTAGTTAATAAATAAGTAGCCAGTTTGTGATTTTTAACCCAGGTGGTCAGGCCTCTCCTACTGTCTACATTACACTGCCTCTCTCTGGTGTGGGGGATTGACAGACAAAGAGATAAAATAATTGTCCCAACACAAAGGGCCAGTAAGAGATGAGGCTAGCTATCGGCCCATTTCTGCTGCTGTGGAAGACAGTGCCCCTTCCATAGAAGAATACTTACACAGACATTTACTATGGACTCAAGAAATACAAGAGAGTACTCCTGACCCCTGCTTCCCACTTCCACAACTCGGAGATTAGAAAACAGGGTTTAAGCCAAGGCTTTATACCATACGTCCCCAATATGGTTGCATCTCCTTTGGAAAGTTTGAAAGAGAAAAATAAAGAAAAATTTAGAAACAAGTTGAGAATAAAAAGAGGACCTAGTTTGGATTAGAGATTGTCAGATTATAGGTTATAGGTAGATCCCGAGAAAGCTGGACTGTATCTGCCCAAATGACTCTTTGACCCCTTGGCTGAGCTGCAAGTTTGTTAAGGAAGACAGCATTCATGTATTATATTCTTCCATTTCTCCTCAGGCCTAATCCACCGCTTCTCTCTATGCCCTGCAGTAACCTGGAACCTTACAGCCCCAAACAATTCTGTGACATTCTAACTAGAGCCAGGCACTGAGGACACTAAACCATGCTAGGAGTAGTGCTGTGTCGATGAGTTAAGAATACAATGAGACCTTCTGCAGAGTCTGATAAGCATCTTCCCAAATGTTACCAGAGCAAGACCCTGTTCTCTATGTTAACCTCTCCAAAATCAGTTTGGGCTGCCCATTGTTTTTCTCATCTGCAAGCAGGAGAGAAGAACTTTAGTTCTTTAGTCAGCATTAGTCCTTTAGAAATCCCTATAGCATTTGTGTTGGGATAAGCCATCCTGCTTTTTCTCTCTCTCAAAAATCAGCCATCAGTGTTTTGTCACTTAAGGTCTTCCATTACCTGGGGAGACACTCACTGATCCAAGAAAGAGTGTGATGGGGACAGAAAGTAAAGGGAATGGGTGAATGGGAGGATCAGAGAGGGAGAAGGTAGACCAGAAGTTGCAACATGATGACCTATTGTCTAAATATCCCAACAGAATTGTTTGGGGGAGGTCTGAAGAGTGTTTTAAAATAAACTAAATCTGTTGCCAACATCGAAAATCAAGAAATGCCAGAGATAAAGGAAGAAATTACATCCTTTCACTTATATGTAGAATCGAAAAACAGTTGAAAATATAGAAGTAGGGGGTAGAATAGTGGTTACTGGGCTGGGGGAGGGGAAGGAGATGGGGAAATGTTGGACAAAGGGTACAAAGTTGCAGTTACATAAGATGAAGACGGCTGGAAATCTAATGTTCATCATGCTGTATACAGTTAGTGATACAATATTGAATACTGGAAATTTGCTCAGAGTAGATTTCAGGTGTTCTTATAACCCCCCCCCAAAAAAGGTAACTCTGAGGAAAAGATGTTAATTAGCTTCACTGTAGTAATCATTCATTTAATATATACATATCAAATATGAACATATGTACATATCAAATCATCTTATATATACACAATTTTATAATAAATAAATACAATTTTATTTAAAATATGTATAATTTTATTTAAAAATTAAAAAGTAAAAGAAAGGAAGAAAGGAATAAGAAAGAAAGAAAATAGCTTCATAATATCTGTATTTCCAATCATCCTTTGAAAGTAAGATGTGACCTTAATGGTTTAATGTATGTATATACTTTTTATAACATAGAAAATAGTAACTGAGCATCTAGTATGTTCCTATCTCTACACCATGAACTAAATTAATTCTCATAACAGCCTTATGAGCTAGTTGTATTATTATCTTATAGTTCAGAGACATGGAGACATTAAGCAAATTGCCCAAGGCTATCTAAGAAGTAGGAGGTATTGATGTCACTGAGTTCTTCTCAATTCTTCATGGCAACATCTAGCTAAAACATTAACAGTCCTGTTTTTATTAGGGATGACACCTAGTTCCTTTATGTGGTTTCCTGAGCCAAGTAAACTTAAGCTTATGATATAGAACAGAGGAGGAAGGGAGAGACCTTATAATGAGTGATGAAGTCTTCTTTCCTGACCATGCATTACTGGGACTCCTTTCTAAGATGAAATTACTCTGTCTCATTATATTTTAGCTAGTTCCAGGCACTTTGCCTAAACGGAGATGGGGGCAGGCATTCACCATCAAAAAAAAAAAAAAAAAAAAAAAAAAAAAAAATCCATGTTCATCTCTCAAGGCCCATTTTACATCTCCTTAATTTTATAAAATCTTTTAGTCCATTACTTATTCCCTGAAAGGAACCGCACCAAGAAAATCAAAACCCCTACATATATACTCTATTAAGCATAGAAAGCAGTGTAGTATTGTAGTATGTTTAACTATTGTGTCCAACTAGGACTCGTAAAAAGCAAGATGCATGTCTTATTTATAATTAAAGGACTGAAATTAATGTCTAGCACATAGCAGGTACTCCAGAAACATTTACTGGATGGCTGTACTTTCTATAAGCCCAGCCTCCTCCAACCCCTTCTTCCTCCTTGTTTTTCATTAAATAAACCAATTTTTCATTAATTCATATTCCATTTTTGTCTTAGCCTCCACTGCTGCCTTCCCATAGTGCAAACATATACATTTCTGCCAGGGCCCCAGTCTGAGTCAGTGCCTTGGTCCCTATCTTCTTGGTCTGCATAGCCTTCTAGGGTAGGATCTAGCCCCAGGACAGCCATGCTGAGTCATGCTGAGTCATATCGATTCTTAGGGTGTGTAGACAGATGTTTTCAGCCTTGAGTGATGACCGCTATCTGGACCCCCAGCAGGAGGCTTACAAGACAGATGGTAAGAAAAGGAGAAGTTGCTGAGTGACTGCAACTCCACCCCAACCAGCATCATGAAGAAGAAGGGAACCCTGAGGCAGATTGTGACACCTCCTAAAATATGTTCCCTTCTGATTTAAAATATTATTTCTGGTTGTCTCAATAAATGCCATAGAATAAGCAGTCATTAGCCAGCAAATATGAATCTTGCATATTGTCTTTAAAACCTAGAAGTAGGAAAAAATCCCTTATTAGTGCATGCATATGGATTTATAGTTCATAAAAAACATAGCCATTAATCTAAGTCTATCAGAGTTATTTGAAGCACTGGACCTTTGTTAGCAGCATGGTCAAGTAGATTGATGAAAAATGATGTTTCAGAAATGTGGACTGAATGTGTCAGACTTAAGGGGTTACACAATTGGGAAAAAATTTTAAAATGAGAGACAGATCAGTTAATTCCACTGACCCATCAAGAATTTTCAGATGAACATTTGGTTCATTTATGACATTGAACTTCTTGAGGTCTCAAGCTGTGTTGGTTCTAGACATCCAGGGTGCATTACCAGCCCTGGTACGTACTTGGCATAGTTTTTGGTCTTTGTTGGTAAATGAGTGACCCTTTGTCAGTCTACCAGGCTCTGATATGAGCACCCGGAAAGATTTAGTGATGCTTTGTTAAAATCTTCTTCTTGATTCAAGTACAGAAGTAAAGACAGGCAACATGACACATACCTAATGTAAGGGCAGTCATTAAGAAAGGAAATATACCTACAGAATGTGTATGGAGGCAGTAGAACACAAGGTGTATAGTAACTGAGAAAAGGGCTGAAATATGAACCACTTGAGTCAAAACTCATTAAAAAAGTGACAAAAAAATTGGGGCATGGGATTAAAGAGAATAGTATAGTTTGGATGGAGAGACATGCTCAAAAGAGTGGTATTGGACTGAACTTGAAAGTTAACTAAAGCATCAGAGATTCATTCATTATTCACAGTATGAATAAGAAGATGCTGCTTGGTGGTTGGGGACAAAGAGTTTAGGAGTCAGGCATTCTTGGTTTATGTTTTTGGGAATATTAAAGCATCACTTAACTTCATTTATCATACATAACATGGGAGTAGTAATTATACTTAGGTCATTTGTTTCTTTTGATGGCTATGGAATAATACATATAATAAACTACTTAAAAATGTCTGAAACAGGGGCACCAGGGTGGCTCAGTTGGTTAAGCCTTAAACTCTTGGTTTTGATGCAGGTCATGATCTCAGAGTTGTGAGATTGAGCCCCACATTGGGCTCTGTGCTCAGCCAGAATCAGATTCTGCTTGAGATTCTCAAGCCCCTTCTCCTTCTGCCCCTCCCTCCTGCTCATGTATGTGCCCTCTCTCCCTCTAAAATAAATAGGTAAATCTATTTTAAAAATGCCAGAAGCAGATCACATACTGAAGAAATGACCACTATTATTGCTATCATTATTGCTATCATTGTTGGTCCAAGCCAGACAATAGAGTAGGATATAGTGATGCAGAGAGAAATAGCACAGGACCAGAAACTGTGCATAAACCCTTATGGTAATCAGGTAAGTTATGTGAGTAGACTCAGTAGGAAAGAGTCTGCAGATGGATCAGGAGCTTATGAGAAGACATTTTCATTCCACACCAAGGTGTTTCAGTATTACCCTACAGGTGAAGAGTGAGGACATGAGGATTAGAGATTTGAGCCAAAGAATTGGGTCACATCTGTGGAAATGGAAGATAATTTGGGTCACAAAATGAGAGTTGGACAAGAGTCATTTGTTTATTCATTCAGCAAACATTTCCAGAGTGTTTCTCTACAACAGGCTCTGTGTTAGACTCTAGTTTACAAATGTGATTAAATGTAGATGAAGCAATGTCCCTGGGATCAAGGAATTCATCTTTTCTGGTGTGGACCGATAATCGTTCAGATAAACAGATGATTTTTACTGCAAAATAGCAGATGCTGCGATGGAGAAGTAGACATTCTTCCAATTTTTATTGAGGTTAAGAGAGGAGATTAGTAGGTGATTGTAATAGCTGCTGTTAGAAATGATGGGGTTCTGATCCAGAACCAGGAGAAAGAATGAGACCCTGTTTCATCAAGGCCCAAGGAGGGTCTAGTATAGTCTAGTGGAAAATTGGATGAGAATATAGGAACTGGGGGCACCAGCTAGAATTCAGTCTTAGGCAGAAAGTTCAGAGCTCTTGGAAATTCAAGACTTAGAAACAAGGAAGTCCTCAAGACTAAGGATTCTAAGTCAGGCAAAGCTAGTCTTTCTCACAGAAATTATGTGGACTTCAGGCTTTAAAATTTATAAAGAAGTTACTCAACCTGTACATAACTTAGATCCTAAAATTTATCCATCTTAGAATAAATTAATTTTATATTTTCCAAGGAACCAGTGGTATCCCACCCCCACCCCCAACCCCCCAACCACACATGTTTTACGTTTGGGTTCCATTCGGTAGAAAAGAACTCACAGCGTTTTTGTATTTGTTTGTTTATGTTTTATGTGTTTATCTGCCTGTGGATCTCCACATCCTTGAAGAGTGGTTCAGAGTAGGTGGTCAACAAATATTTGTCAGATGACTGGTACAGAGGACATACTATCAGAGAAGGACTCTAAGGATATGGCTTTGGCCAGTTGTGGCAGAAACTACACCACAGTCTGAGGAAATATAGCCCTCGTTTATTCTCTTAGTAAAAGATAGAAATGGGAGGACTTTCTGAGAACTCAACCCCACCACCTTTGTTCTGTGCTCACCACAGGTTTTGACTTGCCCTCTTCTTTTGGTATATAGATCACTGTCTGTGGCTGAATCACCGGATCAAAGTTCTGATCAGTCTTGACCCATCTACCATCTTGACCATCTTTCTCAGGGCAGCCCCAGAACAGCTGGATTTTTAATGAAGGGCTCAGATCAAAGTTCTATACAATTCCCTAGTAGACCTTATTATATAGTTCTTTAGAATCATCAGAGGAATGTGGTTTACAGCAGTGTCTGCAAAGTTGACATTTATTTAGGACATAAACATGGAAGTATAGTAAACCAGAAGAAGAGATCACATGCTTTTTGGGGGCCTGAAAAAGGGAAGATTCCCAAAGATAAAGTGATGGGGAAACAAGTATGATTGTTCCTGATTCTTCCCTGTCTTAGGGAATGTTTTTGGTTCTGGACCCAGCCCAAACTTCCAATAGAGATCTCCCTTTTTGCCTCTGAAAAGTGTTCCTCCTTCCCCAGGCTACCTGTCCAACCCCTGGCCTCTGAGCTCCTTCATACTCTATGATTTCCTCACTGAACTGCAGCAACAGTCTCCTGACTATTATTCCTGCCTACATTGGTCTGTCCCTACCAACACCAGAATTAACTTGCTGACATGGTCCTGCAGTATCTCTCTGAAGCATCAAGGGGAATCAAAATTTTCCTACTGCCTTCAAGGAAATGTCTAAGCTTATCAATCTGAACTATCAGCCTGAAACCTTGTAAGTATATCAGCTTTACTAGGATATAATTCACATACTGATTTATTTGAAATATACAGTTTTGTGATTTTAGTATACTCACAGTTGTATTGCCATCAATACAATAAGTTTTAGAACATTTATTCATCCCCAAAAGAAACTTCATATCCCTTTGAGGTCACATAATTTTTATTATAGTGTATTGTTATAATTGTCCTATTTTATTATTAAATAGAGTTATTGTTGTTAAACTCTTTTATTATTATTATTATTTCTTTTCAGCGTAACAGTATTCATTGTTTTTGCACCACACCCAGTGCTCCATGCAATACGTGCCCTCCCTAATATCCACCACCTGGTTCCCCCAACCTCCCACCCCTTGCCCCTTCAAAACCCTCGGGTTCTCTTTCAGAGTCCATAGTCTCTAATGGTTCATCTCCCTTTCCAATTGCCCTCAACTCCCTTCTCTCCATCTCTCCATGTCCTCCATGCTATTTGTTATGCTCCACAAATAAGTGAAACCATATGATAATTGACTCTCTCTGCTTGACTTATTTCACCAAGCGTAATCTCTTCCAGTCCCATCATGTTGCTACAAAAGTTGGGTATTCATCCTTTCTGATGGAGGCAAAATACTCCATAGTGTATATGGACCAAATCTCTTAAAATGACTAATTTATAAACTTTATCATTAAATATCTACATATAGGGAAAAACAGAGTACATGGGGTCACAACTACCTGCAGTTTCAGACATCCACTGAGGGTCTTGGAACACATCACCGGTTAATAAGGGGGAGGGGCGCACACATACACACACATATGTATGCATATATGCAGATATAATTATAATGAGTACATTAATCATATGCATATGTGTGTGTGTGTACAGTTTATACACACACACACACACACACACACACACTTCATTTATTTTCTTACGACTCTGATACAGGAATTATTATTGTTGCAAATTCTATAGATTAGCTTATGACCTCTCCTTCACTTCATCTGTGCCTACATTGGACTTAGTTTCATTCCTTGAAAATCCTAAGCATCCTCCCACTTCAGAATCTTTATATTTGCAATTATCTATGCCTTAAACATTTCATGATGGTTCTATATGAATTGCTCCCTCATCATCTATTGTTATCTTCTCACGTGTCCTTTTATATAAGAACATTCCTGCCATACTAGTTAAAATAGCAATCGCATTCCACCCTTGTCCCCATTACACTCTGCCCTTCAATCCAGTCTTCTCTTCCTCTGTTCGTTGAGCATCACTGGCATATTCCCCGTGTTCTACTTGTTCAATTGCTTTTGTCTAACTCCTCCCACTATGCCCTCCATGAAAACAAGGACTCTGCTTTTCTCATCTCTGTGTTCTTAACACTTTTGCAGTGTTGAATGAATGGCCAAACACACACACAACTAGAAGTACAAAGAGTATAGACACATACCCACTGCTGTATGTACAAAGCAATTGGTGGAATAGTGCTGGAAGTAGGAAGGACAGCTAGAGCTAGTCAGACCCCAGCAGCCAAGACCTTGATCTGATTCTTGAGTTCCAAGATATGGCCCAGTTGTAGGTTGAGATAGGCTCTTGAATGCTTATTCTGGCCAAAATAAAAGCACACAGACCAAAAGAGAAACCAAGGCGCTTGTTTATTTTTCTGCATTGAGATTTACAACTAGAATACTCATATCTATTGAATAATAAGTCCCTTCCTTACAATAATCAGATAAAAGGAAAGGGAAAAAATTGTGCAAAGGCAGGTAGCTGGATGCAATGATGCCAAGTAGCTCTCTTGCCAATGGGATCAGAAGTGGCTTATTCATCCATTGCCATAGCATGTCTAGTCATGGTGTGGACATGAATGTTATGTGAGGGTCAGAACATCTCTAGACTCTAGACTTAACAAAAGAGATCTTCCTTTTCCTACTCTTTCCTTATTGGTCAACTCTGTAATGTTTGGCATCTTTTCTTTCTACATCAGAATATTTCGTAAGATTATAAATAAGATCTTCTGGCCTGAAAGCCATTCTGTCTCTTTCAAATGATGTTGAGTGTCTCTTTTTGTCACTAAATTTATCTTTCTAATCTCAGGTGAATTTAGAGAATGTGATCTATTCTCCTGGCTTCCTAGGTCTTGCACATTATTTAGTTACTATGGCCTTTATATTCTGACAATACTCAGATATTTGTGACCACACACACACACACACACACACACACACACACACACACATTTTACCCAGAACATATTTATCAGGTACTTCTGAGAAGTTAACCTTGCAGGACCTTCAAACACTAGCCCATAAGCTTTTGCATGTATTGACTTGTGTAGGAACCAAGGATGGGGTCTTTGAAGGCAGTAAGAGAAGTACTCTGGCTTCCACTGTCTTCAGTGTCTTAGTTCCCTCCCTTGCCACAGCTCTGTGTAGTCTTAAGCCCTTATCTATGCCCACAGGTTCTGACTCCACCCAGGTATCACCAGCTCAAGTCACTAGAAGGAGAAAAACAGGGGATCTGCCTGCCTCTGTTGATTAAAAAGAAAACAAAATGAAATAAAAGCCCCTCAAATTCCAGAAGGCAAATGAATTAACAGACTTGAATAAGAATAAGAATAAGAAGAAGAATATGAAGAAGAAGAAGAAGAAGGAGAAGAAGAAGGAGGAGGAGGAGGAGGAGAAGAAAAGGAGGATCAGGAAGAAGAGGAGTTGGAAGAAGAAGAAAGTGGAAGGGGAGGAGGGAGGGGAGAAGGGGATGAAGAGAAACAAAAACAAAACTAAACAAAACCAATCAATCAGTCAAGCAGGGACAGGAAAAGATTGGTGACTTTAGGGCCTGAATCTGCTAGAGTACAGAGAAGTGCTACATTAACTCATTGGTCTTAGGAATCTAGGAGAAATTCCTTTCCCTCACGGATGCCTCAGGGTCCTGGGAACTTGGTTTCAGAAAGAACCCTCCTGGGCTAGAATTAGCAAAGGCTACAAAGTCTTTAGGGGAGGAGCAATCATGGGTTACCCCAACCAGGACTACAAAACAAAGGGTGCTAGTTGCTCATAATTCCTCGTGGTGGATGATCTTGTTAATGGATGGGGTCCAACCATAACCATTACTGCTTCCAGTTAAGCCCTGCTTATTTACCAAACCTCAAATTTAGCCTTTTCCAGAGAGATGGGCATTTTCTATTCCAGAAACATACTATGCCATAGCTTAATACTGAATACCCAAAGTGCTGAAGATAGCATGCCTAAGTTAAAAAAAAAAAAAAATTGTTAAATGTTTTGTAGAATTTCAGAAGTCACCAAGTTGAAGACTTCCCAATCTTTTAGAGGTAGACATGGAAGCTTAGTCTAAAACTGGATCTTTTCCCATTACTTCTGTATACAAGATTCTAAGCCCTGTATATAACTAGAAGAGTCCCATTTGAATCAAGCCTAGGAAGAAATCTGAATATTGGGTTTATGAATGCCTCAGAGGTACTCTACTTGAACATAGTTTATTAAATCTCAGGTCAGAGCCATGGGATAAGGACCAATGGCTAACCCATGGTAGTGCAGTAAACTGAAGGGAAGGAAGATTAGAAAACACTGCCTCTAATAATAGAGTCACTTCTTCACAGCATTTTTTTCTGTTTTTCTTAGTTCATAGAGTATATTGGGCAATATTACTTGCAATAAACAGGGAAAAAAAACCATGAATTCCCTGTTTTTGAAAACAAATCACAAAAACAGATGAAGAAAACTTAAGGTGAGAAAGTATCAAGGAAAGCAAGAAAATAGAGCTACATTTCTGAGGGAATGTGAAATTTATGACTGTCTAAGCTGCCAGAGTCAAGTTGTAACCCTCCAGGTCCATCACATAGAACAGTGTGCAGTAACTGGCTGGTTCTGGCTCTTCAATTCCTCTCCCTCTTGCTTAGTTAACATTCACATACAACTCTGGCTATGCTTTAGCCACGGTGATCTCAGAGGCCAGTCAAACATTGATGCCCATGTCATGAGCTGCCAACTGGGAGAAATCACTCTGAGACCAAAACCCAGCTCTGGTTGACTAACCTACAGTTTGTGAGAGATGGTGTCGAGGAGGCGGCACAGGACTCAGAAAGCAGCCCTATCGCCTGACACCAGTGTGGTCTGTTTTCTCATTCCTTCGGTGAACAGATGTTCATCTGGCTTCCTGCATGTCAGCCACAAGAATCTCCTGCTCCTCATGGTAACCAACTTATTCTAGGTGGATGCAACACCTCGTGGACCTTGATAGATACCATCTTTTTCTGTAATGAGACTTTAAATTTAGATGTGTAATGGAAACAGACTGATAGCCTCCCTAATATAGTGTCCTACACAGCTTTTTATAGCTTCAGTGGTTTATAAACCCTGTCTAAGGTTTTCCACTTTTAAAATTAAAAAAATTAATAGAAAAAACTCATTTGTGGTAAAGAATAATTTTTGGAGCAATTTTTTTTAGATAATGCTATGAAAACCATGTAGTGGGGCCAAAGATGTAGTTTACCTACCAACAGTGTGACTTATATAATACATAAGAAAACCACCTAAAGATATAATATTTGACTCACAGGATTTATACTTGTCATAAGTTAAGTAGCAAGATTTAACATTTTATTTTTCCCTGCTGAAAAGAGGCATCTTAAATTTCATAAAATCCTTCAGAGAGCTTACAAAGGTGCAAAGACTACAGAACGCCTGAGAGGCAGGTTTTAATGTTTATCAAAATTTAGAATTTCTTTGTAAAAATCCTTTTAATTTAAATACCTTAAGACATAACATGTTTTTTAACTTGTTAATTTTTAATTTTATTATTATTCTTTTTTTAATGCTTACTGGTCTACTGTAAAGAATGCAACTCAAAAACAGCCAAAGGGAAGGGGTACATAGGGCAAGATATGGGGATAGGAATGCCACAGAGGTTCTAAGCATCCTCCAGGTGCCCCACCTTCCTAGCAATTTGATCCATTCACCAACTTGGAAGTGCTCCCAACCTGTCTTTTAGTTTAGTGTTTTTTTTTTTTAATATTTAATTTTTTTTATTGTGTTATGTTAGTCTCGATACATCGTTAGTTTTAGTTCCAAGATTCATTGTTTATGTATCATACCCAGTGCTCCATGCAATCCATGCCTTTCTTAATACCCACCACCATGCTCACCCATCCCCCCACCTCCTTCCCCTCTAAAACCCTCAATTTGTTTCTCAGAGTCCATAGTCTCTCATGGTTCATCTCCCCTTTTGATTTCCACCCTTTCGCTTTTCCTTTTTTTCTTCTAATGTCCTCCACATTATTTCTTATGCTCCACAAATAAGTGAAACCATATGATAATTGATATTCTCTGCTTGACTTACTTCACTCAGCATAATCTCCTCCAGTCCTGCCCATGTTGATCCAAAAGTTGAGTACTCATCTTTTTTTTTTTTTAATTTCTTTTCAGTGTTCCAGAATTCATTGTTTATGGACCACACCCAGTCTTCATCCTTCCTGATGGCTGAGTAATATTCCATTGTGTATATGAACTACATCTTCTTTATCCATTAGTCTGTTGAAGGGCATCTCAGCTTTTTCCACAGTTTGGCTATATGTAATAAATACTCGTACTGTTTGCTTTTTCCGATGATTTAATCTTTCTGATCTATCTGGATAACCATTACACTTATCCCTAAACTTTGGGTTTTTCATCCAGGAAAGGGAGATAATAATGATATTTCATAGAAGAAATAAGTAAAATACTTCAAAATGAGCAGCTAAGATAATTTAGCTTGACTAAACAAGCACCTAAGCAGTATGAGACTACATTCAACCAACCTGAATGACCTCAGAATCAGAATTCATAAGCCTCACACTGAGCTACAGATGTGCTACCTTTTAATCTGTAATATATACAGTCTAGCCCAAGGAGGTTTTCCTGACTTTCTTACGAGGAGAAAAGCTAACATGACATGTGAAAGTCACAGCGCATTAAAGACTGGAACTTAATTATGCAATTACAGAATTACAGAATGCTTCTCCTCCAACATTCCTTACCAACATATCAACAGGACGCCAGACTAATAACAGGGGATTACAGTTCAAAAAGTTGAAAGATGCAGACTCTATTTCATGCTGAGCTTTTAGGGAAGCCCAAAGACAAGAGCAGCATCAACAAACAAACAACAAAAGGACACTAGAGGCATTTGAAGTCTCTGGCACCTATGGCTGCAACAAACATTAAACATACTTCAACCTCTAGCCTAATTAACCTGCCAGTTCATTTATTTTTCAGCTTGATCACAAGTTCTGGTTTTAAATAACTGCAGAGTCCTGAGCTGTCTCACTGATTAAAGAAGTATTAGTGGGGCAGAAAATCAAGACAAGAGCTTAGGGAAATCTCCCCAAAGTAGCCAGTTTCCCCTGAAATCAGAGAGAAATGGACAGAGAGAAGGTTCCGGGGAAGCACAGGACGTAAATTTATTCTTTCTGTTCTCTCTGTGAAATTGCCCTCAGGAATTGTACTTTGGGATTGAGGTCTTAGTCCTATTGGAAATCCTTTGTTACCCTGTTCAGCTTCCTGAAATAACCACACATGTGTTTTGTCTCCTTTGGAAAACTAAGAACCAGAGGCTTGGTTTTAATCCACTCAAATGAGTTATAACTGGCTGAGATGCTGTGTCAGCAACTACATTTTTTTCTTCTTGACTCTGTTTTTGTCCCTGTCACCATCTTTAACTCAAGTATTAAAACTGTTTTGACTCAAACTCTTTCCCTGCCTTGGGCTTAGCTCCTCTCTACAGGTCTTTCTTGGAGAAGAAGAAAGGGAGAGACGGATGTTATCTTGGAGGATCAAGTCAGGGGGAAAAAGGGTGAAAAGGAGAATGGAAGCAAAATTGTGTTGAGGGCAGAGAAGGAGCCAACAATGGAAGGCTGTCTCAGGAACCAAGACACGTTATCACAAGTTCAGTGTACATTCCTCATTGATGACCCTTTCCTGACATGACTCCACCCCTGAGGGACACAGCTCAGTCTTGACCAATGACTTCAAAGAACTAGGAGGAACAAGGGGCCAGAAGGTCAGTCGTAAAGAATAAAAGGTGGCAGCTTCCAGCAACAGCACATACCTGCTTCTCTCTCTGACCACCTGTACGCTCCCAGACCTGACATCATGGTGCATTTTAGTGCTGAGGAGAAGGCTGCTATCACTGGCCTGTGGGGCAAGGTGCATGTGGAAGAGGCTGGAGGCGAGGCCCTGGGCAGGTAGGCACTGGGTTTCAATGCATGGGAAAGGGTGGTGAATATGAGCCTGGCCGATTGATTGTGAAATTCCTCAAGATTTTTGAAAGTCTCTAATTTCCCATCACATAGGCTCCTGGTTGTTTACCCCTGGACCCAGAGGTTCTTTGACAACTTTGGCAACCTGTCCTCTGCCTCTGCCATTATGGGTAACCCCAAGGTCAAGGCCCATGGCAAGAAGGTGCTGACTTCTTTTGGAGAAGCTATTAAGAACATGGACAATCTCAAGGGCTCCCTTGCTAAGCTGAGTGAGCTGCACTGTGACAAGCTACACGTGGATCCTGAGAACTTTAGGGTGAGTCAGGAAGTGTTCATGTGCTCTTGTATTATTTTTCACTTTGATATAGTAAAGCAAGTCAAGTCTTTGATTGGAATGACTAACAAAAAATTCAGAAATTATGGGTCTAAGTGTTAGAAGGACAGACCTTCAATGGGCATAACCAGAACCACCTTGATTCAAGACTAGTGCAATAAAGGGCTATTAGCAGCCAGAGTTTGCTTAAAACTTTTCAAGAACTTTTGTCTGAATTGGTAGTGTTCATCCTAGAGAATAACATCAGAGAATAGCAGACTTGTTCAAGGAGCAATGGAATTTGGTGTTTGGTAGATAAAGGCCCCATCTCAAGAAAGGAGACATGTCTTACTTTATGTGGGTGCTGATGACAAAAGTTTAGGGAAAGATTTGGGGAGGGAAGTTTTAGACAGACTGTCTCAAAGAAATATACAACAGGTTCTCTAAAATATATTAAATTACCTGTCAACATTGTTACCAAATGGAGGCTTGTTCCTGTAATGATTGGAGGCTTTAAATAAACTCAGTCTGGGAACCCATGCATCCCTAAAATCCCATTATTACAGGAATTAGCCAAT
Source organism: Mustela lutreola (assembly GCF_030435805.1). Classification (NCBI taxonomy): domain Eukaryota; kingdom Metazoa; phylum Chordata; class Mammalia; order Carnivora; family Mustelidae; genus Mustela; species Mustela lutreola. The sequence goes on along the minus strand of NC_081290.1, from coordinate 235,299,665 downwards.
TGGTAGATAAGAGAGGGAGGGAGAGAGAGATATAAATAAAAATGGTGGCGTGGGAGAGAGGATGGGAATCTAGGGAGGCAAGGAGTTGAATGGAAAGCTCACACTCGTTACATTGAATTTAGGAACTAGCTCATCTGGACTTTTTGTAGGCACACCCCTTGGAGCAGTTTACGGTGTGGGGTTGGCAGGGAATGTAGATATTAAGCCATTTTTTATGTAATTGTTTTCAAGAACTTCTACTCAACATGCCTATTTGTCATTTGTCTTTCACTTAACAGCTCCTGGGCAACGTACTGGTGATCATTCTGGCTTCTCATTTTGGCAAGGAGTTCACCCCTGAGGTGCAGGCTGCTTGGCAGAAGCTGGTGGCTGGTGTTGCCACTGCTCTGGCCCACAAGTACCATTGAGTCCTCTTTCCAGTTCAGCAGTACCCTTCTGTGCCCCCAGTGTTCTCCTGCATATGGGGATTCGGGTTTGGCCTTGAAAGCACAGCTTCCATTTAATAAAGCTCATTCTATTCCATAATCAGAAATTAATGTTATGTCTTCTCCATCTTTCACTCTTGTGTTAAAGGAGAGAAATTTCATTGGCTGAGGGGTGGGAGGAGACAGAAGAAATAAGAGCTCCTTTGGGAAGACAGACATTATGGGAGAATTCTAGAGGATCTGGGTGGATGCTAGAATTCAGAAGAAGTTTTCTGGGTTGGGGGGAGGGTTAGTCAAATGTCAGGAACTTACAGAACAGTGTGGCAAAAAGTTACTGTAGATGGGGAAGGAAGGAGGTGCTAAGCATTACCTCAGATTTGTGGTACATGTCTCAGCTTTAAAACCGTTGCAGGGACCTAAGGTCTAGGCTAGAGTTACTTTTTCAATTTGCTTTAATGTACATACTGAATGAGCTAACTTACCATATATTTTGTGAGGCTGAATTGGGCATAAGAGGATGAGTTGAGGGATGGCTGGGAGCTTTCCAGAAAATTTCCATGAACCAACAACAACCTCTTATTTCTCAAAGGATTCTGTGGTGTCAAGGAGGAGCCAAGGCTAAGACACATGAAATCATTGCATTTTATTTTATAATAAAATGTAACATGCTGAAAATAAAGTCGGAGTTAGGATATTGTGTGAATTTGTGATAGGGGAGAATGGCCAAGACTTCACATAGCAGATGAGATTCTGATAAAGGCTCCTAGTTTAAAACCAGTAAGTTAGGGCTTGGTGACTTGCAGGAGAATTGCTTTCTGGAAAAAAAGGCAACAGTGAGACATCGGTAGAGCATTAGGAAAGACAAGATAATGTATAGGCCAAAATAAAAACTATTATTATGCTTTTGGCAAGAGTAAACAATAAATATCCTTAGAACTATAGTAACTCAAGGAATGGTAGGTGGTGGTCGGGGGGAAGTAATCAACTTAATTCACACAAAATGAAATTAAAATTGCAGAGACTAAATCAGAGCAACGGACATAATGGCCTAAACACAAGAAAAGTAGTGACAGCTGCAAAAAATGTGAAGGGTGACCAGAAATAGAGTGAGAAAAAGATGACATCTGACTGTGGATGACAAAAAAGGAGCTGGTAGTCGATAACTGAAATCTCCCAGCCTGAGGGTGGGAAGGGGGAGGGGCAAAATCTAACAAGAGGCACTGCACTGACTTGGGGACACTTGTGAGGAAATGCATGAACGGAATTACTTTTGAGGGAGTCATTGCTAGGTTGCTTAGGGAATCCTGACCTCTAGGCCTTGAGTCAAATTTTTACATCAAGGCTCGAGACCTTCATATTTTACAAGTTAGTGTGCCATATCGTGGCAAATTTAGCTCTCAGGCACTTCATTGCCCCCATGCATTGATCAGAATTTGTCCTGTGAACTATCTTCTGATTTGGGCTTATGTTTCACAGTTATGATAGGCAAATGATTACTTAGTTGCAGGTTGTCAACAGCACTGGTCCCTGAGCCCTGCAGCCTCTCTTTATGCCCCTCAGCAAAGGAAACAGAAGCTGTTCCTGGTGCTACACCTTTTACTCAGTCTGTGAGTCAGTCTGTGTCTCAGTCAATAACAAACATGCATTTTTAATTGATCAGTCTCATTTCCTCTTTCTCGCCTTTAACTCTTACTATGTCTGTCACACCTGTCAAGGATGGTGATGATGGAGTAGTGGACAGAAGATATATGTTCTTTATCCCTTAGGGGTCTAGATTTCAATTTCAATGTTACCAGTTTAAGACCATTTAAATGGTAACAACTTCATAATTGACACACACATGTGCATATGCACACCCAGATACAGGTCTGGGTGACTCAGCTTAATTTTTTTTTTAAAGATTTATATGTTTATTTCACAGAGAGAGTGAGCACAGGAGGGAGGGGTGGAAGGAGAGGGAAAGAGAATTCCAAGCGGACTCCTCACTGAGTGCAGAGCTCTACACAGGGCTCAGTCTCAATGTCCTGAGATCATGACCTGAGCTGAAACCAAGGGTCAGATCTTAACTAGCTGAGGCATCCAGGAGCTCCTCAGACTTTAAATAGATGAAAAAAAGACTTACTTATTGATAGACAATACGAACCATGTGAGCAAAATAATATCATGATGTCCAGGACATTCTTGGAGATTTAGAGGTGATGTCATTACCAGGATGAAAACCTTATAGTGTCTCCTCACTCTCTACCATTGAAGACAAATCCCACGTTATTAGGTTTCTGCTTCCTGTAGCACTATTTCCTGCCTGTCCTATCCACGTGGAATTCTCAAAGAAGATGGCTTCAGTCTGATTAGAAATGAAGAGACGTGAAACAGCAAGGGAGGATAGATCTAATTCATGCCAGAGACAACTCCCTGAATCTGAAGCCCATGCCATGGAATCTTCTGCTACTCTGTGCACGGAACACATGCTAGCACCCTTCCCCCCTAACCTCTCAAACACCTGTATTTCTTGAGACAAATTGGTAGATATATGAAATCTGCCAGACAGTTGTCTGTTGACTCTGAGGGAGTAACTTTTGCTTCAGTAAGTGTGCTGACTATTAAATGGATTAAAAAACAGTGGAGGCACACCCAACCCTGCCCTAATTTACTTATTTTGCTTCCCTGTGATGTTGGATAGAGGCATTATTACTATTTTGAGAAATATTAAATTGTGTGTCCTATGTAATCCTTTTTTAAATTTTAAAATTTATTTTTTAATTTAAATTCTATTAGTCAATATACAGTACAATCTTAAATGATTGGAGAACAAAGAAGGGCTGTGGCTTCCTCCCTATAAAACTGGCTGAATAACAGAGTGATACATTGTCACAAACTCCTCACTCAATGCCTAAGACATTTACAATTCGTCCTTTTTTATTATTATTATGTTATGTTAGTCACTGTACAATACATAATTAGTTTTTGATGTAGTGTTCCAGGATTCATTGTGTATAACACCCAGTGCTTCATGCAATACATACTCTCCTTAATACACATCACCGGGCTAACCCATCTCTCCACCCCCCCTCCCCTCTAAAACCCTCAGTTTCTTTCTTGGAGTCCATAGTCTCTCATGATTTTCTCCCCATCCAGTTTCTCCCAATTCACTTTTCCTTTCCTTCTCCTAATATCTTCCATGTTATTCCTTATGTTCCACAAGTAAGTGAAACCTTATGATAGTTGACTTTCTCTGCTTGAATTATTTCACTCAGCATAATCTCTAGTCCCTTCCATGCTGATGCAAAAACTGGGTATTCATCCTTTCTGATGGCTGAGTAATATTCCACTGTGTATATGTATCACATCAGAGTATGAACTCTGATTCTGTCACACTGGAAGTATGCCCTGTCAAAAACTGCAGTGAATTGGAGATAAAATGATCTAAAGTATAGTAATGGAACCGCTATGACTATAGAGACCATTAGTCAGTGAAAAAGAATCTTTTACCCTTCAGAGTTTGTTTGTTTGACACAGAGAGAGAGCAAGAGAACATAAGCAGGGTGACCTGCAGAGGGAGAGGGAGATGCAGACTCCTTGCTGAGCAGGGAGCTCAATGCAGAGTTTGATCCCAGGACCCCCAGATCATGACCCAAGCCAAAGACAGATGCTTAAATGACTGAGCCACCCAGGTGCCCCTAGACCTGTTTTACAACACATGAGTGAAAGCAAAGGATGTGCTTCCTGATGTAATTCTCAGACTAAAACCAACAGAAAAGTGGACCCAGCATTTATGAGAATTGGCTCTTTAAAAATCAACATGACCTGCCAGTGAATCTTCTACCACTGTTTTCACTGAGAGGAAGAGCTACACCAAACCAAAACCCTGGGCCCCCAGCCAGAACACACTCTTGTGCTGTGGAAAATATACATAGTCAGATGTAGACACAAATACAGAGGTAAACCATTTTTCCCAGACAAGCAGACATGTTTTACTTTAAATGGGCACATAGATAATAAGATGCATAGTTCTATATTTTATTACCTAATACTATTCTATTCTTGCAATCAAACTGGTGCTTTATGGGAAACATTTCTCTCTGACAATGTGGGCAATAGTGACCATGGGCCAGATCTGACCCACAGAAGATCTACTCAAGTTCAATAGTTCACTATGCCTGTGGCAGTCACTGCTAACTGAGGGAGACTTACACTGAAACCATCACAGCTCCTGTACTGGTAGCCAAAGAAATCCTAAATCTCTGAACTTTCCGGATTCTTACCCATGCTTCAGCTTTCATTGAAGGACATGTCTGGGAGAGTGACAAGAATTTCAGGGAAGACTGGCAAAGAGCACTGAAATTTTCCTTTGTGGAGTGGACAAAGAGTAGCTAAAAGAAAAGGTGAATAAAGAAATTTGTCATAACTGAGTTGAACAGGGGACAGCACATACAAGGCCAAGGAGAAATATCTATGTAGGTGTATGTTGGCTCTATATAAAGAAGGAACCTAGGGATCATGAATATAATGCTAAGGTTATTCATATACTGGCTGGATATTTGTACAAAATTGTTCCCAGAGACCCATTTCAACCTTACACCTTATAAATCCTGAAGTGGGGCAGAGTGTCTCTGAGAGGGAAATGACAAGAACATGGGGCTTAGAGTGTACATGGAAAGAAAGCTGTGAATTTTTGTTTTTGGGCTCACAAAATCTGTGGAAAGTTATTGGTGGTGAGAAGAAAGAAAAAGTGAAATCACGATCACATATTAGTCTTGGAAGAACACTCTTGTGTTTAGTGACCAAGCAAGATGCCAAACATGAAGGAACCTGACATTGGCCATGGTTGTTCTGAATGGAAGTTGGGTAGCCAGGAACCTGGAGGCCCACCCGGAACTCTATTCATTGTAGGTATCTATTACCTCTTGCCGCCTCCACAGCTCCTGGGAAACATTCTCTTGAATGTTTTGCCAGACCATTTTGGAGAGGAATTCACCCCCTTAGGTGCAGGCTCCCTGGCAGAAGATGGTGACTGGAGCAGCTAAGGCCCTGGCCCACCGAGATCTGGTAGCGTCAAGTCACCAGGAACAGCTTTGATTTTCAAATAATAGCAATGGCAGTGGTGGTACTAATAGCAGTAACAACAATAATAAGGGTAATAATAGTATTCTGCTAAGGAATTCTTCAGTAATTGCCTTCAGTTCTACTTTTCCATTGCTTCTATACTTGTGAGAACCCCAGGAATTATATGTTGAACTGTTTGTGTATGTGTGTGTGTTTACACCATTTCCCCATTCAATTTTTGTATGAAGTAAAGATTTTGGAAAGAAAATAAAAAACAACAGGACAATGGAAGGCATGTGTGCCTGGGACATATACCTGGAGAGAACATACACTTGTGGGCTCTTCAGGTTAAAGCTGAAGACATGGGGGGGTGGTGTCAAGAGAGAGGATGGTGTCGTGGGACAAGAAGTCCTCCAAACCAGATGATTATATGGGCCTTGGTGAAGAATCCAGCGAAGATATAGGATCTGGATGGAGGTCGAGTACCAGTGTGGGGCTTCTCGAAGGAAAATTAACCCAAGTCTTAAAATGGCAAGGTCTAGGCAAGGACTGTAATTCTGTTCTCCTGATAAGAGAGAAGAATTTTCTAAAAGCTGCTTGTTTGTCACAAGACCTTGTGAGGATAGATTAGGGGTGGGAGGGGTTGGAGATCCAAGCAAGGGATGACTCTTTTTGAAATGAACTCCAAAGAACTAGCCTTGGGCTCTATGGAAGAATTTTATGGTTTAAGTGGTCAGAGCTGCTGAGGAATGTTTACATGCCATCAAGAGAGACCATGTCCCAGAGGGCAGATTTGCTGCAGTATTTAGAGAAGGGGCATCCCTATAAAGTGCTCAGAGAGGAGGAGATTTGGGTGGGGAAGATGGACGAGGAGAGGCTGAGAAGGCATCCCAGTGCAGCAGATGAACTCCACAAGATCAAAAGGAAAATGAAAGAAATTGCATAGAGCAGTTGGGGAAGATAGATCACAGGAATATTGGTAGGGCTGGAGGTTAACTCGGGATTATAAGCAAGGCTGTAATGTGTTGAACAGGGCAGTTAGGAGATTAGCCTGGCTGTGGGTGTTGAGTAGATTAGGGATCATGCTGATGCCACATTTACAAATCTCTACTGGTTACCCATGCCTTAGTGTAAGATACCCACTCTACCTTCATGTGCCCAAACAGTGAGGCCCCAGGCCAATCTCTCCAACTCTGTTCCCTCCTACTCTTCTCCTAAACATCTCTCTTGGACCATGTCATGACTTTCTCTAAAGAAAATGTCAGATTTGTTTTTTCTTTCTTTCTTTTTCCTTTTCTCTCCAGTCTCTAGTTTTGCACCTGCCCTTTCCTGCTTCTGGGAACTTATTTCATCAAATGACTTATGCCTGGCTCCATCTTGTCTTTGAGGTCTCTCTTCAAGTGTAACTTCCTTTAGGACTTCTATCCTTCTATATTTTTTTTCCCTCTAATCCCTTGCTACCACATCATCAGATGCATTTTTTTTCTTGTCATGTAACACCCGTCTGAGATTCTCTTCCTCATCGATTTAATTATTAGTGTTGGTCACCCCCGCCCCTAGAATGTGAGCATGACAACACTATATATGCTGTTTGTTTTTCCAAGATTCCCAGTTTTTAGAAGAATGCATGGCATGATTGGCTTCAGTAGATATTCATTTTCTTATTTTTTTACCTTTTTTTTTCCTTTTTTCTTTTTGAGAGGGAGAGAGAGCGCATGAGCCTGGGAAGAGAGGCAGCAGAAGAGGGAGAAGCAGGCTCCCAGCTGAGCAGGAATCCTGATGTATGGCTCAGTCCCAGGACCCTGGCATCATGACCTGAGCCAAAGGCAGACAGACACTTAACCAACTGAGCCACCCAGGTGCCCTGATATGTGTTTTTTAAATATGTGATGAATGACTGTTAAACTGTTAGATGACCATGATGATGAGCTTGCACTGATGTGATAAGTCTCCAGACAACAGTTGGAACAGTGAGCATGGAGGTCAAGTGAAAGTGTGGAACAGCCATGAAGGAGAGGAATCAAAAAGTCTTGGAAAGTATTGTCTAGAGAAGATGAGAGAAAGGCAGGAGTGGAGATAATTGTTGCAATCACTATCTGGTTTGCTGGGAAGATGGAAGGCTGTTTGCTAACATTCAAATTGCAAATGTCCCTGACTCTGAGAGGTTGCAGTGTGAACACACAAGGGAGACGAGCACCAATGCCGTCAGAGTATGGACCCTGAGCCGTTCCCTCAGACCATGCCCACAGCTGAAAGGAAGTGGGATTGCTGGCTGTGGTCAAAGTTTCCTCGCTTTTCTTTCCTTTCATTTACTTACTCTCTTGAATAAATCTTTTGGGGATTGAATCACACTTTTTTTTAAAGATTTTATTTATTTATTTGACAGACAGAGATCACAAGCAGGCAGAGAGGCAGGCAGAGAGAGAGGAGGAAGCAGGCTCCCTACTGAGCAGAGAGCCTGATGTGGGGCTCCATCCCAGGACCCTGAGACCATGACCTGAGCCGAAGGCAGAGGCTTTAACCCACTGAACCACCCAGGCACTCTCCCACGTTTTTTTTCTTTTTTAATATTTCTGTATCTAGTGTTCACATCATCACAGCTTGGGTCTGAGAGCTCATTGATCATCAAGTCTGTCATGGTAAACTAGATTCTGGCACCTTAGCAATTCTTATCCATATTTTTTGTTGTTGTTGTTTTATTTTGTTTTTCTCCATTTTATTCTTTTGATCATTCTGCTACTTTTAAAATATATTTTTCAAAGACATTTCTCCAAATGCTGTAATTCAATTAGCTCTTTATGAATGACAGAGGTTGTGATAATAAAAATTCTGCATCTTAGAGGCCCCACAGTAAACTACCAAGCATAGTAATGGCAGAACAATCCACATTTTAAATGTTTTTTTTCCAAGATGAATTGATAAAAGTTTTCACTATCTCAAAGGATTTCTTTTCTTTTCTTTTCTTTTTTTTTTTAAAGATTTTATTTATTTATTTGTCAGAGAGAGAGTGAGCGAGAGCGAGCATAGGCAGACAGAATGGCAGGCAGAGTCAGAGGGAGAAGCAGGCTCCCTGCGGAGGGCAAGGAGCCCGATGTGGGACTCGATCCCAGGACCCTGGGATCATGACCTGAGCCGAAGGCAGCTGCTTAACCAACTGAGCCACCCAGGCGTCCCAAGGATTTCTTTTCTAATAGCAGAAATGCAACATTAATTTATTGAGTTGAACTCTTTAAATTTTAGTGTACCTTTGTAAATATACAGGGAGATTATCTCTTAAACTGTTTTTTTTTCCCTTTCCTTTTCTTTCTTTCTTTTTTTTTTTTTCTTTTTTCTGTGTGTGTGTGTGTGTGTGTGTGTGTGTGAGAGAGAGAGAGAGAGAGAGAGAGATTGGTGAGAAACAAATCAACCAGCTTCCTGGAGCTCAAAATGTGAGAGTAATAAACTCTGAAAGAAAAAAAAAAAGATAAATAAGTCAGTCCCTCTCTCCTCAGAAGTGTGCCTTGTTTAGACCAATGAATGCTTGTTTGAGATGCACTATGCCAAAGTACCTTAAGTGACAGGGGCAGTAGTGTGTGGAATTCTATCAGTGAAGATCACTTCTGCCTCATTACATATGAGGAATAGTTAAGCACAACAAGGCAGTGGATCCAGCATATGCCAAAGACAGCTGCCTTAATCAATCGCTATTGCCACAGAGCCTAATATTCTCTCCATTGAAAACACAGTTCTTCCCAATACTCAACTGTGCATTTTCTGACACAAGAAGTGAATACATGGTATTGGCCAGACACAGTGCTATATAGTCAGAGTGGAAAAAAAAGGTACTCAAACAAGTACATGCATTTTAATAGAACTCAGCCATAATCGTGTAATACTAGTTCTCTAAATTACCAGTTTTTACCTGCCCTGTTTCTGAACTGATGCTACATTGGAGTCTTTTCTTCTTACAAAAACTATAAAAGTATGAGCCCCATCTAAGTTTTAGAAAAAATGGTGACCAGGAAAAGCTGTGGCTTCTTTTATATCCAAGATGAATGACTGAATGATATCTTGTAAACATCTGACATAATGCCCAACAGATTTATAATTCTTACCCCTCTTAATTCTAGTCATGCCTCATGGTCAGCCCACAAGGTCACCTCAGGGATAACGGGGTTGGGAGCTTGAGATAGGAGATGCCTAGTAGACGGTGGGGAAAGGACAGAAGAATCCCCCTGATAGAGCCTTCCAATGTTATCAGAGACCCAGATGTCCATCCTGCTGACCCTCCCTTGTCCAAACCCCACCCCTGGTGGTGACAACCCACTGTTGACCAATGGTCTCATTTCATTGGGAGAAGCAAGGGCTTGGAAACAAGAAATGAGGAATAAAAGGCACACAGAGAAGTAACACCTCAGACTCACTTCTGGCACATTACTGGTCACCAGTAAGCTCCCAGACACCATGGTGCTCTTTACTGCTGAGGAGAAGGCTGCTGTTGCTAGCCTGTGGGCCAGGGTGAATGTGGAGTTGGTTGGAGGCGAGGTGCTGGGAAGGTAGGCACTGGAGGGGGAAAGTAAGGCAGAAAGTATTCCTGGAGGGGTATTGGTCAGTTTTCTTACCTACTCTGACTTCCCATCTTGTTTGTGACTATGAACATCCCATAGGCTCCTGGTTGTTTATCCATGGACCCAGAGGTTCTTCGACAGTTTTGGCAACTTGTCCTCTGAGTCTGCAATAATGGGCAACCCCAAGGTCAAGGCCCATGGCAAGAAAGTGCTGACCTCCTTTGGAAATGCTGTTAAACATATGGATGACCTCAAGGACACCTTTGCTGAGCTGAGTGAGCTGCACTGTGACAAGCTGCATGTGGATCCTGAGAACTTCAAGGTAAGGTCTGGGCATGCCTGTGCTTTGTTCTTTCATCCTAGATATTTACAGTGTAGATATGTTATAAAACACAGGTAGATAAGTCTGATCCATAAGAGCATTTCTTTGGGACATTATATTTCAAGGAAAGGCTTGATTTGGGTAGTTAGGTTGTTCCAAAGATCATAGGTAAGGCCAAGCAGGGTAATTATTGTGACCAGTGGAGGCCACTGGTCATCTTATATTTCTGAAAAAAATACATGTGTGAAGAACACTGGCCAAAATTGAGTTAAATGTTTTTGGCCGGGAGAATACAATTCCAGCAAGATTATCTTACTTTTGGTAACTGAAGTTTTCTCTAAAAATGATGAATACATTTCTAAATGATTCTTGAGTTTAGAACCAGGACTAAGCAAGACAAAATAAGATTAATCTTTTCAATGGACAATTCTGTCCCCTGCCCCTTTTAGCAGTGATGAAATGCTCTTGTATACATGGTTTAAGATTCTTTGTCACGGGAGGGTCCAAACAATTTGAATGAATATATTATCTGGGGACTAAGACTATCTATAGTAAGGCTCCTTTCAATCCTCTATTCCTACTTTTAAAAAAGACAGAGTTTCTAGAAAAGAGAAGCCATCCATGGCAATGTTTTGGGCTCAGAAGTTGAGCGCAAATGAGAGAAAGATAGATCACGATGGGTGGTACAGGGCTGGGAGTCATATTGATGCCAATGTCCGGCATATCATGGTATACATTTGTGGGATCAGGGTCTTGAAAGTTGCTCAGTCTTTTATCAGGAAGGAAATCAATGTGGCCAGCTTGAAGCTTTCTGTTCACTAGGCACTATTTTATTTTTATCCTACTCTTTCCCCAGCTTCTAGGCAACATGATACTGATTGTCTTGGCAACCCACTTCAGCAAGGAGTTTACCCCCCAGATGCAGGCTGCTTGGCAGAAACTGACAACAGCTGTGGCTAATGCTCTTGCCCACAAGTACCACTGAAGCGCCAATCCAACTACTTCAGTGCCTACTGGAGGGCCTGAGTTTCAAGAGTCTGTCTCTCAAAGACAGGCACAGTGCCCTGCCTCCAGACTTACCTGCTATATGATAAAACTAAAATAAAAATTGTGCTCTGTAATGAATTTCTTTGTCTTCTCTCTCTGTCTTTACCTTTTATGTTGATTCAACAAAGGAAAGCACTTCTTTAGGGAGGGGGTTATTTGGGGAAATAGAAGATTCTGCAGATTTGAGTGGTTTCAAGGGGCAGTTACTTCTAGGAAGGGAAAGTTGACTTGAGCTGGGTAGTGTCTTCAGAACAAGGGAGTGCATGGAGGTACTCTTGGGAAACGCAAGAAGATGGTTGATATAGTGAGTAGGGGCACATTAGAACTTCAAGTAGGGGACCTGTCTATGCTTCTACTTTTATAATCTCAGAGTTTTTGATGCTGTATTTCACTTATATTAAATAATATAAGAAACACATTTTTATTAGCTGTAAGAGAGTGGTGAGGGAGCTTTCCAGAGACCCAGGTAAGAACTATGCTCTAAACTTTCCCTAGTGTCTTCAGTGGTATTAATGGAGGAACAAACCCTAAAGCATAGGAACTAACTGCCTTGCTTTGAATCTGTACCTTATCTGCTAGCCCTGTGACCTGGAACATATTTCCAATTCCATTAAACCTTTGGTGGAGATAAAAGGTCATTTATGTGGGAAAATGACAAATTTAGGAATTAGTATGCTGGATCAAAGTGACAGAAGAGAAATTATGCCCTTAAAAGCCATGCAGTGGGGATTCCTGGGTGGATCAGTCTGTCAAGTACCTGCCTTCAGCTCAGGTCAGGATACCAGAGTCCTGGCATCCAGTCCTGCATTGGCTCCTTGCTCATCAGGAAACCTGCCCCTCCACTGATTGTGCTCTCTCTCTCTCTGACATATAAATAAAACCTTAAAAAAAAAAAAAAAGCAGTACAGTGGTATAGAATTAGGGACACCACTGCCTAGAAAAGCAGGAAAAGTAGCTATTATAAGCAAAGTACCAGTGAAATTTCTTGCACACAAGAGTAACATAGCGAATTTTAGGGGAACTGATCCACATGTGGATGTAGAACTGACAAGGCAGCATCTAGCTTGCATCTAGGCACAGGAATGTACTGATATTGTAATGAGGTCAAAGCACTAAACTTCACAGAAGCACTGATACTAAGAACAACTCAAATAAGGGGCCATTGTGACCAAGATACCACTGGACTTGGAACTGAGTGCAGTAGAGAGTGGTGAGGTCACTGATGAAAACCGGGATCCCTGTCTCATGAATGAGAAGAGGAAAAGTCTATTCTCAGAACAGAAAACACCTAGAGGTCTCTTGTGTGGAGCTGGCAACTATGCACATCCACTTTTGTGGCCATCAGTTCAAAGTCCGCACCTGAGTCCCTGGCATAGAAATGAAAAGTCAGGGCCTTGGGATTAGCAGTGAAAGATGAAACCAGCCCCCATCACCTTGAGAAGTTTGGTTAACATTTTCCAGAATGAATTTCCTGTTTGTAAAATGGAATAAAAATCCCTACCTCACAAGTATGTTCCAAGGCTTTAAGGAGATCACTGTAAAGTGCTTTGTCTGTCATTATTGAGAGGTAGTGGTAGCAGTTTATACAATATACTCTGATCTGTTCCTCTGTGCTCTGTTCCACTGTGTATTCTAGACCTGACTGTATTCTTTATGAGTTCAAGACCCATATTTCTAACTATGTGATGTCCATATCTGATTGCTCAAGAGTGCATCAAATACAGTAGTATGTCCAAGAAACCTCCAGCTGTTTCATAATCTATCCCTGCTAATCAATTTCCCAGCTAGGGAATAACGCATCATCCATTGCATGAGCCTGAAAACAGAAATGTTTTTTTACCATCCCACCCCAATTATCATATCATCTTATTTGTCTCCCATTTATCTTACCCCTTAAATCTATTAATATATGGAAGCCATAATAATTTTTAAAAAAATACAAATCAAATCATGTCACCAACATCCTTGCAGTTTTCTATAGTTTTTCTTGGCTTTCAGGTTAAAGACAGATAACATATAACAGTTTTAAGATCATTCACGGCTCCTCTGCACCTTTCTATCATAGAACACTCCTCCTTGTGAGCTGAATTACAGTTACATTTCCTGATTTTTGCATATAAATCATATACACTGAATCATTGACTCTGGTTACTTTTTGTTGTTGTTGTTGTTGTTGTTTAAAGAAAGAGTGAGAGATAGGCGCCTGGGTGGCTCAGTGGGTTAAGCCGCTGCCTTCGGCTCAGGTCATGATCTCAGGGTCCTGGGATCAAGTCCCACATCGGGCTCTCTGCTCAGCAGGGGGCCTGCTTCCCTTCCTCTCTCTCTGTGATCTCTTCCCTTCCTTTCTCCTACTGTGATCTCTGTCAAATAAATAAATAAAATCTTTAAAAAAAAAAAAAAAACAGTTTAAGAGAGAGTGAGAGAGAGTGCCTGTGCCTGCAGATTGGCAAGCAGCAGGAGGGGGGCTGGTGGGAGGTAGAGAGAGAATCCCAAGCAGGCTCCATGCTCAGCACAGAGCCCACCATGGGACTTGATCTTACATCATGAGCTGAGCGAAAACCAAGAGTTGAACACTTAACTGACTGAGCCATCCAGGAACCGCTGTAATTAATTTAACTGATGTTATGTTGTATAATTCATCTGTATTTCTGTAAGTGAAGCAGTAGTTGATTCTTTTCATTGTGTAATATTTCATTCTTTTTCTATATCATAATTTATCTGTTCCACTGAATGAAGACCATTTAAGTTGCTAGAAGCTTGGGATCCTCGTGCATACTGTTGTTACAGTCTTTGGACTCACACAAGCATGCATTTCTGAATTTCTAGAAGAATAATCGCTAGTTTATTGGTTTTGCCTATATTCTGCTTTAGTAGCTACTACCAAATATTTTCTAAAGCAGTTATACCATTTTACACTGTCACCAGCAAAGCCTGAGAGTTTTCTTGGTCTATATCCTCATAAATTTTGAAATTGCTTATCTTTCCCCTCCTCTTTTTTATATTTTTTTTGCCTTCTGACTTCCATCCCATTTCATTCTCTTACTTTCTGTTGGTGAGCCCCTCCCTCTCCGCCTCCCACCCTTCCTACCTCCCTCTTTCCATCAAGCTGTGCTAGGGAGCATGTATCTGTAGGTCGATTAATACTGTCTTGAATTCAGAAAAGACAAAAATTCCCTTTGAATCTTCACTTCTAGGTCTAACTCTACTTTTTTCCTGATGACACAGTTGGAAATTTCTGCACCTGCATTTTCCCAGAAACCCTGTCCGACTTAACCTGGTTGAAAATGATAAAGCTTCATTGCAAATCCTCTGCATTCTTTCTTTGGTCATATCATAGCTTTAAATAATCATGTTATAGGTTTCTGATACTTTTTTCTTTCTCCCTCATTACATTTTTTCCATTAAATCCACGCTTCCCCGATCTATTTCAGTGGATGGTAGAGAAAAGCATGCAATAATTTTTCATTCTTTCAATGGACATTTATTTCAGTGAAGGAATGAAAAGAAAAAGTTTTGTTACTAGAAGCATTTATCCAAAGAAGGAAAAAAAAAAAAAGTTAAAGTATGGCAAAACATTTATTCATTCCAACCACTTACAAATATGTCTAGAGACAAAGTGAAGACCCACATAGAGTAAAATTGATAACATTTCTGTTCTCTAGGCCTTAGTTTTCTTATCTATGAAGTGGAAGAACTAGATGAGTTAAATGCTGAGACACATTCCACTATATCAGACTATAGCATTTGCACATGAATGAGAGTGGTAGTATACTTATGGAAGTCACTGCTGAAGGGGGATGAACTGGGGAGAGAAAGCAGGGATTCTGAGTCAAGACAGGATACCTAGAACGCCACCCTCAGGGCAACTAACAGGAACTGAGGAATGAGGATGTAACCTACATTCTCAAAAACCAATAAGATTCTGCTCCGTCCTGGGCCAATCTGC
The DNA here is from genome assembly GCF_030435805.1 of Mustela lutreola. Lineage (NCBI taxonomy): Eukaryota > Metazoa > Chordata > Mammalia > Carnivora > Mustelidae > Mustela > Mustela lutreola. The sequence goes on along the minus strand of NC_081290.1, from coordinate 235,284,335 downwards.
TCACAGCAGCAGGGAGGGCAGATCAGGTCTAGATATAAAAGGATGAACAGGGCCAGTTGCACCTTACACTTGCTTCTGACACAACCGTGTTCACTAGCAACCACAAGGAGACACCATGGTGCATCTGACTGGTGAGGAGAAGGCTGCCGTCACCGCCCTGTGGGGCAAGGTGAACGTGGACGAAGTTGGTGGTGAGGCCCTGGGCAGGTTGGTATCCAGGTGGCAAAGCAGGCTGACAGAGAGTGAATGGAAGCTGGGCTGGCGGAAAGGGCTCAGTCCCCTGGGTTTCTGACAGGCTCTGACTCCTCTGCCCTCTGTGCTGTTGTCACCCTTCAGGCTGCTGGTCGTCTACCCCTGGACTCAGAGGTTCTTTGACTCCTTTGGGGACCTGTCCTCTCCTGATGCTGTTATGAGCAACCCCAAGGTCAAGGCCCATGGCAAGAAGGTGCTGAACTCCTTTAGCGAGGGCCTGAAGAATCTGGACAACCTCAAGGGAACCTTCGCTAAGCTCAGTGAGCTGCACTGCGACAAACTGCACGTGGATCCTGAGAACTTCAAGGTGAGTCCAGGATATGCTCTGTTTCCTTCCTTGGCGCTTTCTAGTCTTTCACTCTGCTTCTTTTGCCTACCTCTTCTCCCCCCACCTTCCTGGAGTAGGTATCATCATGGAATGCTTGTCAAAATTTACATAATGTCGTATGTTTTCTTTCAGTATTCCATATTGTTTCCTTTCTCCCAAACTTTCATTGCATCAAGCTCTTCACTTAATTACTCATCTGTTGCCCTTCTCTATTCCCCTTAACTTGTCTCCCTACTCAATACCCATGTTACGCACACTAGCTCTCATCTTCTCCTTCTATGCTTGGAAAATGCTGTCTGTCTCTCCATATGGGGACTGGCAGGGCTCCTCCAAGTAGAGGCCACAAATCATCTCAAAATTAAAGAGTAATTGGGCATGTGATGTGATGAGCATAGGGTGTTATAAGCAAATAATGTGTCACTGAAATTATATAAAAAATGGATGATGTATTATATGTTGGTTAATTGAATTTAAAAAACCAAAAAGAAAAAGTGCATTTTTAGAGAGTCAAGATTCAATGGAAAGGGAAGGAAAGGAAATGTCTGAGGATGATGGGCCAGAAGTAGAGAAGTAGGGCATGAGTAGTTTCTAAAAGACATCCCAGCACCATACTAATTAATCAATTAATTACATGAATAATTATATATACACACATATGTATGTGTGTATATATATAAATATATATATGAGATATATGAGATAGATATATATATATATATGTATGTATATATATATATGAGATACTTGTTTATGCTGATGAAGATAACCTAAAGATCAGTTTGGGCTGGAGTGTGGAGTGTGGGCAGAAAAAAAATGATGGTTGGCTCAGTTTCTCAGAAGCCCAGCTTGATTTCTCTCTTAATCATGTATCTGTGTCTATGTCTGCCTTCCCCACAGCTCCTGGGCAACGTGCTGGTGTGCGTGCTGGCTCACCACTTCGGCAAGGAATTCACCCCTCAGGTGCAGGCTGCCTATCAGAAGGTGGTGGCCGGTGTGGCCAATGCCCTGGCTCACAAGTACCACTGAGACCCTGGCCTATTTCCTAGTGACCACTGGAAGACCCTGTTTCCCTAAATTCTGTCTTCTGAACTGGGGGAAATAAAGTCCACCATCAAGGGTTGGGTTTCTGCCTAATAAAGAACCTTCAGCTCATCTTTCTGATGCATTTCACTTATTTTATTTTATGTTATTATTTGTCTGGGTATATTGCACATCCCTGAGGGTCTGTAGATAGGATGTTTTCCTGTCTGGTTCCAAAAGGTCCAGGGAAATTAGAATGGAAGGGGACCATACACCATACACATCATCGGTTGTTGACACTTCTCCCTCCAAAGTATAGACATGGTCAAGAAGGTTTTAAATATAGAGAGAATACTGGCATTAAAGGGCCTCTGTGGAAGACTTGCAACCTCAGGCACAGCCCTCAGGCTAATGCTTTGACCTGTTTCCTACAATTAGTGAAAAAGCTGGTGCTCAAATAAGAGACATAATGAGTGGTCAAGGCATTGATGTGTTTCCTTTTCCCCTGCTTCCTTGCCTGCAGTGTTGCCAGCAATAGCCTGCTCCATCAAGTGTGCCTGCTCTGAGGATTATCCTCCCTCTTTTACTTGCCCCAGACTCGTCCATAAATAATGCCTGCCCCCACCTTCCCATTCCAGACAAACTACACGCTTACCTGTCACCTGTGACCCCTTGCACCCTGGCCTGAATGCACTTTCCAACATTGTCCAAGAAAATCTTTCCAAACCCTTCCCCTCTTCCCATTTTTCACATTTCTTCTTAACCCTCACACTCATACCCTATGCTGTAAAAACTCTGCTGCCTATTTCATACTGTCCAACAGGACTACCATGCCTTGTGACTTTCCTTCATAAGCAGGAGATGAATATTTACTAACTGAAGTGGTTGGTGAGGGAATGAATAAATGAATGAGTGATTAATCTCTCTTGGAACTACTGGAACTAGAGGACAATCTGAGCCAGGGACCATCGGAGAGAAGTCCTTTTGATTGATGCTCCAGTACACAAAGAGGAAAGGAAACACTGACCAGACATTTGCTTTCTGTTTGGAGCCCGTTGGACATTTGGTCTTATGAACTAATGCCTTGTATATTTGTAAAGGCTCCCACACTGAAGCCTAGACTCTGATTCTAGAATGTACAGTTTCAAATCTAACTTGAGAAAAATTGCCCCTTTGCTCACCATAAATCAACACATTGGCCCACATAGTGGTATCAACAAAATCTAATTCTGAATGGTGATCTGAGCCCAATAGAGGAAATATTTGTGTGGTGATTATAGATTGAGACATTAATCATTCTGTAGTTATTAGCACATATTTTATCAATCTCCTGGCTAGATTGTACTCACCAGGTCCGTCCTGGTTCAAAACATCAAAGTATAAAAATTTGGCAAACTGGATAAAAAGGGGAAAATGGTCCTTATGTAACTTTCTTGGGAACTTAGGGTGTGTGTGTATATGTGTGCATGCACATCTGTGTGCATGTTCACACGTGGGGGCATGTTCACATGCATGTATGTGTGCTGTTTAGTGTTCACTGGGGCTGGGACCAACCTAAAGCACACATCCTGTGAGGCCCTTCACAGGGTAGAAGTAAGGTTAAAGTAGTAAAGATGGCAGTGGGTCAAGAAGCTTTCTAGAATATTTGAATGTTGAACTGGATGTGAGACTGAGGCCCAGAACATAATAATATTTATCAGTTTATTCTTATTTTCATCTGATATGTCTGACCTTTGATGTGTTATTGTGACTTGAAGACTGTCCCTGCCAGGTAATGGGTTAAGAAAAGGAGAAGTATGTCTCCCTCTACAGTCATGCTAAGTAGCAACGATGATGGGAGAGAGAACAGCAACTCCTGTCCTCACGCCAGGAGCAAGGTGGATGCAGCAGTGGTCAGTGCAAAAGCTTGGTCCCCAGGTCATTCATGGCAAAGAAGGCTGAAAGAGGAAGAGACAAGAAAACATAGGGGATCTCTTTCTGAGTACAGAGAATAGTAGGGGAAGTCCAAGTAGATGCCAGTTTCTTTCAGTCAAGATGGAAAAGCTGGGGCCTTTACAGGAAAGTATAAGCCTATATAATACTGTTATTTAGAAAGCTCTGAGAATTTCTCATGACAAAGTTTCCTGCAAAACACATGCCCAAACTTCCCTAGAAGACCTCCCTTTGCACACTTATACCTGAACTCTGACATCAGAGTTGTGAAATAGAGTCCTGAGAACAACAGTCTGGATGTAAACAATGGTAAAGCTAATGAAGTTTTAAATTTAGTAAAATGTAACTCAAAGTCCAAAGCTCAATGTGTGTGTGTGTGTGTGTGTGTGTGTGTGTGTGTCTGTCTGTCTGTATTTTTAAACATTTAACACACTGGAAGTTCCCCTTTTCCTGGAAGTTAGCATGTGGAATCTTGCCCCAGGAATAGACCAGTAGTAAGAACATCTTTGCTTAAGTTAAGGGTTTTAGAGAAGAATGAATACAAAGAGAAAACGCTAGAACTGGGCATGTAATTCTTACCTAACCCTCAGATTGCCAGGCAAGAACCAAGTCTTTCCTACATATCTGAGAATGATCAAGGAGAGGTTGTTTACAAATACTGGCTGGGGTTTGGGACAAGTGAAAAGGGAGAGGAATCCTTACATACTTAGCAATGATGGAGAAAGTAGTTTAGGGAATGGAGCAATGGAAGTGGGAACACAGGGAGTTCATTTCAAACAACTAGAAATAGAGAAGTCCTTCCCTTCTGGTTCACCTAGAAATGTTTTTGTAGTTGGGGTTTCTGAGTGTTAGAGGTAAAAGGATGAAAAATTTCTGTTAAATGTTTGTTGCCAACAAAGACAAGCAAGGTGATTTTAGACATCGGGGTGCCTGGATCAAAATAAGATTCTAAGGTGGGAGGAACACTGTAAGTTAAAAAATGCGTGGCCCTTTCCTTGCTGAAAGAAAATGGGAATTCAGGAGCAGGCTAAGCTGCAAGAGGTACAGGTGATGGGAAGTTGGAAGAAGAACCAGCAGGGCCCTCCAGGAACCCCGAGATCCTATGCTGAACTCAGAAAGGCTTACTGTTTTGGCTCGCTCTTCCTTCCTTCCTTCCTTCCTTCCTTCCTTCCTTCCTTTCTTTTCTTTCTTTCTTTCTTTCTTTCTTTCTTTCTTTCTTTCTTTCTTTCTTTCTCTTTCTTTCTTTCTTAAATTAAATTTTTTTTCAGTGTTCCAAAATTCATTCTTTATGCACTACACCCAGGGTTCCATGCAATACATGCCCTCCATAGTACCCACCACCAGGTTCACCTAACCCCCCACCTCCCTCCCCTCCAAAACCCTCAGTTTTTTCTCAGAGGCCACAGTCTCTCATGGATTGTCTCCCTCTCCAATTTCCCCCAACTCACGTCTCCTCTCCATCTCTCAATGTCTTCCATGTTATTCCTTATGCTCCACAAGCAAGTGAAGCCATATGATAATTGACTCTCTCTGCTTGACTTATTTTGCTTTTCTTATGGTATCTTTTATTGGTAAGGAGCAGAACTCTCTGGTTTTTCTTTGCCTAAGAAGTTAGTCTTCAAAACACATGACATGCAGGAAAGAAAGATAGGCGAGGGATATTAGAAAAACTGTAGGGATAGAAGGATATAAGCTAGTAAAAAAAAGATTGAAGCAAACAAAAATATGTAGAGAAAATGAGATTATAGGTGTTGAATTTGAATAAAAGAAATTCTTACATACATAGCATTCTTAGTGGTCTAGGGGGAAAAAAAATCTGAGCCAAGGCCAGAGTACCTTTCTACTTTCCTTCACCTCATTTCAAGTTACAGAGAAGTTTCTCTATCACTCCAGGAAGAAACCATTTTTTTTTTAAATGTCTCGAGTTAATTAAAAGCATTGCTTTCCTCAGTGTTAACAATAATTTTGGTTTGTAATTGATTTTTGTGTTATTTTATTTTTTACTATGTCAAGAGATCTCTATGTTTTCATCTGTGGATCCAAAAAACTGATAGAATTGTTATTTCACAGGACACTCTTGATTCATATGTAATTCAATTTTCAAATCATCATTTGTTTGACTATATGACTAAATAAAGAAATGAAAAATGAATGAATGAATGAATGTGTGCGTGTTTTTTTTTCTTCCTAGGATGATTTAATCCGAACTAAGAGAAGGAAGACATACTTAGAACTGGGGGGGTGCCTGGGTGGCTCAGTGGGTTATGTCTCTGCCTTCAGCTAATCATGATCTCAGGGTCCTGGGATCAAGCCCGGAATCGGGCTGTCTGCTTGGCAGGGAGCCAGCTTCCTCCTCTCTCTACTTGCCTCTCTGCCTATTTGTGATCTCTGTCTGTCAAATAAATAAATAAAATCTTAAAAAAATGTTTAAAATAATAAAACTGAAGAGCACTCTCTAAGAGATTACCAGGTTGTGATTCTCAAAATTGTAAGATTATGTTTGCCAAAGAGAATGATTTTAGCAGAAAATTTATTATTAAGATGGGACCTAGAGATCCCTAGAGAGAAGACAGAGGGTCTGAATTCAGACTCACAAGCAGGTATCTTAATTGCCAAGGAGAGGGATGGCACTCACCATTCATGCCTCACCCTGCAGAACCACACCCAGGCCTGGGCCAATCTCACTGCTTCAGGGAGGGCAAGATCAGGGCTGGATATAAAAGGAAGAACAGGGCCAGTTGCATCTTACACTTGCTTCTGACACAACCGTGTTCACTAGCAACCACAAGGAGACACCATGGTGCATCTGACTGGTGAGGAGAAGGCTGCCGTCACCGCCCTGTGGGGCAAGGTGAACGTGGACGAAGTTGGTGGTGAGGCCCTGGGCAGGTTGGTATCCAGGTGGCAAAGCAGGCTGACAGAGAGTGAATGGAAGCTGGGCTGGCGGAAAGGGCTCAGTCCCCTGGGTTTCTGACAGGCTCTGACTCCTCTGCCCTCTGTGCTGTTGTCACCCTTCAGGCTGCTGGTCGTCTACCCCTGGACTCAGAGGTTCTTTGACTCCTTTGGGGACCTGTCCTCTCCTGATGCTGTTATGAGCAACCCCAAGGTCAAGGCCCATGGCAAGAAGGTGCTGAACTCCTTTAGCGAGGGCCTGAAGAATCTGGACAACCTCAAGGGAACCTTCGCTAAGCTCAGTGAGCTGCACTGCGACAAACTGCACGTGGATCCTGAGAACTTCAAGGTGAGTCCAGGATATGCTCTGTTTCCTTCCTTGGCGCTTTCTAGTCTTTCACTCTGCTTCTTTTGCCTACCTCTTCTCCCCCCACCTTCCTGGAGTAGGTATCATCATGGAATGCTTGTCAAAATTTACATAATGTCGTATGTTTTCTTTCAGTATTCCATATTGTTTCCTTTCTCCCAAACTTTCATTGCATCAAGCTCTTCACTTAATTACTCATCTGTTGCCCTTCTCTATTCCCCTTAACTTGTTTCCCTACTCAATACCCACGTTACTCACACTAGCTCTCATCTTCTCCTTCTATGCTTGGAAAATGCTGTCTGTCTCTCCATATGGGGACTGGCAGGGCTCCTCCAAGTAGAGGCCACAAATCATCTCAAAATTAAAGAGTAATTGGGCATGTGATGTGATGAGCATAGGGTGTTATAAGCAATAATGCGTCACTGAAATTATATAAAAAATGAATGATGTATTATATGTTGGTTAATTGAATTTAAAAAACCAAAAAGAAAAAGTGCATTTTTAGAGAGTCAAGATTCAATGGAAAGGGAAGGAAAGGAAATGTCTGAGGATGATGGGCCAGAAGTAGAGAAGTAGGGCATGAGTAGTTTCTAAAAGACATCCCAGCACCATACTAATTAATCAATTAATTATATGAATAATTATATATACACACACATATGTATGTGTGTATATATATATAAATACATATATGAGATATATGATATATATATATATATATATATATATATATATATCTATGAGATACTCGTTTATGCTGATGAAGATAACTTGAAGATCAGTTTGGGCTGGAGTGTGGAGTGTGGGCAGAAAAAAAAATGATGGTTGGCTCAGTTTCTCAGAAGCCCGGCTTGATTTCTCTCTTAATCATGTATCTGTGTCTATGTCTGCCTTCCCCACAGCTCCTGGGCAACGTGCTGGTGTGCGTGCTGGCTCACCACTTCGGCAAGGAATTCACCCCTCAGGTGCAGGCTGCCTATCAGAAGGTGGTGGCCGGTGTGGCCAATGCCCTGGCTCACAAGTACCACTGAGACCCTGGCCTATTTTCTGGTGACCACTGGAAGACCCTGTTTCCCTAAATTCTATCTTCTGAACTGGGGGAAATAAAGTCCACCATCAAGGGTTGGGTTTCTGCCTAATAAAGAACCTTCAGCTCATCTTTCTGATGCATTTCACTTATTTTATTTTATGTTATTATTTGTCTGGGTATATTGCACATCCCTGAGGGTCTGTAGATAGGATGTTTTCCTGTCTTGTTCCAAAAGCTCCAGGGAAATTGGAATGGAAGGGGACCATACACCATACACATCATCGGTTGTTGACACTTCTCCCTGCAGAGCATAGACATGGTCAAGAAGGTTTTAAATATAGAGAGAATACTGGCATTAAAGGGCCTCTGTGGAAGACTTGCAACCTCAGGCACAGCCCTCAGGCTAATGCTTTGACCTGTTTCCTACAATTAGTGAAAAAGCTGGTGCTCAAATAGAGACATAATGAGTGGTCAAGGCATTGATGTGTTTCCTTTTCCCCTGCTTCCCTTGCCTGCAGTGTTGCCAGCAATAGCCTGCTCCATCAAGTGTGCCTGCTCTGAGGATTATCCTCCCTCTTTTACTTGCCCCAGACTCGTCCATAAATAATGCCTGCCCCCACCTTCCCATTCCAGACAAACTACACGCTTACCTGTCACCTGTGACCCCTTGCACCCTGGCCTGAATGCACTTTCCAACATTGTCCAAGAAAATCTTTCCAAACCCTTCCCCTCTTCCCATTTTTCACATTTCTTCTTAACCCTCACACTCATACCCTATGCTGTAAAAACTCTGCTGCCTATTTCATACTGTCCAACAGGACTACCATGCCTTGTGACTTTCCTTCATAAGCAGGAGATGAATATTTACTAACTGAAGTGGTTGGTGAGGGAATGAATAAATGAATGAGTGATTAATCTCTCTTGGAACTACTGGAACTAGAGGACAATCTGAGCCAGGGACCATCGGAGAGAAGTCCTTTTGATTGATGCTCCAGTACACAAAGAGGAAAGGAAACACTGACCAGACATTTGCTTTCTGTTTGGAGCCCGTTGGACATTTGGTCTTATGAACTAATGCCTTGTATATTTGTAAAGGCTCCCAGACTGAAGCCTACACTCTGATTCTAGGATGTACAGTTTCAAATTAAACTTGAGAAAAATGTCTCTTTGCCATTCATGAGAAAATTGAAGAGACACCCTCTGTTAGATTACTAGGTTGTGATTTTCAAAATTGTAAGAATATTGTTGCCAAGGAGAATGATTTTTTTTTTTTTTTTTTAAGCAATTTGTATTGCTGATGGGACTTAGGGACCTAGAGAGACGACAGCAGTTCTGAATTCAGACTCATAAGCCAGTGTCAGAACTGCCAAGAAGAGGAATGGCAGTCGCAGAACCACACCCAGTCATGGGCCAATCTCACAGCCACAGGGAGGGCAAGATCAGGGCTGGGCGCAAATGGAAGAGCAGGGCCAGCTACTGCTTCCACTTGTTTTTGACGCAGCCATGTTCCCTAGTAATCACAAACAGACACCATGGTGCATCTGAGTGCTGAGGAGAAGGCTGCTGTTTCCAGCCTTCAGGGCAAGGTGAAGGTGGATGTTGTTGGTGGTGAGGCCCTGGGCAGGTTGGTATCCAGGTGGCAAAGCAGGCTGATGAACTGAAGCTGGGCTGGCAGAAATGGCTCAGTCCCCTGGGTTTCTGATAGGCTCTGACTCCTCTGCCCTCTGTGCTGTTGTCACCCCTCAGGCTGCTGGTCGTCTACCCCTGGACTCAGAGGTTCTTTGACTCCTTTGGGGACCTGTCCTCTCCTGATGCTATTATGAGCAACCGCAAGGTGAAGGCCCATGGCAAGAAGGTAGTGAACTCCCTTATTAATGGCCTGAAGAATCTGGACAACCTCAAGGGTGCCTTTGCTAAGCTTAGTGAGCTGCACTGTGACAAGCTGCATGTGGATCCTGAGAACTTCAAGGTGAGTCTGCGGATCCTCAGTATTCTCCTTCTTCCTTTTTACGGTCAAGCTGATGGTATTCAGAAAGAGTATGGGCATTAGGTGCTGTTTAGAGTGGAAGGAGGTATTCTAATAGCATTAGTATGGAGTCTTCAGGACTGTGGTTTTTTGGTTTTGTTCTGATTAAACTTTCGAGTGTTCATTTACAAAGTGCTTTCAATCCATTCCAAATCATTTTTTCTAATACCTTTTCCATTGTCTTTTCCTTTGAAAATAAGGAGGATAAAATCTGATTGCTCCTTTGCCTAGGTGGAAAGAATAACTATAATAATTTAAGCTTGGCATTAAGGCAGAAGGCGAGAAACATTTCTAAATGTAAAATCAGGCTAATATGGTTGAAGTCACATAGAGAATAACATCCGAGATCCAGCTCTTTCTGCTTATATTCTAGGGGCACAGCTTGGGGTTACGGATGGGGCTGGAAAATGCTGAATCTCAGCTGAGTTTATTGGCTAACCAGGCTCATGTCTCTTGTCTCCTCCTCACAGCTCCTGGGCAACGTAATGGTGTGTGTGCTGGCCCGCCACTTTGGCAAGGAATTCACCCCACAGGTGCAGGCTGTCTTTCAGAAGGTGCTGGCTGGTGTGGCCAATGCCCTGGCCCACAAATATCACTAAGCTCCCTTTCCTGTTTTTCAGGAATAGTCCCTTGGTCCCCAGAACCCAACACCTGAACTTGGGGAAATTGTAAAGTGCTTTGAGCACCTGGCTCTTGCCTAATAAAGAACATTTCTTTTCATTGCAATGGTTTATTTAAATTATCCCTGTGTCTCTCACTGGAATTGTTCAGGACATGGGAGGGCAAGGAGTTTAAGACATAAAGAAATGAGGGGCTAGTTCAGATCTTGGGAAAATATATCTATATTTTGGACTCCATGAAAGGAGAGGTTTAAATAGTCAAATATGTGGGAAACAGACCCTGCAGACAATTTTGACTTTCCCTTAGAAAAGGATTCAGGATGACGCTTGATTTAGGGTCTAGATTTTTCCTATCATTTATTTAAATCAAATCTTTATTTAGCTTTGCTTTTATATGTCCTTCTTCTCCCCAGTTGTCCAGAACCTCATAACCCTCAATTCACTAAGCTCTTCTGCCTGAAGGCACCACTGTTGCTCTCTGATTTTCCTACAAGTTTTGCTGTCCCCTTACTCATCCTCCCCATCACCCTTATCTTGGTTCCCTCCATCCTCTTACAGTGGAGACCAACATGAAGTTCTCACATAGCAGGAGAGGGAGTTTCAGAGGCTCTTCCTTAGTGCCTTTCATGGTCTGCATTGAAGTAACTGGTAATATTTTGTTATATATGACTAAGGCAAATGTGAAAAGGAACTTTTGGCAGCTTGATATTCACTGCTGTCTTGCAATCTCATCATGAGTTTACACCAAATGGCATCCTCTTCTTCTGAAAATGCTTTAGCATGTATAGCCAGGAAGTGATTGGAGGCCTGCTCCCACCTCCACCTCTTTTTGATGCCTCTGATGTCTACTCTGTCTTTCTTGTTACTAGTACAGTGTTGCCAACAGCAACATACCCTGATTTCATTACTTCAGTCAAAGGCCACTTATGTGGATGCTAGATGCTGGAGATAAAATGACCTTGAAGTGGTCTTTGTCCCCTCAAACATTCTAGTTCTGAATATAGTTAGAAAGACCATGAAAATACTGCCACTAGTAAATAAATTAATTGATTAATTAAATTAATATAGAATTTTCATCTAAACTCAGAATGGAAATGCACAAAAGGTGTCCTTATAAATACATAAATGAGAATTTTCTAAGCCTTCAGGATCAGAGGGGAGCCAGAAGTGTGCCTTGGTGACAGCTTTGGTTATCTGCTGAAGGGGCCTTCACATTTGATATTGACCTGAGTGTTAGGACTTTATATGCAGAGAAACCATAGAAGAGCAAAGGTCTTGCAGATCTGGATACAGTAGGATTGGTATTGATAAATGAAGACATAAAAGTAAAGTGGAAAGAAGGGTCGTGTAAGCATCTAAGAGAAAACAGGCTATACATGGCTTCTGGGAATCAGAATGATGTGGGGGAGTGGGCAGGCAGGAATAAGGATGGTCCAGTAGGTCAATGAAGGACCTGAAGATGGATGGGAAACCCTAATAATATTAAAAGGCCCGGATTCTATAATTTGGTGAGGATTCTATTAGAAAAGAACTCTTTTTAAGCAGAATTATGCAAAATTATTTAAGCTAAAGATGGATTTATTATAGAAACTAACTCCATCAGATATGTAACTCTAGTTTTCACTTTTATTGCTAGATTTTGCCTCTTACCATCCAAATTCTCAAGTGTTCCCTTCCTGCTTTTGCTTCTTTTAATTATCCACAATATAAAATATGTAACATCAATATTGGGAAAGGGTCAGTAGATATTATTAATTGACAAATCAATAAGCACCACTTTAGAGCTATTTGGTCAGATGAATAGTGTCTCCAAGAGGTAAATGCCCACCTCTGGCAAAATTCAGTACTATCTGGCTATTGTTCTATTTCACTACTAACATTAGCATGAGTTAGAGAAGGATGAAAGAGAGGGACAGACTACACAGCCTGTGTATGTCATTCTTAGAGATTACTATTCTTGTTTGAAAGTCATGTAGCCTCATGGAAAGTAGTCTCTCACTTTAACAGTCTTCAAACAGTACAGAACAATCTCAGGTATTCACATTCATAAAATGGGTAAGAGCCAGAGTTGTTCCCAAATTATTCTTCCATCTGCAACTTGCTTTACAAAGTTACTGATTTCTTTTCTAGAACTGATTTTTATTTTCTGGTTGTTTGTCTCTGGGTGCTATTAAATGAATACATTTACTATGTTCTTACAACTAAAAGAGAAAGGGGTTATTCAGATACATGTGAGGGGTTAGACATTAGAAATGAACAAGAACTGAGATTTTTGTCACAACTAATCCAGCTGATGGGGAATTAACTGGTTGAGAACACACAAGATTTCTATCTATTTCAGATAGAACACTTTGATAGTGGTTCAGTGGATCCAGTCAGTCTTGATGCCATAAATGATGGGGTTCATCAGTGGTAGGAAGAAGATGGACACCTTCCTGTGATGATATGGATGAAGGAGAAGGAATGCTTTGCAAACTTGTGAATAATGGAAGGGCCTAGCACAGGGATATAAAGTATCAGGGCTGTCAGAATGTGAGACACACACTGGTGGGAGAGCTTTGAGTGGCTCCCTGTAGGAGGCAACGGCCATTGCAGACCTGAGAATCAGAATATAAGAAAGCACTATTAAAAGGAATTCTGGGCCCATGTAAAGGAAGATGACCAACAAAGCCTAGAGGCTGTTGATCCATGAGACAATTATGCTTACAAAATTAAGCCATAGCTGTCTCAGTTGTTGGGTAATACTGTGATCAACAAAGACCCCAGTCAGTTCCTGCCAGCTTAACCAAAAAGTAGCACAAGAAAGTTGGCTGGCTCAAAGATGAGTCTGTGTGGACAATGCAAATGACAGTGGCTTTGCCCAGGACTGCTTCTAGGTATACCTAGCAAACAGGGATGGAGACTCAGTAGTGGGCCCTTTCAATTCTGGATATCTTGTCAGTGGGAACATGGGAGATCTACCATGGAATATGAAAGACCAGACATGATCAGGCACCACCTGACACAGAAGAGTTATAAAATATGACTTCCCTATTTTTATTTTTCACAAAAATTCATGCCAGGTGATAATTCACAAAGAGTGAGTTGACTCATTTAATGTCTCTTCCTAAATACCAAAGGTCTTAGGCTGAGAGAGAAATATGAAGCACTAGAGAGTTATTGAGCCTTATTTTTAGGGATCTGAATAGTATCAAGGCAGCAATATTAACATGATTCAGGTCCAGATGAAAGTTGGATTGTTACATGCATCTGGAATCAACAAGGTAGGGAAACATTTGTCATTTGTATGTCAAAGTTTTGAGAACTGGTAAATCAAATCAGAAGTGAAAAATAATTGAATATGAAGGGGTTTGAAAAAAATACCATTGAAATAAAGCAAAACAGAAACAAATAGAGACATCATTAATCAATATAAAAATGCAAGTCAATTGGCAGATGGATAGTTCATCTGATGGTCTCCTTTATATTTTACTGTTGCTGAGTATTGCCATAGTAATAGAAGTAAGAACATAGAAGCAATGCTACTGAAATAATCAAAAAGACGTCTACACCTTCCTGAGTGTCCAGAAATATTTTCCTGTGGATTCTTGGGCCTCTCATAACTTCTCAAATTTTGAAATGACACACACCTAAAGATCTTGTTTATCATCTTCAGACTTTGGACATCGGATGAACTACCTATTCTCTTGAAGACTACACAGAACCATGTATCCAGCTATAACTCAGTGTGTAAGGAGGCAAAAGAGACATCCACCAAAGGGGCTTTGGAAGCCAAGGACTATTCTGGAAACAACAAAGAAACAATCAGTCAACTGAGGTTGGTGAAAAAGCAGGGTTTGATAGGATTCTTTCCTAAGTGTTCTCAGATAAAGAATGACTACTTCTTTCTTTGCTAAAGATAATTAAAAGAATTGCTAGAAGCTTCATCTGGCCTGCTAGTACGTTGGTTTTATATTGCCCCATCTCTTCTCTATCTTCTCTTTCTTCTGTTTTTCTCATATCAGATCAACCTTGGAAAACACACAATTACACACCAAACTGTGAGTCTTTAATTGTTCCTGTATGTGCATCACAGAAGTAATTTGGTGACTCACAATTCTTTTTTTGATTTAGTTTTTATTATTATTATTATGTTCAATTAGCCAACACAAGTACATCATTAGTTTTGTTTTGTTTGTTTGTTTTTAAGTTTTTGATGTAGTGTTCAAAGACTCATTAGCTGCATATAACACCCAGTGCTCATCACAACACATGCCCTCCTTAACACTCATCACCCGGTTACCCCATTCCCCCACCCTCCCTCCCTTCTCCAATCCTCGGTTTATTTCCCTGAGTCCAGAGTCACTCAAGATTTGTCTCCTTCTCTGATTTCTTCCCGTTCAGTTTGCCCTCCCTTCTCCTGTGCTCCTCTGTGTTATTCCTTATTTTCCACATATGAGTGAAACCATATGACAATTGTCTTTCTCTGTTTGACTTATTTTTTTATTTTTTTATTTTTTTTTCAGCAAGCAGTTATAGACTTCCTATCTGTTAAATATAAACCTCTGTCTTAGGTCTTAGAGGTAAAAAATAAGAGATCTTTGCCCTCAAAAAAAAAAAAAAAAGGTAGAAGTAAGAAGAGATCACAAGTGGAAAGACATTTCATGCTTATGGATTAAAAAAAAAAAAATATTGTTAAAATCGCCAAACTACCCAAAGCAATCTACACATTTACTGAAATCCCTGTTAAAACAAACAAACAAACAAAAAAACCCAGCATTTTTTCACAGAACTAGAACAAATAATCATAAAATTTGCATAGAACTACAGAAGATCCCAAATAGCTAAAGCAATCTTGAAAAAGAAGAACAACACTAGATGTCTAACAACCTCAGATTTCAAGATATACTACAAAGCCATAGTAATAGAATCAGTATGTTACTGGCACAAAAATAAACACATAGATCAATGGAACAGAATAGAAAGCTCAGACATAAACCCATGATTATATGTTCAATTAATCTTCAACAAAGGAGATTAGAATATGCAATGGGAAAAAGATAGTCTCTCCAATAAAAGGCATTGGAGAAACTGGACATCTGTATGCAAAAGGATGAAAAAGGATCACTTTCTTACACCATACACAAAAATAATCTTAAAGTGGATTAAGGACTTAAACGTGAGACCTGAAGCCATAAAAAAAGAAGATCACAGGCAGTAATTTCTGTAACATCAAGCATAACAAAAGTTTTCTAGAAATGTCTCCTCAAGCAAGGGAAATAGAAACAAAAAGAAACTATTGACTACATCAAAATAAAAAGCTTCTGTCCAGCAAAGGAAACAATCAACAAAACTAAAAACAACCTATGGAATGGGAGAAGATATTTGCAAAGGACATATCTGATAAAGGGTTTATATTGAAAATTTGCAAAGGACATATCTGATAAAGGGTTTATATCGAAAATATAGAAAAAACTAACACAACTCAACACCAAAACCCTCCAATAATAATAATAATAAAATGGACAGACATTTCTCCAAGGAAGATATACAAATGGCCAACAGACACATGAAAAGATGTTCATCATCACTTACCATCAGGGAAATACAAATCAAATCCAGAGTGAGATTATCACCTCACCTCAGTCAGAATGGTTAACACTGAAAGCACAAGAAACAAATATTAAAGAGGCTGTGGAGAAATAGGAACCAGCGCTGTTGTTGGAAATGCAGACTGGCACAGCCACTGTGGAAAACAGTTGGAGATTCCTCAAAAAATTAAAAATAGGAATGCCATATGATCCAATAATTCCACAACTTGTTATTTACCCAGTGAATTTGAAAACACTAATTCAAAAAGATACAGGTACCTCTATGTTTAACACAGCATATTTACAATAGTCAAGCTATGGAAGCAACCCAAGTATCCATAAATAGATAAATAGATATAAATAAATAAATAGATATATCTCACAATATCTCACATATTCTTATATATATATATATATATATATATATGGTATATATCTCACATATTCTTATATATATATCATGTATATGATATATATATACACATATACATACATATAATGGAATATTACTAAGCCATAAAGAAGAATGAAATCTTGGAGCACCTGGGTGGCTCAGTTGGGTATACATCTCCTTCTAGCTCAGATCATGATCTTAAGGTCCTGGGATCAAGCTCCACATTATGTTCCCTGCTAAGCAGGAGCCTGTTTCTCTCTCTCCCTCTGTCTCCCCAATAATGCTTGCTCACTCTCTCCAGTTCTTTCTCTTAAATAAATAAATAAATAAAACCTTTAAGAAAAAAAAAAAAAAAAGAATGAACTCTTAGTATTTGCAAAAACTATGATGGATCCTGAGGGTATAATGTTAAAAGAAATAAGTCAGTCAGTGAAAGAAAAATACTATATGGTTTCACTCACGTGTGAAATTTAAGATACAAAACAAAGAAGAAAATATAAACAAAAATGAAAAAGAAACCAGATTGTTAATTATAGAGAACAAACTGGTGGTTACATGAAGGTAAATTAGTGGGCAGCTTATGATGATCATGGTAATATATATTACCATTAATAAATCTTAATTTTAGATCTAACTATAAATCTGTATAATACCTATATATAAAATCTGTATAATACTGGTTTTGTAGGTCCTGCTGATTTAATATGGCAATATATATATTGCCATATATATATATATACTGTTGACCAAGCTGTTCTTCTCCATAAGTGAAGAAGAGAGAACAAGAGCAGTAAGGAAGAGGGAGATTCTGGTGGCCACACTGAAGGCATCCAAATACCCTGGAGAACTAGCAGGAGCCTAGCAGTGTGTATTCCTGTCCTGCATTTCCTAGAAGGACCCTGCAAGTTTCTTCATCTTGAAAAGGAGGGGATTAATTAGATCCTCTTAGTCTATCCTGTAACTTCCAGGACACAGTTTAAAATATGTGTAACGCTTCAAGTATTTATCCTCAAAACTCTTATATCATTTAAGTTAGATTTGCTTCCCATTTGCACTTTCCTGCTTAGTTTAAATCTTTTACTCAGGGTTTAATATCTTATTCTGTCTGGATTTTATCAGTTGTCTGACTTTGTCTGAAATGTAGAAAAAGTATTAAAAGAGATACATTTCCTTGATGGAGATCCTCTAGGCCATAGAACAATACAACAATACAAATCCTAATGGAACCTTCTCAGACACCCACATGACTACAGTTAAACAGATGTACCGTGTAATAGAACTTTTTATCATGGTTCTAAATTATGCGCAATCATTTTTCAATATTTCAGTCATGGTGGGATTATTATTTATAGTCATCTTATGTAAACTAATAAGCAAAATACATAGTAAGAATAGATGCACAAGTAATACTTAATAATGAGAGCATTTACAAAATTAATAATAGTCACCATTCCTATAATCTGGGGTTTTAAACCCATGCTGGGTTTGTGGTGGAAAAGTTGACACCAATGCTAACATGCTGAGAACACCTGAACACCAAATTTTTGTGCTAGTTTTATAGAAGGTTCTTATCTCTCCAGGTGTACCAAGACTCTGAACTGCTTGGCCTCACCAGCTGTAAAGAAAAGCCGCTTATGCACCCTTAAGGAGGTGAAAATTCAATGGGCTTCTTCTGCCCCCTGCTGGTGTCCAGATGGGACCATTAGCAGAACTACCGGGACAAGAGTGAGATCCTCCAATTTATTGTCCAAAGCAGGTTGCATGTAGGTGTCATTAAATAATGATACCAGTAGACAAGCAAAAACCTGGACTATTCTGGCCAACAGAAATATTTTTTATTCAATATAATGATAAAAAATCTAACTTTAGCTTCCAACACTCCTCCTTTAGGCTTTTAGAGTAAATAAGGACTCTTGGTCATTACCCTACCTAACCTGAAAAAGGTAGGAAGTAATCAGAGGATCATGTCCAAAGAATAGAAGAAAAAGACAGAGATACCTGAACATGGAGGCCAGTTTGAACTGGAGGATGTAAGGAAAGATTCCTCCGAAAGAATGATCTGTTTAATCTGATCATAGATATGCTTTCCAAATCCGCATTCCAGACAAAGCACAGAGAGTGAATGCCAGAATCCCATCACGGCCGGGACTCCGACTGACTGCTGTGTGTCCTCACTACTTATCTATGTCATACCAGGCATTCCTCTGGTTGCTAGAAATTCAGAAAGAAATGCTATGCACACTGACAGGGGCATCACAAAATGATGTTTTGGAAAATGACGCTTTATGTTTTTTCTTTTTCAATACAAATGGACCATATTGTGCATCTGACATATGTGACTACTTCCCTCTTGAAATGGTCATTTATTCTTCTCATTGACACTATTCTCTCCTGATTCCCATCCTATCTCAAAACAGAATTTAGAAGCAATCTCCAATATTTGTTGCTCTTTTATTGATAAAAGGCTGTTATTCTCTGAGGCAGCACCTGTAACCTTTGTGGGTAGGCTGAAAAAGCTTGAATGAGAAAAAGCTTGTAAGAGATCATGCTTATATTCACAAAATGTTTGAATCTTTTGTCATCATTCCAGGGCCAAAACTCCATGTCTGGGTCAGATTGCAATGATAGGAATCATATCTGGAGTCCGAGTGTTTTGTCCAAGGTCAGGAGGAATGCCTAAGGCAGCATCTGTTCTGTGTATTATGTAAACTTTTTATAGGTGGACAATGTTTGGTATCATGTGGCCAACAAAGGTCAGATGTGTTACTTTAAGATACGAGTGCTGAGATTTCATGGTATTTTTTTTTTAAGATTTTATTTATTTATTCAACAGAGAAAGAGATCACAAGTAGGCAGAGAGGCAGGCAGAGAGAGAGAGGGAAGCAGGCTCCCCACAGAGCAGAGACCCTGATGTGGGGCTTGATCCCAGGACCCTGAGATCATGACCTGAGCAGAAGGCAGAGGTTTAACCCACTGAGTCACCCAGGTGCCCCTTCACGGTATTTTTTTTTTTTTAATAATGCATTTGCTTTAACTTGTTTTATACTGCTGTAATTGTACAACTTGAATTCATAGAGTATTCCAGTAATTCAATAATTATTTGATAAATGCCCACTCCATGGTAAACCTCACTTTGCATTTCCATGAGCAAAAACCAGACATGGCACCTGGTTTTCTAGAGCTTCCAGTAGATCTCATGGGAAACCAACATACAAGAAGTGGTATAAACACAAAGCAGGGTATTTTTAGGGGAGTAATTTATTGGAGAGGATAGGGGCACTCATGGTGGGGTTACAAGAATTCCTCTGAGGAAGCTACCTTGAACTTCTTCACCAAGGAAGAAAAAGGAATTCTGAGTGGTAAAACCATGAATGATGAAAGGAGGTTTTGTGCAAAGTACTTGGAGTAGATAATTCTAGGCAGAGAGAAGACCAAGAACAAAGACTCTGAGGAAAACTCAATTGAGATAGAAAATAAATGATCAAGGCATATGTATTTTTCTTCAAAAGGTAAAGACTCCAATCATTCAAGGAAGGAGGCAAATAAAAATAATGGGTAAATTATTTCACATGGAGAGGGGCTCAGGGCAAGAAACAACAGAGGAGAGGATTCTAGAAGGGGTGTGACAGTGTCTGATAGAGGGTGCGTTCAGAAGAAGGGTAGCCTGAGGGCTGCCTGGTGTGCTAAGATAACAAAGATGAGGAATGGGTCACAAGAGGAAGCCAGAATCTGAAGCTAATTGAACATATTAGAAGGATGAAATGAAACATAAAAGCCAGTGTAGACTTTAAAACACCTGCCTACACTCTAGACCCTTTAACCCTTTTATGATGACTCCCAGGGCCAGAACCCCAAGCAGGAAAACGATGTGTGGAAGAAGACAATTAATGCTATTGCAAGGAGGCTATTTAAAAATCTGGACTTAACTATGCCACATTTTCCTTCCCTTAAAAAAATTATTATTATTATTATTATTATTATTATTAAATTTAATTTCATTTCATTTTAGTGTTCCAGAATTCATTGTTTATACACCACATGGCCTTCCTTTTGATCTTTAGTATGCTACGTTCTAAGGAAGAGAAAAAACTCGCTCAACCCTTCAATAAATGTATATTAGATAAATACTAAATGTACTGATTCAGTGAGTGAATAAGTTGGGGGAGAACACTAGGCTGATGTCAGAACCCAAGAGTCTTCAGCCCAAGTCTCGCTGTCACAAGGGCACAGGTAAGCTGAACATCTCAGCATGAGAGCTCTCATGGGAGATCACTCACTAAAGATCTCATGCATAAATATTCCTCTCTGCTTTTCACTGCAGAGGAAAAAAAGCACTTGTTGGCTGTGTCATCTGGGATGGAACAACACAGGAATGTCTAAGGACTGTTTGGAGGAAAAATTCACTTGGAGACAGCAGAAAATAGAAAATTATGGGTACACAGTGACTATTTAAATAGATTTTGGATACTTAAATGCTAAATCTCACTCTTCATTTAATAAATCAGAGGGGAGGAAACTAATAATTACTTTGAGAAACTCAGCTCTCAATTTTACAGCTGTGCTTTTGACCAGAATCTCCAAGAAAGCATCCCAGGCAATATATCCTCTCTAGAAAAGAGCTTCCTCTTTTAGTCTATTCATTTTCACTTGTGGCTTCTAAGGACATCCGTGCACCTGCCAGAAGATGAATAACAGCTCTGAAATGATATTGGGAGGACACTATTCTCTTCTAGGCAGCAGATCGTATATATCTAAAGAACATAGTTGCTTGGCTAATATTTCCTACACTTAGTTAACTTTAAGCATAATTTTATTTGCTTAGAAACTTGACCTAGCTCATTTGAAATTGGAGCATTTCCTTTTTTTTTTTTTTTTGCCTTTTTTTTTTAGTTTAATTTTTTCAGTGCTCCAAGATTCATTGTTTATGCACCATACCCAGTGCTCCATGCAATAGGTGCCCTCCTTAATAGCCACCACCACAACACTTTCTTACTGCCTGGAAGAAGCATCCCAGTGCCAGAATGATCACTTTGAGAAGCCCTAGCGTGAATTCTTCCACCTTCATTCTCACTGCATTTTCGGGCCTGGAGCAACAATATCCCTGGATCTCCATTCCCTTCTTCACCACGTATACCTTGGTGTTTTGGGGCAATTGCATGGTGTTGCATGTGATCCGGACGGAGCCCAGCCTGCACCAGCCCATGTTCTACTTTCTGGCCATGCTGGCCCTCACTGACCTATCCATAGGGCTGTCCACAGTGCACACGGTACTGGGCATCCTGTGGGGGTTCATTCAAGAAATCAGCCTGGATTCCTGCATTGCCCAGTCCTACTTCATCCATGGTCTATCCTTCATGGAGTCCTCTGTCCTCCTTACTATGGCCTTTGATAGGTATATTGCTATTTGCCATCCACTGCGTTATTCCTCCATTCTGACTAATTCCAGGATTTTCAAAATTGGGCTCACCATAGTAGCTAGGAGTTTCTTCTTTATTATACCCCCCATCATCAATCTGAAATTTTTCCATTATTGCCATTCCCACATCCTGTCTCACTCATTCTGCCTGCACCAGGACCTTCTCCGCCTAGCTTGCTCAGACATCAGATTTAATAGCTATTATGCCCTGATGCTGGTCATTTTCACACTGTTGTTGGATGCTGCTCTGATCCTCTACTCCTATGTGCTGATTCTTAGGGCAGTCCTGGCAATTGCCTCTCAGGAGGAGCGGCATAAATCGCTGCAGACCTGCATCTCCCACATTTGTGCTGTTCTGGTGTTCTACATCCCTATCATTAGCCTAACAATGGTGCACCGTTTTGGCAAGCATCTATCCCCTGTGGTCCATGTCCTCATGGGCAACATCTACATCCTTTTCCCACCTTTGATGAATCCCATCATCTACAGTGTCAAGACCCAGCAGATTCGAAGCAGAATGCTCAGACTCTTTTCTCTGAAAATATGTTGAGATGCTCAGGTCTTTTAAAGAACAAAACAGCAACAACAATTAACACGCACTATAAAATACCAAAAAATGAATTTTATTGTGATTAGAGCTCTAGCTCAGAGTCTATAATTCTTGATTTTGAAACACATTTAAACAGAATTCCAGAGAATCACCTACAAACGAGTTCCATTTTAACTTGTGCTTGGCAAGTGAATTGTTCATAGGGCTGGAGGTGTGAGACTTCATCTAAAACATTTCATAAATTTTCTACCAACTGTGGATTTGTGTCAAACAAGACATAATATGTTCCTGCTATAAGTATATTCAAGAAAGGATAAAACAGACAATGTGCTCAATGTGGAAATTAGGCACTGAACCAAAGTTGGATTCAAATCCTAGGTTTCAGTTACAAAGGTGGATAACTTGGAACTTCTTTAATTCTGAGATTCAGTTAATTAATCTTCAAAATGGGGAAAGTACTCACCTCGCAGACATGTTGTGATAACTATATAGACCAGAATTGTCCAGCTGAATTTTTCTAACATGATGAGGATGTTCTCTAGTACAGAATAATGAAGACCAACATATAAGAATAGCTACATATGGCTATTGAGCACATGAAATGTAGATAATATGACTGGGGAAGTGCATTTTCAATTCTTGTTAACTATAGTTAATTTATATTTAAATGTTAAAAGGACATTGTCTTGGACAAAGCAGTTACTACTATATTGAACAGTGCAGGTATAGAGTATAAAGAGGACATATAATAGAATTTGACTTTGAATTCAATTTTCACCCTGTTTCCTTAAAATCAGAATCTTCCCTTGTTATGTTTTATATGTAGACTCCATTGCCATTGAGCTGGAAGAAGAATTTGCTCCAAACTCTTTGCTTTTAAATCTAAAGTGTGGAATATTATGAGTGATAAAACTTTATTCTTATGATTGATTCTGAGTTAAAAATTAAAGTTTTCCTTCTTAGTAATTTAGAAAATTTAGTTCAATTTTCAAAAGAAGGAAAGCAAGAAAGAAATCAGTTATCTGCACAGAGATATAGGGGAATGTTGGTTAAATATTCCTATAATCTCTTAGGTACTGGAGGAGGAAATGCTAAATAGCATTCAACAAATGAATGCATCAGAGCAATTTTCCATCAAAGAAGTAAGTATTGTTTAATATTCTTTCAATACAGACCTCAACTTATGTATTTTAGATTTGCATTAAAAAACCCGTGTTTCTCTCTTTCCCTCCTTTTTAGTGCTCCACTCAATTAAGCTGTCAGTATAAAAGCAAAAGACTAGGATTTTTTTTCCAACAGCTTAAAAGTGGGCAGATTGTTCCTGCAGAAAACAAAGCATCTAGGAACATGCCAGTTTGACAAGAGTCATATGGTCCAGTTATAGCAGGAAAACAGTAGCTAGCTGCTGAAACTTTGGAGGTCATGTTGTGCCTCGCAGACCATGTCAGAGCACATGTCTGTCTCTCAGTGGTTAGACAAGTTTCCCTTCAAGGTCTTGAATGTGCATCATCACCTCTCCTCAGCACTAACTCAATCTTGGGGAAGCAATGGAGCCTCTGTGGCAGTGAGATCTGTCCTGCGCCAGCCAGGCATGCCAGGAGTACCGATAGGAACTAACATTGAGTTCAGAGAATAGTGACATATGTAACACATTGAGTCATTGGCTGGAGAATCATGTTTCATTTGGTGAATGGGAAGGTTCACTTTAGGATTTAGTACTCATACAGATGTTCTGAATATCTGTATCTCGGATTATGGCAACTTGTAGAATATGGGCCAAAATATTTGGAAAGAACAGCTATGAACAGTGGATGTGAAAATATCTGGTACACATTCAGAAATAAGAGCTAGCTTTAGAACTCTTTGTACAATAAGGATGAGACATGTGAAAACCTTCAAAGTGTTTAAAATCCATGACCCAGTGGAAGAGGGAAACAAGAAGGAAAATGAGTGAAGGAAGCTGAAGAAAATACATCTGATTACTGGCTCTTATACAGAGAGGAACAGGTTAGGAACATTTGATTTACATAAGACTCTATCTTGGAGCAGTAACACAAGTCAAGCAAAGCCCTTCTTAGGAGGAAAGGCAATTTTAGAGTCATCAGCCCAGGTTCTGGCATTGAGAATTGATGAACCTATCACAGATGTTAAAAGCACCATCTGGCACTTTGTAGCCTTTTTAGAAACAAGAGAGAGGTTCTCCCATAGCTTCCAGAAAGCCAACTGTAAGGAGTAAGAAACTTGTTATCCAAGAATTAGACAGTCTCTGGGGGTCTTTGTCAATGTGGTGGCCTAAAGAGCCAGTGAGAAATAGCAAGTTCGTAGGAGTTGATCAGACGTCATGCTAAACTACCCAGCGTGGATGGGAAACACGATTGAAACAGCCACAGTGAGTTTAGGGAAGCACATGTTTTCTTTGTGTTGATTTTCTTACAGGAAGCCTGTCATGTCATGGTCCACTGCTCCTTTAACTAAAGGGATATTTAGAGCTAAAGGTCGGGTGAAGTGACCAAAGCAAGATGTGGGAAGTAAGAAAGTCAAGCCTCCGTTGGTATTCATTTTGTTCTCACATCAAAAAGCTAAGGTCCAGAAAGGGGGAGATTAGTGATTCTTAGAAGTGAGGAAACATGTTTTTAGTGAAAATAACCTCCTGGTAATAAATCCACGGGCTGATTATTTACTATATACTGTACCTGCTAACTTTCATA
The DNA here is from genome assembly GCF_030435805.1 of Mustela lutreola. Classification (NCBI taxonomy): domain Eukaryota; kingdom Metazoa; phylum Chordata; class Mammalia; order Carnivora; family Mustelidae; genus Mustela; species Mustela lutreola. Next base: position 235,259,230 of record NC_081290.1, on the reverse strand, counting down.
GATTTCTCAGAACTTTACTGTTGAATAGACTTAGACAATTTTCTACTTGATTCTATGTCTGGGATATTTCTAGGATATTCCTAGGATACTTGCAATCATGACTTCAAAAAGGGGGAATCTGGTAGTGGAATGAACAGATATCTCCTGATGAGTAATGGAAATTGTCCCATGTTCTAAGAATACTCTCTTAGAAATTTAAATATAATACCAACCCAGTTGAGAATCCCTTTGCAGTGGAAATTGATGTCCTAAAGCTTTTCTATTGAAAGTATAGATTCTGGTTCTGTAGCCTCAGCACCATCTGGGAGCTTGTAGACAACACATATTCTAGGGCGCTAGTCCAGCCCTATAGAATCAGAATCTATATTGGCTTTGGGGATGCTGGTGTGCTCTCTTTTCTGGTCGGAATGATGGTTATAGACTTTTGTCAAGTTTGTGGTAAGTAGCCAAGCTGTATCTACATATGTACCTTTCTGTGTTTCACTTAATAATAAAATACAAATTTAAGGAATATAGTTAAGGAATATGAAAGTGTCAATTTACAAGCAAGCCCAGCAGATTGAATGTATATTTTCATTTCTGTAACTCTCTAAAGTTCACTAAAATAATGGTGCAACACAGAGATATTGTGAAATAATGGCAGAGTATGTATAAACAAATCATATAAATATGGATCATTAAGATATACCTAAAGGTAACTGGGATAGGTAACTCTGAGACCTAGGTGCGCACAACAGATGATACCCATGAGGAGAAAATGGTCTGTTCATGACAATCCCGGACAAACACAGGAATTTCGTATCAGGTATTATAGACAGGGTAGCACTGAAAATGGTGGAAAAGGTGAAGGTGTGTGTAAGGTTTGTGAACTGGAGTATCCAGAACCCATTTGAGTTCTAGCAAAATGATTGGTCTCTGTAGTGGCAGAGTTAACAGTGATCCAGAGACAGAGGCACTGGGTACAAAGGATGCTAGGAATGAGGGGTCATATAACATATTATGGTAGAATAATACCTATCAAATATTGAAGCCCATAGAAAAATTGTTGATGCTCATCTTCTAAAACACCAGCCAGACTGATATTCCATTGTCAGGCAATTTTAGGATGAGTCTTCATAAATCTGCCTCCAAAGAGACAACTAAAAGGTACTGACATCTGAGTATTTGCTCACTGAATTGGTAACCTCCTTCCTCAGGAGAGTACAATGTCACTGACCAGGTTACACATCTCACTATATGCATGGAAATCCCTCCTAGATACGTGGTCCCTCACCATGACATTAGAATATGACACCAAATATATACCAGGGGTGAGATTAAATCCACTGATGCAAAAATCATACATCCAAAATTAATTTTTAAAAAGAAAATCAGTGGGGGTGGAGTAGAGCTTATTCAGTGTACTGAATAAAAGTTAAAAAGAAAATAATCCCCTAATTAATACTCCTAATGAAATACTCCATCATACTAGATCTTTGAGAGAAGAACAGAATACTATTATTAAGAAATATATAGACACACAAAAGATTATATGTAAGTAAACAGCAATATGAGAGATAAAAAAAAAAAAAAAAAACCAACAGGACTTTCAGAAGATGAAGATAAAAATATAGGTAGGGGGCACCTGGATGGCTCAGTTGGTTAAGATCTGCCTTCAGCTTGAGTCATGATCCCACAGTCCTGGGATTTTGCAAACCATGCCTTGGGCTCCCTCTCACTCCTCCTTGAGCTCTCTTTCTCTTTCAAATAAAAATAAAATAAAATATTAAAAAATATATAGAGGGATGTATGAGGATTAGGAATTTATTAGAAAGTTGTACAGGATATTCCCAGAACAAAAGGACAGAAGTCCAAATTGAAAGTAACAACAAAGTACCTAAAAGAGAAAAAAATATATATAATTTCATAGTAAGTTAAGAAAAATAAAAGGAAGCCATAGATAGGCAGAAAATATTTGCAACATAACATTTGACCAAATACACAAAGAAGTTTCAAAACTCAACTAAAAGGAAAGAAGTCAGATAAAAGTTGGGCAAAAGATCTGAAAAGATATTTCCCACCAAAAAGACATGCAAATAAAAATAAGTGCATGAAAAAAATGCTCACTATCCTTTGTCATGAAGAAATTACTAAATAAAACAAAGAGATACAACTAATACCTATTAGAATGGCTGAAACCTAAAAATACTGACAACACCAAATGCTGGCAAAGATGAAGAGTCACAGGGAATTCGCATTCATTGCTGGTGAAAATACAAATTACAGCCTTTCTGGAAGAGTCTCAGAGTTTCTTATGGGATTAAACATACTCTTGGGTGCCTGGGTGGCTCAGTGGGTTGAAGCCTCTGCCTTCGGCTCAGGTTCATGATCTTAGGGTCCTGGGATGGAGCCCTGCATCGGGCTCTCTGCTCAGCAGGGAGTCTGCTTCCTCCTCTCCTCTCTGCCTGCCTCTCTGCTTACCTGTGAACTCTGTCTGTCAAATAAATAATAAAATAAAATCTTAAAAAAAAAAAAAAGGAGAAGACTGAACATATTCTTACCACCCCAGATATTTGATCCAAAGAGTTGAAGACATATGCCCAAACCAAGACATAAACTGAATCTTTATATCAGGTTTCTTTTTAATTGCCTGGAATAGGAAGCACGTGAGATGAATGGATAAACAAACTCTGGTATCTCCATAAAATACAATGTTATTCCTTGATTTGAAAAAAATAAGAGAGAGATTTCAAGATATGAAAATATAAGAAAGAACCTTGAATGTATACTTTTACATGAAAGAAGCCATCTTGAAAAGGTTAGTTATATGACTGCAAGGACATGACATTCCAGAAAAGACAAAAAAGAAATAATATAAAGTTCAGAGTAACCAGGAGTTCAGAAAGAGGGAGGAAGACATGAATGGGGGGAGCACAGTGAATTTGTAGGCTAACAAAAGTGTTTTGTGTGATACTGTAATGGTGGCTACATGACATTATGTACTGAGAACCCATAATTTTAGATAGTTCATGTTATTTCATTTAGCTCTTATGAAAGATCTACATTAGTACCTGATTTCAGCACCTGAAAGAAATCTGAAGAGTATTTCCACTTTTATAAGAGGTGAAAATCAAAACTAGTTTTCAGTGTGTGTTTTGCATTGAGCCGTTACAGAGGCAGCGAGAGCAGCCCCACCAAGCTCCTCTCCCAGGAAGAACACTCCACATCATTGTATCAAAACCTCATAGTTTCACACAGTGTCAGTGAGCATCTGTGCTTTATCCCGATTAATTTTGAGCCTCTGTTAGCAAGATATGTCCTAAGGTACCAGAAAACTCTAAGAGCAGTTATTTTGGGGTCCAGGAATGCTCAACAAATTTTGCATGTGAACTCATAGTGAATGTTTCTTGCTTGGTGCCATTATGGCTCAGGAAAGGTTTTAAAAGAATGCTCTACTTTTGGATAGTGGGGAGAAAACATGTACTTGTCAGAAGCATAGAACTGAAGATAGAGTGATCCCTAATAAACTGTGGACTTTGGTTAATAATAACGCACCAGCACTGGTTCAGTTGTTTAACAAAATCCAACACTCACTCATTGAATTTTATTAATTTTAATTAACTCATTGAATTTAATATAAAATGGGAGGAAGAGAACACACTAGCAGCTTTGAAAGGAAAATGAATAATGCAGTTAAGAACAGGGGCACCTGAGTGGCTCAGTCAGTTACGTGCTGGTCTTTGGCTCAGGTTGTGATCTTGGGTGTCCTGGGATCAAGCCCTGCTTCTGGCTCTCTGTTCAGCGGGGAATCTGCTTCTCCCTCTCCTTCTCCTTCAGTTTGCACTCTCTCCATCACTCTGTCTCACATAAATAAATAAATAAATAATCTTAAAAAAAAAAAAAAAAAGGCTGTGATAAACAGCCAATACCTGAAGGCCTGGAAATAGAATGGCACTGCTAATTACCACAGTAATGCAGGAATCTGGAAGATAGCATAAAATCTCTTCAGAATGTTGAAGGAAGTTATAACCTCCTGATGCTAATGGTAGTCACTTCCTTGTAAATATGGCCATGGACCTCTTTCCTTCCCTCAACATATAAGGAGCAACAAGAAGAGCAAACATAAATACCCATATTTTCATGTGTAGGGAAATAAACAAAATCAAACAGCTCCAGAAGTCCTATGAGAAAAGGACTATCTAGGGAAAGAAGGTTGAGGAGCAGTAGCTTACTATTAGTGAAGCACTGAAAATACCAGCTCCCAACACACATGCCAAAAAAGAGAGCCCCCCCCCCACGTAAAATAGTGAGAACATACATTTTTGAGTCAGATATTCTTCAAGAGGGGAAATTAAAGGAAGTGTTGAAAGCCCAGGGAAAAAAAGTCTTGAAAGCAGTCTTAAAAATTATTGATTTTGTGGCAGGACAAACAATGACAGAAGTAGGTGTCAGAGGGCCTGTGTGGTATGGTCCTTTAAGCACTGAATCTTGATTTTGGCTGAGGTCCTGATCTCAAGGTTGAGATGAAGCCCTGAGCTAGGCTCTGTACTCAACAGGGAGAATGTTTGAAGATTCTCCCTCCTTTTTCCATTAGCCACTCTCCTGCTCATATTCTCCTTCTCTCTCAAATAAACAAACAAATAAAAAAATTCTTCTTCTTCTTCTTCTTCTTTTTTTTTTTTTTAAAGAAATGGATGTCAGCTGAAGTAGACGATAAACTTGTAAACCACCTTACCCTACTAGAATCCCCTGGCCCTTTTATAAAGAACTATGTTTGACATTCCAGGAAACCATGAGATATTTCAATGAAGAGTTTCTATAGAAGATATATAATTAAAATAAAAATGTTTCTGCTAATAAGCTTTCCATCTCACCTACATGAAAACACATACACACAATCACGCACACATGTGTCACAGAGAAAGTAGATTATTTCTCTCCAATCTATCTTTGGGAATCATTTGTAGATATGGGCATAAAATAAGAAAATAAAGACAGAACAGAAATAGACAAGAAATAAATCCTGTGATTTAAGAACTGTTTGAAGTCAGGTTAGGAAGAAAAAGACAAAATCATTTCAGAAATATTTACTACATTTTCATTCTTTTCTGCTGTGTAACAAATCACCCCAAGACTCATTGTCTCAAATAACAATGATTTATCCTTTCTCACAATTCTGTGGGTCAACAATCCAGTTTGAGTTTGACTATATGGTTGTTTCCTCAAGGAGAAGGCTGTGGTCACTCAGGGGACAGCATCTGGCTTGGAACTCCACTGAGTTGGAAGGTCCACAGATTGATTTCCCATGCCTGGTGCCTTTGTGCTCATGTACATAGTCATACTCTCCCCATGGGGATAGCTTCTTCATGTTATTGGTTTAACCCCATTGTGGTCCTATTCCTAACACAGGTGACAAGAAACAATGTCGAAGTTCCCAGATTAATACTTTTGGCTCAGTAAATTGCAAACACCACCATCATTCCAGCCACTTTATTTTATCAAAACAACTATCATCCCAGGTTCAAGGGGAGGAGACATAGGATCCCCTATGAATTATACAGAGGTATCCACCAACAGAAAAGGGTGTGATTACAATTATCTTCTCAGATTACCTTCCACAGTGCCCAAAAGAGAATGATGAAAATACTGTAATAAGAATTGAAAAAGAAAACCAAGAGATAAAACAAAATAAGGATCAGTGATAGATGAAAAACAAAAAAATGTTTTATACATGCAGAAAAGTAAAAAAAGCAAAACCAACAATAAAAGAAAACTGAAACTAAAATTGTAATTATAACCTTTGCCAAAAATCGAGGTAATCCCAATGCATTTATAGAATAGTTATAAAGACTAAGAAAGTTTAAAAAGAAAAAGAAATAGAAAAATAAAAGGTCAAGCAGAGAACATAAAATCCAAATAAAAAGGCAAGGAAATTGGGTGATGGACATTAAGGAACACTATCTCTGAAACTACTGATGTACTATATTTGCCTAAATTGAATTTAAATTAAAAAATCCAAATAAAAATCTTTATAGTAGCTAATGACATTTCTTGACCTTTCTGATGCTAATTCTACGAGGTGACCCATGGAAGAGAGAGACAGCCAAGGAGCCTTAAAATGTCAAGTAAATAAGATGCCAGAATTCAGTATTATCAGCCTTCTAAAAGGCAAACAATGCTTCTACATGTGGCCTTGACCATCTCCATTTGCAGATGACTTCGTGGAACAGGCTGTGATGGCACTAGCAGGAGTCTCTGCCACCCAAAGGAGAACTGCATGTTTAATGGCAAGTGTGTGTTAAGCTGGGTGTGCAAGAGTGCTGTGCAGATGACAACCTGCACACGCGGTACTAGGAAGGATGGGGTGAGGGCACTTCTCCCTGAAGCCAGCCTGGGCCCTCTCCTTCCAGGAGTGAGTGGAGTTCAGTCCTCTTGAGTCCAAGAGATGTCCAGAGGGGCTATAAATACCCAGCTCCCCCTTTCCTCACCATGTTATGAACATCCTATGTCTTTTTTTTTTTTTTCTCTCAACTAGTTAAATATCCTCAGGATCCTAGAAAATACAGGTAAGAAGTTGATTTTTGCTCAGCAAGGACATGTAGAAAAAGACATCAGGAGGGGGAAGGAGTCAAGATGGCAGAGAAGTAGCACGCTGAGATTACATTAGGTAGCCCGAGATCAGCTAGATAGCTCATCAATCCATTGCGAATATCTACAAATCCAACAGGAGACCAAAGAGAAGAAGAGCAACAATTCTAGAAACAGAAAATTGACCACTTTCTGAAAGGTAGGACCGGAGGAGAAGTGAATACAAAGCAATGGGAAGATAGACCGGGGGCGGGGGGGCTGGTTCCGGCAAGCAGCAGAGCAACAGAGCACAAAATCAGGACTTTTAAAAGTCCGTTCCATTGAGGGACTTTGCTCCAGAGGCTAAACTGGGGTAAAGCCCTCGCAGGGTCAGCCTGGCCTCAGATCCCGCAGGGTCATAGAAGGATTGGGGGTGTCTGAGTGTCGTAGAGCTTGCAGGTATTAGTATGGGGAAGCCGGCTACAGACACAGAGACATAGAGTGAGCTCTCAGCTCGGGTTTATCTTGAACCGGTGGCAGGCTGGGTGAGCTCGGAGCACAGCCAGAGGCCAGGGACACAGGAGTGATTGAGCGCTTGTCTCTGAGGGCGCACTGAGGAGTGGGGCCCCAAGGTTTTGGCTCCTTCTGGCTGGAGACCGGGAGGCCGCCATTTTCATTCTCATCCTCCAGAACTCTACAGAAAGCATTCAGGAAACAAAAGCTCCTGAAAGTGAACCTGATCGGATTACTTAGCCTGGTCCTCGTAAGGGCGGTGCAATTCCGCCTGGGGCAAAGACACTTGAGAATCACTACAACAGGCCCCTCCCCCAGAAGATCAACAAGAAATTCAGCCAAAACCAAGTTCACGTACCAAAGAGAACAGTAGAATTTCAGAGGATGAGAAAGCAAAGCATGGGATTCATGGTGTTCTCCCCATGATTCCTTAGTCTTGCATTAATTTAATTTTTTTAAATTTTCTTTTTCTTTTTTATTTTATTTTATTTTAATTTTTTTATTTTTTCTTTTTCTAATTTTTTAAACTTTTATCCTTTCCTCTTTTAACATTTTTTAACTAGTTTATCTTAATAATATCTTTCTTAAAAAATAATCATCATCATTTTTTGAACCTTCATTATTATAGTCATATTTTATCCTTCATTCTATCTAACTTTATTTTTTGTATACACATAGGGTTTTTTCTACTAAAAAATTTGGGGTACAATTTCTAATAGATCAAAATATGCCGTAAATCTAGCTCCAGGCTTGTTCTAGTCTCCAGCCTGAGTAAAATCCTCCATTTTTTTTTCTTTATTCTCTCAACCAACTTACTTTATCAACTCCTTTTTTTAGAAATTAAAAAAAAAATTTTCATCTTTATAGGCATATTCCAACCCTTCATTGTGTTCACCCTCATATATGGTTTTCATTCTTTAAAAAATTTGAGAGGTAGTTTCTTCTAAGAGACCAATATACTCCCAAAATTAAGTGGGTGACCCTGTTCTAGTCACCAGTTTAATATATATATTTTCTTTTTTATATTTTTAAAAATTTGTTTTCTTTTTTTTTTTTTTAATTTTTTTGGCTTAACTTCTTTTTATCCCCTTTCTCCCCCTCATGATTTGGGGTCTCTTCTGATTTGGCTAAAGTGCATTTTCCTGGGGTCTTTTCAACCCTTTTAGTATTTTATTTGCTCCCTCATATTTTCTTATCTGGACAAAATGACAAGGCAGAAAAATTAACCACACACACACACACACACAAAAGAACAAGAGGGAATACCAAGGCTAGGGACCTAATCAATATGGACATTGGTAATATGTCAGATCTAGAGTTCAGAACGATGATTCTCAAAGTTCTAGCCGGGCTCGAAAAAGGCATGGAAGATATTAGAGAAATCATCTCTGGAGAGATTAAAAACTCTTTCTGGAGAAATAAAAGAACTAAAATCTAACCAAGTTGAAACCAAAAAAGCTATTAATGAGGTGTAATAAAAAATGGACTCTGACTGCTAGGGTAAATGAGGCAGAAGAAAGAATTAGTGATATAGAAGACCAAATGACAGAGAATAAAGAAGCTGAGCAAAAGAGAGACAAACGAATACTGGGCCATGAGGGGAGAATTTGAGAGATAAGTGACACCATGAGATAAAACAACATTAGAAAAATTGGGATTCCAGAAGAAGAAGAAAGAGAGAGGGGAGTAGGAGGTATATTAGAGAGAATTATTGTAGAGAATTTCACTAATATGGCAAAGGGAACAAGCATCAAAATCCAGGAGGTGCAGAGAGCCCCCATCAAAATCAACAAGAATAGGTCCACCCTGTCACCTAATAATAAAATGTACAAGTCTTAGTGACAAAGAGAAAATCCTGAAAGCAGCCTGGTAAAAGAAGTCTGTAACATACAATGGTAAAAATATTTGATTGGCAGCGGACTTATCCACAGAGACCTGGCAGGCCTGAAAGAACTGGCATGATATATTCAGAGCACTAAACAAGAAAAACATGCAGCCAAGAATACTATATCGAGCTAGGCTATCATTGAAAATAGAAGGAGGGATAAAAAGCTTCCAGGGCAAACAAAAACTGAAAGAATTTGCAAACACCAAACCAGCTTTATAGGAAATATTGAAAGGGGTCCTCTAAGCAAAGAGGGACCTGAAAAGTAGTAGATCAGAAAGGAACAGAGACAATATACAGTAACAGTCACCTAACAGGCAATATAATGGAACTAAATTCATATGTCTCAATCGTTATCCTGAATGTTAATGGGATAAATGCCCAATCAAAAGACACAGGATATCAGAATGGATAAAAACAAAACAAAACAAAACAACAAAAAAAAAAAACCACACACAACATCAATATGCTGTCTACAAAAAACTCATATTAGATCCGAAGACACCTCCAGACTTAAAGTGAGAAGTGGAAAACAATTTGCCATGCTAATGGACAACAGAAGAAAGCTGGGGTGGCAATCCTTCTATCAAATCAATTAGATTTTAAGCCAAAGACTATAATAAGAGATGAAGAAGGACACTATATCATAATGAAAGGATCTGTTCAAGAAGAAGATCTAACAATTTTAAATATCTATGCCCCTAGCATGGGAGCAGCCAAATACATAAAACAATTAATAACAAAATCAAAGAAACACATCAACAATAATACAATAATAGTAGGGGACTTTAACACTCCCCTCACTGAGATGGCCAGATCATCCAAGCAAAAGATCAACAAGGAAATAAAGGCCTTAAATGACACACTGGACCAGATGGACATCACAGATATATTCAAAACATTTCATCTTAAAGCAACAGAATACACATTCTTCTCTAGTGCACATGGAACATTCTCCAGAATAGATCACATCCTCGGTGCTAAATCAGGTCTCAACTGGTATCAAAAGATTGGGATCATTCCCTGCATATTTTCAAAGCAAAATGCTCCGAAGCTAGAACTCAATCAGAAGAAGAAATTTGGAAAGAATCCAAATATATGGAGACTAAACAGCATCCTTCTAAAGAATGAATGGGTCAACCAGGAAATTAAAGAAGAATTGAAAAAATTCATGGAAACAAATGATAATGAAAACACAATGGTTCAAAATCTGTGGGACACAGCAAAGGCAGTTCTGAGAGGAAAATGTATAGTGGTACAAGCCTTTCTCACGAAACATAAAAGGTCTCAGCTATACAACCTAACCCTACACCTAAAGGAGCTGGAGAAAGAACAAGAAAGAAACCCTAAACCCAGCAGGAGAAGAGAAATCACAAAAATCAGAGCAGAAATCAATGAAATAGAAACCAAAAAAAAACAATAGAACAAATCAACGAAACTAGGAGCTGTTCTTTGAAAGAATTAATAAGATTGATAAACCCCTGGCCAGACTTATCAAAAAGAAAAGAGAAAGGACCCAAATAATTAAAATCATGATGAAAGAGGAGAAATCACAACTAACACCAAAGAAATACAGACAATTATAAGAACATACTATGAGCGACTCTATGCCAACAAATCTGACAATCTGGAAGAAATGGATGCATTCCTAGAAACATATAAACTACCACAACTGAACCAGGAAGAAATAGAAAGCCTGAACAGACCCATAACCAGTAAGGAGATTGAAACAGTCATGAAAAAAATCTCCAAACAAACAAAAGCCCAGGGCCAGACGGCTTCCCGGGGGAATTCTACCAAACATTTAAAGAAGAACTAATTCCTATTCTCCTGAAACTGTTCCAAAAAATAGAAATGGAAGGAAAACTTCCAAACTCATTTTATGAGGCCAGCATCACCTTGATCCCAAAACCAGACATGGATCCCATCAAAAAAGAGAACTACAGACCAATATCCTTGAGGAACACAGATGCAAAAATTCTCACCAAAATACTAGCCAATAGGATTCAACAGTACATCAAAAGGATTATTCAACATGACCAAGTGGGATTTATTCCAGGGCTGCAAGATTGGTTCAACATCTGCAAATCAATCAATGTGATACAACACATTAATAAAAGAAAGAACAAGAACCATATGATACTCTCAATAGATGCTGAAAAAGCGTTTGACAAAGTATAGCATCCCTTCCTGATAAAAACTCTTCAAAGTGTAGGGATAGGGGCCACATACCTCAATATTATCAAAGCCATCTATGAAAAACCCACCACAAATATCATTCTCAATGGAGAAAAACTGAAAGCTTTTCCGCTGAGGTCAGGAACATGGCAGGGATGTCCATTATCACCACTGCTATTCAACATAGTACTAGAAGTCCTAGCCTCAGCAACCAGACAACAAAAGGAAATTAAAGACATCCAAATCAGCAAAGAAGAAGTCAAACTATCATTCTTTGCAGATGATATGATACTATATGTGGAAAACCCAAAAGACTCCACTCCAAAACTGCTAGAACTTGTACAGGAATTTAGTAAAGTGTCAGGATATAAAATCAATGCACAGAAAAGAGTTGCCTTTATCTACACCAACAATAAGACAAAAGAAAGAGAAATTAAGGAGTCAATGCCATTTACAACTGTACCCCAAACCATAAGATACCTAGGAATAAACCTAACAAAAGAGGCTAAGTATCTGTACTCAGAAAACTATAAAATACTCATGAAAGAAATTGAGGAAGGCACAAAGAAATGAAAAAATGTTCCATGCTCCTGGATTGGAAGAATAAATATTGTGAAAATGTCTATGCTACCTAAAGCAATCTACATATTTAATGCAATTCCTATCAAAGTACCATCCATCTTTTTCAAAGAAATGGAACAAATAATCCTAAAATTTATATGGAACCAGAAAAGACCTCCAATAGCCAGAGGAATATTGAAAAAGAAAGCCAAAGTTGGTGGCATCATAATTCCAGACTTCAAGTTCTATTACAAAGCTGTCATCATCCAGACAGCATGGTACTGGCACAAAAACAGACACATAGATCAATGGAACAGAATAGAGAGCCCAGAAATAGACCCTCAACTCTATGGTCAACTAATCTTCGACAAAGCAGGAAAGAATGTCCATTGGAAAAAAGACAGTCTCTTCAATAAATGGTGTTGGGAAAATTGAACAGCCACATGCAGAAAAATGAAACTGGACCATTTCCTTACACCACACATGAAAATAGACCCCAAATGGATGAATAACCTCAATGTGAGAAAGGAATCCATCAAAATCCTTGAGGAGAACACAGGCAGCAACCTCTTCGACCTCAGCCACAGCAACATCTTCCTAGGAACATCGCCAAAGTCAAGGGAAGCAAGGGTAAAAATGAACTACTGGGATTTTATCAAGATCAAAAGCTTTTGCACATCAAAGGAAATGGTTAACAAAACCAAAAGACAACTGACAGAATGGGAGAAGATATTTGCAATTGACATATCAGATAAAGGGCTAGTGTCCAAAATCTATAAACAACTTAGCAAACTCAACCCCCAAAGAACAAATAATCCAATTAAGAAATGGGCAGAAGACATGAACAGACATTTCTGCAAAGAAGACATCCAGATGGCCAACAGACACATGAAAAAATGCTCCATATCACTCGGCATCAGGGAAATACTAATCAAAACCACAATGAGATATCACCTCACACCAGTCAGAATGGCTAAAATCAATAAGTCAGGAAATGACAGATGCTGGCGAGGATGTGGAGAAAGGGGAACCCTCCTACACTGTTGGTGGGAATGCAAGCTGGTGCAACCACTTTGGAAAACAGCATGGAGATTCCTCAAAAAGCTGAAAATAGAGCTACCCTATGTCCCAGAAATTGCACTACTGGGTATTTACCCCAAATATACAAACGTAGTGGAGTATATATAGCAGCAATGTCCACAATAGCAAACTATGGAAAGAACCTAGATGTCCATCAACAGATTAATGGATAAAGAAGAGGTGGTATATATACATAATGGAATACTATGCAGCCATAAAAAAGAAATGAAATCTTGCCATTTGCGATGAGGTGGATGGAGCTAGAGGGTATCATGCTTTGCAAAATAAGTCAAGCTGAGAAAGACAGCTATCATATGATCTCCCTGATATGAGGAAGTGGAGATGCAACATGAGGGTTAAGGGGGTAGGAGAAGAATAAATGAAACAAAATGGGATTGGGAGAGAGACAAACCATAAGAGACTCTTAATCTCGCAAAACAAACTGAGGGTTGCTGGGGGGAGGTGGGTTGAGAGAAGGGGGGTGGGGTTATGGACATTGGGGAGGGTATGTGCTATGGTGAGTGCTGTGAAGTGTGTAAACCTGGTGATTCACAGACCTGTACCCCTGGGGATAAAAATACATTATATGTTTACACAAAAATAAAAAATGAAATTAATAAAAAAGAAAATGACATCAGGAAAAAAAGGCAAGGCAAGGCAAGGCAAGGCAGGAAGTCTGAGGAAACCACTGGAGCTGCTCAGTCTTCCTTGATTATTTGCATTTCTCTCAACCCTGACCCCTGAGGTACAGTGTGCTGTGACTGGACTGCCTGGTCAATTGTAGTGACTCTTTGGGCTCTGCTCCTAAATGGATTGCCTGCAAAAAGCACAAGTATATATTTTTCTTTCTGAATATGTTTATGCACTGATTGTTTATCTTTGATATGTGGCTCTGAATGTTGGGCATACATGTACCAAACCTGTAGTAAGGCCCAGTAATAGGATAGGTCTCAGGAGATAAACAAGCCTAATAGTTAAAGACCTTGTATATGTGTCAACACACAAACCCATGCATGCCTTTTTTCCAAAGAGTTCACTGGATATTCACCATATAGCAGGTGCTGAGCTTAGCACAGAATAAGAAGCTGAGGCTCCCTATAAAACAATGATGTTACACTCGTGCTCAGGCAAGAATAAAACTCCTTTGCTAAGCCTATTACATTCCCTGTGCTGAACTGCCTACAGCTTATAAAACTAACATGACGAATTAGAGGTGAAAATTACAGTGGGTGTTGTTTGTCTAGTGTGAGATGGCACGTCTTGGCCTATGTGTTTATTCTAAACCAGTCCAATCCTTGTCCAGTGGAGCATAAGCCCTTGTCCAAAAACCTGAACTTGGTTCACAGTAACAATGATTTTGAGCTTAATGATGGCCATTTTGGAAGTGCCCTAAATTCATCCATGGCAGGGATAAAAATGTGTCTGATTTAACAACCATCTTTAAATATTAAGTTCCGACTTCAATCACTTTTTAAATTTATATTTTGTTACGTATTTTAAATTGGAAGACTAATCTTCAAATTAAGATATTTTAGTGGTAGTGTTGTGAGAATTGGACGCAGCCAGTATTTAAATCCAATCTATTGGCCCAGAGTTACACTGTCCCTACTTGCCACACACTGCCTCCATGCATGCATTCCTGATTCAGTCAGAATAGGCCAGTAGGAGTATTGTGAAGAAATGCTTCAGGGAGCCCCCGAGCTGTAAGTTCGGTAGCTGCAGGTGATAATGCTTTGCCCAAACGAAACCAAATAAGATAAACCAGATCATTGGTGTCCCAAAAGATCAGAAGAACATCTGCAAAATTTGTTTTGTTTCTCCTCGACCTCCATTTCTGTGTTTCTTTCAACACTTAGACTCTCTTTTCCCCCATCTCTGATGTCCTTATGAAGCCCCACTCACTACACATCCCCTCCCCATAGCTTCACTTGACTCACATACATGGCTCTGGCATAGGTCTGGGCTAGGCACACTCCCACATTAATCTTTTCTCTCACAACCCTGCAACCCCATTTAAAAGAAATTTTCAACGATTAATTTTAACTCTATGTGAAATGGTTATTCTATTGATATATGTAATCAAAGGACATCGAGACACATAAGCTTCTCAACATTTTCTTACACTATTTTCAAAGAATCACATATCACCTTAAGGAAAGGCCTAATGGGGTCACCATTTATGTATTATATATTCTAAACTCTATCAAAACACAAGGGTCAATTGATTATTGAGAACAAACTAATGGCTGCCAGAGGGGCAGGGGGACAGAGATGGGTACTATGGGTGAAGATCAGTGGGAGATAGTAGCTTCCATTGTGAAATTAATAAGTCACAGGAATAAAAAGCAAGCATAGGGACTATACTAGTGGTATTGTAATGGCATTGCGAGAGAAGTACCCTTATGGCCATTAGAACAAAACATATACTTGTCCAAGCATGATGTGTGGTACGTGTGAAACTAATGGCATATTGTATATAAATTATACTTCAATTTAAAAATGAAAATAAATAAATGACATCCACACATTTCAATTCTATGACATGAAGTGCCAGAATATTGACCACTTAATGAAAAATTAAAGTTTACATGATAAATTGAAAGTGCGCAATGATCTGACTCCAGTGAAAACAAGGGATAAAAGGCAAATATCCCTTAAGTCTGTGTTCCTCTTCACCAAATGCTGTCATCTAGTCTTTACTTGAGAATGGGGATTAGGGGAGGATTGAAGCCACTTGTCGTCCACTTATTTGCACCCATGTCTTTACACTCATTATATGTGCCTGCTTATGTGCATACAGCCCTCATACACACATCCCACTCCAATGTTACATCTCCTAGCCTACTTTTCACCCAACTTCTCTCCTGCATTTATCTACATTCCTTTGGAATGACAGGAAAAGAATAACCAGTAAATGAACCTCCCTCCCATTTTTTTGAAAGACGGTGGACCTCTATCTCATAATGTGAAGTATTAATATTTGCTGCTATGGAGCTTTTTGAAATAATAAATATGTTGTCTAATTTTTAGTCAGTGACCTGAAAGGGAGAGAATATTTCTCCTCACCACATGCAGGGCATATCCATTTAAGAATCTAACTGAATTTGACACTGTATGCAGTTTAGGTTTTTAATGTCCATCATATAATTTTAAGAAACATTTTGATTTGGAGCTCCTGAGTGGCTCAGTGGGTTAAGCCTCTGCCTTCGGCTCAGGTCATGGATCAGGGTCCTGGAATCAAACCCTGAATCAGGCTCTCTGCTCAGTGGGGAGCCTGTTTCCCTGTCTCTCTCTGCCTGCCTCTCTGCTTACTTGTGATCTCTCTCTGTCAAATAAATGAAAAAAATCTTAAAAAAAAAAAAGAGAGAGAGAGAAACATGTTGATTCATAGACCAGAATGAGTGAATTCACCTGTAGATCCTCAATTCCTAGCACAGGCCTTAGCATCAGTTCAGTGGTCAATGAATGCAGAAGAGGACCTATGTGCATATACTGCCTGGAACCCATTTTGGTAAAACCTCATTCCCTCCTTCTCTCATAAAAAGTGAGGAAAACTTCACATGTATCTGTTTTATTCAGTGATGTCATCAGTGAAAATTCTGATGACATGTCTTTCTATCTAGTGTTATTTCTATAGGCAGTATTGAATGGTGGCTGAGATCAAAGCTTTCAAATTCATACTGTCTGATTCTAAATCCAGTGGGACCTACGTCAGGAAGCTGAAAGTCTGTAGGATTTTCTTTTATCTATAGGAATAATATTAGTATCCATATCAAGGATTATTGTAAAGGTCTTTTCAACAGTCTGTTGTGAAGATTTAATGAGCTGTATTTGGAAAGTACCATTAGACATAGTAAGCACTTAGTAAATGCTAACTATTTTTTTCAAGATATATTTTAATTCTTCCATGAAAAGAGTCAGATTTCCTGACTCTTGTAGGCTAGATAATACAACTCACTGTCCTTCCACTGTATTCCAGGAGAATACATTGGGCAAAAGAAAGTCTAATCAGACATCATTCAGCCTAATGGGCTGTTCCTCAATCTTGACTCAGCCCTGTGGTTTTTGATCAAGGCACTAGGTCTGGAATATGTTGCCATAGATGCCTCCCTCCTCTTATAATCACAGCGGTCCCCAGGATATGTGGTATGTCCTGATTGGAATCCTAGGACTGGAAGATTTTCACACCTGGATCTCCATCCCTATCTGTTCCATGTACGTTTTGGCTGTTGTAGGCAATGTGTTCTTGATCTTTATGATGGTCTGCATGAGTCCATGTATATCTTCCTTTCCATGCTTGCCTCGGCAGATGTGCTACTCTCCACAGCCACAGCCCCAAAAATGCTGGCCATTTTCTGGTTCCAGTCCATGGATATATCCTTTGATTGTGTGTGTCCCAGATGTTCTTCATACATTTCATCTTTGCGGCAGAATCTGGTATTCTCCTGGCCATGGCATTTGACCGCTATGTGGCCATCTGTCACCCCCTGAGATATACCACAATCTTAACCTCTTCAGTCATTGGGAAGATTGGCATAGCAGCTATGGTCAGGAGCTTCATCATCTGCCTTCCATTCACCCTCCTGGTACACAGACTTAGGTATTGTGGGAGAAGCATCATTCCCCATTCCTACTGTGAGCACATGGGCATTGCCAGATTGGCATGTGACAATATCAGGGTGAACATCATCTATGGGCTGACTGTGGCCCTGCTGTCTACAGGACTGGACACTGTGTTCATCATTATGTCTTACACCATGATCCTTTGCACAGTGTTTCAGATACCTTCCTGGGCTGCCAGATTCAAGGCCCTCAACACATGTGCTTCCCACATCTGTGTCATCCATATGTTCTATGCCCCAGCATTCTTTTCATTTTTTTTTGCCCATCGTTTTGGGGGGGAAACCATCCCTCATCATGTCCACATCCTAGTAGCCAACCTCTATGTGGTGGTGCCCCCTAGGCTAAACCCCATCATTTATGGGGTCAAGACCAAACAGATTCATGACTGAGTAATTTTCCTTTACTCTCGTATCACCACATGTTGTTAAAATGAGGATTACTGCCTAATGTTGGATATTTCTCAATAAAAAACACACTCTAACCCACATATACACATACAATTTGGTGGGTAATAGGAATAAATGATATCCATAAATAATCCTCAACACACATAAAAAAAGGACAGTAAATGCCAAAGTTACTAATGCATTTCCCTAAAGTACTTAAAGACTTTGAAAAAATAATGATATTCTGAATTCTCTTAGACATGCTATTATTTTGCATTGTAACTTCTTCTTAAGCAAACATAAGAGAACCCTGTGCAAAGAGGAATACATTTTAGGATTTAACCCAAATGGAACTTTCCTGGGTAGAGCTGGGAAGTAAAAATGGCAAGTTACCTAGGTTTGTAGAGAACATTGAAATTTTGCTGAAATATGCAACTCTCCCCTGCAACCAGGAAACACTTATGCCAGTAGTATGAAGCTAATAAACTCTAATTATCTTCACCTTTTTTTAAAAATTAAAATGTGAGTTCTAAGATGAGATAGTTCATACTCATTGATATAAAGTCTACTCAATGGAATGGGCACAGAGTATAGGTTTATTGTATCAACAGATAATACTAAATTGAAACAAATAATAAATTATATTGATCCATCTGAGCCAACACAGACACCTTCAAAGTTAATCCTTTCTTCCTTGCATACCGGTGATCTCTGGCCCAAATCATCAATGAAGCATCCCTTTAACAGAGACTTCAATGAGGGAAGGACTAAAAGATTAAAAATGCCATACCCAGGCCATAAATAGAGACAGGAAAGATTACATAGGATGCTGACACATAGTCTTACATAAAAAGAATGTGTAGTCACACCAGATATAGTTTTTATAAGCTTATCTTCAGATTAATTTCTTCATTTCAAGAAAATACTTTTACATTTACAATCTCTCCTGCCTAGCACATGTTATGAGAATGTGAAATCTGATCTTATTAACATTTGAAGAAAACAAAAATGAACTTGGAAGCTATACTTTGAACATTTGCAAACTTTCCAGGGTTAGACTTTTTTCCTTGTTTTCTGTTATGTATATACCATGCATGTGTGTATATACACATTAATGTACATATAAGGTAATGTGTGTGTGTGTGTGTGTGTGTGTGTGTGTGTGTGTATGGTGAAACTGAAATGAAAGGCTGTTTCCTAGATCCCTGGAATCCTGAATAAGTACCTTGGCTTAAAATATATGGTATAGTCACTTGGATTTCAGCAAGTTAATCTATTTTAGGAGTTAAAAATAAACCCTGTGATACTAGAAATCCTTATTTGCTTGTCCCACACTAACTGTATAAAACTATCTTGTTGTTTAACTACTGGATCTCGAGTAGTAAATGGAATCATTTTAGTACCGTATGTATTGGCTTGATAATTGAATGAAATATGCTATAAGATGTATTTGGCATTAAATTAAAAATTTTATTTTGATGATGGTAATTTTCATGAACAGAGACAATAAAGAACCCAGCATACCAAACTGAACCTGGCCAGGATGTCCAGTTGTTTCAGCATTATTTGTAGAGAAGACTATGATTTCTCTAATGAACAACCTTGATATTGCTTTTTGTTTGTTTGTTTGCTTTTACTATTTTTTAAATTATTTTTATTAACATATAATGTATTATTTGCCCCATGGGTACAGGTCTGTGAATCATTGGGCTTACACATTTCATAGCACTCACCATAGCACATACCCTCCCCAATGGATATTGCTTTTGAGAATCAATTGACCTCATAGGTAGACATTGATTTCTTAACTCTGCGTTCCATATGATTTATCATTGATTTGGCAATATGAGTCTCTTCATGATTGTAACTTTCTTAAAATAAAAGATGGACAGGAAATTGAGGTAATTGATTTTACTACTAAATCAATTAGTACTAAATCAATTTACTACTAAATTTGTGGATTGCCAGATTGGTGTACACTTCATAATGATACATATAATGTTTTTGAGAAAAGTTTTGAATGATGATCCTTTAAAGATGTTTCATTAACTTTCCCCCCCAAAGCCCTACAAAATTCTGGGAAAAAAAGAGAACATATTGATCTATTTGTGAAAGTATTTCCTGGTTTCACAATAAAGTAGAAAAAAGTTGCTTATCCATTCTATAGGCAAAAGAAAAGTCAGGACCATCTTTCAAAGTATGTTCAACATGAACTGAAATTTGGTATATGACATGCCAAATCAGGAACAAAATCAGGATATGTGCTGAAAATATTGTCATAAGAGTTAGCATAATAAAATTGATACCCCAGTTATTTTGAGAAGATACTATTCCCAGCAATAATGAATAGTTTAAGGGTGAAAGAGACTCAGGATACTAGATTAGAAGACAACAAAATTTAAATAAAATGAGTAGAAGAGAGAAGAGGAGGGGGGAAAAAACAGATAAGCTAGTTTAAACTATTCCTTGGTGACTCAAGACTGAGCTAATGATTAGATATCACGTGCCAATCTGACCTCTGAATCAATTCTGTTTAACATGAATCAGTACCATTGTATCTGTCTCCTTCACAAACAAGATTATACAAAGAACATCTAAGGTCCTCTGCCATTTTATCTCTATCTCTTCTTCTCCCTGAAATCCATTGTGTACCTCAATCTCTCTTAAGTTAGCAGCATAAGTGAAAGTCTAGAAACCGGGCAAAGCATGTCAAGGAGAAAGGTACCATGTGCATAAGTGTTCTTGAATTCATCCTTTGTTCTAATGATTAAAAAATCTTCTCCCTATATTTCTAAAAAATTGAAAGCATATATGTCTTCTTTTTACTTGCATCAAGAGCAGATGACATGATTCCTCCACATCTATGAGGCATAAAATATCTGCATTCTGAGAGAAGGGTGGTAGAAAAGAGGAAAAAAGGTATAAAAGGGAGGAATGAGAGAAATATCACCAGATGGTCAACAACTGGATCAGGATTCTGCATGGTAAAATTTATGTTTACGTATTTATTTATTTGATTAATTTAGATTCAATTAGCCAACTTATCACACATCATAAGTCAGGCGTAGTATTCAATAATTCATCAGTTGTGTATAACAAGCAGTGCTCATCACATCATGTGTCCTCCTCAACGCCAAGCACTGGACTACTCCATCCTCCCATCTTACTCCCCTCTATCAACCCTCAGTTTATTTCCTATGATTAAGAGTCTCTTTTGGCTTTTTCCCTTTCTGATGACTTCCCATTCAGATTTCCCTCCTTTCCCCTATGATCATCTCTGCTGTTTTTTATGTTTTACATAGAGTGAAACCATATGATACCTGTCTTTCTCTGATTGCATTATTTTGCTCATCATAATACCCTCTAGTTCCATCTACATCGATAGAGGGAACATACCCCATATCATAAAAGCTGTGTACGAAAATCCCACAGCAAACATCATTCTCAATGGACAAAAACAGAGATCTTTTCCCCTAAAGCCAGGAACAGGACAGGGTTGCCAACTCTCAACACTATTGTTCAACCTAGTTTTAGAAATCTTGCCCCAGAAATCAAACAATGGAAAGAATTTTTTTAAAAAAAGTTCAAATTGGTAAAGAAATCTAACATTCACTCTTCTCAGATGACAGGATACTTTATGTGAAAAACCCAAAAGACTCCACCCCAAAACTATTAGAACTCCTATAGGAATTCAACAACATAGCAGGATATGAAATCAATGCACAGAAATCAGTTTCATTTTATACAGTAATGATGAGACAGAAGAAATAGAAATGAAGGTGTCAATCCCATTTACAATTGCACCCAAACCACAAGATACCTAGGAATAAATCTAACCAAAGGCGTAAAGGATCTATACTCTAAAAACCACAAAACAATTGTGAAAGAAATTGAGGAAGACAAAGAAGTGGAAAACATTCCTTGGTCATGGATTAGAAGAAAAAATATTGTTAATATGTCTATGCTATCTAAAGCAACCTACAGAATCAATGTTATCCCTGTTAAAATACTATCCATATTTTCAACAGTGCTAGAACAAACAATTCTAAAATTAGTATAGCAGGATTTGGAAATGTACATCATAACTGGTCATTCTGAGAATATTACTAAATTTACAAAAATAGCTTCAATAAAATAAAAAATCTGAGGATGAGACTGTAGGAGAATGAGAGTAAATGTGTTATAGAGAGTTATTGTGGATACCGACTTTTCTTTCCAGAAGTGCCTTAGTGAACAAAAGGTTCTAAGGACATTTACAGAATTCATGGCATAAGAACATGTCCACATCTAAGTGTTCTTTAGAAGTTCTTCCAAATGAGGATGGCAGAAAAAGAACTGAAGTCATAAAAATACAACTTGTGTGTATTAATTTCTCTACATTTACCCTCTGGGGGAAATGAAGAGAGAAGTGTACTGAGATTCTTCAAGTTATAGAAATGAATTCAGAGACACTAACTGTGGATGGACCCAAAAGGATATCATTCTGAGCTGCTGGGAGCCTCCTGGACTGGCCAAGTGGTGAGGAAATCTCTCAGGTCATAATCAGACCTCCTCCTCCGCATGCACTTGGGAATGTTTTAATTGGTAGTCATCAGCTTTCTTCTACAATTCAAGCTCAATAAATTTAATCTGCTGCTGTCTCAGCATGATACAGACCTTGCTGTGAGTTTTGTTGGAGGATGAATCCACCAACATGACCTCAGAAAGCCTTACAGGATAGGGTCAAATTTATTTAGCAGGGACAGAAGAAAGAAGGAAAGGTTATCATGGAGATGTTCATTTTTGGTTATGTCCTGAGCAGAAAATATATATCCTCTCCCACCAACCTTCCCACCATCTGTACCTGTCAGGTAATGCTCCCATGGCAGCTCCTTTCTCCTGAATAAGTCAGACAATGGGATTGTTACTAAAGGATTCCTATTCAGTAGATGGTTAGGGGATCATGAGCTTGCTGACATAAAACAGCAGTTTTAGAGAGTCTAGGAAAGAATGACTTAGGTGAACCCTGTTTTGTTTTTTTTTTTTTTAAAGGACAGCAAATATTTTTCTATTGTACAACTTGAGAATATCATGATTATGCAATTTTTCAAAGCAATGATCTTTATCAGAGAAGAACTCTCGTATAGGGACTAAAAGCCCAAATCTTGTGAAAATTCAGTCATTAGGGAATTGTGGTGATCAAATTATCATTAGTTGCTCCACAGCCCTCTCCTGAATCATTTCTGGTATCCCAAAGTCGGCCCTCTGTCTTCTTTCTATTTCTAGGTTGGAGTTCCTTTTAAGGAACCTATATTTTCACCCTTTTATTTTCTATTTATTTTTGATGCTTGAGCTCCAAAATGATCAAAGTATTCACGTGATGTGTGTATTATTGAGAATAAATAGGCCTAAATGTACCCATCTTTTGCTATCGGTTAATCAAAAATCATGAAACCCTAGAAACTAACCTCTATTCTCGCTACGGCACCCATTTATCTATGTCCTTTAGTAAGGAAGAATGAGTTCCTTTGCCTCTACATTGTTGCTCGGGATTTCCTTGCCTCCTAGATATTTCTTGCCTCTAGTTATTCTGAAATGGGTATTACAGAATTTCTGCTGTTTTAAGTATACAACTCATTTTAGTGAATTCCATGTTAGTAATGGAGACTAAATGAAATACAGTTTTACTATTAATGTAAAAAATAGCATGGAGGATAATAGGAGAAGGATGGGAAAAATGAAGGGGGGAGGGAATTAGGGGAGGCAAAAAACTGTAGAGACCATGGACTCTAAGAAACAAACTGAGGCTTTTAGAGGTGAGGGAGTGGGACAAATGTTTAGCCTGGTGATGGGTATTAAGGAGGGCACGTATTGCATGGAGCACTGGGTGTTATACACAAACAGTGAATCATGGAACACTACATCAAAAACTAATGATGTACTGTATGGTGACTAACATAACATAATAGAATAGAAAAAAAAACGGTACATTTACTCTGATGAACATCGAGCAATGTATGGAATTGTTGAATCACTATATTGGAAAACTGAAACTAATATAACACTATGCCTATTATATTGGAGTTAAAAATAAATGGAAAAAATGTTATCTCTAAAAAGAAATAACATGGAACTTTGATCCAGATTGTAAAAATTACATGGATTTGAATCTTTTCTTAAGCTCTACCTCGCATCATTTTGAAAGGACATCCATTCATACATAAATATATAATGTATAGACAGATATAGATACTTAGGTATATTATGCTCTTGGGTGGAGTTGTTTCTATCTCTCTTCTCTTGATAACAATATACTGGATAGAGTTGACTATTTGCTTGTACAGGCTAACAGTTCCTGACTCAGAGACAGTGGGGAAAATAATAGAGTCCTAAGCATTACCTGCAATTTGGGATAAGGAAAAATTTATGAAAATCTGGTTAATGTACAATTTGCATACAAAATAAACATCATTATTTTGTCCACAGGTCCAGAAGGACATGTAGAAATGTGAGCAGTTGATTTCCTTATTCAGATGATCTGGTGATTCTAATGCATTTCACCTGCCATACACCTAATCTCTTCTTGTGGACTAGTGCTTGGGGATGTCCTCCCTCAAAACAGTGATGTGCGTCAAAGGGTCGTCTTTTTTCCATTAATAATATAGGTGAAATGGATGATATGACCTTAGACATCGGCCAGAATCAGAGAGGCTCACTATGATGATTTTCGATAAAAATGGAGTAGAGAGGAAGAAAACCACTGACTGAAATATTTCTTTCATTTGGTTCTGGAGACACAAAGACATTATGTCCAACTCCAGCATTACAATCTTCATGCCTTCTGTGTTGACCCTAATAGGGATCCCAGGCCTAGAGTCTGTGCAGTTCTGGATCAGGATTCCTTTCTGTGTTATGTATCTCTTTGCTTTGATTGGAAATTCTGTGCTTCTGCTCATCATCATTTCAGAGCATAGCCTCCATCAACCCATGTATATTTTCCTAGGCATGCTAGGAGTCACAGATATTGTACTTGGCACAAGCATTGTGCCCAAGATGCTTGGCATTTTCTGGCTACATATACCAAAAATTTACTTTGATTCCTGCTTGCTTCAAATGGGGTTCATCCACACATTTCAGTGCATCGAGTCAGGCATCCTCCTGGCCATGGCTCTGGACCGTTATGTGGCCATCTGTTATCCACTAAGATATACTGCCATCTTCACCCACCAGCTGGTCACCCAAATAGGGGCAGTCATAACATTTAGAGCTGCCATTCTGGTAGCCCCTTCTTTAGTACTGATTAAATGTCGGTTTCAATTTTACCATACAACCATCATCTCCCACTGCTACTGTGAACACATGGCCATTGTGAAGCTGGCTGCAGAAAATGTGCGGGTCAACAAAATCTATGGCTTGTTTGTGGCATTCACTGTTGCAGGATTTGACATGATATTCATCACTTTGTCCTACATACAGATCTTTTTCACAGTTTTTCGTTTGCCCCAGAAGGAGGCTCGGTGGAAAGCATTCAATACCTGCATCGCCCATATCTGTGTCTTCCTCCAGTTCTACCTTCTTGCCTTCTTCTCCTTCTTCACACATAGGTTTGGTGCTCATATTCCCCCTTATATTCATATCCTCTTTTCTAGCCTCTACCTGTTGGTCCCCCCTTTTCTCAATCCACTTGTCTATGGTGCCAAGACCAAGCAGATCCGCATTCACGTAGTAAAGATGTTGTGTTCATAAAATCCAGTGTGATTATCACCTACAGCCTTCTCTTTTATGCAATAGTAGCAATCTCTCAAAACTAAATAAAACAACAAAAATGAATGCTAATTGTGATGCTTGCATTTTCTATTTAATTCTCTTGTGAAATTTTCCCACATTTTAAATGGTTGCCCCATCATAGCCTATGACCAATCAGTCATGGGATTTATATAGTACTGCGTAATGAGAATGAGAAATGCAGAAAGACTCAAATAGTGAACATATATTCTTTTTTCTTAAATTTTAGTGCCTGATTAAACTTTCTTATTTAAGTTTCCTTCTCCAAAAGGATTAGCAAATATGCGTCTCTCAATGAATTTAAATGCACCTAAGACTCATTGGTTAGATTGTCCAGGTACTCACTGATAACAAGTTGTCAATTCTGTTCTTTCTGGATCATCCCAGTTATCTTTAAAAAATGAGAGGAAGACTTTTTTTTTTTTTAATTTCTCTACAAACAATTGAAAACAAACAAACAAAAACCCATGAATATTTATATGAGAAGACATAGTCTTCAATTTTCAACATTTCTGGTGCCTTTTAGGGCATTAAGACATAAAAAAAATCATGATAAATCCAGTGTTCCATGTTACCCATCACCACTTTTTCTGCATCTTCACTGCTTACTTCCTTATTCATTCTTCAAGTATTATTTAAAAAAAAAAAAACCTACAATATTATAAATGCGATAGTAAAGAATAGAGACATAATAGGAAATTTGATACAGTGTTTACATTTTTGAGTTTCTAGACATAATGGTTTTATATTTTGAGGAGAAAGAATGAGAGAGAGAGAGGGAATCACAGAGAAGCAGTAGAGGTACCAATGGAATGTGGTTTAGCAAAGGGAGTAAAGCACTGAAATTCAACTGAAAGCAGCACTCTGTAGAGTCATTTTTATTATCTTTGTATTTTTATTTATTTAGGGATTCTGATTACTTTCTAATTTTTTATTTTAATTTCAGTTATATGTATGTTAGTTTCAGGTGTGCATTGTAGTGATTCAACACTTCCATACATTACCCTGTACTCATCAGGAGACCTGCACTCCTTACTCCCCATCAACAATTTCTTCTTCTTCTTCTTCTTTTTAATAAATATATTATTTATTTCTTTGAGAGAGAGGGAGAGAGAGAGCACAGGATCAGGGTGACAGGCAGAGGAGGAGGGGAGGGATAGGGAGAGAATCTCAAGCAGAGTACACTGAGCACAGAGCCCAATGTGGTTCTCCATCTCAGGATTTTGAGATCATGACTTGAGTGGAAACCAAGAGCTTAAGACTTAACCAACTGAGTCATCAGAGTGCCCTCCCCCTTTGTTCTTTTGTTTTGTTTCTTAGTGAGTAAAATCATATGCCATATGTCTTTCTCTGTAGGGAGTCTGACTCTTAATGAAGGACAAATGAATTGCTAGCATCTAACTAACTAGGTAGATGATATTAGAGATTAGGTATAGAATCAAAAAACTGTACAGTAGTGCTTTCTCTCTTATGGATGAAGCAGAAACAATTGGAAGAACTAACAGACTTATTTTTATAGCCTCTTCTTATAGAGGAGGACAGAACTGGAAATTATATTTGGACCCTCTCCTTCCAGGAGTGAGTGGAGTTCAGTCCTCTGGGGGCTGACACTCTTGAGCCCTAGAAATGCCCAGAGGAGATATAAATACTCAGCTCCCCATTTCCTCACCATGTTGTGAACATCATATGGCTTTTCTTTTTTTCCTCTCAACTAATATATCTTCAAGATCCTAAAAAAGTCCTTAAATATCTTCAGGATCCTAAAAAATCCAGGTGAGAAGCTGATTTTTGCTCAGCAAGGACTTGTAGAAAAAGACATAAGAAATTAAAAAAAAAAAAAAAAAGGAAAGGAGAGGAGAAAATCTTAGGAAACCACAGAAGCTGCTCAGTATTCCTAGAACTTAAGCCGACTTTGGAGGTACTGTGTATGGCTGTGACTGGACTTCCTGGTCAATTGTAGTGACTCTTTGGGCTCTCTTCCTAAATAGATTGTCTGCAAAAAGCACAAGTATATATTTTTTCTTTCTGAATATGTTTATGCACTAATTGTTTATCTTTGATATGTGGCTCTGAATGTTGGGCATACATGCAATGGATTTGTAGTAAGGCCCAGTAATAGGATAGGGCTCAGGAGATAAGCAAGCCTAATAGTTATGACTCTGCAATTGCACTCCTGGGTATTTACCCCAAAGATACAGATGTGAAAAGAAGGGCCATCTGTACCCCAATGTTTATAGCAGCAATGACCACGGTCGCCAAACTATGGAAAGAACCAAGATGCCCTTCAACGGACGAATGGATAAGGAAGATGTGGTCCATATACACTATGGAGGATTATGCCTCCATCAGAAAGGATGAATACCCAACTTTTGTAGCAACATGGATGGGACTGGAAGAGATTATGCTGAGTGAAATAAGTCAAGCAGAGAGAGTCAATTATCATATGGTTTCACTTATTTGTGGAGCATAACAAATATCATGAAGGACAAGGGGTGTTAAAGAGGAGAAGGGAGTTGGGGTAAATTGGAAGGGCAGGAGAATCATGAGAGACTATGGACTCTGAAAAACAATCTGAGGGGTTTGAAGTGGCGGGGGTGTGGGAGGTTGGGGTACCAGGTGGTAGGTATTAGAGAGGGCACGGATTGCATGGAGCACTGGGTGTGGTGAAAAAATAATGAATACTGTTTTTCTGAAAATAAATAAATTAAAAAAAAAAAGGACCATGTATATGTGTCTATACACAAACAAATGCATGCCTTTTTCCAAAGAGTTCACTGGATATTCACATATTCACCATATAGCAGGTGCTGAGCTTAGCACAGAGTAAGAAGTTGAGGCTCCCTATATAACAATGTATAACATTATGTATAACATAATATATAACAATGTATAACAATAATGATGTTATACTAGTGCTTGGGCAAGAATAAAACTCCTTTGCTAGGCCTATTACATTCCCTGTGCTGAACTGCCTATAGCTTATAAAACTAACATAACAGTTTAGAGGTGAAAATTACAGTGGGAATTGTGTGTCTGGTGTGAGACAATAAGTCTTGGTCTTTGTGGTTACTCTAAACCAGTCTTTTTAAAATAAAATATTTATTTCACGTATTTTAAGTTGGAAGACTAACCTTTGATTTAGGACATTTTTAGTGGTAATGTTTTGAGAATTTGACTCAGCCAGTATTTAAATCCAATCTAAGTGCCCGAGTTACACTGTCCCTGTCGCCACACACTGCCTCCATGCATGCATTCCTGATTCAGTCAGAATAGGCCAGTAGGAGTATTGTGAAGAAATGCTTCAGGGAGCCCCCGAGCTGTAAGTTCGGTAGCTGCAGGTGATAATGCTTTGTCCAAACGAAACCAAATAAGATAAACCAGATCACTGGTGTCCCAAAAGATCAGAAGAATATCTGCAAAATTTGTTTTGTTTCTCTTTGACCTCTATTTCTGAGTTTCTTTCAACACTTAGACTCTCCTCTCCCCCATCTCTGATGTCCTTATGAAGCCCCACACACTACACATCCCCTCCCCATAGCTTCACTTGACTCACATACATGGCTCTGGCGTAGGTCTGGGCTAGGCACACTCCCACATTAATCTTTTCTTTCCTGCTATGAACCCTGGTATCCCATTTCAAATAAATTTTCAAGGATTAATTTTAGCTCTACGTGAAATAGTTAAACTATTGATATATGTAATCAAAGGAGATAGAGACACTTAAGCATCTCAACATTATCTTACAGTATTTTCAAAGAATCACATATCACCTTAAGGAAAGGCCTGATGGGGTGATGATTTACGTATTATACATTCTAACCTCTATCAAAACTCAAGGTCCAATTGACTATTGAGAACAAACTAATGGCTGTCAGTGGGGCAGGGGGACAGAGATGGGTATAATGGATGAAGGGCAGTGGGATATAGAAGCTCCCAATGTGGAATTAGTAAATCACAGGATTAAAAGGCAAGCATAGGGAATATAGTCAGTAGTATTGTAATGGCATTGCATGGTGGCCTGTGAGAAGTACCCTATGGCCAGTGTAATAGAACATAGAGACGTGTCCAATCATGGTGTGTGTTATGTATGAAACTAATGGAACAGTGTATATAAATTATGCTTCAATTAAAAAAAAGAAAAGAAATAAATGGCATCCACACATTTCAATTCTATGACATGAAGTGCCAGAATATTGACCATTTAATGAAAAATAAATGTATACATGGTAAAATGATAGTGACTCCAGTGGAAACAAGGTACGAAAAGGCAAATATCCCTTAAGTCTATGTTCCTCTTCAGCAAATGCAGTCAACTTGCTTTTACTTGAGCATAGGGATTAGGAGAGGACAGAGGCCACTTGTCCATTTGTTTGCATCCATGTCTCTATCCTTGTTTACATGTGCCTACTTATATGTATACCGCCCTCATACACACATCCCACTCCAATGTTCCATCTCCGAGCCAGCTTTCCACTCAGCTTCTCTCCTGCATTTATCTACATTCCTTTGGAACAACAGGAAAAGAATAACCAGTAAATGAACCTCCCTTCCATTTTTTGAAAGACGGTAGACCTCTATCTCATAATGTGAAACATTAATATTTGCTGCTCTGGAGGTATTTTGAAATAATAAATATGGTGTTTAATTTTAAGTCAGTGACCCAAAAAGGAGAGAATATTTTTCCTTACCACATGCAGGCCATATCCATTTAAGAATCTAACTGAATTTGGCACTGCATATAGTTTAGGTTTTTAATGTCCATTGTATAAGTTTAAGAAACATGTTGATTCACAGACCAGAATCAGTGAATTCACCTGTAGATCCTCAATCCCTAGTGTAGGCCTTAGCATCACTTTAGTGGTCAATCAATGAAGAAGAGGACCTATGTGTATATACTGCCTGGAATCTGTTTTGGTAAAACCTCATTCCCTCCTTCTCTCTTAAGGAATGAGATCAACTTCACATGTGTCTATTTTACTCAGGGATATCATCAGTGAAAATTTTGATGACATGTTTTTGTATCTAGTGTAATTTCTATAGGCAGTATTGGTTGGTGGCTGAAATCAGAGCTTTCGAATTTGTGCTAACACTGAATCCAGTGGGACCAAGGTCAAGAAACTGAAAGTCTGTGGGACATTTTTCATCTATAGGAATAATAATAGAATTTATATGAAGGATTATTATAAAGGTCTTTTCAACAGTCTGTTGTGAAGATTTAATGAGCCATATTTGGAAAGTACCATTAGACATAGTAAGCACTTAGCATTTGCTAACTATTTTTTTCAAGATATATTTTAATTCTTCCATGGGAAGAGTCAGATTTCAGTTGTAGGCTAAATAATACATCTTGCTGTCTTTCCACAGAGAAGAATATATTTGGGCAAGAAAACCCATTTGATAAGACATCATTCAGCTTAATGGGGTGTTCCTCCATCTTGACTCAGCTCTGTGGTTTTTGATCAAGGCACTAGGTCTGAATATGATGCCACAGATGCCTCCATCCCCTTATAATCACAGCGGTCCCCAGGATATGTGGTATGTCCTGATTGGAATCCCAGGACTGAAAGATTTTCACACCCGGATATCCATCATTATTTGTTCCATGTACATTTTGGCTGTTGTAGGCTATTTATTCTTGATCTTTGTGATTGTAACTGAGCACAGTCTCCATGAGCCCAAGTATATCTTCCTTTCCATGCTGGCCTCAGCAGATGTGCTGCTCTCCACACCACAAGCCCCAAAGATGCTGGCCATCTTCTGGTTCCAGTCCATGGATATATCCTTTGATTGTGTGAGTCCCAGATGTTCTTCATACATTTCATCTTTGTGGCAGAATCTGGTATTCTCCTGGCCATGGTATTTGACCGCTATGTGGCCATCTGTTACCCCCTGAGATATACCACGATCTTAACCTCTTCAGTCATTGGGAAGATTGGCATAGCAGCTATGGTCAGGAGCTTCATCATCTGCCTTCCATTCACCCTCTTGGTACACAGACTTAGGTATTGTGGGAGAAACATCATTCCCCATTCCTACTGTGAGCACATGGGCATTGCCAGATTGGCATGTGACAATATCAGGGTGAACATCATCTATGGGCTGACTGTGGCCCTGCTGTCTACAGGACTGGACACTGTGTTCATCATTATGTCTTACAACATGATCCTTTACACAGTGTTTCAGATACCTTCCTGGGTTGCCCTAAACACATGTGCTTCCCACATCTGTGTTATGTGCTATCTGTGTTATGTTCTATGCCCCAGCATTCTTTTCTCTTTTTTTGCCCTTCGTTTTGGGGAGTAAACCATCCCTCATCATGTCCACATCCTAGTAGCCAACTTCTAAGTGGTGGTGTCCCCTATGCTAAACCCCATCATTTATGGGGTCAAGACCAAACAGATTCAAGACCGAGTAATTCTCCTTTACTCCTACATCACCACATGTTGTTAAAAAGAAGATTAATGCCTTATCATGCTTAGCGAAATAAGTCAAGCAGAGAAAGACAACTATCATATGATCTCCCTGATATGAGGAAGTGGTGATGCAACATGGGGGCTTAAGTGGGTACGAGAAGAATCAATGAAACAAGATGGGATTGGGAGGGAGACAAACCATAAGTGACTCTTAATCTCACAAAACAAACTGAGGTTTGCTGGGGGGAGGGGGTTTGGGAGAAGGGGGTGGGATTATGGACATTGGGGAGGGTATGTGCTTTGGTGAGTGCTGTGAAGTGTGTAAACCTGGTGATTCACAGACCTGTACCCCTGGGGATAAAAATATATGTTTATAAAAAATAATAAAAAAAAGAAGATTAATGCCTAATGTTGGATATTTCTCAATAAAACACACACACTCACCCACATACACACATACAATTTGAATGGGTAATAGGAATAAATGAAATCCATAAATAATCCTCAGCACACATAAAAGGACAGTAATTGCCAAAGTTACCAATGCATTTCCCTAAAGTACTTAAAGACTTTGAAAAAATAGTGATATTCTGAGTTCTCCTAGACATGTTATTATTGTAACTTCTTCTTAAGCAATCATAAGAGAACCCTGTGTAAAGAGAAATACATTTTATGGTTCAACCCAAATGGAACTTTCTTGGATAGAGCTGGGAAGTGAAAATGGCGATTTGCATAGCTTTTGTAGAGACCATTGAAATTTTGCTGAAATATGAAATACTCCTACTGCAATCAGGAAACACTTGTGCCAGTAGCATGAAGCTAATAAACTAATTATCTTCTCCTTTTTCTTCAATTAAAATGTGAGTTCTAAAATGAGATTTTCTCATTCACTGATAAAATGTCTACTCAATGGAATAGGCACAGAGTATATGTTTATTGTATGAATGGGTAATAGTGAATTGAAACAAATAATAAATTATATTGACCCATCTGAGACAATGTAGACACCTTAAGGGTTAATCCTTTCTTCCCTACATATTGACAACTTTTGGCCAAAATCATCAATGACCCTCCCTTTAACAGTCTTCACTGAGAGAGGGAGTAAAAGATTAAAAATGCCATATCCAAGCCACAGATAAAGGCAGTAAAACATTATGTAGAATCCTGATACATAATCTTAGATAAAAATTCTATAATCATACCAAATATAATTTTCATAAGCTTGTCTTCAGATTAAGTTCTTCATTCAAGAAAATACTTTTACAATCTCTCCTTCCTCAAGGCCTAACACATGCTATGAGAATATGAAATCTGACTTTATTTATACTTGAAGAAAGCAAAACATGAACTCAGAAGCTGTACTTTGAACATTTGTGAACTTTCCAGGGTTAGTCTTTTTTCCTATATGTATATATACATATATATGTTTCCGTTTTTATATGTATGCATATATATACATATATGTGTTTCCTTGTTTATATATATGCATATATATTTATTATATGTATATTCACTATATATGTACATATATAGTGAAATTGAAATAAAAGGGTATTTCCTAGATCCTTGAAATCTTGAATAATTACCTTGGATTATAATATATGATGTAGTCACTTGGATTCCAGCAAGTTAATCTATTTTAGGAGTTAAAAAAGCCCTGTGATATTAGAAATTCTTGTTTGCTTGTTCCACACTAACTGTATAAAGCTATCTTGTGTAACTATTGGTTTTTGACTGGTAAATGGAATTATTTTAGTACCATATTTATTGGGTTGATGGTTAAATGAAATATGCTATAGGATGTATTTGGCATTAAAATATAAATTTTATTTTGATGATGGTAATTTTTAGGAACAGATACACTAAAGAACCCAGCACACCTAATTGAACCTAGCCAGGATGTACAGTTGTTTCAGCATTATTCATAGAGAAGACTATGTTTTCTCTATTGAACATCCTTGATATTGTTTTTGGGAATCAATTGACCTCATAGGTAGACATAAATTTCTTAACTCTATTACATATGATTTATCAGTGACTTGGCAATATGAGTCCCTTCATGGTTGTAGCCTTCTTAAAATCAAAGATGGACAGGAAATTGAGGTAATTGGTTTTACTACTAAATCAATTACTACTAAGTCAATTTTCTATTAAAAACATTGCCAGATTGGCATATGCTTCATAATGAATACATATCAATTTTTCTGAGAAAAAATTTGAATGATGATCCTTTAAAGATGATTCATTAACTTACCCCCCAAAACCCAAAAACTCAGAAAAAAAGGAAAACATATAGTTATTGATCTATTTGTGAAAGTATTTCATGATATTACAACAAAGTGTAAAACAGGTGTTTATCCATTCTAAAGCAATAGAAAGGTCAGAACCATCATTCAAAGTAAGTTCAACATGAACAGAAATTTAGAGTATGACATGCCAAATCAAGAACAGAGTTAGGATATGTGCTGAAAATATTGTTATAAGAGTTGGCATAATAAAATTAATACCCCAGTTATTTTAAGAAGATACTATTCCCAGCAATAATGTATAGTTTAGGGGACTCAGGATAGAAGATTGGAGGACAACAAAATTTAAATAAAATCAGTAGAAGAAGAGGAGGGAAACAAAATGATAAGCTAGTTTAAACTATTCCTTGGTGACTCCAAACTTGGCTAATGATTGGCTAATATGTGCCAATCTGACCTCTGAATTAATTCTATTCAACATGAATCTGTACCATTGTATCTGTGTCCTTCACAGACAAAATTCTAGAAAGAGCATCTAAGGTCCTCTTTTTATCTCTATCTCTTCTCCCCAATATCTATTGTGAATGCCTCCTCCATCCTACTGAAAGGATTCATCCTAAATTTGCCAGCA
The DNA here is from genome assembly GCF_030435805.1 of Mustela lutreola. NCBI lineage: Eukaryota > Metazoa > Chordata > Mammalia > Carnivora > Mustelidae > Mustela > Mustela lutreola. The sequence goes on along the minus strand of NC_081290.1, from coordinate 235,224,404 downwards.
TCTCTATTACCTCAAATCCCTCTTAAGTTAGCAGAGAAAGTCTAGAAACCAGGTGAATCATGTCAAGGAGAAAGGTACCATGTGCATAAGTATTTCTTAGAATTCATTTGTTCTAATGATAAAAGACATATGAATTCTTCCTATATTCCTAAACATTTGAAAGCATATTTATCTTCTTTTTCCTTGCAGATGACATGATTTCTCCACATCTATGAGGCATAAAATACCTGCATTCTGAGGGAAGAGTGGAAAAAAAGAGGAAGAAAGGTATAAAAAGGAGGAATAGAGAGAAATTTCACCAGATGGTCAACAACTAGCTCAGGATTCTGCATGGTAGAATTAACTAACTAACTAATTAACTAATTAATTAATTTTATTAAATTCAATTAGCCCACTTATAGAACATCATTGATCAGGTGTGGCATTCAATAATTAATCAGTTGTATATAACAAGAAGTGCTCATCATATCACATGCCCTCCTCAATGCCCATCACCAAGTTACCCCATCCTCTAACCCTACTCCCCTCTATCAACCCACAGTTTATTTCCTATGATTAAGAGTCTCCCCTGGTTTCTTCCCTTTCTGATGACTTCCCATTCCATTTTCCCTCCTTTTCCCTATGATCATCTCTGTTGTTTCTTATATTCTACATAGAGGGAAAACATATGATACTTGTCTTTCATTGATTGAGTTATTTTGCTCATCATATACCCTCCAGTTCCACCTACCTCGATAGAAGGAACACACTCCAATATCATAAAAACCATCTATGGAAGTCCCACAGCAAACATCATTCTGAGTGGGCAAAAACTAAGACTTTTCCCCTAAAGCCAGGAACTGGATGGAGTGCCAACTCTCACCACCATTGTGTTCTAGAAACCTTGCCTCAGCAATCAGACCACAAAAAAATATTTAAAAAAAATCAAATTATAAAGAAGGGCCATCTGTACCCCAATGTTTATAGCAGCAATGGCCACAGTTGCCAAACTGTAGAAGGAACCAAGATGCCCTTCAACGGACAAATGGATAAGGAAGATGTGGTCCATATACACTATGGAGTATTATGCCTCCATCAGAAAGGCTGAATACCCAACTTTTGTATCAGCATGGATGGGACTGGAAGAGATTATGCTGAATGAAATAAGTCAAGCAGAGAGAATCAATTATCATATGGTTTCACTTATTTGTGGAGCATAACAAATAGGATGGAGGACATGGGGAGTTAGAAGAAGGGAGCTGAGGGAAATTGGAAGGGGAGGTGAACCATGAGAGACAATGGCCTCTGAAAAACAATCTGAGGGGTTTGAAGTGGTGGGGGGTGGGAGACTGGGGGAACCAGGTGGTAGGTATTAGAGAGGGCACGGATTGCATGGAGCACTGGGTGTGGTACAAAAACAATGAATACTGTTATGCTAAAAATAAATAAAAAATAAATTTAAAAAAAAGGCAAATGCTCATTCTTCTCAGATGACAGGATACTTTATGTGAAAAACCCAAAAGACTCCACCCCAAAATTGCTAAAACTCATACAGGAATTCAACAACATGGCAGGATATGAAATCAATACACAGAAATCAGTTTCATTTCACACATTAACAATGAGACAGAAAAAAGAAAAATGAAAGAACCAACCCCATTTACAACTGCACCCCAAACCATAAGATACCTAGGAATAAACCTAACCAAAGGAGTAAAGGATCTATACTCTAAAAACTACAAAACAATTATGAAAGAATTGAGGAAGACAAAGAAATGGAAAAACATTACATGTTCATGGATTGGAAGTATAAATATTGTTAAAAAAATGTCTATACTACCCAAAGCAATCTACACAATCAATGTTATCCCTAACAAAATACAATCCACTTTTTTTTTTTTTCCACAAAGCTGGACAAATAATTCTAAAATTAGTATGGTAGGATTTGGAAATGTACATCATAATTGGTCATTGTGAGAATAACATTAAATTTACAAAAATAGCTTCAATAGAAAAAAAATCTCAGGACTAAGACTGCAAGAGAAGGAGAGTAAATGTGTGATAAAGAGCTATTGTGGATAAGACTTTTCTTTCCAGACGTGCCTTAGTGAACAAAGGGTCCTAAGGACATTTATAGAATTCATGGCATAGGAACATGCCCACATCTAAGTGTTCTTTAGAAGTTATTCCAAGATGGGATTGGGAGGGAGACAAACCATAAGTGACTCTTAATCTCACAAAACAAACTGAGGGTTGCTGGGGGGAGGGGGTTTGGGAGAAGGGGGTGGGATTATGGACATTGGGGAGGGTATGTGCTTTGGTGAGTGCTGTGAAGTGTGTAAACCTGGTGAATCACAGACCTGTACCCCTGGGGATAAAAATATATGTTTATAAAAAATAAAAAATTAATTAGAAATTTAAAAAAAATGACGGGTCATAAAAAAAAAAAAAAAAAAAGAAGTTATTCCAAATGAGGATGGCAGAAAAGGAACTGAACTCATAAAAATACAACCTGTGTATATTAGTTTCTCTACATTTACCCTGTGGGGGAAAAGAAAAGAGAAGATTAGTGCAATTCTGCAAGTTATAGAAATTATTTCAGAGACATTAGCTGTGAATAGATCCAAAATGGTATCATTCTGAGCTGCTGGGAGCCTTCTGGACTGGCCTAGTGGTGAGGAAATCCCTCAGGTCATATTCAGACTGTCTCCTCCACATTCACTGGGGAATATTTTAATTGGTAGTCAATAGTTTTCTTCTACAATTCAAGCTCAATAAATTTATGTGGCTGCCTCAGCATGATACAGACCTTGCTGTGAGTTTTGTTGGAGGATGAACCCACCAACATGATCTTGGAAAGACTAATAGGATAGGGTCAAATTTTTTTGTAGGGACAGAAGAAAATCAGGAAAGGCTATTGCAGAGTTGTCCATATATTGGATATGGCCCGAGCAGCAAATGGATCAGAGTTTATGACTTTTACACGGGCTATTACTTAGGGTGGAGACAGAAGAAGAGGCACTGCCCAGCACATGATAACCAGGGAATGAGACCAGAATCTCGGGAGGAAGAAAGACGGATGAGAGGTAAGCAATGAGGAATAGGGCTATGAAGACTGATGGTGGTCTTCAGGTGTCGGGTAAGAGCAGAACAAGTTCCCAACAACAAAGGGTGAGGAAGTCTCACTATCCCCAGATTTACCTCATAATGCTTCACTACCAACTTCTCCAGTGATTACCACTCCTTCCCACCTGCCCTGTATTCACTCACATCCTCTCCCTTGCCTTCCGACCATCCGTATCTGTCATGTAATGCTCCCATGGCAGCTCCTGTCTCTTGAATAAATCAGACAATGGGACTGCTACTGAAGGATCTCTATTCAGCATATGGTTAAGTGATCATGAACTTGCTGACATATAGCAACTGTGTTGGAGAGTCTTGGAAAGAATGACATAACTGAACCCTGTTTTTTTTTTTTTTAATATTTTATTTATTTATTTGGCAGAGAGAAATCACAAGTAGATGGAGAGGCAGGCAGAGAGAGAGAGAGAGGGAAGCAGGCTCCCCACCGAGCAGAGAGCCCAACGCGGGACTTGATCCCAGGACCCTGAGATCATGACCTGAGCCGAAGGCAGCGGCTTAACCCACTGAGCCACCCAGGCACCCGAACCCTGTTTTTTTTGAAGGACAACAAATATTTTTCTATTATATGACTTGAGAATGTCGTGATTCTAGATATGCAATTTTTTAAACAATGATCTTTATTCTAGAAGAATTCTGATATGGGGACTAAGAGCCCAAGTCTTTTGAAAATTCAGTCATCAGTGAACTGTGCTGATCAAATTATGATTAAATGGCTCTACAGCCTTTTCCTGAATCATTTCTGGTGTCCCAAAGTCTGCCCTCTGTGTTCCTTTTCTTCTTCTAGATTGGACTCCCTTCTAAGGAACCTATCTTTCACCCCTTTATTTTCTTTTCATTTTTTATGCTTAAGCTCCATAATGATCAAAGCATTAAGTGATATGAATATTATTGAGAATCAGTAAGCCTAAATGTACCCATCTTTTGATATTGGTAAATGAAAACACTTTAAACCCTAGAAACTAACCTCTATTCTGGCTAAGTTACCCATTTGCTTATGTTCTTTAGTAAGCAAGAATGAGTCCTCTTGCCTCTACATTTTTGCTCAGGATTTCCTTGCCTCCTAGATATTTCTTGCTTCTAGTTATTCTGAAATGGGTATTACAGAATTTCTGCTATTTTAAGTATACAACTCATTTTAGTGAATTCCATGTTAGTAATAGAGACAAAATAAAATACAGTTTTACTAGTAATGTAAAACATGGCATGGAAAACATTAGGAGAAGGATGGGGAAAATGAAGGGGAGGCAGTTGGAAGGGGAAACAAACCATAGGAAGCTATGACTATGGACTCCAAGAAACAAAATGAGGGTTTTAGAGGGGAGAGGGTGGGGGATGGGCTAGCCCGGTGATGGGTTTTAAAGAGGGCATGTATTGCATGGAGCACTGGGTGTTATATACAAACAATGAATCATGGAACACTACATCAAAAACTAATGATGTACTGTATGGTGACCAACATAACATCACATAATAATAAAAAAATGAGAGTACTTACTTTGATGAACACTGAGTAATGTATGGAATTGTTGAATCACTATATTGGACAATTGAAATTAATATAATACTATAACTATTACATTGGAATTAAAAATAAATTGAAGGGGTGCCTGGGTACCTCGGTGGGTTAAGCCTCTGCCTTCAGCTCAGGTCATGATCTCAGGACACTGTGATTGAGCCTGTATCAGGCTCTCTGCTCAGCAGAGAGCCTGCTTCCCCTCTCTCTCTGCCTGCCTCTCTGCCTACTTATGATCTCTGTCTGTCAAATAAATAAATAAAATCTTTTAAAAAAATATATGTTTATAAAAAATAAAAAATAAAAAAAAAAAAATAAAAAAAAATAAAAAAAAATAAAAAAAAAAAATAAAAAAAATAAATTTATTTTATTAAATTTATTTTTTAAATAAATAAAATTGATTTATTTAAAAAAATAAATAAATTGCAAGATGTAATCTCTAAAAAAAATATGTAACTTTTACCCAGATTGTAAAAATTACATGGATTTGAATTTTTTCTCAAGTTCTACCTCACATTCTTTTGAAAGAACATCCATTCATATGTAGATATATAATATATAGACAGATATAGATATCTCAGTATATTATGCACTTGGGTGGAGTTGTTTCTAACTCTCTTCTCTTTCATATGAGCCTTTGATAACATTATACTGCATAGAGTTTGACTATTTGCTTGTATAGACTAACAGTTCCTGACTCAGACAGTGGGGGAAAAAATAGTCCTAAGGATTACCTGCAATTTGGGATAGGGAGAGATTTATGAAAATATGATTAATGGTCAATTTGCAAATGGAATAAGCAAACATTATTATTTTGTCCACAGGTTCAGAAGGACATATTGTGTCCACAGGCCCAGCAGTTGATTCCCTTACTCAGATGATCTGGTGGTTCTAATGCATTTGACCTGCCATACACCTAATCTCTTCTTGTGGACTAGTGCTTGGGGATGTCCTCCCTCAAAACAGTGATGTGCATCAATGATCAAGTCTTTTTTCCATCAATAATACAGGTGAAATGGATGATATGACCTTAGACTCACTATGACAACTTTGGATAAAAAAAGGAGTAGAGAAGAAGAATACCATTGACAGAGATACTCCTTTCATTTGGTTCTGAAGACCCAAAACCATTATGTCCATCTCCAACATTACAGTCTTCCTGCCTTCTGTGTTGACCCTAATAGGGATCCCAGGCCTAGAGTCTGTGCAGTGCTGGATCGGGATTCCTTTCTGTGTTATGTATCTCTTTGCTTTGATTGGAAATTCCGTGCTTCTGATCATCATCATTTCAAAGCGTAGCCTCCATCAACCCATGTATATTTTCCTAGGCATGCTAGGAGTCACAGATATTGTACTTGGCACAAGCATTGTGCCCAAGATGCTTGGCATTTTCTGGCTACATATACCAGAGATTTACTTTGATTCCTGCTTGCTTCAAATGGGGTTCATCCACATTTTTGAGTGCATCGAGTCAGGCATCCTCCTGGCCATGGCTCTGGACCGTTATGTGGCCATCTGTTATCCACTAAGATATACTGCCATCTTCACCCACCAGCTGGTCACCCAAATAGGGGCTGTTGTAACACTTAGAGCTGCCATTCTGGTAGCCCCATCTTTAGTACTGATTAAATGTCGGTTTCAGTTTTACCATACAACCATCATCTCCCACTGCTACTGTGAACACATGGCCATTGTGAAGCTGGCTGCAGAAAATGTACGGGTCAACAAAATCTATGGCTTGTTTGTGGCATTCACTGTTGCAGGATTTGACCCGATATTCATCACTTTGTCTTACATACAAATATTTATTACAGTTTTTCGTTTGCCCCAGAAGGAGGCTCGGTGGAAAGCATTCAATACCTGCATTGCCCATATCTGTGTCTTCCTCCAGCTCTACTTCCTTGCCTTCTTCTCCTTCTTCACACATAGGTTTGGTGCTCACGTTCCCCCTTATATCCACATTCTCTTTTCTAGTCTTTACTTGCTGGTCCCCCCTTTTCTCAATCCACTTGTCTATGGTGCCAAGACCAAGCAGATCCGCATTCACGTACTAAAGATGTTGTGTTCATAAAATCCAATGAGTTTATCACCTGCAGCCTTCTCCTTTATGCAATAGTAACAATTTCTCAAAACTAAATAAAATAACAAAAATGCATGTTAATTGTAATGCTTGAGTTTTCTATTTAATTCTTTTGTGAATTTTCTGCCTTTTATATTTTTAAAAAGATTTTATTTATTTATTTGACACAGAGAGAGAGATCACAAGTAGTCAGAGTGGCAGGCAGAGAGAGGGGAAAGCAGGCTCCCTGCTGAGGAGAGAGCTAGATGGGGTCTCAGTCCCAGGACCCCGAGATCATGACCTGAGCTGAAGGCAGAGGCTTAACCCACTGAGTCACCTGCTTTTTAAATGGTTGTCACATCATAGCCCATGACACCTATCAGTCATGGAATTTAGATTCTACTGAGTAATGAGATTGAGAAATGTAGAAGGAGCAAAATAGTGAATATGCACCATTTCCCCTTTTCTTTATTTTTAGTTCCCAATTAAACTTGCTCCTTTAAGTATCCTTCTTCAGAAGGATTACAAATATGTGTCTTTCAATGAGTTTAAATGCACCCAGGACTCATTGTTTAGATTGAGGATAGAGGAGCTCTGGGCTCCTCTGGCCTGGAGATTGGGAGGCCGCCATTTTCATTCCCATCCGCCGGAACTCTATGGAAAGCGTTCAGGGAACAAAACTCCCGAAAGCGAACCCGAGCGGATTACTTAGCCTGGCCCCTGGTAAGGGCTGTGCAATTCTGCCTCAGGCAAAGACACTTGAGAATCAGTACAACAGGTTTCTCCCCCAGAAGATCAACAAGAAATCCAGCTAAGACCAAGTCCACTTACCAAGGAGAATAGCAGAATTCCGGAGGAGGAGAAAGCAAAGCATGGAATTCATGGCTTTCTTCCCATGATTCTTTTGTCTTGCAGTTAATTTTTTTTAATTGTATTTTCTTTCTACTGCTTAATTTTTTTTAAACTTTTACCCTTTCCTCTTTTAATGTTTTTCAGCTATTTTATCTTAACAATACCTTTCATAAAAAAAAACCAAACAATAATCTTTTTTTGAACCCTCATTCTTATAGTCATATTTTATCCTTCATTGTATCTACCATTATTTTCTGTATACACATAGGGTTTTTCTTCTAAAAAATTTGGGGTACAACTTCTTCTAATAGATCAAAATATACCCTAAATCTAGCTCTGGGCTTGTTCTAGTCTCCAGCCCAAGCAAATTCTCTCCACTTTCTTTTTCTTTATTCTCCCAACCAACTTACTTTTTCAACTCCTTTTCTAAAAATAAAAAAAAAATTCATTTTTATAGGCATATTCCATCCCTTCATTGTGTTTACCCTCATATATGGTTTTCATTCTTTAAAATTTGGGGAGATAGTTTCTTCTAAGAGACCAAAATACTCCCAAAATTAAGGGGGTGACCCTGTTCTAGTCACCATTCTAATATACACACATATATTTTTCTTTTCTATAATTTTTATTTATTTGTTTTCTTTTTCAATTTTTTTTCTCTGAACTTTTTATCCCCTTTCTCCCCAGCACAATTTGGGGTCTCTTCTTATTTGGTTAAAGCACATTTTCCTGGGGTCTTTGCCACCCTTTTAGTATTTTATTTGCTCCCTCATATTTTCTTATCTGGACAAAATGACAAGGCAGAAAAATTAACCACAAAAAAAAAGAACAAGAGGCAGTACCAAAGGCTAGGGACTTAATCAATATGGACATTGGTAATATGTGAGATCTAGAGTTCAGAATGACGATTCTCAAGGTTCTAGCCAGGCTCAAAAAGGCATGGAAGATATTAGAGAAACCATCTCTGGAGAGGTAAAAGCACTTTCTGGAGAAATAAAAGAACTAAAATCTAACCAAGTTGAAATTTAAAAAGCTATTAATGAGGTGTAATAAAAAATGGAGGCTCTTACTGCTAGGATAAATGAGGCAGAAGAAAGAATTAGTGATATAGAAGACCAAATGACAGAGAATAAAGAAGCTGAGCAAAAGAGAGACAAACAAATACTGGACCATGAGGGGAGAATTTGAGAGATAAGTAATACCATAAGATGATACAACATTAGAATAATTGAGATTCCAGAAGAAGAAAAAAGAGAAAGGGGAACAGAAGGTATACTGGAGAGAATTATTGGAGAGAATTTCCCTAATATGGCAAAGGGAACAAGCATAAAAATCCAGGAGGTGCAGAGAACCCCCTCAAAATCAATAAGAATAGGTCCACACTCCATCACCTAATAGTAAAATTTACAAGTCTTAGTGACAAAGAGAAAATCCTGAAAGCAGCCTGGGAAAAGAAGTCTGTAACATACAATGGTAAAAATATTAGATTGGCAGTGGACTTAACCACAGAGAACTGGCAGGCCAGAAAGAACTGGCATGATATATTTAGAGCACTACACAAGAAAAACATGCAGCCAAGAATACTATATCCAGCTAGGCTATCATTGAAAATAGAAGGAGAAATAAAAAGCTTCCAGGACAAACAAAAACCGAAAGAATTTGAAGACACCAAACCATCTCAACAGGAAATATTGAAAGAGGTCCTCTAAGCAAAGAGAGATCTGAAAAGTAGTAGATCAGAAAGGAACAGAGACAATATACAGTAACAGTCACCTTATAGGTACAATGGCACTAAATTCATATCTCTCAGTAGTTACCCTGAATGTAAATGGGCTAAATGCCCCAATCAAAAGACACAGGGTGTCAGAATGGATAAAAAAAACAAAAACCCATCAATATGCTGCCTACAAGAAACTCATTTTAGACCCGAAGACACCTCCAGATTTAAAATGAGGGGGTTGTTTTCCACCGCTAATGGACATCAAAGGAAAGCTGGGGTGGCAATCCTTCTATCAGATCAATTAGATTCTAAGCCAAAGACTATAATAAGAGATGAGGAAGGACACTATATCATACTCAAAGGGTCTGTCCAACAAGAAGATCTAATAATTTTAAATATCTATGCTCCTAACATGGGAAAGCCAACTATATAAACCAATTAATAACAAAATCAAAGAAACTTATTGACAATAATACGATAATTAGTAGGAAACTTTAACACTACCCTCACTGAAATGGACAGATCATCCAAGCAAAAGATCAACAAGGAAATAAAGGCCTTAATTTAGGGATTCTGATCCTTTTTAAATTTTTTAAATTTTAATTTCAATCATATATATGTTAGTTTAAGGTGTGCAATGTAGTAATTCAGCACTTCTATGGATCACCCTGTACTCATTAGGGGACCTGAACTTCTTACTCCCCATCACCAGTTTATTCTTCTTCTTATTATTATTTTTAATAAAGATTTTATTTATTTATTTATTTACTTACTTACTTACTTACTTACTTATATGAGAGAGAAGGAGAGAGAGAGAGCACAAAAGCAGGGTGATTGGCAGAGGGGCAGGGGAGGGACAGGAAGAGAATCTCAAGCAGACTCCACTGAGCACAAAGTCCAATGTGGTTCTCCGTCTTAAGACTTTGAGATCATGCTTGAGCCAAAACCAAGAGACTGAAGTTTAACCAGCTGAATCACCCAGGTGCCCATCCCCATAGTTCTTTTGTTTTATTTCTTAATGAGTAGAATCATATGTCATTTGTCTTTCTCTGTAGGGAGTCAGACTCTTAATGAAGGGCAAATGAATGGCTAGGAAGTAGCAATATATCATGCCAGGTAGATGATATTAAAGATTAAATATAAAATAAAAAACTTCACAATACGGCTGTGTCTGTTGCAGATGGAGCAGGTACAGTTAGAAGAACTAACTGACTTCTCCTTAGCCTCTTCGTGTAGAGGAGGTCAGAACTGGAAATTAACACATACAGTGTATGAAATCAAAATTTAATTAGTAACAACATTTCTGTCAACACCTAAAGATGATCATGGATATGAACTTCCACAAATAAATCTTAATTCTACAAATAACTATAAGTCCATGTCATATCCACCAGTTTTCTAGGTCTCTTTATGAAGACCTTACTGATTTAATATGGCAGTATGTATTTTTTTATTGCTGACCAAGCTGTTCTTCTCCACAAGCGAGATGAGAGAACATGAGCATTAAGGAAGAGAGTGATTCTGGTGGCCACACTGAAGGCATCCAAAATGTCCTTGATTTAAACAAAACAAAACAAAAACACCACCACTATCAATCTATGAAAAGACATGGAAGAACCTTCAATGTATATTTCTACATGAAAGAAGCCATCCTGAAAAGGTTAATTAATTATAACATTACAAGGACATGACATTCCAGAAAAGGCAAGACTACAAAAATAGTATAAAGATCAGTGTATTGAGGGGTTCAGGAAGAGGGAGGGAGACATGAATAGGGGGAACACAGAGAGTTTATAGGATAACAAAGGTGTTCTGTGTGATACTCTAATGGTGGGCACATGACATTATGTACGGGTAACCCCTGGTTTTCAAAAGTTCATGTTATGCCATTTAGCTCTCATGAAAGACCTACATTAGTACCTATTTTTAGCACCTGAAAGAAATCTGAAGAGTATTTCCACTTTTATAAAAGAGATGAAAATCAAATTAGCTTTCAGTGTGTGTTTTGCATTGATCCATTGCAGAGGCAGCGAGAGCAGCCCCTCCAAGCTCCTCTCCCAGGAAGAACACGCCACATCACTGTATCAAAACCTCGTAGTTTCACACAGTGTCAGTGAGCATCTGTGCTTTATCCTGATTGATTTTGAACATCTGTTCATAAGATATGTCCCAAAGTATCAGCAAACTCTAAGAGCAGTTATTTTGGGGGTCTGGGAATGCTCAACAAATTTTCCTTGTGAATTCATGTTTATTGCTTCTTTGGTGCCATAATGACTCAGGAAAGGCTTAATAAGAATGCTCTACTTTTACATAGTGGAGAGGAAACATGTACTTGTCAGAAGCATAGAACTGAAGACAGCAAGAGTGATCCTTAATGTAATCTGTGGACTTTGGTTAATAGCGCATCAATACTGGTTCAGTTGTTTAACAAAATCTAACATGCACTCATTGAATTTTAATATAACATGGGAGCCAAGAGGACATACTAGTAGCTTTGAAAGAAAAATGAATAAGGCAGTAAAAAACAGGGGCAGCTGGGGGGCTCAGTCAGTTAAGTGCTGACCTTTGGCTCAGGTTGTGATCTTGGGAACCTGGGATCAAGCCCTACTTCTGGATTTCTGCTCAGTGGGGAATCTACTTCTCCCTCTCCCTCTGTTTGCACTCCCTCTCTCTCAAATAAATAAATAATCTAAAAAAAAAAAAAAGGGCAGTCACAAACAGCCAATAACTGAATGTCTAGAAACAGAATGGCACTGCTAATTACCACAGCAATGTGGGAATCTGGAAGATAGCATAAAGTCCCTTCACAATGTTGAGGGAAACTACTGGACTCCTGATGATAATAGTAGTCACTTTCAGGTTAATATGGCCACAGACTTCTTTCCTTCCTCAACTTCTGAGGAAAGAAGAAGAGCAAACGTAACAAGCCATGTTTTCATGTGTAGGGAAATAAGCAAAATCAAACAGAAGCCCCACCAGAAAAAGACTGTCTAGGGAAAGATGGTTGGGGAGCAGTAGCTTACTGTTAGTGAGACAGTGGAAATACCAGCCCCTCAATACACATGCAAAAAAGAGAGTCCACCCCATGGTATAAAATAGTGAGAACATACATGTTGAGTCAGACATTCCTGAAGAGGGGAAATTAAAGGAAGAATTGTGGCCCAGGGAAACAGGCTTGAAAACAGTCTTAAGAAATTGTTGATTTTGGGGCACCTGGGTGGCTCAGTGGTTAAAGCCTCTGCCTTCGGCTCAGGTCATGATCTCAGGATCCTGGGATCGAGCCTCACATCGGGCTCTCTGCTCAGCAGGGAGCCTGCTCCCCCACCTCCCTGCCTCTCTGCCTACTTGTGATCTCGATCTCTCTCTCTATCAAATAAATTAAAAAAAAAAAAGAAATTGTTGATTTTGTGGTAGGGCAAACAATGACAGAAATGGGTGTCAGAGGTGTGTGGGTGGTGTGGTCCATTAAGCATATAAATGTTGGTATTGGCTAAGGTCCTGATCTCAGCATTGAGATGGAGCCCTGAGCTAGGCTCTGTACTCAGCAGGGAGTATGCTTGAAGATTCTCCCTCCTTCTTCCTTAGCCCCTCTCCTGCTCATGTAATCCCCCTGCTGTTTCTAAAATAAATAAATAAACATATAATTCTTTTTTTTTTTTTTAAAGAAATGTATGTGAAGTTTGTAAACCACTTTATTCTACTAGAATCTCTGGCCCTTTTATAAAGAACTGTGTTTGACATTCCTGGAGACCATGAGACATTTCCAATAAAGAGTTTCTTTAGAAGATATATAATTAAAATAAAAATGTTTCTGCTGATAAACCTTTCATCTCCCCTACCTGAAAACACATACACACAATCACACACACACATGTGTCATAGAGAAAGTAGATTATCCCTCTCTAATTTATCCTTAGGAATAATATGTAGATATGGGCATAAAATAAGAAAATAAAGACAGAACAGAAATAGACAAGAAATAAATCCTATGTTTTAAGAACTGCTTAAAGTCAGGATAGAAAGAAAAATACAAAATCATTTCAGAAATATTTACTACATTTTCATTCTTTTCTGTTGTGTAACAAACCACCGCAAAACACATTGCCTTAAATAACAATGATTTATCCTTTCTCACAATTTTGTGGGTCAACAATCCAGTTTGAGTTTGACTGTATGGTTGTTTCCTCAAGGAGAAGGCTGTGGTCACTCAGCAGGGCAGCATTTGGCTTGGAACTCCACTGAGTTGCAAGGTCCACAGATTGCTTTCCCATGCCTGGTGCCTTTGTGCTCATGTACATAGTCATACTATCACCATGGGGATAGCTTCTTCATGTTATTGGTTTAACCCCAGTGTGGTCCTACTCCTAACACAGGTGACAGGCTTTGAATAAGAAACAAGGTCGAGGGTGGCTCAGTGGGTTAAAGCCTCTGCCTTCAGTTCAGGTCATGATCCCAGGGTCCTCAGATCAAGCCCCACATCAGGTTCTCTGCTCTGCAGGGAGCCTGCTTCCTCCTCTCTCTCTCTCTGCCTGCCTCTCTGCCTACTTGTGATCTCTGTCTGTTAAATAAATAAAATCTTAAAAAAAAAAAAAAGAAACAAGTTCGAAGTTCCAAGATTTACTTACTAACTTTGGCTCAGTAACCTGAAAACATCACCATCATTCTTGCTACTTAATTGGTCAAAACACCTGTCATCCCAGGTTCAATGGGAGGAGACGTGGGCTTGCCTTCAAATGATAGCAGATGCATGCACCCATAGAAAAGAGTGTGATTACAGTCAGCTTCTCAGATTACCTTCCACAGTGTCCAAATATTGTAATAGGAATTCACAAAGAATAATAAGCAAGAGAGAAGAAAGTAGTGTAAAGGTCTATTGATAGAGAAAAATGAAAATATTTACACATACATGTAGGAAAGCATTCTCTGAAAAGTAATAAGAGCAAAACCAAACAATAAAATCAAACTGAAACTAAGGTTATAATTATAACCTTTGTAAAACAAACAAACAAACAAAACAGAAATCCCAATGCACTTAGAGAAGAGTTATAAAGACTAGAAAGTTAAAAAAAAAAAAAAAAAGAAAAAAAAAGTCCAACAGAGAACATAAAAACGTACATAAAAATCCAAATAAGCTGGGTTATAGACATTAAGGAACACTAGCTCTGAAACTATTGATGCACTATATTTTGCCCAAATTGAATTTAAATTAAGAAATCCAAATAAGTGTCTATAGTAGCTAAGGACATTTATTGACCCTTCTGATGCTAATTCTACCAGGTGACCCATGGAAGAGACAGAAAGCCAAGGAGCCTTAAGACTTCAGGTAAATAAGAGGCCAGAATTCAGTATTAGCCGCCTTCTAAAAAGCATACAATGCTTCTACATGTGGCCTTGACCATCTTCATTTGCAGATGTCTCCATGGGAACAGGCTGTGACGGCACTAGCAGGAGCCTCTGCCACACAAAGGAGAACTGCATATTTAATGGAAAGTGTGTGTTAACTTGGGTCATGCGAGAGTGCTGTACAGAGGACAACCTGCACACGAGTATATAGGAAGGATGGGGTGGGGGCGCTTCTCCCTGAAGCCAACCTGGGCCTTCTCCTTCCAGGAGTGAGTGGAGTTCAGTCCTCTGGGGGCTGACACTCTTGAGCCCGAGAGATGCCCAGAGGAGATATAAATACCCAGCTCCCCATTTCCTCACCACATCGTGAACATCATATGTCTTTTTTTCTTTTTTTTCCCTCTCAACTAGTTAAATATCTTCAGGATCCTAGAAAATGTAGGTAAGAATTTGATTTTTGCTCAACAAGGACATGTAGAAAAAGACATCAGAAAAACAAAAAGGAAAGAAAAGCAACGGAAAGGAAGAAAACCATAGGAACCACAGAAGCTGCTCAGTCTTCCTTGATCTTGATCATCTTGTGTTTCTCTCATCCCTGACCCCTGAGGTACAGTGTGGCTGTGACTGGACTGCCTGGGCAATTGTAATGACTCTTCAGAGTCTCTTCCTAAACGGATTGTCTGCAAAGTGCACAAGTATGTATTTTTCTTTCTGAATATGTTTATGCACTGGTTGTTTATCTTTGATATGTGGCTCTGAATGTTGGGCAGACATGCATCAAATTTGTAGTAATGTCCAGTAATAGGATTGGGCTGAGGAGATAAACAAGCCTAATAGTTAAAGACTATGTATATGTGTCTATACACAAACCCATGCATGCCTTTTTTTCAAAGAGTTCACTGGATATTCACCATATAGTAGGCGCTGAGCTTAGCACAGAGTAAGAAGTTGAGGCTCCCTATACAATAATGATGTTACACTAGTGCTCGGGCAAGAATAAAACTCCTTTTCTAAGCCTATTACATTCCCTGTGCTGAACTGCCTACACCTTATAAAACTAACATAACAGATTAGACGTGAAAATTACAGTGGGAATTATGTGTCTTGGCCTTTGTGGTTACTCTAAACCAGTCCTTTTAAAATAAAATATTTATTTCACGTATTTTAAATTGGAAGACTAACCTTTGAATTAGGACATTTTTAGTGGCAATGTTTTGAGAATTTGACTCAGCCAGTATTTAAATCCAATCTAAGTGCCCGAGTTACACTGTCCCTGTCGCCACACACTGCCTCCATGCATGCATTCCTGATTCAGTCAGAATAGGCCAGTAGGAGTATTGTGAAGAAATGCTTCAGGGAGCCCCCGAGCTGTAAGTTCGGTAGCTGCAGGCGATAATGCTTTGCCCGAACGAAACCAAATAAGATAAACCAGATCACTGGTGTCCCAAAAGATCAGAAGAACATCTACAAAATTTGTTTCGTTTCTCTTTGACTTCTATTTCTGAGTTTCTTTCAACACTTAGACTCTCCTCTCCCCCATCTCTGATGTCCTTATGAAGCCCCACACACTACACATCCCCTCCCCATAGCTTCACTTGACTCACATACATGGCTCTGGCGTAGGTCTGGGCTAGGCACACTCCCACATTAATCTTTTCTCTCACCCTCTAAACCCCACAATCCCATTTAAAATAAATTTTCAAGGTTTAATTTTAGCTCTATATAAAATGGTTAAATAATTGGTATATGTAATCAAAAGAGATAGAGACACTTAAGCATCTCAACATTTTCTTACAGCATTTTCAAGGAATCCCATATCACCTTAAGGAAAGGCCTAATGGGGTCACCACTTATGTATTATATATTCTAATCTCTATCGAAACACAAGGTCCAGTGGACTACTGAGAACAAACTAGTGGCTGCCAGAGGGGCAGGGGGCAGAGATGGGTACAATGGGTGAAGAGTAGGGGGAGATGGAAGCTTCCAGTTGTGGAATTAATAAGTCACAGGTATTGCAAAGACATTGCATGGTGACCTACGAGAAGTATCCTTATGGCCAGTAAAACAAAGCACATAGACTTGTCCAATCATGGTATGTGGTAAAGTGAAACTAGTGGAATATTGCATGTAAATTATACTTCAATTTAAAAAAAAAAAAAGAAGAAAAAGAAATGGCATCAACACATTTCAATCCTATGACATGAAGTGCCAGAATATTGACCACTTAATGAAAAATAAAAGTAGACATGGTAAAATAATAGTGTGCAATGATCTGACTCCAATGAGACCAAGGGATAAAAGGCAAACATCCCCTGAGTCCTTGTTCCTCTTCAGAAATGCAGTCAACTAGCTTTTACTTGAGAATGGGGATTAGGGGAGTTTGGAAGCCACTTGTCCTCCACTTGTTTGCATCCATGTCTCTATCCCTGTTCATATGTACCTGCTTATGTGTGTACAACCCTCATACACACATCCCACTCCAATGTTACATCTCCGAGCCTGCTTTTCACACAAGATCTCTCCTGCTTTTATCTATATTCTTTTGGGACGACAGAAAAATGGTAACCAGTAAATTATCTTCCCTCCCATTTATTGAAGGACTGGGAAACTCTATCTCAAAATGTGAAACTTTAATATTTGCTGCTGTGGAGGTATTTTGAAATAATAAATATGTTGTTTAATTTTTTTATAAAGATTTTATTTATTTGTTTGACAGAGATCACAAGTAGGCAGAGAGGCAGGCAGCGAGAGAGGAGGAAGCAGGCTCCCTGCTGAGCAGAGAGCCTGATTCAGGGCTTAATCCTAGGACCTTGGGATCATGACCTGAGCAGAAGGCAGACACTTTAACCCACTGAGCCACCCAGGAGCCTCTATGTTGTTTCATTTTTAATCAGTGACCCAAAAGGGAGAGAATATTTTCCTTATCACATGCAGGACATATCCATTTAAGAATTTAACTGGATTTGACACTCTATGTAGTTTAGGTTTTTACTGTTCATCCTTTAATTTTAAGAAACATGTTGATTTGCAGACCAGAATCAGTGAATTCACCTGTAGATCCTAAATGTCTGGCATAGGCCTCAGCATCAGTTCAGTGGTCAATCAATGAAGAAGAGGGCTAATGTGTTATAGTGCCTGAAATCTATTTTGGGAAAACCTCATTCATTCCTTCTCTCATAAGTAATGAGATCATTTTCTCATGTATCTATTTTACTCAGGGATAACATCAGTGAAAATTTTGATGACGTGTTTTTATACCTAGGGTTATTTATATAGGCAGTAATAGATGGTGGCTGAGATCAGAGCTTTCAAATTTATGCCTGTCTGATTCTGAATCCACTGAGACCTAAGTCAAGAAGCTAAATGTCTTCAGTATTTTTTCATCTATAGGAATAATAGTAGTATCCATGTCAAAAATTATTGTAAAGGTATTTCCAATAGTCTATTGCAAAGTTCTTAATGAGCTGTATTTGAAATGTACCATTAGATCTAGGAAGCACTTATTAAATGCTAACTATTTTTTTTTTCCCAAGATCTATTTCAGGGGCACCTGGGTGGCTCACTCATTAAGCGTCTGCCTTCGGCTCAGGTCATGATCCCAGGGTGCTGGGATCCAGCTCTGCATGGGGCTCTCTGCTCAGCGGGAAGCCTAGTTCTCCCTCTCCCACTCCCCTTGCTTGTGTTCCCTCTTTCACTGTGTCTTCCATCAAATAAAAAATTAATATCTCTTTTTAAAAAGGTATATTTTAATTCTTCCATGGAAAGAGTCAGAGTACAATTTTAGGCTAGGTAATACATCTCACTGTCCTTCCACAGAGAAGAATATATTTGGGGAAAAAAAATCTAATCAGACATCATTCAGCCTAATGGAGTGTTCCTCAATCGTGACTTGATCAAAGTACTAGGTCGGAATATGATGCCACAGATGCCTCCCTCCTCTTATAATCACAGCAGTCCCCAGGATATGTGGTATGTCCTGATTGGAATCCCAGGACTGGAAGATTTTCACACCTGGATCTCCATCCCTATCTGTTCCATGTATGTTTTGGCTGTCGTAGGCAACGTGTTCTTGATCTTCGTGATTGTGACTGAGCGCAGTCTCCATGAGCCCATGTATATCTTCCTTTCCATGCTGGCCTCAGCAGATGTGCTGCTCTCCACAGCCACAGCCCCAAAGATGCTGGCTATCTTCTGGTCCCAGTCCATGGATATATCCTTTGCTTGCTGTGTGTCCCAGATGTTCTTCATACATTTCATCTTTGTGGCAGAATCTGCTATTCTCCTGGCCATGGCATTTGACCGCTATGTGGCCATCTGTCACCCCCTGAGATATACCACAATCTTAACCTCTTCAGTCATTGGGAAGATTGGCATAGCAGCTATGGTCAGGAGCTTCATCATCTGCCTTCCATTCACCTTCCTGGTACACAGACTTAGGTATTGTGGGAGAAACATCATTCCCCATTCCTACTGTGAGCACATGGGCATTGCCAGATTGGCATGTGACAATATCAGGGTGAACATCATCTATGGGCTGACTGTGGCCCTGCTGTCCACAGGACTGGACATTGTGTTCATCATTATGTCCTACACCATGATCCTTTGCACAGTGTTTCAGATACCTTCCTGGGCTGCCAGATTCAAGGCCCTCAACACATGTGCTTCCCACATCTGTGTCATCCTTATGTTCTATGCTCCAGCATTCTTTTCATTTTTTGCCCATCGTTTTGGGGGGGAAACCATCCCTCATCATGTCCACATCCTAGTAGCCAACCTCTATGTGGTGGTGCCCCCTATGCTAAACCCCATCATTTATGGGGTCAAGACCAAACAGATTCAAGACCGAGTATTTCTCCTTTACTCCCGCATCACCACATGTTGTTAAAATGAAGATTAATGCCTAATGCTGGATATTTCTCAATAAAACACACACACTCACCCACATACACACATACAATTTGAATGACTAATGGGAATAAAGAAAGTCCATAAATAATCCTCAACACACATAAAAAAAGGACAGTAAATGCCAAAGTTACCAATGCATTTCCCTAAAGGACTTAAAGACTTTGAAAAAAAAAAAAAAAAGATATTCTGAATTCTCCGAGACATGCTATTATTTTGCATTGTAGCTTCTTCTTAAGCAATCATAAGAGAACCCTGTGTAAAGAGGAATACATTTTAGGATTCAGCCTAAATGGAGCTTTCTTGGGTAGTGCTGGGAAGTGAAAATGGTGAGTTGCCTTGCTTTTGTAGAGACTGTTGAAATTTTGAGGAAATATGCAACTCTCCTATTGCAGTCAGGAAACACTTGGGGCAGTAGTATGAAGCTAATAAACTCTAATTATCCTCACCTTTTTCTTAAATTAAAATGTGAGTACTAAGATGAGATATTTTCATATTTGCTGATATAATGTCTGCTCAATGGAACAGGCACAGAGTATAGGTTTATTGTATGAACAGATAATACTGAATTGAAACAAATAATAAATTTTATTGACCCATCTGAGACAACACAGACACCTTCAAAGTTAATCCTTTCTTCCTTACATATTGGTGACCTCTGGCCCAAATCATCAATGAAGCATCCTTTTAACAGAGATTTCACTGAGGGAAGGACTAAAAGATTAAAAATGCCATACCCAGGCCATAGATAGAGACAGGAAAGATTACATAGGATGCTGACACATAATCTTACATAAAAAGTCTGTAGTAACACCAATTATAATTTTCATAAGCTTGTCTTCAGATTCATTTCTCAATTTCAAGAAAATACTTTTACAATCTCTCCTTCCTCAAAGCCTAGCACATGCTATGAGAATGTGAAATCTGACCTTATTTACATTTGAAGAAAGCAAAAAATGAACTTGGAAGCTATACTTTGAACATTTGCAAACTTTCCAGGGTTAGACTTTTTTCCTTGTTTTCTGTTATGTATATACCATGCATGTGTGTATATACACATTAATGTACATATAAGGTAATGTGTGTGTGTGTGTGTGTGTGTGTGTGTGTGTGTTTGTGTGTGTATGGTGAAACTGAAATGAAAGGCTGTTTCCTAGATCCCTGGAATCCTGAATAAGTACCTTGGCTTAAAATATATGATATAGTCACTTGGATTTCAGCAAGTTAATCTATTTTAGGAGTTAAAAATAAACCCTGTGATACTAGAAATCCTTATTTGCTTGTCCCACACTAACTGTATAAAACTATCTTGTTGTTTAACTACTGGTTCTTGACTAGTAAATGGAATCACTTTAGTACCGTATGTATTGGCTTGATAATTGAATGAAATATGCTATAAGATGTATTTGGCATTAAATTAAAAATTTTATTTTGATGATGGTAATTTTCATGAACAGAGACAATAAAGAACCCAACACACCAAACTGAACCTGGCCAGGATGTCCAGTTGTTTCAGCATTATTTGTAGAGAAGACTATGATTTCTCTATTGAACAACCTTGATATTGCTTTTTGTTTGTTTGCTTTTACTATTTTTAAAATTATTTTTATTAACATATAATGTATTATTTGCCCCATGGGTACAGGTCTGTGAATCATTGGGCTTACACATTTCATAGCACTCACATAGCACATACCCTCCCCAATGGATATTGCTTTTGAGAATCAATTGACCTCATAGGTAGACATTAATTTCTTAACTCTGCGTTCCATATGATTTATCATTGATTTGGCAATATGAGTCTCTTCATGATTGTAACTTTCTTAAAATAAAAGATGGACAGGAAATTGAGGTAATTGATTTTACTACTAAATCAATTAGTACTAAATCAATTTACTACTAAAATTGTGGATTGCCAGGTTGGTGTACACTTCATAATGATACATATGATTTTTTTGAGAAAAGTTTTGAATGATGATCCTTTAAAGATGTTTCATTAACTTTCCCCCCCAAAGCCCTACAAAACTCTGGGGAAAAAGGAGAACATATAGGTATTTATCTATTTGTGAAAGTATTTCCTGGTTTCACAATAAAGTAGAAAAAAGTTGCTTATCCATTCTACAGGCAAAAGAAAAGTCAGGACCATCTTTCAAAGTATGTTCAACATGAACTGAAATTTGGTATATGACATGCCAAATCAGGAACAAAATCAGGATATGTGCTGAAAATATTGTCATAAGAGTTAGCATAATAAAATTGATACCCAAGTTATTTTGAGAAGATACTATTCCCAGCAATAATGAATAGTTTAAGGGTGAAAGAGACTCAGGATACTAGATTAGAAGACAACAAAATTAAAATAAAATGAGTAGAAGAGAGAAGAGGAGGGGGAAAAAAACAAGCTAGTTTAAACTATTCCTTGGTGACTCAAGACTGAGCTAATGATTAGATAACATGTGCCAATCTGACCTCTGAATCAATTCTATTTAACATGAATCAGTACCATTGTATATGTCTCCTTCACAAACAAGATTATACAAAGAACATCTAAGGTCCTCTGCCATTTTATCTCTATCTCTTCTTCTCTCTGAAATCCATTGTGAATGTCTCCTCCATCCTACTGAAAGGATCCTTTCTAAATTTGCCAGCATCTGTATTACCTCAATTTCACTTAAGTTTGCAGCATAAGAGAAAGTCTAGAAACCCGGCAAATCATGTCAAGGAGAAAGGTACCATGTGCATAAGTGTTCTTGAATTCATCCTTTGTTCTAATGATAAAAGAATTCTTCTCCCTTTATTTCTAAAAAATTGAAAGCATATATGTCTTCTTTTTACTTGCATCAAGAGCAGATGACATGATTCCTCCACATCTATGAGGCATAAAATATCTGCATTCTGAGAGAAGGGTGGTAGAAAAGACGAAAGAAAGGTATAAAAGGGAGGAATGAGAGAAATATCACCAGATTTTCAGTAACTAGTTCAGCGTTCTGCATGGTAAAATTTATGTATTTATGTATTTATTTATTATTTATTTTATTTAGATTCAATTAGCCAACTTATCACACATCATAAGTCAGGCGTAGTATTCAATAATTCATCAGTTGTGTATAACAAGCAGTGCTCATCACATCACGTGTCTTCCTCAACGCCCAGCACTGGACTACTCCATCCTCCCACCCTACTCCCCTCTATCAACCCTCAGTTTATTTCCTATGATTAAGAGTCTCTTTTGTCTTTTTCCCTTTCTGATGACTTTCCATTCAGATTTCCCTCCTTTCCCCTATGATTGTCTCTGCTGTTTCTAATATTCCACATAGAGTGAAACCACATGATACTTGCCTTTCTTTGATTGAGTTATTTTGCTCATCACAATACCCTCCAGTTCCATCTAGAGGGAACATGCCCCAATGTCATAAAAGCCATCTATGAAAATCCCACAGCAAACATCATTCTCATTGGACAAAAACTGAGATCTTTTCCCCTAACGCCAGGATCAGGACAAGGTTGCCAACTCTCACCACTATTCTTCAACATAGTTCTAGAAACCTTGCCTCAGCAATCAGACAATGGAAAGAAATTTAAAAAAAAATCAAATTGGTAAAGAAGTCTAACACTCACTCTTCTCAGATGACAGGATGTGTTATGTGAAAAACCCAAAAGACTCCAACCCAAAACTGCTAGAACTCCTACAGGAATTCAAGAACATGGCAGGATATGAAATCAATGCACAGAAATCAGTTTCATTTTATACACTAACAATGAGACAGAAGAAAGAGAAATGAAGGAATTAACCCCATTTACATTGCACCCAAACCATAAGATACCTAGGAATAAACCTAACCAAAGGGGTAAAGGATCTATACTCTAAAAACTACAGAATAATTGGGGGCGCCTGGGTGGTTCAGTGGGTTGAGCTGCTGCCTTCAGCTCAGGTCATGATCTCAGGGTCCTGGGATCGAGTCCCGCATCGGGCTCTCTGCTCAGCAGGGAGCCTGCTTCCCTCTCTCTCTCTCTGCCTGCCTCTCCATCTACTTGTGATTTCTCTCTGTCAAATAAATACATAAAATCTTCAAACAAAACAAAACAAAACAAAAACTACAGAATAATTGAGGAAGACTAAGAAATGGAAAAATAATTATTGCTCATGATTTAGAAGGATAAAGATTGTTAAAATGCTATCTAAAGAAATCTACAGAATCAATGGTACCCCTATCAAAATACTATACACATTTTTTTATTAAGATTTTATTTATTTATTTGACAGAGAGAAAGAGCACAAGTAGCAGAGAGGCAGGCAGAGAGGAAGGAAGCAGGCTCCCTGCTGAGCAGAGAGCCCGATGTGGGGCTTGATCCCAGGACCCTGGGATCATGACTGGAGCCGAAGGCAGTCACTTAACTGACTGAGCCACACAGGCACCCCACTATCCACATTTTTAATAGTGCTGGAACAAATACTTCTAAAATTAGTATAGCAGGATTTGGAAATATACATCATAACTGGTCATTCAAAATTTACAAAAATAGCTTCAATAAAATAAAAAATCTGAGGATGAGACTGTAGGAGAATGAGAGCAAATATGTGAGAAAGAGCTATTGTGGATACAGACTTTTCGTTCCAATAGTGCATTAGTGAACAAAGGGTCCTAAGGACATTTATAGAATCCATGGCATAGGAACATGCCCACGTCTAAGTGTTCTTTAGAAGTTCTTCTGAATGAGGATGATAGAAAAAGAACTGAACTCATAAAAATACAATTTGTGTGTATTAATTTTTCTACATTTACCCTGTGGGGGAAATGAAGAGAGAAGAGCAGTTAGATTCTACAGGCTATAGAAATGAATTCAGAGACACCAGCTGTGGATGGACCCCAAAGGGCATTATTCTGAGCTGCTGAGAGCCTCCTGGACTGGCCTAGTGGTGAGGTAATCTCTCAGGTCATAATCAGACCTCCTCCTTCTCCACATTCTCTGGGGAATATTTTAGTTAGTAGTCAGCAGCTTTCTTCTACAATTCAAGGTCAATAAATTCATGCTGCTGCCTCAGCATGATACAGACCTTGCTGGGAATTTTGTTGGAGGATGAATCCACCAACATGACCACAGAAAGCCTTACAGAATAGGATTAAATTTGTTTTGCAGGGACAGAGAACAGCAGGAAATGTTATCAAAGAGATGCTCATATTTTGGATATGGCCCAAGCAGCAACCTTTTCTACCTGTCTACCACCATCTGTACCTGTCAGGTAATGCTCCCATGGCAGCTCCTTTCTCCTGAATAAGTCAGACAATGGGATTGTTACTAAAGGATTCCTATTCAGTAGATGCTTAGGGGATTATGAGATTGCTGACATAAAACAGCAGCTGTGGAGAGTCTAGGAAAGAATGACATAAATGAACCCTGTTTTTTTTTTTTTTTTTTAAGGACAGCAAATATTTTTCTATTGTACAACTTGAGAATATTATGATTATGCAATTTTTCAAAGCAATGATCTTTATCAGAGAAGAACTCTCGTATAGGGACTAAAAGCCCAAATCTTTTGAAAATTCAGTCATTAGGGAATTGTGGTGATCAAATTATCATTAGTTGCTCCACAGCCCTCTCCTGAATCATTTCTGGTATCCCAAAGTCGGCCCTCTGTCTTCTTTCTATTTCTAGGTTGGAGTTCCTTTTAAGGAACCTATATTTTCACCCTTTTATTTTCTATTTATTTTTGATGCTTGAGCTCCAAAATGATCAAAGTATTCACGTGATGTGTGTATTATTGAGAATAAATAGGCCTAAATGTACCCATCTTTTGCTATCGGTAAATCAAAAAATCATGAAACCCTAGAAACTAACCTCTATTCTCGCTACAGCACCCATTTATCTATGTCCTTTAGTAAAGAAGAATGAGTTCCTTTGCCTCTACATTGTTGCTCGGGATTTCTTTGCCTCCTGCATATTTATTGCCTCTAGTTATTCTGAAATGGGTATTACAGAATTTCTGCTATTTTACATATACAACTCATTTTAGTGAATTCCATGTTAGTAATAGAGACTAAATAAAATAGAGTTTTGTTAGTAATGTAAAAAAAAAGCATGGAACATTAGGAGAAGGATAGGAAAAATGAAGGGGGGGGCAGAGCAGGAGGAGGAGAAAAACCGTAGGAGACCATGGACTCTAAGAAACAAGCAGGCTTTTAGTGGTGAGGGTGTAGGACAAAGGGTTAGCCTGGTGATGGGTATTAAGGAGGGCACATATCGCACGGAGCACTGGGTGTTATACACAAACAGTGAATCATGGAACACTACATCAAAAACTAATGACGTACTGTATGGTGACTACCATAACATAACATAAGAGAAAAAAGAGGTACATTTACTCTGATGAACATTGAGTAATGTATGGAATTGTTGAATCACTATATTGGACAATTGAAACTAATACAACACTATGCCTATTATATTGGAGTTTTAAAAAATTGAAAAAAGTTATCACTATGCCTGGAATTAAAAAAAATAAATTGAAAAAATGTTATCTCTAAAACAATAATATGGAACTTTGATCCAGATTGTAAAAATTACATGGATTTGAATCTTTTCTCAAGCTCTACCTCACATCCTTTTGAAAGGACATGCATTCATACATAGATATATAGATATATAATGTATAGATAGATATAGATACCTAAGTATATTATGCTCTTGGGTGGAGTTGTTTCTATCTCTCTTCTCTTTCATTCGAGCCCTTGATAACAATATACTAGATAGAATTTGACTATTTGCTTGTACAGACTAACAGTTCCTGACTCAGAGACAGTGGGTTTACTTAAGGATTACCTGCAAATTTGGATAAGGTGAGATTTATGAAAATCTGATTAATGTACAATTTGCATACAAAATGAACAAACATCATTATTTTGTCCACAGGTCCAGAAGGACATGTAGAAAGGTCAGCAGTTGATTTCCTTATTCAGATGATTTGGTGATTCTAATGCATTTGACCAGCCACACACCTAATCTCTTCTTGTGGACTAGTACTTGGGGATGTCCTCCCTCAAAACAGTGATATGCGTCAACGGGTCAGTCTTTTTTCTATTAACAATATAGATGAAGTGGATGATATGACCTTAGACTTCAACCAGAATCAGAGAGGCTCACTATGATAATTTTTGATAAAAATGGAGTAGAGAGGAAGAAAACCACTGACTGAAATATTTCTTTCATTTGGTTCTGGAGACACAAAGACATTATGTCCAACTCCAGCATTACAGTCTTCATGCCTTCTGTGTTGACCCTAATAGGGATCCCAGGCCTAGAGTCTGTGCAGTGCTGGATCGGGATTCCTTTCTGTGTTATGTATCTCTTTGCTTTGATTGGAAATTCTGTGCTTCTGCTCATCATCATTTCAGAGCATAGCCTCCATCAACCCATGTATATTTTCCTAGGCATGCTAGGAGTCACAGATATTGTACTTGGCACAAGCATTGTGCCCAAGATGCTTGGCATTTTCTGGCTACATATACCAGAGATTTACTTTGATTCCTGCTTGCTTCAAATGGGGTTCATCCACACATTTCAGTGCATCGAGTCAGGCATCCTCCTGGCCATGGCTCTGGACCGTTATGTGGCCATCTGTTATCCACTAAGATATACTGCCATCTTCACCCACCAGCTGGTCACCCAAATAGGGGCCGTCGTAACATTTAGGGCTGCCATTCTGGTAGCCCCTTCTTTAGTACTGATTAAATGTCGGTTTCAGTTTTACCATACAACCATCATCTCCCACTCCTACTGTGAGCATATGGCCATTGTGAAGCTGGCTGCAGAAAATGTGCGGGTCAACAAAATCTATGGCTTGTTTGTGGCATTCACTGTTGCAGGATTTGACATGATATTCATCACTTTGTCCTACATACAGATCTTTTTCACAGTTTTTCGTTTGCCCCAGAAGGAGGCTCGGTGGAAAGCATTCAATACCTGCATCGCCCATATCTGTGTCTTCCTCCAATTTTACCTCCTTGCCTTCTTCTCCTTCTTCACACATAGGTTTGGTGCTCATATTCCCCCTTATATCCATATCCTCTTTTCTAGCCTCTACTTGCTGGTCCCCCCTTTTCTCAATCCACTTGTCTATGGTGCCAAGACCAAGCAGATACGCATTCATGTAGTAAAGATATTGTGTTCATAAAATCCACTCTTGTATCATCTATAGCCTTCTCCTTTATGCAATCATAATGATCTCTCAAAACTAAATAAAACAACAAAAGTGGATGCTAATTGTGATGCTTGCGTTTTCTATTTAATTCTCTTGTGAAATTTTCCTTCATTTTAAATGTTTGTCACATCATAGCCCATGACATGTATTAGTCATGGGATTTAGAATCTACTGGTTAATGAGAATGAGAAATGTAGAAAGAGCCAAATAGTGAACGTGTTATTTCCTTTTTTCTTAATTTTTAGTGCCTAATTAAACTTTCTCATTTAATTATCCTTCTCCAGAAAGATTAACTAATATGTGTCTCTCAGTGAATTTAAATGCACCCAGTATTCATTGGTTAGATTGTCCAGGTACTCACTGATAACAAGTTATTGTTTCTGGATCACCTTAATTATCTTTAAAAATGAGAGGAAGTTTTTTTTTTTATTTTTATGCAAAGAAATTAAATTAAAAAAACCTGACTATATATATATGATGAGACATTGTCTTTAATTTTCAACATTTCTTGTGCCATTTAGGACATTAAGACATAAAAAATCACGAGAAATCCAATGTTCCATGTTAATGATCACTACTTTTTCTGTACCCTCACCAATTTCTTATTCATTCATCAAGTATTATAAAAACAACTACAGTATTATAAATGCTATAGTAAAGAACAGAGACATAATGGGAAATTTGAGAGAGTCTTTACATTTTTTGAGTTTATAGAAATTATGGTTTTATATTTCTGGGAGAAAGAGAAAGAGAGAGAGAGAGAGAGAAGGACAGAGAAGCAGTAGAGGTACCAATGGAATGTGGTTTAGCAAAGAGTGAGGCAGTGAAATTCAACTGAATGCAGCAGCCTGTAGTCATTTTTATTATCTTTGTTTTTTCCTTTTAATTAGGGAGTCTGATTCTTTTTTATTTTTTTAATATAACTTCTGTTGTATTTATGTTAGTTTCAGGTGTGCAGTGTAGTGATTCAACACCTCCATGCATCACCCTGTACTCATCAGGAGACGTGTACTCCTTACTCCTCATCACCAGGTTCTTCTTCATCTTTTTTTTTTAAATAAAGATTTTATTTATTTATTTATTTATTTATTTATTTGAGAGAGAGTACAGGAGCAGGATGACAGGCAGAGGGGCAGTGGAATGATAGGGAGAGAATCTCAAGCAGAGTCTACTGGCACAGAGCCCAATGTGGTTCTCCATCTTGGGAATTTGAGACCATGACTTGAGCTGAAACCAAGAGTCTAAGACTTAACCAACAGAATCACCTGGGTGCCCTTCCCCTTTGTTCTTTTGTTTTGTTTCTTAATGATTAGAATCATTTGTCATTTTTCTTTCTCTTTAGGGAGTCTGACTCTTAATGAAGAACAAATAAATCACTAGCTAGTAATGACATATCATGCCAGGTAGATGATGTTAGAGATTAAGTATAGAATCAAAAAACTATACCGTAGTGTTTTCTGTGTTGTGAATGAAGCACGGGCAATTGGAAGAACTAACTGACTTCTTATAGCCTCTTTCTATGAGGAGGATAGAATTGGAAATTAACATGTATGAATTCAAATTTTCTTTGGTAATAACACTTCTGTTAAACATGTAAAGATGGGGGCACCTGGGTGGCTCAGTCATTAAGTGGCTGCCTTTGGTTCAGGTCATGATTCCAGGGTCCTGGGTTAGAGTCCTACTTGGGGCTCCTTGCTCAGCGGGAAGCCTGCTTCTCCCTCTCCTTCCCCCCCGCTTGTGTTCCCTTTCTTGCTGTCTCTCTCTCTCTCTCTGTCAAATTAATTAATTAATTAATTAACTAAATAAAATAAAAAAAAAACATGTAAAGATGATCATGGACATAAACTTCCATGAATAAATCTTAATTCTACATGTAACTATAAGTCCATTTCATATCCACCAGTTTTCTAGGTCTTTTTCTGAAGACCTTACTGGTTTAATATAGCAATATATATATTTTTTATTGCTGACCAAGCAGTTCTTCTTCACAGAAGATGAGAGAACAAGAGCAGTAAGGAAGAGGGAGTTTCTGGCGGCCACATTGAAGGCATCCAAATACCCTGGAGAACAGCAGGAGCCTAGCAGTGTGTATTCCAGTCCTGCATTTCCTAGAAGGATCCTGCTGAATTAGATCGTCCTGGCCCCTTCTGTAATTTTCAGAGGATAATTTAAAATATGTGTAACACTTCAGGTATTTATCCTCAAAACTTTAGCTCCTTATTTTAGTATCATTAAAGAGAGATTTACTTCCCATTTCTGCCTTTCTACTTAGTCTTAATCTTTCATTCAGTGTTTGACATGTATTATATCTGACTTTTACCTTAAGTGTCTTATAGTGTCTGAAACATAGGAAAAGTATTAAAACAGATAAATTTCCTTGATGGAGAATGTTTTCATTTCTGCTACATTCTAAAGTTCACTAAAACCATGGTGCACACACAGAGATATTGTGAAATAGTGGCAATGTATTCAGACAAATTGAATAAATATGGAACACTAAACTATACCCAAAAGGCAACTGGGATAGATAACTCTGAGACCTAGGTGCCCACTGAAGAAGATACCCATGAGGAGAAAATGGTCTGTACATTGCAATTCCAGAAAAACACAGGAATTTATACAGGTATTAGCTCTGAGGTGCACTGAAAATGGAGGAAAAGGTGAAAGTATGTGTAAGGTTTCTGAACTGAAGCATCTGGAAAGTATCCATTTTCAATTCCAGCCAAATGATTGGTCTCTGTGGTGACAGAATCAATAATGATCCAGAGAAAGCAGCACTGGGTACAAAGGATGCTGGAATGAGGGGTCATATAATAGAGAGGGGTTGTCTAAAATAATACCTATTGAATATTGAAGCCCATAGAAAACTTGTCAACATTCATCTTCTAAAACACCAGCCAGCCTGATATTTCATTGTCATGTGATTTTAGGATGATTCTCTGTAAAAAAAGTCTCAAAGCACTTATGGTTTCTCTCCCTTGCTGGAGCGAGGGGGTTTGGGAGAAGGGGGTAGGATTATGGACATTGGGGAGGGTATGTGCTTTGGTGAGTGCTGTGAAGTGTGTAAACCTGGTGATTCACAGACCTGTACCCCTGGGGATAAAAATATATGTTTATAAAAGATAAAATTTTTTTTAAAAAAAGGAAAAAAAAGTCTCAAAGCAAATATTAAGAGGTACTGCTATTTGAGTACTTACTTACTGACTTGGCTAGCCTCCTACTTCGGGACTTACAATGTCACTGACTAGGTCACATCCCACCATGTGCATGGATATCCCTACTAAATTCATGGTTCCTCACCATGACATATGAATGGACAGCCAAATATATACCAAAGGTGAGATTAAATTCACCAATACAAAATCACATACCAAAATTAATGAAAAAAAAAAAGTATAGAATCAGGTGGAGCAGAGTTTATTCAGTTCAGTGACTATGACTTAAAAAGAAAAATCAACCCCTAGTTAATACTCTTAGTGAAATAATACATGATACTAGATTCTTGATAGAATAACAGAATACTTTTAATAAGAAATACATAGACAACATAAAAGTTTATTTGTAAATTAAAGAACAATATGAGAGATTAAAGAAAAACCAACAGAACTCTCAGAAGCTAGATTTAAGAAAGCAGAACAAAAGAACAAGTGTTAAATATGGGGACTTGGAGGAAAAGGAATATAGGGTTCATCCAAGAACACCAACACATCACTAGTAGGTGTTCTAGAAAATCGGGGAATTTAAAATGATAAGTGGGATGTATTAGGATTAGGAGTTTATTCGAAAATTATTCAAGATTTTTTCAAGGAAAAAAATGACAAAATGTCCAAATTGAGCATAGTCACAAAGAAGAGAGAAAAAAATATAATTGCATAGTAAGTTAAGAAAATGAAAAGTAAGACATGGACAGGCAGAAAATATTTGTAACAGACATATTTCACCAGATATACAAAGAATTTTTAAAACTCAACCACAAAGAAATAACGAAGTCAGTTAAAACTTGGGCAAAACATCTGAAAAGGTATTTCCACCAAAACGACATGCAAGTAACATTAAGCACATGAAAAGGTGCTCAATATAATTTTGCCATGAAGATTTCTAAGTAAAACAACATTGAGATACCACTAACACCAATGAGAATGGTTAAAACCTAAAAACACTGACAACACCAAATGCTGGTGAGGACAAGAGTCACAGGGACTCACAGTCATTGTGGGTGAAAATGCAAATTACAGCCTTTCTGGAAGCGTCTCAGAGTTTCTCATAGGACTAAACGTACTCTTACCATGTGGTCTTGCACTCCCAGATATTTGACCCAATGAGTTGAAGGCATATGTCCACGTCAAGACATAAACATGAATCTTTATATCAGGTTTCTTTCTAATTGCCATAATTGGAAGAATGTAAGATGAATGGATAAAGAAACTCTGGTATTGCTGTAAAATGTAATGCTATTTATTCCTTGATCAAAAAAAAAAAAAAAGACAAAAAAAAAGAAAACTATCAAGCTATGAAAAGACATGGAAAAACCTTCAATGTATATTTCTACATGAAAGAAGCCATCCTGAAAAGGTTCAATAGTTATATGACTACAAGAGCATAACATTCCAGAAAAGACAAAACTACAGAAATAGCATAAATATCATTAGGTCAAGGGTTCAGAAGAGAGAGGGAGACATGAATGGAGGGAGAACAGTGAATTTTTAAGCTAACAAAATTCTTTTGTGTGATACTGTAATGATGGATACATGACATTGTATATGGGTAACTCCTGGTTTTTGAAAGTTCATGTTATGCCATTTAGCTCTCATGAAAGACCTACATTAGTACCTGTTTTCAGCACCTGAAAGAAATCTGAAGAGTATTTCCACTTCTATAAAAGAGATGAAAATCAAAACTAGCTTTCAGTGTGTGTTTTGCATTGATCCATTGCAGAGGCAGCGAGAGCAGCTCCACCAAGCTCCTCTCCCAGGAAGAACACTCCACATCACTGTATCAAAACCTCGTAGTTTCACACAGTGTCAGTGAGCATCTGTGATTTATCCTGATTGATTTTGAGCATCTGTTAGCAAGATATGTCCTAAATACCAGAAAACTCTAAGAGCAGTTATTTTGGGGTCTAGAAATGCTCAACCAATTTTCCATGTGAATTCATGGTGCATGTTTCTTGTTTGGTGCCATTATGGCTCAGGAAAGGTTTTATAAGAATGCTCTACTTTTGGATAGTGGGGAGGAAATATGTACTTTTCAGAAGCATAGAACTGAAGACAGCAAGAGTGATCCCTAATGTAAACTGTGGACTTTGGCTAATAATAACACACCAATACTGGTTCAGTTGTTTAACAAAATCTGACAGTCACTTATTGAATTTTTTTTTTAAATTTTAATATAACAAATTATAGTGAGCCAAGAAAACACACTAGGTAGCTTTGAAAGGAAAATGAATAAGGCAGTAAAAAACAGGGGCAGTTGGGTGGTTCAGTCATTTAAGGATTGACCTTTGGCTCAGGTTGTGATCTTGGGGACTTGGGATCAAGCCCTACTTCTGGTTCTCTGCTCAGGGAATCTGCTTCTCCCTTTCCCTCTGTATGCACTCTCAAACAAACAAACAAACAAATAAATAAATAAATAATCTTAAAAAAAAAAGGCAGTCACAAACAGCCAATACCTGAATGTCTAGAAACAGAATGGCACTGATTATCACAGCAATATGGGAATCTGGAAGATAGCATAAAGTCCCTTCACAATATTGAGGGAAACCACTGAGTTCATGATGGTAATGGTAGTCATTTTCATGTAAATATGGCCACAGACTTCTTTCCTTCTCTCAACTCATGAGGAGCAAGAAGAAGAACAAATGTACCATGTGTTTGTTCTTGTACGTTTGTTCAAACGTAGCCATGTTTTCATGTGTAAGGAAATAAGCAAAATCAAACAGCTCTAGAAGCCCCACTAGAAAATGACTGCTTAGGGGAAGAAGATTGGGGTGCAGTAGCTTAGTGTTAGTGAAACACTGAAAATTCTAGGCCCCCAACACACATGCCAAAAAAGAGAGTCTACCCCATGGTGTAAAAGAGTGAGAACATTCATTTTGAGTCAGACATTCCTCAAGAGGGGAAATTAAAGGAAGAATTGTGGTCCAGGGAAACAGCCTTGAAAACAGTCTTAAGAAATTGTTGATTTTGTGGCAGGATAAATGATGACAGAAGTGGGTGTCAGGAGTGCCTGGGTGGTATGGTCCTTTAAGCATGTGAATCTTTATTTTGGCTGAGGTCCTGAACTCAGGGATGAGATGGAGTCCTGAGCTAGGTTCTGTACTCAACAAGGAAAATTCTTTTCTTTTTTTTTTTTTATAAACATATATTTTTATCCCCAGGGGTACAGGTCTGTGAATCGCCAGGTTTACACACTTCACTCACCATAGCACATACCCTCCCCAATGTCCACATACCCTCCCCAATGTCCATAACCCCACCCCCCTTCTCCCAACCCACCTCCCCCCAGCAACCCTCAATTTGTTTGTGAGATTAAGAGTCACTTATGGTTTGTCTCCCTCCCAATCCCAAACAAGGAGAATTCTTGAAGATTCTCCCTCCTTCTTTAGCCCCTCTCCCACTCATGTATTCTCCCCGTTGTTTCTGAAATAAATAAATAAACATATAATTCTTTTTTTTTTTTTTAAAGAAATGGATGTCAGTTAATGTAGACAATAAACTTGTAAACCACCTTACTCTACTAGAATCCCTGACTCTTTTATAATGACCTGTGTTTAACATTCCAGGAAATCGTGAGACTTTTCCAATAAAGAATATTTATAGAAGATATATAATTAAAATAAAAATATTTCTGCTGATAAACCTTCCAACTCCCTTACCTGAAAACACATAAACACAATCACACACACATGTGTCATAGAGAAAGTATCTCTCTCCAATCTATCTTTAGGAATAATTTGTAGATATGGGCATAAAATAAGAAAATAAAGACAGAAAAGAAATAGACAAGAAATAGATCATATGATTTAAGAACTGTTTGAAGTCAGGATAGAAAGAAAAATACAAAATCATTTCAGAAATATACTACATTTTTATTCTTTTCTGCTGTGTAACAAACCACCTCAAAACACATTGCCTCAAATAACATTGATTTATCCTTTCTCACAATTTTGTGGGTCAACAATCCAGTTTGAGTTTGACTGTATGGTTGTTTCCTCAAGGAGAAGGCTGTGGTCACTCAGCGGGGCAGCATTTGGCTTGGAACTCCATTGAGTTGCAAGGTCCACAGATTGCTTTCCCATGCCTGGTGCCTTTGTGCTCATGTACATAGTCATACTATCACCATGGGGATAGCTTCTTCATGTTATTGGTTTAACCCCATTGTGGTCCTAGTCCTAACACAGGTGACAGGCTTTGAACAAAAAATAAGGTCGAAGTTCCCAGACTTATTAACTTTAGCTCAGTAACCTGAAAACACCACCATCATTCTTGCTACTTAATTGGTCAAAACACCTGTCATCCCAGGTTGAAGGAGAGGAGACATGGGCTTGCCTTCAAATGATAGCAGAGGCCTGCACCCATGGAAAAGGATATGATTACAGTCAGCTTCTCAGAAGTGTTGTGTCCAAATATTGGAGTAGGAATTCAGAAATCTTAATAACCAAGACAGAAAAGAGTAGTGTAAAGGTCAGTGATAGAGAAAAGACAAAAAGGTTTTATGCATACATGTATGAAAGCATTCTCTGAAAAGTAATAAGAGCAAAACCCAACAATAAAACAATCCCAATGCATTTAGAGAAGAGTCATAAAAACTGAGAAAGTTTAAAAAGAAAAAGAAATAGAAAAAAAGAAAAAAAATTCCATCAGAGAAATTAAAAAAGCTACATGAAAATCTGAATAAATTGGTGATGGACATTAAGGAACAGTAGCTTTGAAACTACTGATGTAGTATATTGTCTAAATTGAATTTAAATTAAAAAATCCAAATAAAAATCTATAGTAGCTAGTGACATTTCTTGAACCCTCTGATGCTAATTCTACCATGTGACCCATGGAAGAGACAGAAAGCCAAGAAGCCTTAAAATTTTAGGTAGATAAGAGGCCAGAATTCAGTATTAGCCACCTTCTAAAAAGCATACAATGCTTCCACATGTGGCCTTGACCACCTTGATCATTTCCTCACCATGTTGTAAACATTTGCAGATGGCTCTGTGGAAACAGGCTGTGAAGGCACTAGCAGGAGTCTTTGCCACGCAAATGAGAAGTGCACATTTAATGGCAAGTGTGTGTTAACCTGGGTGTGCAAGAGTGCTGTGCAAAGGACAACCTGCACATGGGGTACATGGAAAGGACGGGGTTGCGGTGGTTCTCCCTGAGGCCAGCGTGGCCCTCTCCTTCCAGGAGTGAGAGGAGTTCAGTCCTCTGGGTTTGACAATCTTGAGCCCGAGAGATGCCCAGAGGAGCTATAAATACCCAGCTCCCCATTTCCTCACCATGTTGTAAACATTGTCGGCTTTTCTTTTCTTTCTTCCTTTTTTTTTTTCACTCTACTAGCTAAGTATCTTTAGGATCCTAGAAAGTACAGGTAAGAAGCTGATTTTTGCTTAGCTAGGACATTTAAAAAAAGACATCAGAAAAAAAAGAAAGGAAAGGGAAGGGAAGGGAAGGGGACGAAATCTTAGAAAAACACAGAAGCTGCTCAGGATTCCTAGAACTTGATCATCTTGCGTTTCTCTCATGCCTGATCTTTGAGGTACTGTGTGGCTGTGACTGGACTGCCTGGGCAATTGTAGTAGTGTCTCTTGGGCTTGGGCTATCTTCCTAAATGAATTGTCTACAAAGAGCACAAGTATATATATATATACACATATATATATATATATATATATATATGTGTATATATATATATATATATATGTATGTATTTTTGAATATGTTTATGCACTGGTTGTCTACCTTTGATATATGGCCCTGAATGTTGGGCATATGTGCACCAAATTTGTAGTAATGTCCAGTAATAGGATTGGGCTGAGGAGATAAACAAGCCTAATAGTTAAAGACCATGTATATGTGTCTATACACAAACCCATGCATGCCTTTTTTCCAAAGAGTTCACTGGATATTCACCATATAGCAGGCGCTGAGCTTAGCACAGAGTAAGAAGCTGAGGCTCCTTATATAACAATGATGTTACACTAGCACTGGAGCAAGATTAAAACTCTGTTTCTAAGCCCATTACATTCCCTGTGCTGAACTGCCTACACCTTATAAAACTAACATGACGGGTTAGAGGTGAAAATTACAGTGAATGTCGTGTGTCTAGTGTGAGATGGTATGTCTTGACCTATGTGGTTGCTCTAAACCAGTCCCATCCTTGTCCAGTGGAGCATAAGCCTGTTGTCCAAAAACGTAAACTTAGTTCATAGTAAAAATGATTTTGATCTTAATGATGGCCATTTTGGAAGTCCCCTAATTTCATCTGTGGTTAGGATAAAAATAGGTCTGATTTATGTCACAACCATCTATAAATACTATGTTCAGAATTTGCTCACTTTTTAATTGATGTTTATTTGGGTTATTTTATATATGAAGACTAAGCTTTGAATTAAGATATTTTTTAATTGAATTTTTTAAAAATTTCTTTTCAGCGTAACAGTATTCATTGTTTTTGCACCACACCCAGTGCTGCATTCAATACGTGCCCTCCCCAATACCCACCACCTGGTTCCCCCAACCTACCACCCCCTGCCCCTGAAAAACCCTCAGATTGTTTTTCAGGGTCCATAGTCTCTCATGGTTCACCTCCCCTTCCAATTTCCCTCAGCTCCCTTTTCCTCTCCATTAATGATAATGCAGTGAGAATTAGTCTCACCCAGTATTTAAATCTAATCTATGAGCCCAGAGTTACACTGTCCCTACTCAACACACACTGCCTCCATGCATGCATTTATGATTCAGTTAGAATAGGCCAATAGGAATATTGGGAAGAAATGTTTCAGGGTGCCCCAAAGCTATAAGTTAGGTAGCTGCTGGTGATAATGCTTTGCCCAAACAAAACCAAATAAGATAAACCAGATCACTGGTGTCCCAAAAGATCAGAAGAACATCTGCAAAATTTGTTTTGTTTTGTTTCTCTTTGACCTCTATTTCCGTGTTTCTTCCAACACTTAGACTCTCCTCTCTCCCATTTCTGATGTCGTTATGAAAGCCTGCTCACTGCATATCCGGTCCCCATAACTGCACTTGACTCACATACATGGCTCTGGTATAGGTCTGGGCTAGGCACACTCCCACATTAATCTTTTCTCTCACCCTCTAAACCCCACAACCCCATTTAAAATAAGTTTTCAAGGATTAATTTTAGCTCTATATGAAATGGTTAAATAATTGGTATATGTAATCAAAAGAGATAGAGACACTTAAGCATCTCAACATTTTCTTACAGCATTTTCAAAGAATCCCATATCATCTTAAGGAAAGGCCTAATGGGGTCACCACTTATGCATTATATATTCTAATCTCTATTGAAACACAAGGTCCAATGGACTACTGAGAACAAACTAGTGGCTGCCAGAGGGGCAGGGGGCAGAGATGGGTACAATGGGTAAAGAGTAGGGGGAGATAAAAGCTTCCAGTTGTGGAATTAATAAGTCACAGAAATAAAAGGCAAACATAGGGAATATAGTAGTGGTATTGCAAAGACATTGCATGGTGACCTACGAGAAGTATCCTTATGGCCAGTAAAACAAAGCACATAGACTTGTCCAATCATGGTATGTGGTAGAGTAAAACTAATGGAATATTGTATAAATTATACTTCAATAAAAACAAAGAAAAAGGGTGCCTGGGTGGCACAGTGGGTTAAGCCGCTGCCTTCGGCTCAGGTCATGATCTCAGGGTCCTGGGATCGAGTTCCGCGTCGGGCTCTCTGCTCAGCAGGGAGTCTGCTTCTCTCTCTCTCTCTGCCTGCCTCTCTGCCTACTTGTGATCTCTCTGTCCAATAAATAAATAAATAAATCTTAAAAAAAAAAAACAAAGAAAAAAAGAAAATGTTCTCCACATATTTCAATCCTATGACATGAAGTGCCAGAATATTGACCACTTAATGAAAAATAAAAGGTAAAATGATAAAATGATAGTGTGCAATGATCTGACCCCAGTGAGACCAAGGGATAAAGGCAAACATCCCTTAAGTCCATATCCCTCTTCAGCAAATGCTGTCATCTAGCTTTTACTTGAGAATGGGGATTACGGGAGGTTGGAAGCTACTTGTCGTCCACTTGTTTGCATCCATGTCTCTATCCCTGATTACATGTGCCTGCTTATGTGTGTACAACCCTCATACACACATCCCATTCCAATGTTACATCTCCGAGCCTGCTTTTCACTCAAGATTTCTCCTGCTTTTATCCACAACTTTTGGAATGACAAAAAAAGAATAATCAGTAATTTACCCTCCTTCCCATCTATCTCATAATGTGAAACATTAATATTTGTATGTAGTTTAGGATTTTACTGTTCATCCTTTAATTTTAAGAAACATGTTGATTTGCAGACCAGAATCAGTGAATTACCTGTAAATCCTCAGTGCCTGGCCATTAGAATCAGTTCAGTGGTCAATCAATGAAGAACAGGGCCTATTGGTTATAATGCTGGGAATTTATTTTGGTAAAACCTTAGTTCCTTCTTCTCTCTTAAGAAGTGAGATCAACTTCACA
Organism: Mustela lutreola; assembly: GCF_030435805.1. Classification (NCBI taxonomy): domain Eukaryota; kingdom Metazoa; phylum Chordata; class Mammalia; order Carnivora; family Mustelidae; genus Mustela; species Mustela lutreola. The sequence goes on along the minus strand of NC_081290.1, from coordinate 235,184,979 downwards.
TGTATCTATTTTACTCAGTGATATCATCAGTGAAAATTGTGATGACATGTTTTTGTATCTAGTGTTATTTCTATAGGCAGTATTGGATGGTGACTGAGATCAAAGCTTTAAAATTTATGTTGCCTGGTTTTGATTCCATGGGACTTAGGTCAAGAAGCTGAAAGTCTGTGGGACATTTTTCATCTATAGGAATAATAATAGAATTTATATGAAGGATTATTATAAAGGTCTTTTCAACAGTCTGTTGTGAAGATTTAATGAGCCATATTTGGAAAGTACCATTAGACATAGTAAGCACTTATTAAATGCTAACTATTTTACTCAAGATATATTTTAATTCTTCCACGGAAAGAGTCAGATTTCAATTGTAGGCTAGTTAATATATCTTGCTGTCCTCCCACAGAGAAGAATATATTGGGGGAAAAAAAACTGGTCAGCCATCATTCCACCTAATGAGGTGTTCCTCAATCATGACTCAGCCCTGTGGCTTTTATTAAAGGTACTAGGTCTGGAATATGCTGCCACAGATGCCTCCCTCCTCTTATAATCACAGCAGTCCCCAGGATATGTGGTATGTCCTGATTGGAATCCCAGGACTGGAAGATTTTCACACCTGGATCTCCATCCCTATCTGTTCCATGTACGTTTTGGCTGTCGTAGGCAACGTGTTCTTGATCTTCGTGATTGTGACTGAGCGCAGTCTCCATGAGCCCATGTATATCTTCCTTTCCATGCTGGCCTCAGCAGATGTGCTGCTCTCCACAGCCACAGCCCCAAAGATGCTGGCTATCTTCTGGTTCCAGTCCATGGATATATCCTTTGCTTGCTGTGTGTCCCAGATGTTCTTCATACATTTCATCTTTGCGGTGGAATCTGCTATTCTCCTGGCCATGGCATTTGACCGCTATGTGGCCATCTGTCACCCCCTGAGATATACCACAATCTTAACCTCTTCGGTAATTGGGAAGATTGGCATAGCAGCTATGGTCAGGAGCTTCATCATCTGCCTTCCATTCACCTTCCTGGTACACAGACTTAGGTATTGTGGGAGAAACATCATTCCCCATTCCTACTGTGAGCACATGGGCATTGCTAGATTGGCATGTGACAATATCAGGGTGAACATCATCTATGGGCTGACTGTGGCCCTGCTGTCCACAGGACTGGACATTGTGTTCATCATTATGTCTTACACCATGATCCTTTGCACAGTGTTTCAGATACCTTCCTGGGCTGCCGGATTCAAGGCCCTCAACACATGTGCTTCCCACATCTGTGTCATCCTTATGTTTTATGCCCCAGCATTCTTTTCATTTTTTGCCCATCGTTTTGGAGGGGAAACCATCCCTCATCATGTCCACATCCTAGTAGCCAACCTCTATGTGGTGGTGCCCCCTATGCTAAACCCCATCATTTATGGGGTCAAGACCAAACAGATTCAAGACCGAGTATTTCTCCTTTACTCCCGCATCACCACATGTTGTTAAAATGAAGATTAATGCCTAATGCTGGATATTTCTCAATAAAACACACACACTCACCCACATACACACATACAATTTGAATGGGTAATAGGAATAAAGAAAGTCCATAAATAATCCTCAACACTCATAAAAAAAGGACAGTAAATGCCAAAGTTACCAATGCATTTCCCTAAAGCACTTAAAGACTTTGAAAAAAAAAAAAAAAGATATTCTGAATTCTCCGAGACATGCTATTATTTTGCATTGTAGCTTCTTCTTAAGCAAACATAAGAGAACTCTGAGTAAAGAGGAATACATTTTAGGGTTCAACCTAAATGGAGCTTTCTTGGGTAGAGCTGGGGAGTGAAAATGGTGAGTTGCCTTGCTTTTGTGGAGACTGTTGAAATTTTGCTGAAATATGAAACACTCCTGCATTCAGGAAACACTTGGGCCAGTAACACAAAGCCACTAAAATAAATTATCTGCAACTTTTCTTCTTAAATTAAAATGTGAATTCTTTAATGTTATTTTATGATTTATTTATAGAGAGTCTACTCAATGGAATAGACAGAGTATAGCTGTATTGTATGAACAGATAATATTGAATTAAAACAAGTAACAAATTAAATGAGCCCATCTGAGACAATGTAGACACCTTAAAGCTTAACACTTCCTTCCCTGTATTTCAGGGGCTTCGGACCCAAATCATCAACAAAACATCTTGGTATCAAAAAAAACTTCACTGAGGGCGGAAATAAAAGATTAAAAATTCCATACCCAGGCCAAAATTAAAAGGCAGTAAAAGATTAAATAGGATGTTTACAGGTAATCTTACATAAAAAGGCTTTTGTCCCACCAAACATAATATTCTATAATTTGTCTCCAGACTATCTTCATTTCTCCATTCAAGAAGATATTTTTATCTGAAAAAAGTAAGTATTTTTACAATCTCTCATTCCTCAAGGCCCATCATGATCCTACACAGAATATACTGGGGGGAAAAATCTGGACAGACATGTGAAATCTGATCTTATTTACAATTGAAGAAAACAAAAAATGAAGTTGGAAACATTTTCTTGAACATTTACAAACTTCTCTGAGTTAGTCTTTTTCTTTGTTTTTCCATTATGCATATATAGTATATGTTCATATACACACATTTATGTATGTATAGTGTCAATGTGAGAAATGAAAGGCTGTTTCCTTGACCTTTGGAATCCTGAATAATTAAATTGGATTGAAATATATGTTATATTCACTTCCTGAATTTCAGCAAGGAAGTCTATTTTAGGAATTTAAAAAAATACTTTTATATTAGAAATCCTTGTTTGCCAACCCCACACTAACTTTATAAAATTGCCCTGATATGTAACTATTGGTTTTTGAGTGGTAAAATGGAATTATTTTAGTACCTTCTTTATTGGATTCATAATTAAATGAAATATGACAGATGATGTACTTGGCATTTAATAAGTATAGATTTTATTTTGATGATGATGGTAATTTCTCTGAACAAAGACACTAACCCAATCCACCAAACTGAACCTAATCCTGCTAATAATAATTTGTAGAAAATGGTTGGAACAGGTCATTATCCTAGATATGGAAGTCACAGAAAAGGTTGACAAAAAGTTGCAGCCAATAGGATTTTGGTTCAGGTGCAGGTTCTCCAAGGAATGATGGGGAGGTGGAGAGTAAATAGATGACAATATGCTGACAAAATATTTTCTTAAATGAGTGGTTTAAGTGAGCTTTAAAGAAGAAGAATTTTTAATGTGTGATTTCGGCAATAGGAAACTAAGAATATGCCAATTTCCCTCCCAGAATTATGAAATACAATAAGATAAATAATGATTGAGTTGATTTTTTTTTATTTCAAAGATTTTATTTATTTATTTGACAGAGAGATAGATCACAAGCAAGCAGGCAGAGGGGAGGTGGGGAAGCAGGCTCTCTGCCGAGCAGAGGGCCAATGCAGGGCTCAATCCCAGGACTCTGAGATCATGACCTGAGCTGAAGTCAGAGGCTTAACCCACTGAGCCACCCAGGTGCCCCGACAGCCTTAATTTTTTTTTTTTTTAAATTTTTTATTTTTTATAAACATATATTTTTTATATACATATATTTTTATCCCCAGGTCTGTGAATACTATGCAGCCATCAAAAGAAATGAAATCTTGCCATTTGCAACAACGTGGATGGAACTAGAGCGTATCATGCTTAGCGAAATAAGTCAAGCAGAGAAAGACAACTATCATATGATCTCCCGACAGCCTTAATTTTAAGAAACTTTCAGGCTGAGGGCTCAGGCATGTGTAGATATTGAAGGAGCTAGGAGACCTCTGTCTGTGCTTACCTGCTGGAGGCACGGTTCCTGAGCCATTGCCCTGGAGATTTTGAAGGTGATGCTCCATATCCTACTGTCTCCTGACCACTAAATCATCAGCTGGGTAACAATGACTAAAAAAGATGGAATAGCACACAAGGTAGAGATGGAGAGCTCTGGAGGAGCTTAGAGAAAACTGACATACTCTTGCAGATGCAATTAAACAAACAGGACTCTAAAAGGTTGTTAAGTTGAGAACAGTCTTTCATAACAGGAAGAGGCTGGGTAATTTAATATCAGACTCTGAGACCTAGAGAACTAAAGAATATGTCATTTAGGTAGCTGAGCAATACCTTTCTCTAGACGTAGATTTGGAGACTACAGAGTCAGAAGAATAAATCTTCCTTCTTATGGTTTTTGCTCTGCCCTAAATGGTTTCAGCCATGGTGAAACTCTGTGACATAAAGAATATGGCATCAAGAAAATGTATCCCAAAGCATGAAGAGGCTAAAGAGACTAGTATACCCAGTGTAAAGACTGTTAGAAAATATCATATTATAATTGGCGTTTTAGTTAATACAAGTTAAAGAAGTATAAGAATTGGTGAAAGAAAAAAGACAAATTCTAGATTTTATCAATTGATTTTTATTTGTTTATTTATTTACTTATTTTCTTAGGCTTTATAAAGCATAGGAAAGTTAATGGAATTCCATAAATGCAGCATACAAATACATAAATTTTTATACTGTATTGTGTACTTGAAATTTGCTGAGAGGATAGATCTTGGGTATTCTCATGGCAAAAGAGAAAAAATTAAGAAAGTGGTACAGGTATGAAGTGATGGATAGGTTAATTGGCTTGGTTTTGGTGAATATTTCATAATATACACATATATAGGGCCATCAGTAACACACATCCAATATAAGTGATTTTTGATCGTCAGTTATACCTCAATAAAGCTGGAGGAAAGTCAATACTGCTGTATAGCAGCTATAATGAATGGAAAAATTAAATAGAAAATTATGTTAATTAAAATGGTAAACAAGGGGTACCTGGGTGGCTCAGTTGGTTAAGTGTCTGCCTCCAGGTCAGTACATGAACTCAGGGTCCTGGGATGGAGCCCTGTGTCAGGGGACCCTGCTCAGGGTTAGTCTGCTTCTCCCTCTCCCTTTGCCCCACCCCCTGCTCATGTTCTCTTTCTTGCCCACTCTCTCTCTCTCAAATAAATAAATAAAATCTTTAAAAAATAAAAAATAAATTAAATAAAATGATCTGGTAAAAAAGTGTGCCTAAAATAAATGTAGGAAATGTTCATTGCATATTGTTTGTTGTAATGATATTGACCCTAAAATAATCTGCAAATTCAACATAATCCCAATTAAATGCTAATCTATTTGATTACTTGTATACTGATTTTTTTTCTTTTTTTATTGTGGTGAAATATATGTGCCATAACATTTGTTATAATGATAATTTAAGTATAAAATTCAGTGAAATTAATAATATTTATAATTGTTATATAATTATCACCACCAATTCCAAAATTTTTCATCACCCAAAATAGAAACTCTATACTTCTTTTTCTATTGGGGGGGTTGGAGGGAAGAAATACATTTTTATTAAAACAGAGGAACACTCAAAATTTTTTTCTTTTATTTCCCCCCCAATTTTTACTTAAATGCTAGTTAACATACACTGCAAATGGGTTTCAGAAGTAGAATTCAGTGATTCATCACTTACATATAATACCCGTGCTCATCACTACAAGTGCCCTCCTCAATACCCATCACCCATCCAGCCCATCCCCCACATACCTCCTTCCATCAATCCTTAGTTTGTTCTCTATCATTGAGTCTCTTATAGTTTGTCTCCTCCTCTCTCCTTTCTCCTCTTTCTTCTTCTCCTCCTCCTCTTCCTCCTTCTTCTTTCCCTACCCACACGTTCATCTGCTTTGTTTCCTAAATTCAACATATGGGTGAAAATATATGCTATTTGTCTTTCTTTGATTGACAGATCAGATTGTTATGGGAAACTATACCTCTTAACCAATAATTCTTCCTCCCCCTGGTAACCTCTGATCTACTTTACATTTTTATAAATTTCCTTACTTGTATAAGTGGAATAATATATATTTATGTTTTGTGTCTGGCTTATTTTATGGTTTTAATGTTTATATATGTATCATTTCTCTATTTTTATACATCCTGGGTTGTACTGCTTATTTAAAAGAAGAAACACAGACATTTGTAAGAAAATTTTTAAAAATTACTTGACCAGATAGATAGGAACTTACATATTATAAAAACAGTAATTGTAGCACCATAAATATGACATAATAGACATTTAGAACCAAAGGCAGAATACAGAGTCTAGATATAGTTCCATATTTATATACAAATTTAAACTAAAACATATATTCCTTCAAAATGGTTGAGGAAGCACCAGATTATCTATCAATACATGTATTGGAAAAAATGGTTTCTACATTTGTGAATAATTAGATGAAACCCTTAGGTACCCATGTCCCCCAAACAAATTCTAGATTGAGTAAAGTTCTCTCCTCTCTCCTCACTTTCTCTCAATTCTTTTAAAGTCTCCATTACTATTATTGTCTCTCTATCACTGTCTAGATCACTTCTCATCTCCATCTGCAGTTCTATATCTATATCTCTATAAGTGTATCTATTTTTGAATTTGTGTATGGAATAGCTGTTTAAGAATAAAAATATTTGTCATAAAGAAAAAATGTTTACTACATAAAAATTATGTATGCCACATACATATTATAGGACAAAAATAAAATCAAAAGATAGTGGAAAGAAAAAACATATTAAAAATGTAAGACTGATGAATCACAGACTTGTACCCCTGAAACAAATAACACATTATGTATTAATTTAAAAAAAATGAAAAAAGTAAACAAATTTTCTATATTTAAATAATAATGATAAAATTGTTTGTTCTTTCTTTTTCTTCTTTTGTATCTTTATACCCTTACATATATTTCTGGCCAAGCCTATCAGCAGGACTTGTGTTCTCTCTTCCTCCGGAATTCTGAAGAAGTTTCCAAGGATAATTATTCTTAGTTAATTGCTCCCTGAAGTATTCTGTCTCACCCTGCCTCCCATGATGATCAGTTAAAAATCATATAAAAGAAAGTACTAACAATGCTTATGGCCTGGTTAGAAGGAAACAGCAAGGAAGGGGAGGCATGGATTGATGTGTCTGCTGCCAGTTCACCTGGTTAGAAGGAAACAGCAAGGAAGGGGAGGCATGGATTGATGTGTCTGCTGCCAGTTCACCTGGTAAGAAAGTATAAAGTATAAAGATAAATAGGATCAGTTGAGTTACTTTTAATGCTCTCCTGGTAACTGCCTTGCACCAGGTTGGAAAAGCTGCTTATTAACAACTCAGCTCTGCATTCAGAGGCATCACATTTGTATCTTGAAATTTGCTCATAGTGTCAGTATTTAAACTCAAGAAATTGGCAACTGGTACAGATCAGGCCATTTTACGCAGAGAGTTGTTTTTTAAACATTTATTAGCATTCCACTGGTTATACCTAACCAAGAGCACCAACCCACTATGATAAGAAGACTTCACCTTCATGCACTGTCTCTATCTCAAGCTTCATCCTGAATTCCACATCTGGTTCCTCACCTTTACACCCAACGCTCTGCTACAGGTTGTAGAGTTAAGTGTTAATGAACTTATTCCCAAATAATGAACTCTAGCCCTAACCTCCATCCTTGCCATCATATTCAGCTTGTGAGATCCTGAAGGTTGTGGACCCCAGGTTCCAGCAGGAGACACTTACCCTTCTACAAAATACAGAGCAACTTACCCCATCATCCATGGGTAGTAGGTGGAGAAAGAGTGAACTGGTAAGTTTAAAAAAGGACATTAGAAAATACTAAAAACTGGGGCTTCTGGGTGACTCAGTGAGTTAAAACCTCTGCCCTTTGGCTCAGGTCATGATCCCAGGGTCTTGGGATAGAGTCCCACATCGGGCTCTCTGCTCGGCAGGGAGCCTGCTTCCCCCTCTCTCTCTATGCCTGCTTGTCTGCCTACTTGTGATCTCTGTCAAATAAATAAATGAAATATTGGAGAAACTAGCCCTGTTTTCTAATACTTAACTGTTCCTTTTATTTCCTGGGTTGAGTGTTTACTGTTCCAAATATGACAAACAACTTACATACATTATCCTATGTAACTATTATTGTGTTTATATCAAATATCTGGATCTCAGATATCCCAAGATCGCAATTCTATTAAGTTTTAGAATCATGAATTTTCTTTATTACTGTGTTATATTCCTTTTGCTACTTATATTCACTCCTCTACAAACGGCAGAAAATTACCAGATCTTTCTTCAGTCTTCAATTTCCATGGAAAGCTGTCATTTCCATACTTATTATCACTGGCTTTCACTGCCATATATGGCCCAGTGGAGATTTCTGTTCATGCCTTTTGTGTTTGGTGTGTAGCCCATGGAGATACACTCTTCTACATGTCTAAACAGATTTCTCTTCCACACAGGATGTTTCAGAAATAAGTTTCCCATCTCTTTGGCAAGAAAGTGTTTTAAATAAGACTATCAAGAGATTGAAATTTGATGTATAATAACTGACCAGAGATTTATATTCTCCAGACCCCATGTGCTTCCCTGTGTCTTTCAAAGAAGTCTCACCATGACGTTTTCAATGGGTCCCTTGCATTCACACCTGCGACATTCACTCTTGTTGGCATTCCAGGACTAGAGGCAGAGCACATCTGGGTATCCATCCCTTTCTGCCTTTTATACATCATCATCTTCCTAGGAAATGGCATCATTCTTCATATTATCCGGATTGATCCTGCTTTGCACCAACCCATGTACTTCTTTTTGGCCATGCTAGTGTTTGTTGAACTTAGGGTCTCTGCTTCCACCATGCCCACTGTGTTAGGAATTTTCCTCTGTGGAATTAATGATCTCAGTTTTGGTGGTGGTCTGCTCCAGATGTTCTCAATGCACTTTTTTACCATCATGGAGTCAGGTGTCCTTCTGGCTATGTCTGTAGACCATTTTGTGGCCATCTACAGCCCTCTACACTATACAACCATCCTGACAATCCCCCGCATCATTGGGATGGGTGCCACTATTGCCTTTCGAAGTGTGGTGCTCATGTTCCCACTGCTCTTCCTCCTGAAGGGTCTGCCTTTCTGTGGCCACAATAACCTCACACACTCTTATTGCCTCCATTCAGATCTCATCAAATTACCCTGTGGAGACACCCACCCCAGTAGCATCCTGGGTCTGTTTGTCATTACCTCCACATTTGGGCTGGACTCATTGCTCATTGTGGTTTCTTACGTGTTGATTCTTCACACTGTACTAGGAATAGCTTCTGGAACTGGGAGGTGGAGGGCACTCAACACATGTGTGTCACACATCTGTGCTGTTCTTATGTATTATGTGCCCATGATCAGCCTCTCCTTGCTTCATCGCTTTGGGTGACACTTACCTCCACTCCTCCAGACTGTCATGGCCAATGCCTACCTCTTCTTCCCATCCGTGGTCAACCCCATCGTCTATAGTATAAAAACTAAGGAAATTCGCAATAGCATTGTTCGTACACTGACTAGAAAGAGGCATGGGGTCTATTCCAGACAGGTAATATCTTAAGAATGTAGAAATTTGGATCAGACCTTATTGCCTGGATATTACTTCAGCAAATGGGAAAAATTCCGTAATTTATTATTGCTTAGGAGAAAGCTGTGGGCTTTAGCAGATGGAGAAATGAAAAATAGTCTCACCCTTTCTCTCTGAAAATACAGAATGTGATTACTTTGATGTAAGCTTCTAGAAGGAGGCACAGTCCCCAGGCTTTAACCTGGTAAAGATCTTGCTCAACTATTCAGTACTTAAATACATGATTCATTTGTTTTTTCCCCTTGGAAATAGGTAGAATGGTCCTAGGGAGGTATGTATTTCCAAGTACATACAATTTAGTGATACATATTTGTCATACATTTTGTGAGGACACAAAAGAGTATGTATAGTATGGGAGTATAGAGTGTGGGAGATAGAAAAACAACATAGAAAAACAATTATAGAAGCTGGATGATGGGTGGATGGAGTTTCATTATTACGTTCGTTTTGAAATAAGTAAAAGCTTTTGTAATAAAAATTTAAAAACATACTGTGTACAAATGAATCTTAAGATTAAGTATTCATTGAATGTATGTTGTGAAGCAGTGTTATATCTAGAGCAGCAGGTTATACAGATGGACACTACAACCAGAGTGCCAGATTATGGAGTTCCACGTTTATTTGACAGAAGCTATATATGGCGTACCATACTAAGTGATTTACATCACTTACAATTAAATGAAGATAATTTAATTCATAGAACAGGTATATGAAGCTATTTTCAGTATTTTCTACATCATGCAGATATGGAAATGAAAACATAGAGAAGTCAGGTGTAATTCTCCAAATCACGGTTAGCCTGTGGCAGAATCTGGATTCTAAACTAGACAACACAAAAAACTAAATTTTCAACAAATAGTATTATGAGTTGGGTTCCATATCTTAAAATTCAAATATAATTAATTATAATTAACTAATTATAGTCTGTAATGATGACACCTAAATATTTCTTCAAGGGAATATTTATACAATGGGGCTCCACTTAAAATAGTCTGGCTTCCAAGGAATTCTCTTCTTTATTCCCCACAACCACCAGAAACATCACCCATGATACTATGGGTCAAACTTTCATTCTTACACTGATGATAAAGAATTGTTGAAAACAGCAACTCAATTTTATTTGTAATGTTTTATTACATGTCATTCCTTGTGACTTTAGTCCTTGCAGGTGACAGACTTAATTCACTCTGAGGATCACAGCAAGAATCTGCCTCATCTCATTGTTGTACAAATCAGTTTAGGCTAATTCATGCTACAGTAAAAAATAGCACCCAAATCTCAAGGGACTAAACATAAAATTTTCCTCTCTCAGCTACATTTACAGTGTAGATAGAGGGTGGAGGGTGAATTCATGCACCATTTAAGTATCAGTAAGAGAATTTGGTGGAGCCTCTTAACATTTCAATATGAAGCTCTTAGAATAGATGTTGCTTGTAAACAAAAAGAAGGTGAGTAAGCACCAGAATGTTAATGCTTTTATCTATAAGTGACACATCAATTGTGCTCATATTCACTTATGCAGAGGATGTTGAAAAGCCACAAAATTACAGATGTAAAGAGGAGAAGAGAAGGAAACCAAGAAATATTGGTAAACAGCATGAGTGTGTGATTGTGAATATACCATCAAGGTCTGACAGGAAAAAGGAAATAATTATATCAGAAATTTACTGAACTTGTTTGCAGCATAAGATACTCTCAGTGGCACAGAGGAAACAGGATGCCAAAATTACGTTATCACCCCAATCTGAAAAGCCAGGATAAAAACAAACAAAACAAAACAAAACAAAAACACCTAAAATACTAACAGGCCCAGAAACATCACAAAAATGAAACAGATGAGATATAAAACCATAGAGACTAGTGAGGACAGAAATAGAATGAAGAGATATTTCCCCTTATGAAGAAGGCAGATACCATTCAGTTCCAGACAACTTTTATCTTTTAGGAATAAAAGTCCAATGTTAACTCATTTTTTAAAAGTTTATTTTTTTTTTTAATTTTATGCTGCTGTGAACAATATTGTTATGATGATTAGGGTGGAAATCCTGTACAAGCTAGTATTTTTATGGCTCTTGGGTAAGTACCAGGAGTGGGAATGCTGGGTCTTAGGCTATATGTAAGGATAACTTTTAAAACAAATTCCAAACCACTTTCTAAGTAGCTCCACAATTTTACATTACCATCAGCAGTATGTGAGAATTCCAGATGCTCCACAGTATTCAGCAAAATCAGTCTTTAATTTCGTCTGTTGTAGCTGGTGTGTAGATATATCTCACTGTGATTTTTAAAAAAGATTTTATTACCTATTTCAGAGAGAAAGCACAAGCAGTGAGAAGGGGCAGAGGGAGAAGTAGATACCATGTTGAGCAGGGAGCCCTAAAGATGTGGGGCTCAATCCCAGGACCCCAAGATCATGACCTAAACAAAAGGCAGACCCTTAACTGACTGAGCCACCTAGGTGCCCCACCTCCTTGTGATTTTTGTTAGCATTCTCTAATGACTGAACATGCTGAGACCATTTTCATGAGCTTATTGCCCATTCGTTATCTTTCTGTGTGGGTATGTGCAGTGACTTCGAATCTTTTGGACATATATATATATATATATATATATATATAAATATTTTATTTATTTGTTTGACAGACAGAGATCACAAGTAGGCAGAGAGGCAGGCAGAGAGATAGGGATGAAGCAGGCTCCCTGCTGAGCAAAGAGCTTGATTCAGGGCTTAATCCTAGGACCCTGAGACCATGACCTGAGCTGAAGGCAGAGGCTTTAACCCACTGAGCCACCCAGGGGCCCCACCTAAATATATTTAAATAGACTAAATATTTCTGGCTTCATAAATAAAATTTAAGTTAGTTTGTCTCTACATGTTTCATTTTGAGATGATAAGCCTGTCTTAGCAATATGCTCTCAGCTGTGCTACCAATATCATGGGATAATGAGAAAATAGCTTTAAAGAGTTACTAAAGAGAGAGTTTAGAGAAAAAAAAATTGTCTTTTTTATTGAAAATGTTTTTACCTGTCTTAGGTACAAATAATTGATTAGATATGTGTTTTACAAGTATTTTCTTCAGTTCGTGGCTTGTTTTAATCTTCTTAATAGCATCTTTGAAAGAATAATGTATTTTTAAATGGTAATAAAGTCCAATTTATCAGTTATTTCTCTTATTTTATGCTTTTTTATCCTTTCTAAGAAATGTTTGCCTAATTATGAGGTCACAAAAATGTTCTGGTATCTTCTAGCAATTTTAAAATTTTAGATATTTTGTTTAGGCTTATAATCCACTTTAAGTTAATTGTTATATAGAAAATATGTTGATATTTTTGGTTATGAATATCAAGTTGATTCAGCATTATTTGTAGAGAAGACTAGATTTTCTCTATTGGACAACCTTGATATTGTTTTTGAGAATCAATTGACCCCATACATAGACATTAATTTCATGACTCAATTCCATAGGATTTATCAGTGATTTTGACAATATGAGTCACTTAATGACTAGATTACTCAAAAAAAAAAGATGGACAGGAAATAAATGTAATTGATTTTACTCTGCTAAACAACCTGATTGCAATATCAATATATGCTTCATAATGAACACATAACAATATTTTTGAGAAAAAATTTGGAATGATGATCTTTTAAAGATGATTCATTTGCCTACCCTCTGAAAAAACCCACAAAATTGAGAGAAAAGTGAAAATTAATAGATATTGATCTATTTGTGAAACTATTTCCTGATATTACAATAAAGTGGGAAAAAGTTTTCCTTTCTACAGACAAAAGAAAAGGTCAAGATAGTCTTTCAAAGTATGTTTAACATGAACTGAAATTTGGATATGACATGCCAACTCAGGAACAGAATCAGGATATGTACTGAAAATATTGTTATAAGAGTTGGCATAATAAAATTGATACCCCAATTATTTTGAGAGATTCAATTACCAGCAATATTGTATAGTTTGAGAGTGAAAAGGAACCAAGATGGGATATTGGGGAAGCAGCACCAAAATTTAAATAAAATCAGTAGAATAGAAGAGGAGAGAAACAAAAGACAAGTTAGTCTAAATAGTTCTTCAGTGCTCATTCTCAAGAATGAGCAAATGAAATGTCCACAAAAGCTAAACTATGGAAGAAGCCTAGATGTCCATCAGCAGATGAATGGATAAAGAAGATGTGGTATATAAATACAGTGGAATACTATGCAGCCATTAAAAAACTGACACCTTGCATTCGCAACAATGTGGATGGAAATAGAGGGTATTATGCTAAGTGAAATAAGTCAATCAGAGAAAGACAAGTATTACATGATCTCACTGATATGAGGAATTTGAGAAATAAGACAGAAGATCATAAGGGAAGGGAAGAAAAAATGAAACAATATGAAACTAGGGAGGGAGATGAACCATAAGATTCTTAATTTCAGGAAACAAACTGAGGGTTGCTGGAGAGGAGGGTGGGAGGGATGGGGTGGCTGGGGGATGGACATTGGGGAGGGTATGTGCTATGGTAAGTGTTGTGAAGTGTGTAAGACTGATGAATCACAGACCCGTACCCCTGAAACAAATAATACATTATATGTTAATTAAAAAACAATCATTCCCCTCCCCCCAGAAAACACTGAGCTAATGATTAGCTAACATGTGCTAGTCTGACCTCTGAATCAATTCTATTCAACATGAATCAGTATCATTGTATCTGTCTCCTTCATAGATGAAATTCGAGAAAGAGCATCTAAGGTCCTCTTTTTATCTTTATCTCTTCTCCCCAAAATCCACTTTGAATGCCTCCTCCATCCTACTGAAAGGATTCCTCCTAAATTTACCAGCATCTCTGTTACCTCAAGTACCTCTTAAGTTAAAAGCATACACCAGGTGCATGATGTCAAGGAGAATGTCATGTGCATAAGTATATCTTAGAATTAATCATTTATTCTAATGATAAAAGATATATGAATTATTTTTCCTATATTTCTAAAAATTTGAAAGCATGTTTATCTTCACCTTTACTTGCCTCAAGAGCAGATGACATGATTCCTCCACGTCTTCAAGGAATTAAACACCTGCATTTTGAGGGAAGGGGGGAGGTAAAGAAGAGGAAGGTATAAAGGGAGGGATAGAGAAAAATTTCATCTAATGGCCAACAACCCGCCCAGAGCTTAGTACAGAAGGATTTAGAAATGTCCATCATAGCTAGACATTCTGAGAATATTACTGAATTTATGAACATAGCTTCAATAAAATAAAAATCTGATAAATGAGACTGCAGGAGAATGAGAGTTAAAGTGTGGTAAAGAGTCATTGTGGATACTTTTTCTTTTTTCCAGAAGTGTCTCAGTGAAAGAAGGGTCCTAAGGATATTACAGAATTCATGGCATAGGAACATGCCCACATCTAAGTGTTCTTTAGATGTTTTCCCATATGGTACTAATGAAAGTGTAAAATGTTATAACCATTTTGTTGTTTTTTTGTTTGTTTGATTTCTGATTTGTGTTTTTTTAAGATTTTTTTTAATATTTTATTTTATTTTTTATTTTTTCCATTTTTTAAAACTTAAATTCAGTTAGTTAATGTATAATGTATTATTTGTTTCAGAGGTAGAGGTCAGTGATTCATCAGTCTTATATATTACCCAATGCTCATTACCTCTCATGTCCTCCTATGATCCTATGTTGCTTAAATTCCACATACCAGTGAGATCATATAATTTTCTTTCTCTGATTGACTTCTTTTCTTAGCGTAATACCCTCTAATTCAATCCAATCATTGCAAATGCCAAGAGTTTTTTGTTGTTGTTGTTGTTTGCTGAGTAGTATGCCATTTTGTGTGTGTGTGTGTGTGTGTGTAAACAAAATGGGCTCTTTCCATAGTTTGGCTATTGTGGACATTGTTGTTATAAACGTTGGAATGCAGTTGCCCCTTCCAATCACTATGTTTGCATCTGTGGAGTAAATATCCAGTAGTGCAATTTCTGGGTCATAAGATACCTCTATTTGCAACTTTTTGAGGAACTTCCATACTGTTTTACAGAGTGGTTACACCAACCTGCATTCCCACCAACAGTGTTCCCCTTTCTCCACATCCTTGCCAGCATCTGTTGTTTACTGACTTGTTAATTTTAGCCATTCTGATTGGTGTGAAAGAGTATCTCATTGTGGTTTTGATTTGTATTTCCCTGACACTGAGTGATATTGAGCAAAATTTTTAATGTATCTGTTAGCCATTTATATATCTTCTTTAGAGAAAGATCTGTTCATGTCTTCTGCCCATTTCTTGATAGGATTATTTGTTCTTTGGTTTTTGAGTTTAACAAGTTCTTTATAGATAATGGACAGTAGCCCTCTATCTGATATGTCATTTGCAAATAAATGTTTTTCCAAATGAGGACAGCAGAAAAGGAAGCAAGCTCATAAAAATACAACTTGTGTTTATTAATTTCTCTACATTTACCCTGTGGGGGAAGAGAAAAGAGAGTAACTATGAGTGTATGCAAGCTATAGAAATGATTTCAGAGACATTATCTGTGGATGGACCCAAAAGAGTATTATTCTGAGCTCCTGGGAACCTCCTGGACTGGCCAAGTGGTGAGGGAATCTCTCAGGTCATATTCAGACCTCCTTCTTCTCCACATTCACTGGAGAATATTTTAATTGGTAGCCAGCAGTTTTCTTCTACAATTCAAGCTCAATAAATTTAACCTGCCGCTGCCTCAGCATGATACAGACCTTGCTGTGAGTTTTGTTGGAGGATGAACCCACCAACATGATCTCAGAAAGTCTTTCAGAATAGGATCAGATTTGTTTTGCAGGGACAGAAGAAAAGCAGGAAAGTTTATCATGGAGATGTCCATATATTGGATATGGCCCAAACAGCAAATGGATCAGAGTTCATGACTTTCACATGGGCTGTTACTGAGGGTGTAGACAGAAGAAGAGGTGCTTCCCAGCACATGATGCCAGGGAATGAGATCGGAATCTCAGGAGGAAGAAAGATGGATGAGAGGTAAGCAGTGAGGGATAGTGCTATGAGGACTGAGGATGGTCTTCAGGTGCCTAGTAAGAACAGAACTTGTTCTCAAAAACAAAGGGTAAGGAAGTCTCACTATCCCCAGATTTACCTCATAATGCTGCCCTACTAGCATTTCCAACAATAAGCACTCCATCCCAACTGCCCTGTACTCACATCCTCTCCCACCTTCCTTCCCACCATCTGTACCTGTCAGGTAATTACGTCTTTCTCTTGAATAAGTCAGACAATAGTATTGTTACTACAGGATTCCTATTCTAATTCAGATTAATTATGAGGAAGGAAAAAGTCAACCCTATGAGAAACGATCTGTGACCTATGGGTTTGTAGAATGAAGCACTGGACAACGAAGATGTGGAAATCAAAGACTTAGCTGGTTGACTGACTAGTCTATCCTAAATACATGTTAGCTGAACACAGTCTTTATTCATAAATGATCCCTCTGAGTATGATCCTTCACTAGAGTTTTAGCAGCATAAACCACAGCTGTTCTTGAATAACTAGCATATTTGGTGACATTCGGTATATGATTAGGTGATTATGAACTTGCTGACATAAAGCAACAGTGTTGGAGAGTCTAGGAAAGAATGACATAACTGAACGCTGTTTGTTTTTTTTTTGTTGTTGTTGTTTTGTTTTGTTTTGTTTTTTAAGGACAGCAATTTTTTTATTGTACATCTTGGGAATTTCATGATTCTAGATATGCAATTTTCAAAGCAATGATCTTTTATCAGAGAACTCTCATTTGGGGACTAAGACCTCAAGTTTTTAGAAAATTTAGTCATCAGTGAATTGTGGTGATCAAATTATCATTAGTTGTTCTATGGCCCTCTCCTGAATCATTTCTGGTATTGCAATGTCTGCCCTCTGTCTTCCCTTTCTACTTCTAGATTGGACTCCCTTTTAAGGAACCTATCTTTTCACCCCTTTATTTTCTATTTATTTTTGATTCTTGAGCTCCAAAATGATCAAAGCATTTAAATGATGTGTATATATATTCTTAAACATCAACAAGCCTAAATTTACCAATCTTTTGCTAATGGTAACTCTGACCACTTTAACCCTAGAAAATAACCTCTATTCTGGCTAAACTACCCATTTACCTATGTCCTATGGGAAGCAAGGACAAGTCTGCTTGCCTCCACACTGTTGTTCAGGATTTCCTTGCCTCCTAGATGTTTCTTGCCTCTAGGTATTCTGAAACGGGTGTTACAGAATTTCTGCTATTTTAAGTATTTCTGCTCATTTTAAGGAATCCCATGTTAGTAATAAAGACAAAATAAAATACAGTTTTACTAATAATGGAAAAAAATAGCATGGAACTTTGATCCAGGCTGTAAAAATTACTAGGATTTGAATCATTTTTTTCTCAAGCTCTACCTCACTTTTTTTTTTTTTTTTGCCAGCCTTAGTAATATATTTTTTTTAATTTTTTATTTTTTACAAACATATATTTTTATCCCCAGGGGTACAGGTCTGTGAATCACCAGGTTTACACACTTCAAAGCACTCACCAAAGCACATACCCTCCCCAATGTCCATAATCCCACCCCCTTCTCCCAAACCCCCTCCCCCCAGCAACCCTCAGTTTGTTTTGTGAGATTTAAGAGTCACTTATGGTTTTTGAATGGACTTCCATTCTTATGTAGATATGTAATATAGATATCTAAGTATGTTATGCTCTTGGGTAGAGCCATTTCTATTATTCCTCTCTTTCATAAGAAGCTTTTGATTAGTTGCTTGCCTAAACTATCACTTCCTGACTCCGTGACAGTGGAGAGAAAAATAAAGTCCTAAGGATTGGCTGCAATTTAGGGTAGGGAGAGATTTATGAAAATCAGATTAATGTACAATTTGCAAACAAAATAAGCAAACATTATTATTTGTCCACAGATCCAGAAAGATATAACAGAAAGAGCAGCAGTTGATTCTCTTATTCAAATGATCTGGTGTTTTTTTTTTTTTTTTTTTTTTTTTTTTCAGCTAAGAGTATTTTATTTTATTTTATATATATATATATATATAAGCAGCTAAGCTTATTTTTTTTTAATTTTTTTATTTTTTATAAACATATATTTGATCTGGTGGTTCTAATGCATTTGCCCTTCTATGCAAAGCACCTCTTATTATAAACTAGTGTTTTGGGATGTCTTCCCTTAAAACAGTGATATGCATCAATGGCCAGTCTTTTTTCCATTAACAATATAAGTGAAATGAATGATATGACCTTCTATTTTGGCCAGAATCAGAGAGACACACTATGACAACTTTGGATATAAAAAGGAGTAGAGAAGAAGAGTACCACGGACTGAGATACTCCTTTCATGTCCTTTGGAGACCCAAAGACATTATGTCCATCTCCAACATTACAGTCTTCATGCCTTCTGTGTTGACCCTAATAGGGATCCCAGGCCTAGAGTCTGTGCAGTGCTGGATTGGGATTCCATTCTGTGCCATGTATCTCTTTGCTTTGATTGGAAATTCCGTGCTTCTGATCATCATCATTTCAGAGCGTAGCCTCCATCAACCCATGTATATTTTCCTAGGCATGCTTGGAGTCACGGATATTGTACTTGGCACAAGCATTGTGCCCAAGATGCTTGGCATTTTCTGGTTTCATATGCCAGACATTTATTTTGACTCTTGTTTGCTTCAAATGGGACTCATCCACATGTTTGAGTGCATCGAGTCAGGCATCCTCCTGGCCATGGCTATGGACCGTTATGTGGCCATCTGCTATCCACTAAGACATGGTGCCATCTTCACCCACCAGCTGGTCACCCAAATAGGGGCCGTGGTAACACTTAGGGCTGCCATTCTAGCAACCCCTTCTTTAGTCCTGATAAAGTGTCGGTTTCAGTTTTACCATACAACCATCATCTCCCATTCCTACTGTGAACACATGGCCATTGTGAAACTGGCTGCAGAAAATGTGCAGGTCAACAAAATCTATGGCCTGTTTGTGGCATTTGCTGTTGCAGGATTCGATCTCACCTTCATCACTTTGTCCTACATACAAATATTTATCACAGTTTTTCGTTTGCCCCAGAAGGAGGCTCGGTGGAAAGCATTCAATACCTGCATTGCCCACATCTGTGTCTTCCTCCAGCTCTACTTCCTTGCCTTCTTCTCCTTCTTCACACATAGGTTCGGTGCTCATATTCCCCCTTATATCCATATCCTCTTTTCTAGCCTCTACTTGCTGGTCCCCCCTTTTCTCAATCCACTTGTATATGGTGCCAAGACCAAGCAGATCCGCATTCATGTGGTAAAGATGCTATGTTCCTAAAATCCAATGTGATTAATACCTGCAGTCTTTCCCTTTATACAATAGTAAGTAATTATCTCTCAAAATTAAATAAAACAGCAAAAATCCATGTTAATTGTGATGTTTGAGTTTTCAATTTAATTCTTTTGTGAAATTTTCCTGCTTTTTAGATGGTTTTCACATCATAGTCCATGATACCTATTGGTCATAGGGTTTAGATCCTACTGGGAAATGAGAATGAGTAATGTAAAAAAAAAAAAACAAAATATATTAGTTCCTTTTTTCTTCATTTTTAATTATTGATTAAACTTTCTCCTTTAAGTATCATTTTCCAGAAGGATTAACAAACACAAATCTCTCAATGAATTAAATGCACCCATGTCTCATGGTTTGTGACTTTCTGGGTCAGTGAAAATAAATCATTGATTCTGTTTGTTTCTTGACCATCCTAATCATCTTCAAGAAGAGGAGAAGTTTTTTTTTTTTTTTTAATTCTTATTCAAACAAACAAAAATCCCAAACAAAGAAGCAAAAACTACATGTATCTAATTAGACATAGTCTTCAAATTGCAACATTTATTGTGTCATTCAGGGCATTAGGATGCAAAAATCCTGACCACTCTTGAGAGTTCTGCACTCTCACCATTACTTCTTTATTAACTGATAAAGTGTTATAAAAAACCTACAATATTATAAATGCTATAGTGAAGAATAGAAGCATAATGGTAAATTTGACACAGTGTTTCTGTTTTTGATTTTATAGCTACCATAGCTTTATATTTCCAGACAGAGAGAGGAAAATGAGAGAAAGGTGGTAGAGGTACCAATAGAATGTGGGTTAGCAAAAAGAGTGAAGCACTGAAATTCAACTGAAGGTAGCAGTCTGTAGAGCTACTTTTATTTTCTTTGTCTTTTTAATAGGAGTCTGATTTTTTTCTTTTTTTTTAAATTTTAATTTCAGTTATTTAACATACAGTGTTATGTTAGCTTCAGGTGTACAATATGGTATTCAACACTTGTATACATCCCTGTGTGCTCCTCTCAGCAAGTATACTCCTTATTGCCTATCAACTATTTCACCCATTCCCCCACACCCACTTCCCCTCTGGTAACCATCAGTTTGTGCTCTGTTGTTAAAAGTTTCATTCCTGAATTACCTCTCTCCTATTTTATCCCTTCACTTGTTTGTTTGGTTTATTAAGCTCCACATATGAATGAAGTCATATAGTACTTGTCTTTCTCTGCAAGGCATCTGATTCTTAAGGAAAGACAAATGAATGGCTAAGCAGGTAAGGCATTTGTGACAGGTAGATGATATTGGAGATGAAACAGAGAATCAAGAAACTGCAGGGTTTTTTTTTTTTTTTTTTTTCAGTGTAATGTACAATTCGTACAGATAAGACACATACAAATAGCAAGAGTGATTGTGGACACCATGCCAACTTGTTGAACTTTATTCTGAAAGTTATCATATGTCATGGGTGAGTTTTTACTGTAAGAAAGGTGTGTGTGTGTGTGTGTGTGTGTGTGTGTGTACCTACTTGACATTTGGCAGCATATCTTCTCAGTGGACATAAAACATTATGCTCTTTAATCACTCAAGACTATTGTATTAATGAATATATAGAGTGTTTGTCTAAATTAATGACTCGAGAACTTATGGCCTGTGGGTTATTCTTGAAAACCTCAGCTCATAGATCACCTTTTTAAAGGTTATGGAAAATATTTGCATGTGTACATCTCTCCATGCTTTGATTTATGACATTAAAACCAATGTATATGTAGAAATACTAGATTCTTGCATGTCTCATGGATGTGGGTACTCTGGCTTGTTTTATGGACTGGACTTTATCAGATGACTGCTGAAGATAATTACTCTATAAATGTAGAGGTTATCCTGAGGCATCTTTTGAGGCTGTTAAATGTCAGTATTTATTTAAATAGGATGAGATTGGATTACCAGTAATGGCTGCTTTCTTTGATAACAGTGTCTTTGGAATAAAAGAAACTAAAAAAAAATCAGAGATTATTTCTTTTTTTCTTCTTCTCAATTTAAATTCAATTAAGTAACATACAATGTATTAGTAATCTCTGGAGTTCAGTGATTCATCAATCTTATTTGCATCGCGATCAGTCTCACTACATCACATGACTTCTTTAATGTCCACCACCCAGTTACCCACCTCCCCACTCACCACCACTCCAGTAACCCTGTTTTTTTTCTTGTGATTAAGAGTCTCAGAGGTAATTTCTTAATGTTCTAACAAGAGTTCAACAACCTTTTATGAAAAGGGCCAATTAAATAGCTTGGACCATGGGGGCAAAGAAGCAAAGAGTATTTTTTAGGTATTTAGCTAAGAAGAGACAAAGCATATTTCCACAAAAATTTTGGTGAAATTGTATGTGATGATGTATCATTTATAATGGGCAATACTACTAATAATAAACACACTTGTTAGTTTTCTGTAATGAAAGTCTACCAATTAGAAGAATGTTCTAGGGGATAACATTCTGCTAAAGTGTGGCTGAAAGTTAGATTTTCCCTACCATCAAACTGATTGCAAAAATTCATCTGTAAAACCCATTCCTCTTAGCTACTGAGCTATACAAAAACGGGCAGCAGATCAGCTTTGGATAGTTAACTTAAATTCTAAGTTTATTTGTGGAATTTTGAAGTATGCCCCAAATCACTACTTCTGGCAGTTTTCCTGAAAATATGTATGATATAAGACCAGCCTAGAGGCAGAAAGTGAAAGTAGGAGATATTTCCACCATATTCAATTGTTATAATATTCCATAAAATGTCTAGCTTAGAGTCTAGATTATTCAGTTATTTTTTTTTTTAATTTTCAGCATAACAGTATTCCTTGTTTTTGCACCACACTCAGTGCTCCATGCAATCTGTGCTCTCTCCCTGGTGCTCTCTCTACCCACCACCTGGTACCCCAACCTCCCACCCATCCACCAATTCAAACCCCTCAGATTGTTTTTCAAAGTCCATAGTCTCTCATGGTTCACCTCTCCTTCCAATTTCCCCTAACTCCCTTCTCCTCTCTAACTCCCCTTGTCCTTCATGTTATTTGTTATTTTTGGTTTTTAAATTACCAGCACCAGTTCCAAGTTAAGAATTAAAAATGGAAAAGAGGGGGAAGAATTGATCTTTGTACGAAGAAAAGGAAAACCAGGACTCTCTATCCTCCCATACATAGGCCAGGACAATTAGAGGATAAATTCTTAAAATAAAACTGCTTGAAAAATAAAAATACAAAGGTCTTTTGTAAAAGGTAATTTTAATGATTTCTAGAAGTTTCACAATTAATCTTCAAGGGGATTGCATCAATTTCAACAATGACCAAAGTAACTTGTTTGGCTGAATTTTCAAGAACACTTGTTATGGTTGACATTTTTAACTTCATAGCTAAAATATGATTTTCTTAACAATTAGCACTTAAAGAAGACTTACTGGATTTTCCATTAGCATATCCTTTTATGAAGCACTTTACTGTTCCTTTGATCATGCCTGATATTTTTCATCTTCCATTTAAAATCTGGGGAATAAATATTGAATTAATATTTTGAAGGACTTTTTCTTCAGGACTTCACAAGAGCCCTTGATTTTGCCGTGGATATTTCCCAAGTAATCATTTCAGACAATGAAGGAGGTCTTTATTATGGTGAGTTTTGACACATCAGGTGTGGGAGTTGACCCTTGCTCCCAGAGTTGGCTTTCAGGTGAGGGAGTAATAATGCATTGATGCTTCTGGCTTTTTGCGGTTCCTTATCTAAACATTCAATTTGGGAAGAATAACTTGCAACATTTGCCTGTCTCCTCCTTTCTCCTCTGTAGAGAACATCCCCTAAGCTGCAGGCCTCTTGAGTTGACCTTCCTGGAGTAGTTCCTACTCCAGGGTAGGGATGCCATGCTGACACTTGATGAGTAAATCAGCCACATTTGGGATTTAGTTAGCAGGTCCATTTGGCCTTCATACTGAAGTGTATACTTATATTTAAACAGTATAACATAGGGAGGCAAACCATAAGAGAGACTCTTAACTTTAGAGAACAAACTGAACATGGCTGGAGGAGAGGTTAGTCGGGGACAGGCTAAATGGGAGATGGGCAATAAGGAGAGCCCTTAAGATGAGCACTGGGTGTTTTATGTAAGTGATGAATCATTAAATTCTACTCCTGAAACAAATATTATACTATATTTTAACTAACTAGAATTTAAATAAAAACTTGAAAGAAATGATGTTTTGTCTTCCATCTACCACTTTTTGTGTAATTCCTAAAATTAGTGAGAACCCCTATTAGTCAGACCTGCAAGGGTTCTCTAATGAAAATTACAAAACATTGTTGAGAGAAAGCAAACAATAAAGAAATAGAAACCTATACCATGTTCTGGGATTGAAAATCTCAATATTGTTAATTTATTGTTAATTGTTATTCTCAATATTGTTAAGATGCTTATTTTTATAAATATATATATACATTTCAAGTTGTAGATCGTAAGTTATATGGTATCTTGTGTCTAGCTTCTTCCATGTAGTATGAAGTTTTTGAGGTTCATCCATGTTGTAGCATTAATCAGAAATTCACTTTTTTATGTTTGAGTGAAATTCCACTGCATGTACCCAAGTCTACTCTTGGTACCCGATAGGACAAAACTCTGGCCGCACAAGCTTTTAAATGATCTGTCTCCTCTCTGTGTTGTAAGGACTCCCATCTTAATTCAGACATTCCACAAATAATATAATCATGGCCACTCTCCTTTTATTTTATATTTTCCATTTTTTATGTACACTTACTTCTTCTCACTTGATTGATTTTATCAATCATCATAGTAAAAACTATTCAACTGGGATTTTTTAAAAGATTTTATTTATTTATTTGACAGACAGAGATTACAAGTAGGCAGAGAAGCACGCAGAGAGAGAGGGAAGCAGGCTCCCTGCTGAGTAGAGAGCCTGATGCGGGGGCTCGACTGGGATCATGACCTGAGCTGAAGGCAGAGACTTTAACCCACTGAGCCACCCAGGCACCCCTCAACTTGGATTTTTAACTGTTATTTTAAAAGCTTAGGTGTTTTATTTCTGAGTTTCTCTGGATAACATGCAGAAATAAGAGCTTCTTCTAAAAATTTTATTTCTGGGGTGCCTGGGTGGCTCAGTGGTTTAAAGCCTCTGCCTTTGGCTCAGGTCATGATCTCAGGGTCCTGGGATCAAGGCCCGCATAGGGCTGTCTGCTCAGTAAAGAGCCTGCTTCCCCCTCTCTCTCTATCTGCCTCTCTGTCTACTTGTGATTTCTGTCTGTCAAATAAATAAATAAAAATAAAATTAATAAAATAAAATAAAAATTTTATTTCTGTATTTTCTATTGCATTTCCTGGAGAGATAAAGCTCCATTAAGATACTTACAAAGGTAATTATTTCTATTTTATATATTGGGAGAGTTAAGGAACTATATCTGCCAGAAATAAGGAGTTGTACTCTTTCTAAAACATCTTCTTCCTCTAGAGTCCTAATGGGTTTTACCAAATAGTCTCTAACAAGATTTTTGTCCCTAACATATATAACATTATGAGTCTATGAAGTTTACATTATGAGTCCATGAGGTTTAAGCTTTTTTTGCACGATTCCAAAAGCACCTTTGCATTCACTCAGTAAGTCTACATTGTTACCTATACTCTTTATAAACAGTAGTATACAGTGTTCATGAACCTGCTGACCACACCTCAGCATACTTCATATTCCATCTGAAAATTACTCATTTTATTTTCTCTGAAAACATTTTATTTTATTTTGAGCCCACGTGTTGTTACTCTGTCGGGTCATTGGCACCTAGATATACATTGTTTGTTTCTTTTTCTGGTGCAAGGTCTCCAGTTATGGCTGATTTCAAACAACCATATGACATCACTGATTCTAGAACTGGGAAGAGATGTACACAATGATCTCTCCTAAGCCAGTGTGAACTGACCCAGCACACAATGCTCTCAATCTGTACCATTATTTTTTCTAGGATGAATATAATTTTATGGCAGCTTAATGACAAGTTGGGAGTCAGAGACTCTTTCAGTGCAGAAAGAACAGGTCTACTAAATAGGCTCACACTCAATGACACAGGGGAAAAAAAACAGTGTGACTCCCAAGTAAGACCATCATGTCTTTCAGGCAGATGCATGTAATACAGTGTTGTGATGCTTGCTCTGGTACTATGCAGAGGAAGGGAATCTTATCTCTCTTTCTACTTGACAATAAAACTTATATCCATTTTATAAGGCATCAACATTCTTTCAACTAAATATAATGGCCATGAATTATAGTTCCCAGCTGGGAAGTTGATATAGGTATTGTGAATGACACTGAATTTTTAAAAAATGAGTATCATCATTTAATTAGAATTTTGAACATCACTGGGACAATTTAATGAGCTCGTTTGAGAAAGGAAAGATTGGTGTCACTAAAGTTCATGTGGGAGAAACTCAGAAAGTAAAAGACTATGGAAGCTCTGAAGTGAACTTTCCTAGTTCAGCCCCCCTTATGAAGCCTAAATAAGAAATCAATCTTTCTCTGGCTGTAATTAGATTACAGAAATAATTATTTAATTTCTGTCAGCTTGCCTAAACTGATGTCTAAGTATCTCAGGATGTTTTATTTTCTTTTCATTGGCTCATTGTTTTTCATGTGTCATTGACTTGTTTTGTGTTGTCTTGGGGCACTGTCTTCTTTGAGGCAGCTTCAAAGGGAGAGTCATTTTGTTCCCAATCCCAAAGAAAGACCACTTTGAAAATTTTAAAGATGCAGAATTGCATTTAGATAATCAATTTTCCAAGTTCTGAGCCATATTGTTCCTCTTTTTTCACAAACCTAAAGGCTCACCAGCCATTGGTGAAAACCAATCACCCAGCTGTCTCCTTTAGTACAAAATGGTCATCCTCTGTAGCTGAACCACCAGGATTCCCAATTTGGGACTTCTATGTATGATACCACAGATGATCCCTGGTAAATTTTTGGGCTTGAGATTCTGCACTGAATGTGGGGAAATGGTATATTAGTTTCAAAGAGAACATATAACCTATGTGATCCAAGAAGATGGCAGGATGAAAAAAATCTTATAGTAGTGGACTGTTCAAATGTGAAGATTTTTGTCTCAGGCTGTTCAGAATATTTTTGAGTAAATTAATCACACAGTAGGTGACAAATTTTAAAGTGAGTTTGACACATAGGAGCATCCTAGAGGAGGATCAGGGCTGATCAATGCACAGAAAGCTTTTTGATTAAAGGTCAGGAAATTATACATATTTAGACTGGAAGAGATTTAGTAGCAATGATGCCCTCAAATCATTCAGAGGAAATCTCACCTGGTGACATGCTCATCAACTAACTGAACTTAGTCACATGGAGGACACGGTAACTTCATTTAGGCAGAAAATACATTTACATTTAAAATAAAATATATTTAAAATTACATTAAATACATTAAAATAAAATACATTGAAAAATGCATTTTAAATGCATAACATCTAAATATTTTAAATGCATTACATCATTTCATCCTCATAGTTACCATGAAGTGTGTTTCTACCAGTTAACTTTGCCTCACTAATAAAGAATTGAGACAATGACAAGTTTTAGAACTGTCTGAAGAGCATACAAAGCTAAGGAGTATCCCAGGGATTTAAAATTTCCTGACTTCAGATCCACTAATTAACCACCATGTCCCATGGCTGATATGTTCTTCAGAAGGTGGATTGAGGACTTTAATGAGAAATGAAGAGGAAGGCAGTTTGAGGCTCACTAAAAAGAAGACTTGTCTGACAACTGGAGCTGTCCTAAAATGGACAAGCTATCACAGAAACAAAGATAGTCTATTCCTTGGGGATGTGAGGCAGAGATCAAAGGGTGAAGGTCAGAGACCTTGTAGAGGGAAATGTTTCCAGAGACTGTCTTTCTCATTCAGTGTTGTTACTCTCAACCCAAGGACATCTTTGTCTCACCTCCCATTATTTCCATCCATCAAGTCATTGAGCAGCATAAATATTGTTTCTATGTTACTCT
Organism: Mustela lutreola; assembly: GCF_030435805.1. Lineage (NCBI taxonomy): Eukaryota > Metazoa > Chordata > Mammalia > Carnivora > Mustelidae > Mustela > Mustela lutreola. The sequence continues at coordinate 235,157,139 of NC_081290.1, read as the reverse complement.
TCAATGTGGCCAGGTCACTTCATCCTATCCTATCTGGGCTATGACAAGTATTCTTCTAACTTCATCTCCCTATGTCAGCTCTCATCTTTTAAGCTACTTAACAATCTGCTAGCAGAGTCTATGTTTATTTTTTTATTATGTTCAATTAGCCAACATATAATACATCATTTAATTTATACATACAACATATAACACATCATTTTGATGTAGTGTTCAATGATTCATTAGTTGTATATAACACCCAGTGCTCATCACTACACATGTCTTCCTTAATACCATCACCTGGTTACCCCATGCCCTAATCCCCTTCCCTTCTGTACCCCTCAGTTTGTTTCCCAGAGTCCAGAGTGTTTTGTCGTTGTCTCTCTCTCTGATTTCTTCCCATTAAGTTTTCTCTCCTTTCCCCTATTGTCCTCTGAGCTATTCTTTATGTTCCACATATGAAGGAAACCATATGATAATTGCCTTTCTTTACTTGACTAATTTCACTTAGCATAATCCCCTCTGTTCCATCCATGTCAATGTAAATAGTTGGTATTCATCCTTTCTAATGACTGAGTAATATTCTATTGTATATATGAACCACATCTTTATCCATTCATCTGTTGAAGGGTAGAATGGATTTTTAGAGGCAAAAACAAAACAAAACAAAAAACTTATTATTCCACCTAGGTTTTTGTAATTATTTTGCTTAAAATTGGAAGCTTATGTTTGTTATTCTTCCTTTTTCCTTAGCCTGAACAACCATCATCTCTTTATGAAACAACTCTTATATGAAAGTTACTTGTTGATTTGCCATCCCACTGTATATTTCATGCTTCTTTGATTTTGTCCAGAGTATTTCCTCTGGGAATGTCCTTCCTTCTCCTTTATCTGTATAAGACCTATTGAAAAATGATTTCCCTTGTTAGCCAGACTTATTCTGCCTATTTTGAATAAAACTACAAATGTTTCTCATTTGGTTAAAAACTATTCTACATTGATTCTTATTTGATTAAAGACTATTCTTCTCCAATGTAAGACCCTAGAACAATGGTCAGTAACCAGGTATGTTATGTCCCTTTCCACACATGCAGGTGACATTTGGCAATGTCTGAGACATTTTTTATTTTCATGACAAGAAAAAACAACTGGAACCTGATGGGTAGGAGTCAGGGATGCAGCTAAGTCTCCTACAATATAGTGAATTGTCCCAGGACACAAAATTTTTCTAGCTAAAAGCACCAAGTGTGTTGAGAAGGAGAAAATCTTCTTTAGAAGAATATCAATTAGGCCCCTTGAAGTTGGAAATATAAAACTATCAGGAAGAAAAGTAACTATGTTTTTCACATGATTTTTCTTCTGTTTGGTTGAAGGCAAGCTTTTCTATTTTATTTACCTGCTCCTTGTTTACACTATCCTGTAAGGATTCTCTAGGGCAACTCTGACCCATGTGGCCATGTTAAGTCTCCCAAATGAATATTCCTGATAGACAGTAGTACACACTTTTGAGCAAATTTCAGAGAGAGTTAGCCAGTATATGGATGATATGGCATTGAAAATGTGGTTTTATATCAGACACATAACATATTGTAAACATGTGTAATGTGTGTACTATAATTATTTGGTAAATAATTATTTGGTAAAAATAATTATTTGGTATATAATTATTTGGTAAAAATATAGAGGGCATATGGGAATTTTTTCCCATCAGAATTTAAACAGGCACAAACTGATTTAACAAAAATTTAAAGATATTTTTTATTTATTTGAAAGAGAGAGAACACAAGCTGTAGGGAAGAGCAGGAGAGAAAGAGAAACAGAATCCCTGCTGAGCAGGAAGCCCAATGACATGGGGCTTCATCCCAGGACCCTTGGACCATGACCTCAGCCAAAGGCAGATGTTTAATTAACTGAGTCCCCCAGGTGCTCCCATGAACCATGAGAGACTATGGACTCTGAAAAACAACCTTAGGGTCTTGAAGGGGCGAGGAGTGGGAGGTTGGGGGAACCAGGTGGTGGGTATTAGGGAGGGCACATGGATTGCATGGAGCACTGGGTGTGGTGCAAAAACAACAATTACTGTTATGCTGAAAAGTTTTAAAAACAAACAAACAAATAAATAAATAAATAAAATCTTTGGGGGGAAAAAAAAACATTTAAGGTCCTTTGTTCTTTTTTATCTATCTCCTTTTTTTTTTTTTTTACCTGAAATTGCAAATGCCTTCCTTCATCCTACTGACCAGATGGACATAATGGATATATGCAGAACATCCCATCCTAACAGCAGAATACATGTTCTTTTCAAGTGCACGTGGAACATTCTCCAGAATAGATCACATATTAGGGCACAAAACACGCCTCAACAAATGCAAAAAAGATTGAGATCATACCATACACCTTTTCTGACAACAATGTTTAGAGCTAGAAGTCAACTACAAGAAAAAATTATATGAGGAAGTGGTGATGCAACATGGGGGCTTAAGTGGGTAGAAGAAGAATCAATGAAACAAGATGGGATTGGGGGGGAGACAAACCATAAGTGACTCTTAATCTCACAAAACAAACTGAGGGTTGCTGGGGGGAGGGGGTTTGGGAAGAGGGGGTGGGATTATGGACATTGGGGAGGGTATGTGCTTTGGTGAGTGCTGTGAAGTGTGTAAACCTGGTGATTCACAGACCTGTACCCCTGGGGATAAAAATATATGTTTATAAAAAATAAAAAATTAAAAAAAATTATAAAGACCACATAGATGCAGAGGTCAGCCAACATGTTACTAAAAAATGAATTTGATTCATATATACAAAGGGATATTACTCAGCCATCAGAAAAGATGAATACCTACCATTTGCATCAACATAGGTGGAACTGGAAGGGATTATGCTAAGTGCAGTAAGTCAAACAGAGGAGGACAAGTATCATATGGTTTCCCTAATATGTGGAACATAAGGGATAGCATGAAGAACCAGAAATCAGAGAAGGAGACAAACCATGAGAGACTCTGGACTTCAGGAAACAAACTGAGGGTTACATGAGGGGGAGCGATGAAGGGATGGGGTAACTAGGTGCTGGTGTTAAGGAAGGCAGGTGTGGTGATGAGCACTGGGTGTTATACCCAACTAATGAATCATTGAACATTACATCAAAAACTGATGATGTATTATGTTGGCTAACTGAACATAATAAAAAGAAATGAATAGGCAGCCACAAAAATCAAAGAAGAAATTAAAAAAAAAAATACATGGAAACAAATGAAAATGAAAACACAATGGCCCAAAACCATTGGGATGCAGCAAAAGTGGTCATATGATGGAAGTATTTGGCAACAAAGGTGTATACCCAAGGAGCCAGAAAAATCTCCAAAAACCTATTTTTACATGTAAAGGATCAAGAAAAAGGACAACAGGTGAAGCCTAAAGCTAGCAGAAGGAAGGAAATAATGACAAATCAGATGATACAGAATGATACAGAAACTAAGAAAACAATTGAACACATCTATGAAACCAGGAGTTAGTTCTTTGAAAAAATTAATAAATCGATAAACCTCTAGGCAGACTTATCAAAAAGAAAAGAGAAAGGACCCAAATAAATAAATTCATGAACCATAGAAGAGATATAATAACCAAGACCACAGAAATACACATAATTATAAAAGAATATTATGAAAATATGAAAAACTGTATGTCAACAAATTGGACAACCTGGAAGAAATGTCTAAGTTCCTAGAAACATATAAACTACCAAAACTGAAACAAGAATAAATAGAAAACTTGAACAGACTAAAACTAGCAAAGAAATTGAATCTCAGTAATTGAAGAATGTTTACTTCTTAAATTTGCCAACATCTCAACATTACCTCAAGTACATCTTAAGGTTAGCAGCATACAAAGTCTAGAAATGGGGTGAATCATGTCAAAGAGAAAGTACTATGTGCATCAGTACTATGTGTTTCTTTGAATTTATCATTTGTTCTTATTATAAAAGATACACTAATTCTTCTCCCCATATTTCTAAAAATTGTAATGCACTTATCATATCTTCTTTTTATTTGCATTAAGAGCAAATGGCATTATTCCTCCACATCTATGAAGCATAAAACATCTGTGTTCTGAAGGAAGAGTGGAAGAAAAGAGGGAGGAAGGTATAAATGGAAGGATGGAGAAAATTTTCATCAAACGTGCAGTAAATGCTTCAAAGCTCAATACAGAAGGATTTAGAAATGTCCCTCATAACTAGTCATTCTGAGAATATTACTGAATTCACAAAAATAGCATCAATAAGATAAAAATCTGAGGAATAATACTGCAAGAGAATGAGTTAAATGTGTGATAAAGAGTCATTGTGGATGCAGCTTTTCTTTCCAAAAATGTTTCAGCGAAAGAAGGATCACAAGGATACTAATTTATATAGAAACCATTAGCATAGTAACATGCCTATATTGAAGTTTTCATTAGATTTTTCTCCAAATGAGGACAGCAGGAAAAAAAAAAAAAGCTGACAAAAGTAAGGTTTATTACTTAATTTTTACAAGTTTCCTTATCTTCTAAGGAAGTCAAAAATATAACTTGAGTATATTAATTTCTCTGCATTTACCCTTTGGGGAAAAAGAAATGAGGAGACCAAGTTGACTCTGCAAGTTGTTAAATTGACTTCAGAGATATTAGCTGTAGATGGACCCAAGAGAGCTTCATTCTGAGCTAGTGGGTCCCTAGTGGCTTGGGCTAGTGGCTAGGAAATTGCATGTTCAGACCTTCTCCTTCTCCACATTCACTGGGAAACATTATAATTGGTAACCACTTTAAGTTTAGTAAATTTATGCTGTGTCTAGCAAATTATAGACCTTGCTTTGTATTTTGTTGGATGATGAACTCACCCACATGATCTCAGACAGACTTATAGAAGAAAGAGCAAGTCTGCTTTGCAGGGATAGAAGAAAAGCAGGAAAGGATATCCCAGAGATGTCCACATGTTGGCAGATAGCCCCAGTGATAAATGGATCAGAGTTCATTATGTTTACCAGGGGCTGTTCTAGAAGGTACAGGTAGAAGAAAGGGGAATTACCAACAACAAAAAAAAAAAAAAAAAAGAAAAAAAAACACAAGGGAATGAGATAGGAATCTCAGAAGGATGAAAAGTGGATGGCAGCAGAACAATGAGTGATGACGCTGTGAAGATTGCTGATGGTCTACAGGTGTCTGGTAAGAGCTGGCTCCCAACAACAAAGTGAAAGGAAGTTTACCCCTTAATGTTTCACTACCAGTTTCTCCAATGATAAGCACTCCTTCCCAGCTGCTTTGTACTCACTTATGTCCTCTCTCACCTGCCTCCCCACCATCTGTACCATCTGTACTTGTCAATTAATGCTCCCACAGCAGCTCCTTTCTCTTGAATAAATCAGACAATGGGATTATTACTAAAGGATTCCTATTCTAATTCTGATTAACTATGAGGAAGGAAAAACTCAACCCTATGAGAAATGATCTGTGACCTATGGATTTGTAGAATGAAGCACTGAAGAGCAAAACCATGGAAATCAAAACTTAGCTAACGGACTAGTCCATTCTAAATACATGTTGGCTGAACACAGCCTTTCTTCATAAACAATCCTTCTGACTACAGTCCTTCACTAAAGTTTTAGCTGCATAGCTGCAGCTATTCTTGAACTACTGGCATATTTGGTGACACACAGTGTATGGTTAGGTGATCATGAGCTGCTGACATAGAGCAACAATATTGGAGAGTCTAGAAAAGAATGAAATAACTGAACTCTGTTTTCTACAGGATATCAAATATTTTTCTATTGCACAACTTGAGAATTTCATGATTTTAGGCTTGTAAATTTTAGAGTATTTATTTATTTATTTATCTGAAAGAGAGAGAGAGCACAAACAGGGAGGGGAGCGACAGAGGGAGAAGGAAACTCCATGCTGAGCAGGGAACCTGATATTGGGCTTGATACCAGGACCTGATCATAACCTAAGCCAAAAGCAGATGCTTAACTGACTGAGCCATCCAGGTGCCCCAGATATGTAATTTTTTTAAAAGATTTTATTTGACAGAGAGAGATCACAGGTAGGCAGAGAGGCAGGCAGAGATTGAGGAAGGAAGCAGGCTCCCCGCTGAGCAGAGAGCCCAATGCGGGGCTGGATCCCAGGACCCTGAGATCATGACCTGAGTCGAAGGCAGTGGCTTAACCCACTGAGCCACCTAGGTGCCCCCCAGATATGTAATTTTTATAAACAATGATCTTTATCAGAGAAGAACTCTCATATAAGGACTAAGAGACCAGTTTTCAGAAAATTCAGTCATCAGTCAACTGAGGTGGTTAAATTTTCATTAGCTGCTTTAGCCCTTTCCTGAATCTTTCTACTATCCCAAGTCTACTCTCTGTCTTGTATTTGTACTTTTATATATGACTTCTGTTGGGGAACCTATCCTTTCACCCCTTAGCTTTCTTTTTTTAGATTAAATTAAATTTTATTTTATTTGTGTGTGTTCCAAAATTCATTATTTATCACCTCACCCAGTGCTCCATGCAATACATGCCCTCATTAATACCTACCACCAGGCTAATCCAACCCCCACTCCCCTCCAAAATCCTCGGTTTGTTTTTCAGAGTCCACAGTCTCTCATGGTATGTCTTCCACTCTGATTTCCCCCAACTCCCTTCACCTTTCCATCTCCCAATGTCCTCCGTGTTATTCCTTATGCTCCACAAGTAAGTGAAACCATATGGTAATTGACTCTCTCTGCTTGACCTATTTCACTCAGCATAATCTCCTCCAGTCCTGTCCATGTTGATACAAAAGTTGGGTATTTATCCTTTCTGATGGAGACATAATACTCTGGAAAACAGTGTGGAGATTCCTTAAGAAATGAAAACTAGAGATACCCTATGAGTCTCCAATTGCACTACTGGGTATTTACCCCAAAGATACAGATGTAGTGAAAAGAAGGGCCATCTGTACCCCAGTGTTCATAGCAGAAATGGCCGCAGTCGCCAAACTGTAGAAAGAACCCAGATGTCCTTCAATAGATGAATGGATAAAGAAGATATGGTCCATATGTGCCCCTTAACTTTCTATTCATTTCCTGTGACTGACCTCACAAAATGATTTAAAAGTGTTCAAATGATTAAGAATTAATAAAACTAATTTGGACGGGGCACCTGGGTGGCTCAGTGGGTTAAAGCCTCTGCCTTCGGCTCAGGTCATAATCCCAGGGTCCTGGGATCAAGCCCCACATCAGGCTCTCTGCTCAGCAGGGAGCCTGCTTCCTCCTCTCTCTCTCTGTCTGCCTCTCCAGCTACTTGTGATCTCTGTCTGTTAAATAAATAAAATATTTTTAAAAAAATAAAAAAAAAAAAAAATAAAACTAATTTGGCCAAATCTCATGTTAATGGGTTTAAACAGTTCAAACCCAAGAACTAGCCTGTATCCACGAATAAACAATTTATTCATTTTCTTATACCCAGTAGCTATCTAGAATGAGTCCTCTTGCCTGTATATTTTGTCATGCTGAACTTCTTGCCTTCTAGAGACTTCTCCCCTAGGTGTTTCACAGAATGTGAGCTATTTTAAGCACACAAATAATTTTCAGGAATTCACTTCTTAGTATATAGGAAAAATAAAATACAGTCATACTGGATATGTAGAAATAGCTGATATTTTGACCCATTCTTGCCTAAAGTGCAGGATTTGGATGACCCTTTCCAAAGTTCTTCCTTTACTTTCCTTTGAAAGGACATCTGATATTACATAGGTACAAATATTATAGATAGATAAAGGTATCTAAATATATCATGCTCTTGGGTGTCAGCTCTTTCTCTCTTCTCTTTCATAGGCAGTTTTTTTCTACTAATATACTGGTCAGAGTAGGATTTGCTGGTCCAAATCGTCAGTTCTGGACCCAGAAACAGTGGAAAATAAGTACTATTAAGTAGCCGGAATTTGGGATATGGAGAAATTCATTATACCCTGACTCAAACACCCTTTCTAAACAAAATAAACAAGTCTAATCATTTTGTCCACAGGTCCAGAATGAGATAACAGACAGATCACCAGTTTAGTCCCGTACCCATGTGACCTGGCTGGTTCCAATGCAGCTGACCTGCCATGCACATAATCATTGTGCTACAGTGCTCTGGATGCCCTTCCTGAAAACAGTGGAGTTTATCTATGGATATTTTCCTTCAATAATATAAATGAGATGGAAGATATAATCTTAGAGTTCAGTCAAAATCAGAGGAACTCACTATGATGACCTTGGATTAAAATAAGAATAGAAGAGAAAGTACAACTGACTGAGATACTCCTTTCATTTGCTTCTGAGACCCAAAGACATTATGTCGATCTCCAACATTACAGTCTTCATGCCTTCTGTATTGACACTAATAGGGATCCCAGGCCTAGAGTCTGTGCAGTGCTGGATCGGGATTCCATTCTGTGTCATATATCTCATTGCTATGATTGGAAATTCTATACTTCTGATCATCATCAAGTCAGAGCGCAGCCTCCATGAACCCATGTACATTTTCGTAGGCATGCTAGGAGTCACAGATATTGCACTTGCAACCACCATTATGCCCAAAATGCTTGTCATATTCTGGTTTCATGTACCAGAGATTTATTTTGATTCTTGTTTGCTTCAAATGTGGCTCATTCACTCATTTCAGTGCATAGAGTCAGGCATCCTCTTGGCCATGGCTCTGGATCGTTATGTGGCCATCTGTTATCCACTAAGACACAGCACCATCTTCACCTACCAGCTGGTCACCCAAATAGGGGCTGTGGTAACACTCAGGGCTGCCATTCTAGTAGCCCCATGCCTAGTACTGATAAAGTGCCGGTTTCAATTTTACCACACAACCATCATCTCCCACTCCTACTGTGAGCATATGGCCATTGTGAAGCTGGCTGCAGAAAATGTGCGGGTCAACAAAATCTATGGCTTGTTTGTGGCATTCACTGTTGCAGGATTTGACCTCACATTCATCACTTTGTCCTACATACAGATCTTTTTCACAGTTTTTCGTTTGCCCCAGAAGGAGGCTCGGTGGAAAGCATTCAATACCTGCATTGCCCACATCTGTGTCTTCCTCCAATTCTACTTCCTTGCCTTCTTCTCTTTCTTCACACATAGGTTTGGTGCTCACGTTCCCCCTTATATCCATATCCTCTTTTCTAGCCTCTACTTGCTGGTTCCCCCTTTTCTCAATCCACTTGTCTATGGTGCCAAGACCACGCAGATCCGCATTCATGTGGTAAAAATGTTGTGTTCATAAAATCCACCGTAATTAACACCTGAAGCCTTCCACTTCATGTAATAATAATAATATCACAAAACTACATAAAATATTTCAAAAACAACATTAATTGAGGTGGCATCGTTTTCTATTTAATTTTCTTGTGAAATCTGCCTGCATTTTAGATTGTTTTCACATCATCATACTCTGTGGTAACAAGCACTCAGTGGGTTTCCGGATGCTACTGCATAATAATAGGAAGAAACACAAAGAACAAGATAGTGAAGAGATGATGTTTCATTTTATCTTCTATTTTTTAGTTCCTAATTCAGCTTCCTTTTCTATGGATTCTTCTCCAGAAAGATTCACAAATATACATCTATTACTGAATTAAGTGCACCCAAACCCATTGTTCTAGAGTGTCCATGTACTCAATAAAAACAAGATGTTGGTAGGTCTTGAATGTTTTAGTTCTCTTAAAAAAAAAAAAAAAAGATGTGATTTAAGCATATTGTGTCAAAACAAACAAGCAAATGTATAAACAAAATCCAAACATTTATAGATGTAATGAGATAATAATATAAAAATTCTGGTGTATCTCCAGAGTCATTCATGAGTTTCCAGATGCAAAAATCATAAGAAATAAAGTGCTCCATTTTACAAATCCATACTTTTTCTGCCAACAACACCAGTTATATCTTTATTACTTTGCCAAGCATTTTTAAAGCACAATATATTAAATATTATATGAGGGAATAGAGGCAGAGTGGTAAACTGGACACATGGCATAAGTTTCATGGATTTGTTTCCTTGTATTTCTGGGAGGGAAGAAGAGAGAAACAAAGAGAAAGGGAAAGGAACAAGAAGTTGTAGGGGTAGGCACTGAGTGCAAGGTAAGGAAACATTGAAATCCAACTGAAAGCCGCAGGCAGGAGAGTTATGTTCTTTGTTTCTTTTATTGTTTATTTATTTTTATTTATTTTTTTTTTATTAATAAGCCTGGTTCCTGAGGAATAATGAATGATTGGCTCAGTAAGGAAGGGCACGATATGCCAGGTAGATGATAGAGGTAACCTGAACTAGAGAATGTGCTTAATGTAAGAGCACAGATTTTTTTTTCCAATGTAAGATACGATTTGGGGAGACATGGATACTATGGATATCAAGTATGGCCATGGAGGGCAAATCGGGTAAAGGGGAGCAGGATGAATAAGACACAGTACAGCATAGGGAACAGAGTAAAGGGTATTCTATTAACTTTGTATGGTGACAAATGGTAGCTACACTTGCTGTTAGCACACTATAGTGTTTAGAGTTGAATCACTATTCTGTACCCCTGGAAATAATGTAACACGTATGTCAGCTATACTCCAAGTTAAATTAAAAAAAGAAAAAAAAATAAGGAATGGCCATGGACACTCTGCAAAGATGTTGAACTTTATTCTGAGCACTATTATTTGTCATCAGAGGCTTTCTCCATAAGGTAAACAAATGTTTTTGTGTGTGCATGTGTAAATGTCTTTGTGTGTGTGTGTGTGTATCAGGAATGTGAGGGTGTATCTTCTCAGTGGATATAAGATACCCTGCTTTTTAATCAGGCAAGGCTATTAAATTAATGAAGAAATGGAGTATTTTAACTAAGATTAATGACTTCAGAGCTTAAGGCTAGTGGACTGTTCCTGAAAACTCCAACTCATAGGTCATATACTGAATGATGATGGAAAATATACATATGTGTGCATATGTCCATAATTTGATTTATGACATTAAAATCAATGCATCTATAAAATAGACTGCATGTTGTATAAATGGGTGATACTCTGTCTTGTTTAATGGATTCGGGCTCATCACATTATCAATGACTGCTGAGGATGACTATTTGTATATCTAGGGGATGTCTTGGGAAATCCTCTGAAAAATATTTTCCATGTCAATTTTTGTTATATAAATAATATGTGACATTATTATAATGGATTATCAATAGGGCTGTTGTTTTTAGATAACATAGTTTCTTTAGAAATAAAACTGAAAAAAAAAAAAAAAGAAAGAAAGAAAACTGAGATATCGTCAGAAGTAATTTCTTAATGTTTTAGCCAGGGTTCAACAACCTTCTATGAAAAGGAACAAATACATAGCTTAGGCTTTGTGGGAAGAGACAATTCAAAATTATTAAGTAGGTATTTGGATAACAGGAGAGAAAACAACTTTGCACAAAAATATTTAATGACATTCAAAATCTAATAATAATAATGATGATAATAACAATAATAATCATAATTGTGTCATTTTTCTATAATTTAGCCCAAAGTAGAAGAATGGAATTCATTTCCCCCTCTCCCCCGGGGGATAACATTCTGCTTAAGTGAGGCTGAGAGTCTGACTTTTTCTATCATCACATCAATCTCAAGAATTCATCTGTAAAAGCTGTTGTTAGCTAGTCGGATATACAAAGACAGCAGGCCAGCATAGGGTGGTCCACTCTAATTCAAAGCTTATCTGGAAACGTTTAAAATATATCTAACAATTGCTAGACCTAATGGTGATCCTAAAATTAATGGGAATAGGAAACCAATGGGGAAGCGCAATGTGAAACTGGAAATTATTTCAACCAGCGTCAATTGTCAATATGGTGTATCCATTCCAGAGTCCAGACTGTCCCATTATTGTGACCTTCAAATTATCAGGACCAGCTCAATCTGAGACCTGATGAGGAAAAAAGGGAGAACAAATGGGCCTTTGCAAGGACAAGAGGATAATCAGGATTCTACATCCTCCCATACATGGGCAAGGACAATTATAGAATATATTCTTGAATGGGAAATTGCCTGAAAAAGAAAAATATATTTTGTAAATGCTAACTTTAGTGATTTCTAGAAATCTCAAAGTGATCTTTCAAAAGAGATTACATCAGTTATAACTATGACTCATAGCACTTATATGTCTGAATCCTAAAACACTGGTTATGATTGAGCTTTTTTTTTATTTTTTATTTTTTATAAACATATATTTTTTATCCCCAGGGGTACAGGTCTGTGAATCACCAGGTTTACACATTTCACAGCACTCACCAAAGCATATACCCTCCCCAATGTCCATAATCCCACCCCCATGATTGAGCTTTTTAAACTTTGACAGTCTGCTGAGTAAAATACCCTTCTCTTTATAATTAGCATTAATAAAGAGTGCAATAAACGCTGCTTTTCCACTTGTATATCTGTCGCTCTCGCCAGCAAGAACGACACGGAGACACGCGTGGAGGCAAACTTCTTTAATGGCTTCTTTATATCTCCTTCCCCCTCTGGCGCAGCACAGCACCCAGCTCCCGCCGCCCTGCTCGCGCGCCGTCGCCGCCTCCGCCGCCATGGTCCGGGCTGCGGCCCCCTCCGGCCCGCAGGGCGCGGTGTGGCCTGGCTCCCGGGGGGCCCACCCCTCTACAAGTACATTCAAGCATATATACACCGACAGCTTAGCCCGCCTAGCCAATCTCTGCAGTGCTCATGCACCTCCCGTGTGAGTGGACCTAAATGAACAGCCAATCATATTCAATCCCTTACAGCTCTTATAGTAGGCCTCCTGTACTGGCTCCCCACATATATCCTTTTGTTGAATTACTTTATTGTTTCCTTTGATCATTTTCTGATTTGTGTTAATTTTTTCTTCGTGTTTTTAAAATCTGATAAAAATATATCGAATTAACATTCTCAAGGGTTTTATTCCTCAAGAGTGATTTCAGAAGCAGAAAGGGGTTTTCATAATATAATAAAACCTGATGTTTTGACACATCAGGTGCTGGAGTTGACTTTCACGCTTGGTGTTATCTTTCAGACTAAGGAGCAATAATGCATTGATCCTTTAAATTTTTTGTAAGCTCTTATCTAAATGTTCAATTTGGGCAGAGTAATTTGCAACATTGGCCCTTCTCCACCCTTCTTCTTCTTGGTAGAAAAGTGTCCAATGACTGTTGTAAATTCACCCTTTGACATGTACAAGACACTGGTTTTTAGTATATTCAAAAAATTTGTGTTACTGTCTCTTCTCTAATTCCATAACATTTTTGTGGTCCCATAAAGAAACCCCATTCCATCATCAGGCACTAGCCACTCATTCTGTCCCCAGTTTATGGAAACTCACATACTTACTGACTCTATGGATTTCACTAGTCTGGACATTTCAAGAAAGTGTATCATATAATACATGACCTTTTATATCTGGCTTCTTTCGCATGCTATAAAGTTTTCAAGTTCAGCTATGTTGTAGCATATCAGAACTTCCTTTTATTTTTAGTGATTGGAATGTCATTGCACATATATATCTGAGTCTACTCTTGCACCTGGCAGTCAAGACTCTGGCCACAAGATCTTCTCCACTATATGTTAAAAACCCCCATTTTAAATCACAATTCCACAAATAGTATAGTCATGGCCAGGTCCTTCTATTTTGTATTTTCCGTAATTCATTCAGACTGTATTTTCTCTCTTGATAAATTTTATCAACCATTGCAGTAAAAGCTATTCAACTTCATTTCTAACACTGCTGTATTAAAAATTAAACTTTTGGGCACCTGGGTGGCTCAGTTGGTTAAGCAGCTGCCTTTGGCTCAGGTCATGATCCTGGGATATATCCTGCATCGGCCTCCCTGCTGAGCAGGGAGTCTGCTTTTCCCTCTGATCCTCTCCCATCTCATGCTTTCTCTCACTCTCTCTCTCTCTCTCTCACTTCACTCTCAAATAAATAAACAAAATCTTTAAAAATAATAAAAATCAAATTTCTGTTTCTGGTTTTCTCTAGGACATATGTAGAATGAAAAGCCACTTCTGAAAATTTGTACTCTGTACCTCCTATTACATTACTCCTAAGTAATTATTTCAATTAATATAGGAGTTCTAAGGAATTGTGTCTGTCACCAAATAAGGAGTCACTTTGTTTCTAAAAAAAATTGTATTCCCCTTTAGCTCTCACAGGTTTTAACTAAACAGTATCTAAGAATAATTTTGTCTTTAATATTCAACAGCATTATGATTCTATGAGGTTCAAAACTTTTTTTCATTTCCCAAAGGTATCTTGTGAGTCATTCAATATGTTTATATTATAATTATCTACATAGAGAGTATTGCATCAATTTTAGAACCTGCTTACCTCACCTCAGCCTACTTAATAATCTGAGAACTATTTCTTCTGTTTTCTCTGAAAATATTTTATTTTGAGTTCATCTGGTGTTCCTCTTTTTGGTGGTTGGCATTGTGATATACATTGTTTTCTGATTTACCTATTTGTGCTGTGGTTGATTTCAATCTACCATGTGATGTCACTGAGTGCAGAGCTGGAAAGAGAAACAGCCAACTCCTCTAAGCCACTGTGAAGTAACTTAGCACATGAAGCAGCCATATTCTAGGATGAAGATAATTTTATGGCAGTTTAAAGGCAAAATGGGAGTCAGAGAGTCTTTCAATGCATAAAGAACATGTCTGCTAAATAATGCCAGATGCAATGACACAGGACAAAAACCATGTAACTCTAAGTCCATCATATCTCTCAGGCAGATGTGTGGTAATGCCTTCTTGTTAGACTTTTTCTTACACCACACAGATTCCGAATCTTTTCCTTTTGTCTTGATACCAAAGCTTAAAATCCCAAACCTGCCCCTTTTTTGTTAACTAAATGAATACTGGCCATAAATAGCTCATAGGTGGGAAGTTGATATATATAAAGTGACTGGCACTAAAATCTGAAAATGCATAGTATCATTTCATGAGAACCCTAAATGAATAGGACAATTTCTTCTTTTATTTAAATGCAATTTTCCAACATACAGTCCATCATTAGTTTCACATGTAGTGTTCAATAATTCATCAGTTGCATATAACACCCAGTGCTCATCACATATGTGTCCTCCTTAATGCACCCATTTACCCCATTCTCCCACCCACCGCCCCTTCAGCAACCCTCAGTTTGTTTCCCAGAGTTAAGAGTGTCTCATGGTTTGTCTCCCTTTCTGATTTCTTATCATTCAGTTTTCCCTCCATTCCCTTATGATCCTCTGAACTACTTTTTATATTCCACATATGAGTGAAACCATATGATAATTTTATTTCTTTGATTGACTTATTTTGCTTAGCATAATACCCTGTGGTTCTATCCATGTCAGTGCAAATGGTAGGTCTTCATCCTTTCTGATGGCTGAGTTATATTCCATTGTCTGTATAAACCACATCTTCATCCATTCATCTGTTGGAGGACATCTCAGCTCCTTCCACTGTTTGACTATTGTGGACATTGTTGCTATGAACATTGGAAGGTAGATGCCCCTTCATTTCACTACATCTGTATCATTGGGGTAAATGCCCAGTAGTGCAACTGTTGGGTCATAGGGTAGCTCTATTTTTAACATTTTGAGGAATCTCCATACTGTTTTCCAGAGTGGTTGTACCAGCTTGCATTCCCACCAACAGTGTAAGAGAATTTAATTTCAATACCACATAGAAATACTCCATTTGGTTCTTGGTCAGCATGTCTATACTGAATAGTCTGAATAACTTGAGATGTTTTCATTCCCTTCATTGGCTCATTATTTTGTATAAAATTATCATTGACTGTGTTATCTTGGGACATGGTCTTTTCTTAGAAGTTTTTGAAAGGATGGTCAGTTTGGCTCCTAATCCCCAAGGACACCAGGATTTGAGAGTTTTTATTAGATGCATATCTGCTATGAGACAAATTCTCCTGGGTTTCAAACCATATTGTGCCAACCTTACCCCAGGCTAATTTAAATCTCATCAGCAACTGGTGCAAAAAATCACCCAGGTGGCTCCTATAGTACAAGACAGCCATCTTCACTATCTGAAACACCAAAAGACTTTAACTCTGTGGCTTCTACATATGTTACCACAGATGATTCTGGGTAAGTCTTTGAGCCTTAGATTCTCTACTGAGTGTAGGAAAATGGAGGAACAACACACTTTTATGATCCAAGAAGATGGCAGGATGATAAAAAAGCAAGAGAGTCTTATAGTAGCTGATTTTTCAAACATGAAGAATATTTTGTTTCATGGTTGCTGTTTAGAATGTTTCTGAATCAGTTATTCACACAATGGGTAATAGATTTTAAAGTAGGCCTAATAAGAGGAAGATGCTAGAAAAGGATCTAGGCGAATAAACATATAAAAAACTTTGTTTTTGAGAGTCTCTCCCTCTGGGCTTGAGGCAAATATCAAAGGGTGAATACCAGAGACACTGTGCAGGGAAAGATTTCCTAAGATTGTAGGGAAAATAGATTTAGACCTAAATTCCTTAATTTTTTTAGGTTCTAGGAATCAGTATGAGTCAGAATAAGAATTATCAGGAACATTAATGGTTCAGGGTTGATGCTGAATATGACACCCATGATTTTTTTTCCTGGCCCATGAACTTCAAGGGTTTAAGTTATGTCTTCTCCCTCTTATAAAAATTTATGTATCTGTACACACAGTTGTTTCAAACTTATCCTCGTCATTCAATGTCGTATTCAGCCAAGAAGATCTTTGTCTCACCTCCCATGATTTCCCCTCCATCAAGTAAGCAAGCAGCATAGATACTGCTCCCTTATTAATCTCCTGATGTGGCCAGGTTACTTCATCCTATCCCATCAGGACTATCACAAGTATCCTTCTAACTTAATCTTCCTATGCCAACTCTCATCTTTTTAAACCATTTATCAATCTGCTAGCAGAGTGGATTTTTAGAGGCAAAAAAAAAAAAATTCCTTATTATCCCATCTAAGATTTTGAAATTATTATTATAAAATTGAAACCTAAATTTGTTTTTCTTCCCTTTTTATTAGCCTCAACAGCCATCATCTCTTCTTATGTAACATTTCATATATGAAAATTACTTGTTGATTTGCAATCCCACTGTACATTTCAAGCTTCTTTGATTTTGTCCAAAGTATTTCCTCTGGGAATGCCCTTCCACCTCTTTTATCTGGCTAAGACCCATAGAAGAATGATTACCCGTTTCAGCCAGATTTATCCTGCCTATTTTGAATAAAGCTACAAAATGTTGGTTCTCATTTAACTGAAGACTATACCTACCCACACATGCAAGTGATGTTTGGCAATACCTGAGACATTTATTATTTCCATGACAAGAAAGAACTACTGCCATCTGATGGGTGGAGTAAGTGATGCTGCTAAGTCTCCTACAATATAGAGAATTGCCCCAGGACACAAAATTTGTCTGACTAAAAAATGCCAGTTATACTGAGAAGGAGAAAATCTTCTTTAGAAGAGTATCAAATAGACCTATGAAGTTGGAATATAAAACTATCAGGAAAATGAAACAAGATGGGATTGGGAGGGAGACAAACCATAAAACATACTTAAACTCACAAAACAAACTGAGGGTTGCTTGGGAATGGAGGAATAAGGTTAGGGTGGTTGGGTTATGGACATTGGGGAGGTATGTGCTATGGTGAGTGCTGTGAAATGTGTAACCCTGATGATTCACGGACCTGTACCCCTGGGGCAAATAATACATTATATATTAATAAAAATATTTTTTTAAAAAAAGTAACCACCTTTTTCACATGTTTTTTTCTTCTGTTTGGTTGAAGGCATGCTTTTCTATTTTTATTAACCTGCTCTTTATTTTCTTTCTTCCTCTTTTCTTGCTCTCCATCTGATTACTTATGATGTATACTGCTGTCAAGCTTCAGTTTGCACACTATGCTGTGAGGATTCTCTAGGGCAACTCTGACCCACGTGACCCTGTTAAGTCTCCCAAATGAATATTCTTGATAGGCAGTAGCAAACACTTTTGAGCCAAATTTCAGAGACTGTTAGCCAGTGTATGGATGATATGGCATTAAAAATGTGGTCTTATATCAGACACGTAGCATATTTTAAACATGTATGTAATGTATGTATTATAATTATTGACAAAAATATGGAAGGCATATGGAGACTTTTTTCCATCAGAATTTAAACAGACAGACACTGATTAAAATTTGCTGTATGTTTTTGTACAACTTTTTGGATGTAGTTAAACACTGCTATATATTCCATATTCCTACTAAAGTGTAATGATAAAATCTCAGATAACACACACTATTTTTTGTTCTTTCTGCATCAAAGTGCCATGGAATTTAGATCCAAGTATATATATTAACCTATTACAACAAAAAGTCTTAGTTTTTCATTAATATAATATAGGGTAATAACATCAATATCATAGGTTAACAAGATAAAATACTATAAAATGTCTGAAGATTTTATGAAGATGAATAATATGGTACATATTTAATAAATGGTTGGTATTAGTTTTGAATTTTAGGCACTCATCAAGATTTAGATTCTTCAAAAATATGGAATAAATATATTATACATATTCTCTAATTACTTCAGAAATACTTGGAACATAGTAAATCCTTAATTATTGTGTATTGATTGAAATCATTAGGATATAAACTTCTGATTTTTGGATCGTAATGTTATTTGAGGAGGATTTGAGGAAGATCTAGTTTGGCACACTGTATATTTGTTAAAAAGAATAATTCAGAAACAAACGGTCTCAGAAAGGAAAGCCTCTCTTAGAGTTGAATACGTTTGAAGAAAAGGAATGCATCTGCAGTTGACCTGAGTTGCATTCTAGGTAAACTTACATGGTTAGAGATAATCTAAATTCATAGATAATCTCTGTTATATAAAATATTTAAGAGGCAGTGCTTTTTCAGGCTTAGGGAGGTAATGATTGTTATTAATAGGGAGAGAGAAGAGCAGAGAACACAAATTGGCACTTGAGAATAAATATAAAATATGTGAAAATATAAAAGATGTGAACAAGATCTGATGGGGACTGACAAAGAAAATAGTCAGGATTGACTTATCTTCAGAGAGAATAAATTAGAAAATTCGTATAATATATGGATGAGTTTGGGGGAAAAAAACATAGAAACTTTGACAAATTAAGTTGGAAACATTCTGAAATTATTGGAGAGGAATTAGACTATGAATACACTATCCTGAGAAGTCAAGCTGGTGAGTGCAAAACTGAAAAATATTCTGGTCAAATTCGTCTTCTGATTATGAGTTGCTGCATTTCTACCAGCGTTGTGGATGCTTTATGTTAGCCCACTTGGAGTCCAGTTCTTAAAATGTGTATTCTCTGTATTAACTTTTGTTTTCCTCAATGCTAATTTTCAGGTCACAAAATAAGCACAGGTGATGAGGGATAAACATAAGATAAAAAGTATCTGTTTGGTCCACTAGACACAGACTAGAAAGAAACCATCCGATCCATTTAATATTTGTCATTGAAAATGATCAATGCATGCAGAATCACAGAACCTGATGGTTGTTCTTACAATGACTTTATGAAAAAAGAAAATTTGAAAGGAGTCCTTAAGGGATAAAACAAGATGGATAATATTCCATTGCACATATATAGCACATCTGCTTTCTCCATTCATATGCTGATGGGCACATCACAAGGTTGTTTCCATATCTTGGAAATAATGCTGCAATATCTTGTTGTTTTCATATCTTGGTAAATAATGCTGCAATAAACACTAGATTGCATATGTCTTTCCAATATTCTGTTTTTCTGTCCTTTGGACATATATCCAGAAATGGAATTGCCAGGTTATATGTAGACCCTTTTTAAAAAATTTTCACTGATCCTTGATATTGCTTTTTATAGTGGCTGCATTCCCACCAACTAAGCACAATGGTTCTCTTCTCATAAAATCCCCCCATTACTTATTATCTCTTGATTTCTTAATGATAGGTCTTATAACAGGAGTCCAGTGATATCACATTGTGGTATTGACTTATATTTGTCAGATTATTAATTTATTTAGACATGAGAAAGAAGGAAATCCTCTTATTTCTGACAATAGTAATAAACTTTGAGTACATATGCTGTGTGATCAAAGAGAGAAAGGCAAATAATGTATGATAACACTTATATGTAAGCGTAATCTTAAAACAGCTGAATTCCATATGATTCCACATATATGGATTAAAAAAAAACAAAGCAAATTCATAAACAAATAAGAAGCAAAAACAGATCCACAAATACAGAGAATTAACTGATTAACTGATGGTTGTTAGAGAGGCAGGATTTTGATGGTGGCCAATTTGGTGAAGGAGAGTGGGAGACACAGGTTTGCAATGATGGGATGAGTAAATTACATGGATAAAAAGTACAGGATAGGGACTATACTCAGTGGTTTGTAATAGGTTGTATGATGACATGTAGTAGCAACATTAGTGGTGAGCACAGCATAGTATATGTATAGACTTGTTGAATTACTAGTTGTGTATCTAAAACTAAAATATTATCATTTATCAACTACATTTCACTAACAACAAATAGCCAAACTCATAAAAATAGAGTTGTGGGTACTGGGGGCTGAAGGGTGGAGATATTTTACTAGTAGATAAATAAGTCCTAGAGATATAATGTACAGGATGGTAACTACAAATAATAATATTATATCAAAAGCATCAAACTTGCTAAGAGACTAGACCTTAAATATTTCTACTACAAAAAAGAAACAGAATTATGTGATGTGATAGAGTGTTAGCTAAACTATAATGACACTCACATTGCAATATGTGGACGTATCAAATCAACATGTTGTACCTTAAGCTTAAAAGATGTTCAATGTAACCTATAATTCAATAATAAATAAAGTAATGAGACTACCATGCTTTATCTAAATAAATTATGCTTTGATAAAATAAAGCATGTAGTCTTATTTTTAATTTTGATAAAAGGAAGGAGAAGATAGAATATGCTTTACTTAATTAAAGTATACTTTGCTAAGTAATTTCTCTTTATTTTTTATTCTCGTAGTCTTGATGAGGAATAGAAGATGAAACAGCAACACCACTACTTGATTCTACAGACCAAATCATCATGCTCATACCCAATGGTTCTGTCTTCATGCCCCCTGTCCTGACACTCACTGGCATTCCTGGGCTGGAATCAGTGCAACATTGGATTGGGATTCCGTTCTGTGTCATGTATTTCATCGCTGTGATTGGGAATTCCCTAATTTTGGGGATAATCAAATATGAACACAGCCTCCATAAGCCCATGTACATATTTTTGGCCATGCTGGGGGCCACGGACATTACACTTAGCACCTGCATTCTTCCCAAAATGTTAGGCATCTTCTGGTTCCACTTGCCAGAGATATCCTTTGAAGCCTGCCTTTTACAAATGTGGTTTATTCACTCATTCCAGGCAGTTGAATCAGGCATCCTACTGGCAATGGCCCTAGATCGATATGTGGCCATCTGTGACCCCCTGAGACATACCACCATTTTCTCCCAACAACTCTTGATTCACATTGCAGTTGCGGTGACACTAAGGGCTGGTATTCTTGTAGCACCATGCCTGGTGCTCATCAAATGTCGTCTTAAACTCTATCGAACCACAGTGATCTCCCACACTTATTGTGAACACATGGCCATCGTAAAGCTGGCCATTGAAGATGTCCGCATCAACAAGATATATGGTCTTTTTGTTGCCTTCAGTATCTTAGGGTTTGACATAATCTTCATCACCTTGTCTTACATTCAAATCTTTATCACTGTGTTTCAGTTGCCACAGAAGGAGGCACGATTCAAGGCCTTTAATACCTGCATCGCTCACATCTGTGTCTTCTTACAGTTCTACCTCCTTGCCTTCTTCTCCTTCTTCACACATAGGTTTGGTGCTCACATACCACCATATGTTCATATCCTCTTATCAAACCTGTACCTGTTAGTCCCTTCTTTCCTCAACCCTATAGTCTATGGTGTGAAGACCAAACAAATTCGTGACCATGTCCTGAAAATATTGTTTTCCAAAACAATTCTTAATCACTAGTAGCTCCTTGTACAGGCATTTTAAGTTGATTCAGAGTAGCAACATGAACATAGTAAAAGTTAAATCTCTGAATATGTATATTCAAAAAAAAACTTTCACTCTCAGATGCTCATAACTGAAGCAGGTTTAAAAAAATCATTAAATACATAAGAAATATGGTTTGCCACTTACAAAAGAACAAAAGTCTCTTATGCTGACATTTCAAGCAGTTGCAGTTTTTCTTCTGTTTCTGTCTGTCTACTTAAATTTTGAAGTTCCTCTCAGGCAACAGATCTACACAGAAATAAAATGAAAAAACATCACTTGATTGTAATTTCCAAGGACCAAGTCACACCTCAGTATTCTTCAACTGCTAACCCAAAACATAGCTACAATTCTAGTTGGTCTCATTTTCAGTATCAGAGTACCCAAATATGTGAAGCAAATGTTAATACAACTGAAGGGCTAAATAGACAGCAACACAAAAATAGTAGGAGAGTTCAGTACTCTCCTTCCAACAATGGATAGAACATGCAGGCAGAAGTTCAGTTAGAAACTGGAGACTTGAACAATATGCACCAAAGGGATCTAACATGTACATACAGAATATTTCCCCAACAACATCAACATGTACATACAGAATATTTCCCCAACAACATCAACATGCTTCACTAGTGTACAAGAAACACTTTTTAGGATAGATCACATATGTGATCACAGAGAATGTCTTAAATATTTAAGAAGATTGAAATAATACTGGGTATCTTTTCTGATTACAATATAATGAAAATAGAAATCAATAGCAGAAGAAAAACTTAAGAAAAATATTCATAAATAAATGTGTATTTTTTTTTATAAACATATATTTTTATCCCCAGGGGTACAGGTCTGTGAATCACCAGGTTTACACACTTCACAGCACTCACCAAATCACATACCCTCCCCAATGTCCATAATCCCACCCCCTTCTCCCAAACCCCCTCCCCCCGGCAACCCTCAGTTTGTTTCGTGAGATTAAGAGTCACTTATGGTTTGTCTCCCTCCCAATCCCATCTTGTTTCATTTATTCTTCTTCTACCCACTTAAGCCTCCATGTGTATTTATTTATTGAAGAACTGATTGTTCATAGCTTAGAGAAGAAACACAAGGGGCGATTAGAAAATCTCTTAAGAATAGCAAACAGAATGGGAGAAGATATATGCAAATGACATATCAGATAAAGGTTTAGTATCCGAAATCTATAAAGAACTAATCAAACTCAACACCCAAAGTAAAATAATCCAATCAAGAAATGGACAGAAGACATGAACAGACCTTTCTCCAAAGAGGACATCCAAATGGCCAACAGACACATGAAAAAGTGCTCCACATCAATTGATATCAGAGAAATACAAATCAAAACCACAGTGAGATACCACCACACACCAGTCAGAAAATTAACAAAAATTAACAAGGCAGGAAATGACAGATGTGGGCAAGGATGTGGAGAAAGGGGAACCCTTCTACACTGTTGGTGGGAATGCACTCTGGAAAACAGTATAGAGGTTCCTCAAAAGCTTGAAAATAAAGATTCCTTATGATGCAGAAATTGCATTACTGGGAATTTACCCCAAAGATACAAATGTAGTGATCCAAAGGGGCACATGCACCCCAATGTTTATGTATACTAAGGAAAGAGCCCAGATGTCCATTGACAGGTGAATGGATAAAGAAGATTTTTTTTTAAAGATTTAATTTATTTATTTTACAGAGAGAGAGCATGCACAAGTAGGCAGAGTGACAGGCAAAGGGAGAGGGAGAAGCAGGCTCCCTGCTGAACAGGAAGCCCAACATGGGACTCGATCCCGGGACCCCAGGATCATGACTGAGCCCAAGGCAGGTGCTTAACTGACTGAGCCACCCAGGCTCCCCAAGATATTTTTTTAATATATGCAGTATTCATATATGTATGAATATTATACAGCCATCAGTAAATGAATTTTTGCCATTTGCAACAACGGGAATGGAACTAGAGGGTATAAGCCAAGTGAAATAAGTCAATGAGAGAAAGATAATTATCATATGATCTCAGTGATATGCGGAATTTAAGAAACACAGCAGAGGATCATAGGAGAAAAAATGAAACAAGATGAAACTAAGAGGGAGACAAACCATAAGAGATTCTTAATCTTACCAAACAAACAGATTTTCTGGAGTGGTCGGGGATAAGGTGGCTGAGTGATGGATGTTGGGGAGGTTATGTGTTGTGGTGACTGCTGGGTGTTGTGTAAGACTGATGAATCACAGACATGTACCCCTAAAACAAATAATACATTATATGTTAATTAAAAAAAGAATAATGAAATGGAAACACATCAAACTAAAAGCCTATGGGATGCAACAAAATTAGTACTTAAGTTGGAATTTAATAAGAATAAATATCTACATTCAAAAGATAAAAGAACTTAAATAAATAATCTAACTTTACACCAAAGAACTAATAAAAGAAGAACAAACTAAACCAAAATTAACAGAAGTGAAATAAGATTAGAGCAGAAATAAACATAATAGAGAATGAAAAAACAATGGAGAAGAAACAACAGAAGTAAGAAGTTGTTTATTTTGAAAAGATTAACATAGTTGACAAACCTTTAATTAAACCCAAGAAGAGAGACAAGACTGAAATAAGTACATCATAAGTAAAAAAGGAGACATTATAACTGAGAGCACACACACATGTGTGCGTGCACGCACACACACACACACACACACACACACACTCTTAAGAGACCTTGGTGAAAGGCAATATGCCCACAAATTGGATAAGCTGCAGCATACAGCTGATTTTTTGTTTTTTAAGCCACAATTTTAAAAAAAAATGTCATGGGAGTCATTTTCCTCAAAGAAAGGATGACTGTGAAGGAGACTATTAAGGACTAGGGAGAGGTGTTTCATTGTAGGGTACAAGTAAGCTTTTAGTCCTCATTCAGGGGCTTAGTTATTTATGTTTACCTCCTGACAATTATTTAAGCTGGACAACATATGATTTTTTTTAATTTTTCTTTTTTTTAATTAATTTTTTATTTTTTATAAACATATATTTATGAAATGATTTTTGTTTGTATGTTAGAATTTGGTAAAAGATTTTCAAAATAAGTAAATAATTGCTCAGTAACAACATGAAACAAAAGAAAAAGAAGAAAAGGATATAATAATATTCATTGAACATGAAAGGATCCCCAAAGATGTTAATATGAAATGCACTAGGAATTCTGGATCAAATTCTGGGTAAGAAAAAATTTACCTTGGAAAAGTCATTCTTTGGATTATTGTCTAAATGTGAACATGGACTGCAGATTAAGTGATAGTATAATTTCAATATTGAGTGCCCCGATCTTGATTATAATAGTTATGCAGTAGAATGTCCATGTCCTTGGTCCAGAACGTAGAATAATTTAGGAGTAATCCATGTCTACAAGGTACTCATAAACATTGCACAAAGACATTATCTAGCAAATCATAAAACAAAATGGGGCCAACTGGAAATGATATAAAAAACTGGGTAGATGTTATAAGGGATTTCCTTGAATGATTCTTGCACAATTCCGTACATTTCAAATTATAGCAATCTAAAACTTTTCAAAAAACAGCATTGTTGAAAATTTTCTTAATTCAAGAAAGTGTACAACACCTACTTACTAGTCCATTCCAGAAATATAATCATTGCTTCTGTTGTTGGGCTCTACTGTAGACATACTCCATTACCAATCCTAGAGACTGTGTATTAATCCCAAAATATGATCTCTTTTTTATATCAGTATTTATTCCTATTTTAATCTTTCATGAAATCTTATGAGAAATAAAATATTTTTCATGATACCTTTATTGGTATTTCTTTTATATGTCTTAATTCTGAAAGTTATGAAAATTAGCTTTCTAAATTTTAAAACTAGTCTGTCATCTTGTATATTATGTAAAAATCATTTTCAAGTTGTTTTAAATTTCTTGCCTTTTTAATAGAAAATAAGTGTTTAATGCATCTGCAGACTCTTCTATTGTGTATGCTAACATGTATGCATTTTTGCTAACCAAACTGCTGTTAAACTTTTAGAATTTAGTGAAGAATGTCCTTTTATTAAGTAACATTGATAATTTATTTCATTTTGCATACCCTTTCTAAAACTTTCACAACAGATGCCACATACACTTACCCTTCCATTTCTTCTTTATGCAACTGCTTCTTCCCCCTAGATCATGTGAAATTTCTCTGTGCTCATGACCTGGATAACACATAACACATTTTAGTAATAAATATATATTGAATGAAGGAATGAGAGAACAAATACACATTACTTTTTCAACTCCCATAATAAATAAACATTAAGTCTCACAATAGCATTTTTTCCAAATTTTCCAGTTGGAAGAACAAGTAGAGGAAGAGGTGTTCCAAACTCAAATAACTTACTGACATCACATTTTATTAACTACTTCAAATAACTTAACCACATTATATTTTATTGACAGCAATAGCTCTACATCCTAATTTTAAGTTCAAAAACATCAATAATTAGTTATATATTTGTTTCACAAAAGCTTTATCCAGTGTACCGTACCGAGTAATTTTATAGGTGAAGATCTCTTATCCACAGAACAAGTATCTGAAGGTTGAGATATGGAAACAGAGACATGGAGAAGCCAAGTGTAATGTCCCCAGTACAGAGCTTAGTAGTGGAAGAATCTGGATGCAAAACTTGACAGTCCAATTCAAAACTGATTTTTAAGCAGCTATATAACCAGTGGTCTCATAACTGGAAAAAAATGTGAAGGATATCAGAGAATTGTATAAACTAGTTTCTGTTTTGAGACTCAGTGAAAAAGGGTCACAAGGATGTTTATTACATAGATCTCATGGCAATGGAACATGTCTACTTTTACATGTGCTTTACATGATCTCCAAGCGAGTACAGCAGAAAACAAACTGAACTCATCAAAATATAATTTATATATATGAATTTGTCTGCCTTTACTTTGGAGGGGAAGAGAAAAGAAGAGAGGAGGGAGAAAAGAAGAGAGCAATGTGCCAGTTGTAGAAATTATTTCTGAGACATTGAGTGTGTAAGGTCCCTAGAGGGCATCATTCTGAGCTCCTGAGTCCCTGGGGGCTTGGGCTAGTGGCAAGGAAATCTCTTAGTCCATGTTCAGATCCTCTCCTCCTCCACATTCACTGGGGAACATAACAATTGGTGGCCAGCAATTTTCTTCTACAATCAAGCTCAATAAATTTATGCTACTGCCTCAGCATGATACTGACTTTGCTACAAATCTTGTTAGAGATGAACACACGAACTTGATCTCAGACAGAAATATAGTAGAGGGAGCAAGGCTTTTTTTTCAGGGATGGAAGAAAAGCAGGAAAGGCTATCCCAGAGATCTCCACATATTGGCAGATGGCCCAGCAACAAATGGATCAGAGTTCATGATATTGACAATGATGAAGGCTGTTGCTGAGGGTACAAACAGAAAGAGGGGTCATTGTCCAGCACAAGATACCAGGAAACAAGACCAGAATCTCAGGAGGAATAAAGGTGGATGAGAGGTAAGCAATGAGGGGTAGTGCTATGAAGACTGACAATGGTCTCCAGGTGTCTGGTAAGAGCAGAACTGGCTCCCAACAACAAAGGATGAGGAAGTCTCACTATCCCTAAGTTTACCCCATACTGTTTCTCTTCCAGCTTTTCCAAAGATAGGCACATCATCCCACCTCCCCTGTACTCATATATGTCCTCTTCTACCTACCTTCCCACCATCTGTACCTGTCAGGTACTACTCCCATGGCAGCTCCTTTCTCTTAAATAAGTCAAGCGATGTGATTTTTTACTAAAGGATTCCTATTCTAATTCTGATTAATGTAGAAAGAAAAAGTTAATGAAACAATCCATGATCTATGAACCTGTAGAATGGAACACTGAGGAGCAAAGCTTTAAAAATCAGGGATTTGGTTGACTAACTGGTCTTTTCTAAATATATATCTGCTAACACAAACTCTCTTCATAGAATGGCCCTTGTTGACTGGGTTCCTTCATCTGAGATTCAGTCACAGAAATCACAACTCTTCCTGCATTATTGGCATATTTGGTGATATTCAGCATATGATTAGATGATCCTGAAGTTGCTGACATAAAGCAATAGTTTTAGAGAGTCTAGGAAAGCATAACTGAATTTTTTTTAACAGTCTAACAATTTCTTTCTTTTACAGCTTGAGAATTTCTTGATTCAATATATGCAATTTTTAAAAAGCAATGTTTTTGTTTGTTTGTTTGTTTACATAGTGACTTCATTCAGATTATTGGCTATTCAAGATACTTCTAACTCCATTTTTCCATAGGAGCAATTGTTTGTAGTTAAAAAATTGTTTATCTGCACTTGGAAGAAAATGTTAATATGTATTTTTTTAGTTTTTTTATTATGCTCATTTAGCCAATATATAGTACATCATTAGTTTTCAATGGAGTGTTCAACGATTCATATTTGCATATAATACTCAGTGCTCAGCACAACACATGCCCTCCTTAATACCCATCACCTGGCTACCACAATCCTACACTCCCCTCCCTTCTGTAACCCTCAATTTGTTTCCCAGAGTCCAGAGTCTCTCATGGTTTGTTTCTCTCTCTGATTTTTTATCCTTCAGTTTTCCTTCTCTTCCCCAATGGTCCTCTGAGCTACACCTTATATTCCACATATTAGTGAAACCATATGATAATTGTTTTTCTCCAGTTGACTTATTTCACTTAGCATAATCCCCTCCAGTTCCATCCATGTCAATGTAAATGGTAGGTATTCATCTTTTCTGATGGCTAAGTAATATTCCATTGTATATATGAACCACAACCACATATCCATTCATCTGTTGAAAGACATCATGGCTCCTTGCACAGTTTGGCTCTTGTGGACATTACTGCTATGAAACCTGGAGTGAAGGTGTCCCTTCTTTACACTATATCTGTATCTTTGGGGTGAATACCCAAAGTGCAGTTGATGGGTCATAGGGTAGCTCTATCTTTAACTTCCTCAGGATCCTCCATACTCTTTTCCAGATTGGCTATACCAGCTTGCATTTACACCTACAGTGTAAGAGGGTTTCCCTTTCTCCAAATCCTCATCAACATTTGTTGTTTCCTGCCTTGTTAATTTTTGCCATCCTAACTGGTGTAAGGTTGTATGTATCTCATTCTGGTTTTGATTTGTATTTCCCTAATGACAAGTGAAGTAGAGCATTTTTTCATGTGTCTGTTACCCATTTGTATGTCTGCTTTGAAGAAGTGTCTGTTCATGTCTTCTATCCATTCTTTTAACTTGAATATGTGTTTTTTGGGGTGTTGAGTTTGAGAAGTTCTTTATAGATCTTGGATATCAGCCTTTTGTCTGTAGTGTCATTTGAAAATATCTTCTCCCATTCCGTGGGTTGCCTCTTTGTTTTATTGACTGCTTCCTTTGCTGTGCAGAAGCTTTTTATCTTGATGAAGTCCCAAAAGTTCATTTTTGCTTTTGTTTCCCTTGCCTTTGGAAACACATCTTGAAAGAAGTTGTTGTGGCTGATGTGGACGAGGCTACCCATGTTCTCCTCTAGGATTTTGATGGATTCCTGTCACATATTGAAGTCTTTCATCCATTTTGAGTTTATCATTGTGTATGGTGTAAGAGAATGGTCCAATTTGATTCTTCTGCATGTGACTGTACATTTTCCCCAGCACCATTTACTAAAAAGACTGTCTGTTTTTCATTGGATATTTTTTTCTGATGTGCCAATGATTAGTTGGCCATAGAGCTAAAGGTCCATTTCTGTTGTCTCTATGCTTTTCGATTGATGTATGTGCCTGTTTTTGTTCCAGTACCAAGTTGTCTTGATGATCACAGCTTTGTAATGTAGCTTGAAGTCAGGCATTGTGATGTCCCTGGCTTTGGTTTTCTTTTTCAACATTCCCCTGGGGATTTGGGGTCTTTTCTGGTTCCATGCAAATTTCAAGATCATTTGTTCCAGTTCTGTGAAAAATGTTGATGATCTTTTGATAGGGACTGTATTGAATGTGTAGATTGCTCTGGGCAGCATAGACATTTTAAGAATACTTATTCTTCTGATCTATGAGCATGGAATATTTTTCCATCTTTTTGTGTCTTCCTCAATTTCTTTCATAAGTGTTTTGTA
This sequence comes from Mustela lutreola, assembly GCF_030435805.1. Taxonomy (NCBI): domain Eukaryota; kingdom Metazoa; phylum Chordata; class Mammalia; order Carnivora; family Mustelidae; genus Mustela; species Mustela lutreola. The sequence continues at coordinate 235,126,899 of NC_081290.1, read as the reverse complement.
GTTTCCAGAGTGAAGATCCTTTACCTTTTTGGTTAGGTTTATTTCTAGGTATCTTATGGTTTTTGGTGCTATCATAAATGGAATTGATTCCTTAAGTTCTCTTTTTTTCAGTTAGTGTATATAAATGCAGCTGATTTCTATGCATTCTTTTTGTATCCTGCTGTATGAGTTCTGGTTTGGGGGTGGAGTCTTTTTGGTTTTCCCATAAAGTATCATGTCATCTGAGAGAGAGATTTTAACTTCTTCTTTGCCAATTTCCTTTTTTTTTTTCCCCTAATCTTTTTGTTGTCTGATTGCTGAGGCTAGGACTTCTAGTACTATTTTGAACAATAATGGTGAAATTGGACATCCCTGTCATGTTTCTGACCTTAGAAGCTAAGAGCTTTCCCCATTGAGAATTATATTCATTTTGGGCTTTTCATAGATGGCTTTTATGATATTGAGATATGCTGCCTCTATCCCTACACTTTGAAGAGTTTTAATCAGGAAAGTATGCTGTATTTTGTCAAATGCTTTTTTCTGCATCAGTTGAGAGGATCATACGGTTCTTGTCTTTTCTTTTAATAATGTGCCCTATTATGTTGATTGATTTATGAATATTGAACCACTCTTGTCATCCCAGGGATAAATCCCACCTGGTCATGATAGATAATCCGTTAATGTACTGTTGGATCCTATCAGATAGGATAGTATTTTGAATATTTTGGCATCCATGTTCATTAGGGATGAAGGACTGTAGTTCTCCTTTTTAATGGGATCTTTGCCTGGTTGTGGGAGCAGGGTAATGCTGGCATCATAGAAGGAATTTGGAAGTTTTCCTTCTGTTTCTATTTTTTGAAACAGCTTCAGTAGGATAGGTATTATTTTTTTTCTTTGAATATTTGATAGAATTCCCCTGGAAATCCATCTGGCCCTGGACTCTTGTTTTTTGGGAAATTTTTGATTACTACTTCAATATCATCACTGGCTATTGGTTTATTCAAATTGTTGATTTCTACCTATTTCAGTCTTGACACTTTATAAGTTTCCAGAAAGTCTTCCTCTTCTTTCCAGATTGCTTAATTTATTGGCTTATAGTTGCTCATAGTAATTTCTTTTTTTAAGATTTTACTTATTTATTAGACAGACAGAGATCATAAGTAGGCAGAGAGGCAGACAGAGAGAGAGAGGGAGGAAAGCAGGCTCCCCAACGAGCAGAGAACCCAATATGGGGCTCGATCCCAGGACCCCGAGATCATGACCCGAGCTGAAGGCAGAGGCTTAACTCACTGAGCCACCCAGGCACCCCTCGTAGTAATTTCTAATAATTGTTTCTATTTCCTTGGTGTTAGTCATGATTTCTTCCTTTTCAGTCATGATTTTATTAATTTTGGTCCTTTCCCTTTTCTTTTGGATACATTTGGGGAGAGGTTTATTGATTTTACTAATTCTTTCAAAGAACCAGCTTCTAGATTTGTTGATCTGTTCTGTTTTTCTGGTTTCTGCTTCACTGATCTCTACTCTAAAAGATTTTATTTATTTGACAGACAGAGATCACAAGTAGGCAGAGAGGCAGGCAGAGAGAGAGGAGAAAGAAGGCCCTCCACTTAGCGAAGAGCCTGATGTGGGGCTCAATCCCAGGACTCTGGGATCATGACCTGAGCTGAAGGCCGAGGCTTAACCCACTGAGCCACCTAGGCACCCCTTGATCTCTACTCTTATATTCATTATTTTTCTTCTCCTGCTTAGTGTATGCTTTATTTCCCATTATTTCTCCAGATCCTTTAGATGTAAGGTTAGTCTGTGCATTTTGGAGTTTTCTAATTTTTTTAGAGCAGCTCAGATGGCTACGTATTTCCCCCTTTGGACACCTTTGCAGTATCCCATAAGTTTTGGACTACTGTGTTTTCCTTCTCATTAATTTCTATGAATTATTTAAATTCTTTAATTTCTTGGTTGACCCAATCATTCTTCATGCAGGGAATAATCTCAGTCTTTTGGAGTGAGTTGATACTTGATTTGTGACCCAGTATGTGGTCTTTTTTTGTTTTTGCTTTTGAAAAAAAAATCCTTTTTACTTAAAATATATCAAATATGTCTCATAGGTATTTCCTATTTTTTATATTGGACAAACTAAATTTGATTTGATTTGATTTTTTAATTTAATTTAATGTTTTCAGTGTTCCAGGATTCATTGTTTATGCACCACACCCAGTGCTCCACGCAATACGTGCCCTCCTTCATACCCATCACCAGGCTCACCCATTCCCCCATCCCCCTCCCCTCTAAAACCCTCGGTTTGTTTCTCAGAGTCCACAGTCTCTCATGGTTCAGCTCCCTCTCTGATTTCTCCCACTTCACTTTCCTTTCCTTCTGTGGTCTTTTCTGGAGAAAGTTCCATGTGCACTCAAGAAGAATAAGTATTCTGTTGTTTTAGGATGGAATGTTCTGTATATATTTACCAAGTCCATCTGGTTCAATGTGTTATTCAAATCCCTTCTTTCTCTGTTCATCTGCTTAGATGATCTGTTCATTGCTGTGAGTGGAGTGTTGAGACCTCTTATAAAGTATTATTTTCAATATGTTTCTTTATTTCAGTTATTAATTGGTTTATATAATTGGCTGTTCCTAGTTGGGGGCATAAATATTTACAATTGTTCAATTTTCTTGTAGGATAGACCATTTTAATAATATAGCATCCCTCTACGTCTTTTATTATGGCCTTTGTTTTAAAATTTAATTTGTCTGATATGAGTATTGCTACCTATGCTTTCTTTTAAGGTCCATAAGCATGGCAATTGCTTCTCCATACACTCACTTTTAATCTGGAGGTATCTTTAGGTTCAAAATTAATCTCTTGTAGATAGCATATAGATAGGACTTGCTTTTTTATTCCTGCAGCCTTGTCTGTGTCTTCTGATGGAAACACTCAGCCCATTTACATCAGAGTTACTATTTAAAGTTATGATTTAGTGCCATTTTATTATTGCCTGTAAAGTTCCTGTTTGTATAAATTTTCTGTTTATTTCTGGTCTTTTTGCCTCTTGGGGTCTCTCCATACATTCTGAATGACAGTCTTGCTGGATAAAGTATTCTTTTTTTGTTTCTTTCTTTTTTTTTGGCCCCAATGAGAAATAGATCCAGTGTATTTTTTTTTTATAAACATATAATATATTTTTATCCCCAGGGGTACAGGTCTGTGAATCGCCAGGTTTACACACTTCACAGCACTCACCATAGTACATACCCTCTCCAATGTCCATAAACCCACTCCCCCTACCAACACCCCTCCCCCCATCAACCCTCAGTTTGTTTTGTGAGATTAAGAGTCACTTATGGTTTGTCTCCCTTCCAATCCCATCTTGTTTCATTTACTCTTCTCCTACCCCCTTAACCCCCCATGTTGCATCTCCTCTCCCTCATATCAGGGAGATCATATGTTAGTGGTCTTTCTCCACTTGACTTATTTCGCTAAGCATGATACCCTCTAGTTCCATCCACGTTGTTGCAAATGGCAAGATTTCATGTCTTTTGATGGCTGCATAGTATTCCATTGTGTATATATACCACGTATTCTTGATCCATTCATTTGTTGATGGACGTCTAGGTTCTTTCCATAGTTTGGCTATTGTAGACATTGATGCTATAAACATTCGGGTGCACATGCCCCTTTGGATCATGTTTGTATCTTTAGGGTAAATACCCAGTAGTGCAATTGCTGGGTTATAGGGGAGCTCTAATTTCAACATTTTGAGGAATCTCCATGCTGTTTTCCAGAGTGGTTACACCAGCTTGCATTCCCAACAACAGTGTAGGAGGGTTCCCCTTTCTCCTCATCCTCGCCAGCATCTGTCATTTCCTGATTTGTTAATTTTAGCCATTCTGACTGGTGGAAGGTGATATCTCATTTTAGTTTTGATTTGTATTTCCCTGATGCCGAGTGATATGGAGCATTTTTTCATGTGTCTGTGGGCCATCTGGATGTCTTCTTTGCAGAAATCTCTGTTCATGTCATCTGCCCATTTCTTGATTGGATTTTTTGTTCTTTGAGTGAGGAGTTTGCTAAGTTCTTTATAGATTTTGGACACCAGCCCTTTTTCTGATATGTCATTTGCAAATATCTTCTCCCATTCTGTCAGTTGTCTTTTGGTTTTGTTAACTGTTTCCTTTGCCATGCAAAAGTTGTTGATCTTGATAAAATCCCAATAATTCATTTTTGCCCTTGCTACACTTGCCTTTGGCGATGTTCCTAGGAAGATGTTGCTGTGGCTGAGGTCGAAGAGGTTGCTAGCTGTGTTCTCCTCAAGGATTTTGATGGATTCCTCTCTCACATTGAGGTCCTTCATCCATTTTGAGTCTATTTTTGTGTGTGGTGTAAGCAAATGGTCCAATTTCATTTTTTGCATGTGGCTGTCCAATTTTCCCAACACCATTTATTGAAGAGACTGTCTTTTTTCCAATGGACCTTTGTTCCTGCTTTGTCAAAGATTAGCTGACCATAGAGTTGAGGGTCTATTTCTGGGCTCTCTATTCTGTTCCATTGATCTATGTGTCTGTTTTTGTGCCAGTACCATGCTGTCTTGATGATGACAGCTTTGTAATAGAGCTTGAAGTCCGGAATTGTGATGCCACCAACTTAGGCTTTCTTTTTCAATATTCCTCTGGCTATTGGAGATCTTTTCTGGTCCCATATAAATTTTAGGATTATTTGTTTCATTTCTTTGAAAAAGATGGATGGTACTTTGATAGGAATTGCATTAAATGTGTAGATTGCTTTAGGTAGCATAGACATTTTCACAGTATTTATTCTTCCAATCCAGGAGCATGGAACATTTTTTCATTTCTTTGTGTCTTCCTCAATTTCTTTCATGAGTACTTTATAGTTTTCTGAGTATAGATTCTGTGCCTCTTTGGTTAGGTTGATTCCTAGGAATTTTATGGTTTGGGGTACAATTATAAATGGGATTGACTCCTTAATTTCTCTTTCTTCTGTCTTGTTGTTGGTGTAGAGAAATGCAACTGTTTTCTGTGCATTGATTTTATATCCTAACACTTTACTGAATTCCTGTACAAGTTCTAGCAGTTTTGGAGTGGAGTCTTTTGGGTTTCCCACATATAGTATCATATCATCTGCAAAGAGTGATAGTTTGACTTCTTCTTTGATGATTTGGATGCCTTTAATTTCCTTTTGTTGTCTGATTGCTGAGGCTAGGACCTCTAGTACTATGTTGAATAGCAGTGGTGATAATGGACATCCCCACCGTGTTCTTGACCTTAGCGGAAAAGCTTTCAGTTTTTCTCCATTGAGAATGATATTTGCGGTGGGTTTTTCATAGATGGCTTTGATAATATTGAGGTATGTGCCCTCTTTCCCTACACTTTGAAGAGTTTTAATCAGGAAGGGATGCTGTACTTTGTCAAGTGCTTTTTCAGCATCTATTGAGAGTATCATATGGTTCTTGTTCTTTCTTTTATTGATGTATTGTATCACATTGATTAATTTGTGGATGTTGAACCAACCTTGCAGCCCTGGAATAAATCCCACTTGGTCATGGTGAATGATCCTTTTCATGTACTGTTGAATCCTATTGGCTAGTATTTTGGTGAGAATTTTCGCATCTGTGTTCATCAAGGATATTGGTCTGTAGATCTTTTTTTTTTTTTGATGGGATCCTTGTCTGGTTTTGGGATCAAAGTGATCCCTCATAACATGAGATTGGAAGCTTTCCTTCCATTTCTATTTTTTTGGAACAGTTTCAGGAGAATAGGAATTTTTTCTTCTTTAAAACTTTGGTAGAATTCCCCCGGGAAGCCATCTGACCCTGGGTTTTTGTTTGTTTGGAGATTTTTGATGACTGTTTCAATCTCCTTACTGGTTATGGGTCTGTTCAGGCTTTCTATTTCTTCCTGCTTCAGTTGTGGTAGTTTATATGTTTCTATGAATGCATCCATTTCTTGCAGATTGTCAAATTTTCTGGCGTAGAGTTGCTCATATTATGTTCTTATAATTGTTTATTCTTTGTTATTAGTTGTGATCTCTCCTCTTTCATTCATGATTTTATTTATTTGGGTCCTTTATCTTTTCTTTTTGATAAGTCTGGCCAGGGGTTTATCAATCTTATTCATTCTTTCAAAGAAACAGCTCCTAGTTTTGTTGATTTATTCTATTGTTTTGTTTGTTTGTTTGTTTCTATTTTATTGATTTCTGCTCTGATCTTTATGATTTCTCTTCTCCTGCTGGGCTTAGGGTTTCTTTCTTGTTCTTTCTCCAGCTCCTTTAGGTGTAGGGGTAGGTTGTGCTGCTGAGACCTTTCTTGTTTCTTGAGAAAGGCTTGTACCGCTATATATTTTCCTCTCAGGACTGTCTTTGTTGTGTCCTACAGATTTTGAACTGTTGTGTTTACATTATCATTTGTTTACATGAATTTTTTTAATTCTTCTTTAATTTCCTGTTTAACCCATTCGTTCTTTAGAAGGATGCTGTTTAGTCTCCATGTATTTGGGTTCTTTCCAAATTTCCTCTTCTGATTGAGTTCTAGCTTCAGAGCATTGTGGTCTGAAAATATGCATGGAATGGTCCCAATCTTTTGATACCAGTTGAGACCTGATTTATGACACATGATGTGATCTATTCTGGAGAATGTTCCATGTGCACTAGAGAAAAATGTGTATTCTGTTGCTTTAGGATGAAAGGTTCTGAATATATCTGTGTTGTCCATCTGGTCCAATGTATCATTTAAGGCCTTTATTTCCTTGTTGATCTTTTGCTTGGATGATCTGTCCATTTCAGTGAGGGGAGTGTTAAAGTCCCCTACGATTATTGTACTTTGTTGATGTGTTTCTTTGATTTTGTTATTAATTGGTTTATATAGTTGGCTGCTCCCACGTTAGGGGCATAGATATTTAAAATTGTTAGATCTTCTTGTTGGACAGATCTTTTGAGTATGATATAGTGTCCTTCCTCATCTCTTATTATAGTCTTTGGCTTAAAATCTAATTGATCTGATATAAGGATTGCCACTCCTGCTTTCTTCTGATGTCCATTAGCATGGTAAATTCTTTTCCACCCCCTCACTTTAAATCTGGAGGTGTCTTTGGGCTTAAAATGAGTTTCTTGTAGGCAACATATAGATGGGTTTTGTTTTTTTATCCATTCTGATACCCTGTGTCCTTTTTTTTTTTTAAACCACAGCATTTTCTTTTCTTTTGTTTTTAAGATTTATTTATTTATTTATTTATTTGACTGAGAGAGATCAAAAGTAGACAGAGAGGCAGGCAGAGAGAGAGAGAGAGAGAAGCAGGACTCCCTGCTGAGCAGAGAGCCTGATGTGGGACTCAATCCCAGGACCCTGAGATCATGACCTGAGCCAAAAGCAGCAGCTTAACCAACTGAGCTACCCATGCGCCCCTATCCTGTGTCTTTTGATTAGGGCATTTAGCCCATTAACATTCAGGGTAACTATTGAGAGATATGAATTTAGTGCCATTGTATTGCCTGTAAGGTGACTGTTACTGTATATTGTCTCTGTTCCTTTCTGATCTACCACTTGTAGGCTCTCTCTTTGCTTAGAGGACCCCTTTCAATATTTTCAGTAGAGCTGGTTTGGTGTTTGCAAGTTCTTTCAGCTTTTGTTTGTCCTGTAAGCTTCTTATCTCTCCTTCTATTTTCAATGATAGCCTAGCTGGATATAGTATTCTTGGCTGCATGTTTTTCTTGTTTAGTGCTTTGAATATATCATGCCAGCTCTTTCTGGCCTGCCAGGTCTCTGTGGATAAGTCTGCTGCCAATCTAATATTTTTACCATTATATCTTACAGACTTCTTTTCCCAGGCTGCTCTCAGGACTTTCTCTTTGTCACTAAGACTTGTAAATTTTACTATTAGGTGACGGGGTGTGGACCTATTCTTATTGATTTTGAGGAGGGTTCTCTGCACCTCCTAGATTTTGATGCTTGTTTCCTTTGCTATATTGGGGAAATTCTCTCCAATAATTCTCTTCAATATACCTTCTGCTCCCCTCTCTCTTTCTTCTTCTTCTGGAATCCCAATTATTCTAATGTTGTTTCCTCTTATGGTATCACTTATCTCTCCAATTCTCCCCTCGTGGTCCAGTAGCTGTTTGTTCCTCTTTTGCTCAGCTTCTTTATTCTCTGTCATTTGGTCTTTTATATCACTAATTCTTTCTTCTTCCTCATTTACCCTAGCAGTGAGAGCCTCCATTTTTTATTGTACCTCATTAATAGCTTTTTTAATTTCAACTTGGTTAGATTTTAGTTCTTTTATTTCTCCAGAAAGAGCTTTTATATCTCCCAAGAGGGTTTCTCTAATATCTTCCATGCCTTTTTTGAACCCAGCTAGAACCTTGAGAATCATCATTAGATCTGACATATTACCAATGTCTGTATTGATTAGGTCCCTAGCCTTTGGTACTGCCTCTTGTTTTGTTTTGTTTTTATTTTTTTTGTGTGTGTGGTGCATTTTTCTGCCTTGTCATTTTGTCCATATAAGAGTATATGAAGGAGCAAATAAAATACTAAAAGGGTGGCAAAGACCCCAGGAAAATGTGCTTTAACCAAATCAGAAGAGATCCCAAATTGTGAGTGGGTAGGAAGAGGATAAAAAGAGATTCAGAAAGAAAAAAAAAAAAAAAAGGAAAAAAAGAAAAAAAAAAAAACCAAACAAGAAACAATTAAAAAAAGAAAATGAATAAAGAAAAAAATATAAAAAAGAGAACAAATTATATATATATATATATATATATATATATATATATATATATGATAAACTAGTGAATAAACGTTAAAAAAGAAAAGGGTATAAGTTAAAAAAAATTAGCAGAAGAAGAGAAAAAATTGAAAAAGAAAAAAAATTAAATTAACTGCAAGGCTAAGGAATCATGGGGAGAAAGCCATGAGTTCCGTGCTTTGCTTTCTCCTCCTTTGGAATTCCGCTGCTCTCCTTGGTATTGAAACTGTACTCCTTGGTAGGTGAACTTGGTCCTGGCTGGATTGCTTATTGATCTTCTGTGGGAGGGGCCTGTTGTAGTGATTCTCAAGTGTCTTTGCCACGGGTGGAATTGCATCCCCTTTATCAGGGGCTGGTCTGAGTAATTCACTCAGGTTTGCTTTTGGGAGCTTTTGTTCCATGAGTGCTTTCCATAGAGTTCTGGAGAACGGGAATGAAGATGGCGGCCTCCTGGTTTATGGCCCGGAGGAGCCGAGAGCCTGGGTCCCCACTCCTCAGTGGGCCCTCAGAGAACAGCGTCCAATTACTCCCATCACCCTGTCCTCTGGCCATGCTCTGAGCTCACCGAGCCTGCGACCAGTTCAAGGTAACCCCGAGCTTTTAGCTCACTCCTCGGCTCTGTCTTCTTAGCCAGCTTCCCCGTTCTAATACCTGTAAGCTCTGCAACACTCAGACACCCCCAATCCTTCTGTGACCCTGCAGGACCTGAGGCTACACTGATCCCATGTGGGCTTCACCCCGGTTTAGCCTCTGGAGTGATGTCCCTCAGCGGAACAGACTTTTAAAAGTCCTGATTTTGTGCTCCATTGCTCTGCCGCTTGCCGGGAGCCGGCCCCTCCCCCCACAGTCTATCTTCCCATCACTTTGGATTCACTTCTCCGCCAGTCCTACCTTTCAGAAAGTGGTTGATTTTCTGTTTCTAGAATTGCTGTTCTTCTCTTCGATCTCCCTTTGGATTTGTGGGTGTTTGCAATCTTTAGATAAGCTATCTAGCTGATCTCTGGCTACCTGAAGTAGTCTCAGCCTGCTACTTCTCCGCCATCTTGACTCCTCCCTGGATAAATTATTCTTGTGTGCATGTTCTTTTCATTTAGTACTCTGAATATGTCTTGTGAGCCCTTTCAGGCTTGCTGGGTTTCTGTAGACTGGTCTGATGTTATTCTGATATTCCTTCCTCCATATGTAAGGAACCTCACCTCCCTGCTTTTCTCACAGTTGTTTCCTTGGGTGTAAAATTCGCAAGCTTCACTATTATATGCCAGACTGTTGATCTATTTTTATTGCTTTTTGAGAGGGGTTCTTTCTGCCTGTTGTACTATAAAGCTTGTTTCCTTCCCCAGATTAGGGAATTTATCAGCTATGATTTGCTCAAATATACCTTCTAACCCTCTGTCTCTTTCTCTCTCTCCACCCCCTTGGGAATCCTAATAATTCTGACATTGAAACATTTCATGGCATCGTTAATCTCTTCAGTTCTTTTCTCGTGTGCTACTAGCAGCCTATCTCAGTCCACTTCCTTTTTTCCATCAGCTTATCTTCTAGATCATTACTTTTCTCTTCTGCTTCATTTACCCTGGCTGTTAAAGCATCCAATTTAGATTGTATCTCATTCACAGTATTTTTTTGTTTGGCCTGATTAGATCTCATTTCTGCTTTTAGAGATTCTGTATTGTCACTAACAACTTTTTTCAAGCATAGCTTTTGACTTCATGATTGCTACCTTGAATTCTATCTCTGATTTTTTGCTTATATCCATACCCATTAGTTTTGTGGCAGAGGGCATTGTCTCTGTTTCTTTTTTGTTGTTGGGGGTTCCTCCTTCTAATCATTCTGTCAAGGGATGGTTGAATGAATGAGCAGAGTCCAAAATATCAACTATGACCCAAGCATCATGCACACGCACTCTAGCAAAATCCGGAGTGGTCAGAAGACACCACCATTAAAAAAAAAAAAAAAAAAAAAAAGCCAAAATGAAACACGAGAATAAAATTTATAAATTTTAAAAATTTATAAAGTAGAGGGTGAAGGGAAAGAGGTCTATAATTTCCCAGTGCAGACAAATCTCTCAGGGTGTTTCAGGTATTTCTGGTTGTATTTTGGTCTGTGTGTTAGAGGACAATACTTCCCAAAACTATAAGAAGGTAAAATGTGTACATATATAAAGGTAAAATTGAATAGTAAAAAAATGACTACAATAAAGCATATATCTAAAAAATATAGGTTTGAAAAATACAAGTTAAAAAGTTACTATGAAGTAAAAGTTGATATAATAAACATTTATTTGAAATGAGAAAAAGATACAAAGAAAAAAAACCTGAAAGAAGTATAAGAAAAAGGAAAAAAAGAAAAGGAGAGTTTTATCTGAAAAATAAAAAAGCCATGAGGCAATGCCTCAAGCTCAATATACTATTCTCTACTGGCATTGGGATTTTACCATTTTATGGGGTCCATAGTTTTGTTGTTCTGCCAACCTGTCTTCTAGGGGAGGGGCCTGCCATGCTGCTTCCTGGGTAACCCTGCTTGGACCCAGTGAAAACTGGTCTTCCGTGCTTTTGTTCCCTGGTGGCTTTCTGCCCCACCTCTGAGAGACAGACCAAAAATGGCCACAGCCAAACCTCTGGCCCAGAGCAGAGAAATTGCAGTCTGCTCTCTTTCTATATGTGCCGCCAAAAACCACCACCTCCCTCAGTGTGCAACCACATCAGCTCTCTCAGAGATAGTCCCAGGGGCCTGGGAGTGTCACTGCCCTTTATGCTTCTAAAGTCTGAAGTTGCCACACTCTCATGTGCATGCCCCTGAAGCTCCTGGATCTTGTCTGGGCACTGCTCTAAGGCCCTTTCCCCACCACTACTGCTCTCTGAGTTTTTGCCCAGTTGCAGGCACAGGTTCCTGATTTTTTTCAGGCTGCCCAATAGAAGAGCTATTCTCAACCAGCTGGGCTTGTGGTTTAGGGTGATCTGAGCTGAAAGTCCCTTCCTAGGATCACTGAACCATAAACTATTTCCTGGTTCCACTGCCCTGGCACTCTGCCAGTCTAGGAAACCCCTTTGGCTCTGAGGGTTCTTGTATCCTGAGACCAAAATGCTCTATCTGAAATTCTGCTTTTTCATTTCTAGAGCCCCTTGTATAGAGGGATGTTGCTCCCTAGAGCAGATTTCTAAGGGTTCCAATTTTGTGCTCCAGTGTTACGACATGTTCCAGGATCCAGCTTATGGAGGCTCCCTCTTTATATCTCCCCAAAGATTCATGATTCCATATGTCCTACCTTGAATAAAGCAGTCACTTTTCTGCTTGTAGAGATCCAGATATATATTCTTATATCTCAGGCTGATTTCATGGGTGTTCAGAATGGTTTGGTAGATATCCAGCTAAATTCAGGGGACAAGTAGAAATGAGGTCCCCCACTCACCCACAATCTTTCCTCACTCCTAAAAGGTAATGTTTCTGACCAAAGAAAGACTTTATGTAAGGGCTAAGACTCCACATTTTCAGAAATTCAGTCATTAGTAAATAAAGAGGTCATTAAAACTTCCTTCATTGTTCTATGGCACTCTCCTGAATCATTTCTGGTATCCCCAAGGTTTGCCTTCTGTCTTGCATTTCTGCTTTCTTCTTTTAACTCTGAGGGCTCTATCCTTTCCCCCATTTATTTTGTATGCATCTCTTACTCCTGAGCTCATGCAATGACTCATTGTTTTCAATGATCTGTATTTCATTAAGAATTAATGAACCTAAATTGGCCAATTATGCTAATGAAAGCTCTGAACTATGGGACCCAGGAAACTGGTCTCTATTCTTCTATGTGACCCATTTACCCATTTTCTACTTCCTGTAGTCAGCAATAATGAGTCCTCCTGCCTCCTAGAGATTCTTCACTTCTAGGTGTTCATTAATGTGTAGTACAGAATGTCAGTAAATTTAAGCATGTAACTAATTTTCAGGATTTCAGTTGTTAGAAATATAGGCAAAATAAGATGCAATTTTATAAGAAAGATAAATAGAATGGATTTTGATCCAGAATAGCCAAAGTACATTGATTTACATAATATTTTCCAATACTCTTCCTTCATACTCCTTTGAAAGGGCATCCAGTCTTACACAGATACAGACAATATAGATAGATGCAGATATCTACATATATTACACACTTGGATGTCAGCTGTTACTCTCTGCTCAGTAATAGCAAGCTTTTATACTAAATGTGGGTCAGAGTCAGCTTTGCTGGGTCAAATTGACAGTTCTAGACCTAGAAAGGATAAAATAATAGTACCACTGGGTAACTGGAATATGGGAAATGGAGAGATTCATCAAGGTCAAATTCAAATGATTTTTCCAAGCAAAATAAACAAGTATAATTATTTTGTCCACAGGTCCAGAAGATGTAACAGAGAGATCATCAGTTGATTCCCTACTCAGATGATCTGGTGGTTCTAATGCATATAATGTAGTCACATGACCTCTTTTAGTGGACTAGTACTTGTGAAATTCCCTCCTGAACCAGTGATGGGTATCCATGGATCTGATGTTTTTGTTTTGTTTTGTTTCACCTTCAGTAGTATAAATGAGTTGGATAATTCTTACTTAGCATTATGCCAAAATCAGAGAGATTCACTATGATGACTGGATAAAAAAGGAATTAGAAGAGATGAGTACCACTGACTGAGACAGTTTACTCTTTAGTTTCTGGAGACCCAAAGACATTATGTCGATCTCCAACATTACAGTCTTCATGCCTTCTGTATTGACACTAATAGGGATTCCAGGCCTAGAGTCTGTGAGTGCTGGATCGGGATTCCATTCTGTGCCATGTATCTCATTGCTATGTTTGGAAATTCCCTGCTTCTGATCATTATCAGGTCACATTGCAGTCTCCATGAACCCATGTACATTGTAGTAGGCATGCTAGGAGTCACAGATATTGCACTTGCAACCACCATTATGCCCAAGATGCTTGGCATATTCTGGTTTCATGTACCAGAGATTTATTTTGACTTTTGCTTGCTTCAAATGTGGCTCATTCATACATTTCAGGGCATAGAGTCAGGCATCCTCCTGGCCATGGCTCTGGATCGTTATGTGGCCATATATTATCCACTAAGATATGGCACCATCTTCACCCACCAGCTGGTCTACCAAATAGGGGCTGGGATAGCAGTCAGGGCTGCCATTCTAGTAGCCCCATGCCTAGTACTGATAAAGTGCCGGTTTCAATTTTACCACACAACCATCATCTCCCACTCCTACTGTGAGCATATGGCCATTGTGAAGCTGGCTGCAGAAAATGTGCGGGTCAACAAAATCTATGGCTTGTTTGTGGCATTTGCTGTTGCAGGATTTGACATGATATTCATCACTTTGTCCTACATACAGATCTTTTTCACAGTTTTTCGTTTGCCCCAGAAGGAGGCTCGGTGGAAAGCATTCAATACCTGCATCGCCCATATCTGTGTCTTCCTCCAGTTCTACCTTCTTGCCTTCTTCTCCTTCTTCACACATAGGTTTGGTGCTCATGTTCCTCCTTATATCCATATCCTCTTTTCTAGCCTCTACTTGCTGGTCCCCCCTTTTCTCAATCCACTTGTATATGGTGCCAAGACCAAGCAGATCCGCATTCACGTGGTAAAGATGCTATGTTCATAAAATCCACTGTGATTAACACCTGCGGCCTTCCCTTTCATGCAATAGTAACAGTCTCTCAAAACAACATATAATGCTTAGCAATTCACATTATTTGAGCTGCTTCAGAGTTGTATATTTATTTTGTGCAATTTGTGTGCATTTTATGATTTTAATGTCATCATACTCCATGACCACTATCAGTCATTGGGGTTTTGCATGCAACTGGGTAATGAGAAGAAACACAAAGACAAAATAGTGAAGGTATGATATTTCCTTTTCTCTTCTCTTTTTCAGTCCCTTGTCCTGCTTTTTTTTAAATTTTAATGGATTCTTCTCTGAAAATTTTCACAAATATACATCTATCCCTTAAATTAAATGCTCTCAAACCCATTGTTCTAGAGTGTCCTGATACTCAGTGATACTCAGTTGGTGTGTCTTGAAATTTTTAGTTATCTAAAATTTTTTTGAGGAAATGTATTTTAAACACATTGCATCAAAGCAAACCAACATATAAACAAAACAAAACCTTTATGGATAAGAGATGATAATATAAAAATTTCAATGTATCTCCAGAGTCATTCAGGAATTTTGAGATGAAAAATTCATGAGAAATCATGTGATCCATTCTACATATCTATATCTTCTCTGTTCCCTCTACTAGTCATTTCTTTATTACTTCATCAAGTGTTATTAAAGCACAATATATTAACTATCGTACAAGGGGATAGTAGCATGGTGGTAAATTTGACACAATGCTTAAGTTTCATGGATTTGTTTTCTTGTATTTCTGGGAGGAAAGAAGAGAGAAACAAAGAGAGAGGGAAAGGAGCAAGAACATAGAAGTATGCACTGAGTGTAAGGTAAGGAAACATTGAAATTCAACTGAAAGCAGCAGGCAGGAGAGTTAAAATCATGTTCTTTGCTTTTTAATTAGGAAGCCTGGGTCCTGAGGAATAATGACTGATTGGCCCAGTAAGGAAGGGCACAACATGCCAGGTAGGCAATAGAGGTGACATGAATTAGAGAATGTGCTTAATCAACAGCACAGATTTTTTTTTCCAATGTAAGAAACAATTTTGAAAGGGACAGATGCTATGTTATCAAATATGGCCATGGAGGGCAAATTGAAAAAAGAGAGCAGGAGATACAACTCCTACTTATGGAATGAATAAGTCACAGGGATAAAAAGTACAGCATAGGGAATAGAGTCAAGGGTATTCTATTAGCTTTGTGTGGTGACAGATGGTAGCTACACTTGCTGTGAACATACCATAGTGTTTAGACATGTTGATTCACTATTCTGTACTCCTGGAAGTGATGTAACATGTGTCAGCTATACTCTAAGTTAAAATAATAATAATAATAATAATGCCCCTGGACACTCTGCAAAGATGTTGAACTTTATTCTGAAAGTTATTACATATCGTTAGAGGTTTTCTCCATGAGGTAAAAAAATGTTTTTTGTGTGCATGTAAATGTCTCTGTGTGTGTACCTATCCGGCATGTGATAACATATCTTCTCAGTGGATATAAGACATTGTGTTTTTTAATCAAGAAATGCTGTTAAATTAATGAAGAGATGGAGTATTTTAACTAAGGTTAACAACTTCAGATCTTATGGCTAAGTGGACTGTTTCTGAAAAATTCAACTCATAGATCATTTGCTGAATGATGATAGAAAATATACATAAGTGTGCAGATGTCCATAATTTGATTTATGACATTAAAATCAATGCATCTATAAAATAGACTGCATGTTGTATAAATGACTGATACTCTGTCTTGTTTAATGCATTCAGGCTCATCACATTATCAATGACTGCTGAGAATGACATTTGTAAATCTAGGGGATGTCTTGGGGCATCTTTTGAAAATATGTTCAATGTCAATATTTATTATACGTTTAATATATGATATGACTATAATGGATTGCCTATAGGGATTATAATTTATTTTTTAAAAATATTTACTAATTTGACAGAAAGAGAGCACAAGCAGAGGGAGCAGCAGGCAGAGGGAGAGGGAGAAACAGGCTCCCTGCCAAGTAGGGAGCCTGATGCAGGACTCCATCCCAGGACTGCAAGACCATGACCCAAGCAGACGGCATACACTCAAATGACTGAGCCACACAGGCGTCCCAGGGTTGTTGTTCTTAAATAACATAATTTCCTTAGGAATAAAACTAAGATAGCATCAGAAGTAATTTCTTAATTTTTAAGTCAGGGTTCAGCAAACTCCTAAAGAAAGAGACTGGTACATAGCTTAGGCTTTGTGGGCAAAGGGGAAATTCAAGACTATACATATGTATTTAGATAGCAAGATAAAAAATATATTTGCACAAAATGTTTTAATGATATTCAAATTATAATATGAGCAATAATAATCATAATTGTGTAGTTTTTCTATAATTCAGTCTAAAGTAGAAGAACAGAATTTCTTTCTTTCTGGGAGATAGCATTCTGCTTAAGTGGGGCTGAAAGTCAAATATTCCCTTCACCACATTGATTGCAGCAGTTCATCTGTAAAAACTGTACTCAGCTAGTGGGCTATCCAAAAACAAACAGCAGGTCAGCATAGGGTGGTCTACTATAATAGCGAGTTTTTTTGGAGAAGTTTGAAATATATCTTACAATGACTACTCCTGACAGTCATCGTAGAAATAGTGGGAATATAAAGCTTACTGGGAGACATAATGTGAAATCAGAAGCTGTTTGCACCATCCCCAATTGTCATTATGGTAAAGTATCTATGCTAGAGTCCAGATTGTTCCATTATTATGACCTTTGATGTACCAGGACCATCTCCAATCTGAGACCTAAAAAGGAAATAAAGGAAAACAAATGGGTCATTGCAAGGTCAAGAGGATAACCAGGACTCTCTATCCTCCCACACATTGACTAGGATAATTATAGAATATGTTCTTGAACAGGAATTTACGTGGAAAAGAAAAATATATTTTGTATAGGGTCATTTTAATGATCTCTAGAAACTTCAAGTGATCCTTCAAAGAGATCAATTGTAACACTGACTATTGGCATTTGTATGTCTGAATTCTCAAAAACACTGGTTATGTTTGAGATTTTTAAGTGTTGACAATCTGGTGAATTATGATTGTCTTTATAATTAGCATCTTTAAATGCTTTTTTAAATTAACATATAATGTATCATTTTCCCCAGGGCACAATTAGCATTTAAAAAAGAGTGCAATGATTATGCTGTTTTTCTTCTACTTGTAAATCCTTTCTATGAAGTACTTTATTGTTTCCTTTGAGCACTTTCTGATTTGAGTTCATTTTTAATTTGTGTGTTTAAAATCTGATAAATAAATATTGAGTTAACATTTCCAAGGGTTTTATTTCTCAGTACTTCATGAGAGAGCTTCCAATAAGCCATGGGTTTTTCCTAGGACGAGAGCAGACAAAGAAAGGTTTGAATTTTAGTGAGTTTTGACCCATGGGGTGTAGGAGCTCATTCCTCTCACTCTTGATGTTGGCTTTCAGGTGATGGTGCAAAAATGCACTGGCCCATTGATAAGGAAACCCAAGTTTGGCTCCCTGTGCCTGGAAAGGCCAAAACTCAAGAGAAAAGTGTTGATTGGAAAGCAATATGGGCATTATTCAGGAGGCTGGCTACCTGGGGAGAAGGCAGATCTGGTCCAACGGCCATTCTGTGGTTTCTGCCTGGCCCAGAGATTTTTTTTAATGGATATAGGGCACTAATCAATAAAGGGAGTACCGAGACCTATAACATTTCTTGATTATGTGCAGAAGCCATGGTGCCAGCTACAGAAGTTATCCCAGTGCTCAGAGGTGGTGCAAGTGAGGATCCTGCTTCTTAGTGCAAGGGGGTCTGTGTTGTGACATGCAAGAGTTCTCTGTTCTTTTTCTATTTTTAAAATATTTATCTATTTATTTATTTATTTATTTACCAGAAAGAGAGAGAGAGAGTGCACACAAGCAGTGACAGCAGCAGGCAGAGGGAGAAGCAGGATTCTCGCTGATCAAGGATCCCCATGTGGGACTTGATTTCAGGACCCTGGGATCATGACTTGAGCTGAACGCAGATACTTAACTGACTGAGCCACCCAGGCATCCCAAGAGTTGTCTGTTCTTCCAAAGAAAGGATGCATGGTATATAGATATACAAAGAAAAGTTAGTTAATCAGTCATGCAAGTGAAGAATGTTTGCTAATATGTAAAGACTTGTAGGTTAGTAGAGGATCTGACATGACTTCACCTTCTGGGTTTTTGCAGACCTTTTTTCCAAATGACTAATTTGGATAGAGTAACTTGCAATACATGACCTCTCTCCACCTTTCATCTTCTTAGTATAAAATTAGCCATGGGTTAAAATAAAATTCACACTTTAAAGGGTAAAAAGATAATGGTTTTTAGTAAAGTTAAAAAGTTGTGTGACTGACTCTACTCTCTAATTCCTGAACAATTTCATGACCCCCCAAAAGATACCCCATTCCCATTACCAGCTATTTTCCACTCATCCTATTCTCAGTTTATGGAACCCACATGTGTGATTTTATCTCTATGGATTTAACTGACCTGGACATTTCAAGGAGTAGCTAATACAATGCATGGCTTTTTATGCCTGACTTCTTGCACAAAGCATAAAGCTTTCAAGTTTCACCTATATTGCAGTATAAACAGAACTTTTTATTTTATTTTACTTTACTTTTGAGTATAGTTGGTACAATATCACATTAGTTTTAGGTGTACAACATAGTAATTCAACCATATAGTATATTCATTATAAATGTGAAAAGCACATATTTCTATACAATATAATCATTGTATCATTATTTAGAGCTCATTTATTTTTATGTCTGAATGAAATGTCACTGGATGAATATACCAAGTCTGCTTTTGAATCTGGCAGCCCACATAAGTTTTTCCCTGGTCCATCTTCTCTCTGCATGATAAGTACTCCGACTCCCATTTGAATTCAGACATTTCGACAAATAATATAGGCATGCCTAGGTCCTTCTATTTTGTATTCCTCATGATTCCTATGAACTTATATCTCTTGCTTGATAAACTTTATCAACCATTGCAGTAAAACCTATTCAATTCCACTTCTAACACAGTTCTATTTAAAAATTAAACTTCTGTTTCTGATTATCTATGGAACATTTGTGGAATAAGGAGCCACTTCTGAAAGTGTGTGCTCTATAGTCCCTATTTTATTTCACATAGGTGATTATATCTAATTAGTAAAATCCTCAGAAGCTTTAAAGAAATGTATCTATTACCAAATAAGCAGTCCCATTGTTTCCAAAACATCTTATTTCTCTGTAGCTCTAATGGATTTTAACTAAACCATATCTAAGAGTAATTGCCTCTCTAACTTTCCATAGCTTTATGATTCTGGGATGTTTAAACACTTTGGGGATTTCCCTAAAGTATCCTGTGACTCATTCAATATGTTAAAAATAATATTATATTCTCTAGACAAAGAGTAATTTACTACTCTCTTACTATTTACTACTCTTTACTGTAGTTCAGAATGTGCTGACCTCACCTCAGCTTCCTTCATATTCTAATTGAAGAGTATTCTTCTTGTTTTCTCTGAAAATATCTTATTTATATTAAGCCCATCACTGTTACCCTGATGGAGAGTTGACACTCTGATGTATGTAATTTGCTCCTTTTACTGGGGTAACGGCTCTGGGTATGGCTGTATACAGTCTGCCAACATGACATCACTGAGTGCGCAACTAGGAGGAGATAGCCACAACCAGTCCTCCTAAGCCCCTGGGTGCTCACCTGGCACACCGCACAGCCATCCTACACCACTGGTTTTTCTAGGATGAATGTAATTTTATGGCAGTTTATGACAAGATGGGAGTCAGAGATCCTTTCATTGCCAAAGGAACAGGTCTACTCCCTAGGACCTGACCTAATGACACAAGTCAAATACTGTGTGACTGTAACTAAGACCATCTAGTCTTTCAGACAGATGCACGGAATACAGTCTTGATAGACTCTTCCTCTTACCGCACAAAGATTCTGAATCATTTCCATTCTTCAGCTTGAGAAAAAGATTAAAATTTCTCTATAGTTCAAACCCTTTTTTTTTCACCTAAGTAAATGCCAGGCACGAATAATCTTTCATAGTTGGAAACCAGAAATAGATATTCTGACTGGCACTAAAATTTTGAAAAATGCACATCATTACATCATCTGAATTCTGAACATGACTGGGACTCTTTGTGTATCATATAGAAATATTCCATTTAGTTCTCTGTTAGCATGTCTCCACTGATTAGTATGAAGACCTTGAGATGTTTTCATAGGCCTTCACTGGTTCATATTTGTATAAAACTGTCATCGACTGGGGCGCCTGGGTGGCTCAGCAGGTTAAAGCCTCTGCCTTCAGCTCAGATCATGATCTCAGGGTCCTAGGATGAAGTGCAGTATCGGACTCTCTGCTTAGCAGGGGGCCTGATTCCCTTCCTCTCTCTCTGCCTGCCTCTCTGTCTGATTGCCATCTCTGTCAAATAAATAAATAAAATCTTAAAAAAAAAAGTGTCATTGACTATTTGTGTTATCTTGGGGCACTGTCTTCTCTGAGAATTTTCTGGAAGGACAGTCAATTTGGCTTCCAGTACCCAAGGACACCAGGATGTGAGAGTTTTTATTAGATGCAGATGTGCTATGAGACATAGTCTCCTAGGTTTTGAAACATATTGTGCCTGCTTTTCACCGTTGTCCCAAGGCAGGGGAGGCAGGCTCCCCCTTGAGCAGAGAGCCCGATGCATGGCTCAATCCCAGGACCCTGAGATTATGACCTGAGCCAAGGGAGAGGCTTAACCCACTGAGCCACCCAGGTGCCCCGATGCCAGGCTAATTTAAAGCTCACCAGGGACTGGTGCAAAAAACACAGGCGGCAAGGGTAGTACAAAACAGCCATCCTCAATATCGGAAATACCAAAAAATTTTCACTCTGTGGCTTCTACATATGTTAACACAGATGATTCCAGGTGAGTCCTTGGGCCTTAGACGTGCACTGGGTGTGGGGAACATGGTGGATTGTTTTCAAGGAGAACACAACACTTTTATGCTCCAAAAAATTGGCAGGATGATAAAAGGGCAATGGGATCTTAGAGTAGCTGTTTGTTCAAATGGGAAGATTTTGTCCATGCTGCTGTTCAGAATATTTTTGAGTCAATTAATAACACACTGGGTGAGATATTTTAAAGTGAGCCTCATAGGTAGGAGGAGGCTTGAGGAGGATTGGGGCTGATCAGTGCACGGAAAGCTTATTTGTTTTAGGTCAGGAAATTATACATGTTTAGACTGGAAGAGTTCCAGTAGCAATGACGCCTCAAGTCATTCAGGGGAAATCATATCTGGTAACATGCTCATCAAGTATCTGAGGTAGTCAGGTGAAGGACAGGGTAACTTCTAGGAATGAATTACTGGCATTCAGGCAGAGTAATACATTTTATGTTTCTTCCTAATATTTTAAAATGCATTACATCATTTCATCCTCACAGTTACCATGTAGTGTGTTTCTACCAGTTAACTTTGCCTCAGTAATAAGGAATTGAGACAATGTAAAGTTTTAGAACTGGCTGATGATCATGCATAGCTAAGGGATATCCCAAGGATGCAAACTGTCCTGACTGACTTCAGATCCATGTCCCTTGGCTGATGTGTTCTTCAGAAGGTGGATTGAGGACTTCTATGAGAAATGAAGAGGAGACATTTTGAGGCTCACCAGGAAGAAGACCTGTCTGACAGTTGGAGCGGTCCTGCAATGGGCAAGCTCGCTCAGAAACAGAGGATCTCTCCCTGGGGTGTTGAGGCAGAGATCAAACAGTGAATGTCAGAGATCTTGTAGAGGGAAAGGTTTCCATAGAGTGTTGGGAGAGTGAATTTAGACCTAATCCCTTCCTTCTTTATGTTCTGGGAATCAGCTCGAGTCAGAATTAGTTTAAGTAGAACTAATGGTTCAGGATTCCCGCTGCAAATGAGTCCCCTGACTGTTCTTCCTGTTCCCTGGATTTCAGGGTTTAAGATTTGTCTCCTGCCTCCTTCGAACATGTGCATGTGTATACACAACGGTTGTTTCCAGCTAGTCCTTGTCATCCAGTGCCATTACTCATTGCTCTCAAACCATGAACGTCTTAGTCTCTCCTCCCATGACTTCTCTCCATCAGGTCATCAAGTAGCACAAATATTCTTCCTGTGTTACTCTTCTGATGTGGCAAGGTCACGTCATCCTATCCCATCCTAGCACAACTATTCTTCTAACATATTCTCCATATGCCAGATCTCATCCTTCTGGATCAGATGGAGTGGATTTTTAAAGGCAAAAAAAGCCCTGTTTTTCCACCTAAGGTTTTGAAATTATTTTCTTTCAATTGTATTCTTATTTGTTATTCTCCCCTTTTCCCAAGCCCCAACAAGCATCATCTCTGCTTATGACACAATTCATATGTGAAATTACTTACTGATTTCCAATCCAACTGTACATTTCATGCTTCTTTGATTTTTATCCAGAGTATTTCCTCCTGAAGTGCTCTTGCACCTCCTTTATCTGGCTACTATCTCCTGAATAATGATTCTCCTTGATAAACAGATTTAATCTGCCCACTTTTATTGAAGCTACAAGATCTCCTTTTTAAATTCAGGAATATTTTTCTCCTGTGTAAAACTCTAGATCAATGGTTAGTAAACAGGTATGGTGTGCCCCTCCCCACGCAGGAAGGTGACATTTGGTAACATATGAGACATTTTTTTATTTTCCTGATGAGAGAGAATAATTTGCACCTATCTAAGGGGTAGGAGTCAGCGATGCTGCTCTGCCTAAGACAATGTAGAGAACTACACAGAATATAAAATCTATCTGATCAAAAATGCCAGTTGTGTAGAGAGTGAGAAAACCTGCTCTAGAAGAATAGCCATGAGGCCTCATGAAGCTGGAAAAGTAAAATTATCCTGAAGGAAGGAAACTACTTTCTTCACATGATGAATATACTTTGAAGGAAGGTTTCCCATGTTACTTATCTGATAGTGTGTTTACTGGCTCCTTTCCTTTTTACCCTCCTTTGGTTGACCGCCATATAAACTTCTGCCAAGCTGAATTTTGCACATTCTTCTCTAAGTATTCTTCAGGTCAGGTATGACCCATGTAATCATGTTAAATCTCCCAAATGCCAACACCTGAAAAAGAGAGTAGCACACACTTTTGAGCCAAATCACAGTGTTAGCTAGTATATGAGTGATCTGATATGTAAACTGGACCTATTTTGTATATGCAGAATATAGTAAACATGTTTGTATGTATGCATTTTATCTGTGAAATAAGAAGGTACTATGGAAGTTTCTTCCCTCAGAATCTGAAAAGACATAAACTAATTAAAAACTATTGTATATTTTTGTATAATCCACCCTGACTTATTCGCACACTGAGAGACAGCTCATAATTCGTACTGAATTGGGTGATAAAATCTCAAAAGACAAAATCTTGTTTGTTCTTTGTGGATCAGTATCCCATGGAATTTGAATCCAAGTGGATCCATTTATAACAACAGCAAGTCTTAGTTTTTCATTAATATAATGGATTAATGATGTCAATACCAATAGGTAAGGAAGACAATGTAATTTTTAAAGTCTTAGGAACACAAATGATGTAGCATGTATTTAACAAATCGTAACCATTAGTTTTGAATTCCAAGCACTCAGGATAGTGAAGATTCTTCTAAATACAGGATAAATAACTTTAACAGGTTGCCCCATTGTTTCTTCAAGTGCTTGTAACAGTTACATACAAAAAAATCACGGGGCGCCTGGGTGGCTCAGTGGGTTAAGCCGCTGCCTTCGGCTCGGGTCATGATCTCAGGGTCCTGGGATCGAGTCCCACATCGGGCTCTCTGCTCGGCAGGGAGCCTGCTTCCCTCTCTCTCTCTCTCTGCCTGCCTCTCCATCTACTTGTGATTTCTAGCTGTCAAATGAATAAATAAAATTTTAAAAAAATAAAATAATAAAAAGAAAAAAGAAAAAGAAAAAGAAACGCCGTAGTAATTAGTACACACTCTCCATTAAAAAAAAAATCACTAGCACATAATCCTCTCTTTGTGGTTAATAATATAACCTTCTGATTTGAGGAAAGTCTAGGTTGACTCATATATTTGCAAAAAGGAAGGTTTCCAAAACAAGGAGAATTAGGAAAGCCTGACTCACAGTTGAATTAAGTTAAGAATTAAGACAACAGAGTAATAAATGCTCCTGCAATTGACTGAGATGTGTTTTAGAGAGCTTCGCAAGTCTCAAGGACAATCTAAAGTTATCAGAAGAACTTGAAGGAATATGGACAAGATGTGATTGTCTGTTTTTGTAAAAAATTGCCTGTCATTTTAAACCATCATCATATCTTTATCTGTTTTATACTGGCTGAAATAATTTTTTAAATGAACTTGGAAATTGTTAAAAGAAAATGAATATAACTTGTGAATTAGTTTATTGCATATTCTGAGGAGAAAACACTTTCTGGGAGAAAATATAAATGCCAGTTGTAAGGAATCAGCAGGCAAGAAAATTCTTAGGGGCTTTGAAAATGATAAGGCAAATGCACTCATAAGGAGACCCTGATGATTATAGTTTAATGTGTTAGATTGAGCAGCAAAGGAGAGAGACTAAGAATAGGATGGATATAACCATTTGAAAAACAATGTGAAGGGGCACCTGTGTGGCTCAGTGGGTTAAAGCCTTTGCCTTCAGCTCATGTCATGGTCCCAGGGTCATGGGATCCAGCCAGGGCATCAGGCTTTCTGCTCCGCGGGGATCCTGCTTCCTCCCCTCTCTCTGCCTGCCTCTCTGCCTACTTGTGATCTCTCTCTGTCAAATAAATAAATAAAATCTTAAAAAACAAAAAACAATGTGAAGAGATTTCATTGTATTTTCAGTGGGCAGAAGATGCATTAGAGTATAAATAAAGAAAATATTAAATTTCAAAGGGTGTCATTGTTTTTACAAATACTTAAGAATAAATGTATATTCAGCCTTAGGGATTGAAAAATGATTACTGATGGGCAGAGAGAAGAGCAGAGAGCACAGACTGGCATTTCAAATACATACAAGAGATGTGCAAAAAGCATGACACAGTAGGAACAAGCTCTGATAGAAACTGCCACAGAAGACAGACATGAATTAAAAGTAATTGATTTCTTTTCACGGAGAAGAAGCAGGAAAAGTTGCACCATGCATGATTAGGTTTTGGAAAAACATAGAAACTTTGACAAATTAGGTTGAAAACACTCTGAATGGAGGAAAGATGGAACAGACTGGGAAGATGCTATGCTGAGAAGACAGGCTGATGAGCTGCAAAACTGAAAAATACTCTGGTCAAACTTGTCTTCTGATTATGGTCAGCGGAATCAGTCAGCAGCACCATGGTTGCTGACAGCCTAGTGGGAGTCTAGTTCTCAAAGTGCCTGGACTCTGCATTAAATAAATTTTTCCAGGTCCAATTAGCAGGTCACAAAAAAAGCACATATGATGAGCGGAAAGCACAAGATACAAGGAAACTCTTTTTGTTCTATTAGTCATGGAATAGAAAAAAACCGCCCTATCCATTTAACTTTTGTCATTGAAAGTGATAAAAGCATGTTGAAACACCGACCTGATGGTTGTTCTTACAATGACTTTCCGAAAAGAGAAAATTTGAAAGGATTCATTAAAAAGATACAATAAGATGGATGATATTCCATTGCAGGTCTTCTTTATGCATTCACTTGTTGATGGGCACTGAGGTTTTTTCTATATCTTGGCTAATGTGCATAATGCTGCAGTGAACAAGAGATTGAATATATCTCTTCAATATTCCTCTTTTCCAGTCCTTTGTGTGTGTGTGTGTGTGTGTACACTGATATATACTCTGATATATATATATCAGAGGTGGAATTGCTGGATTACATGTAGATTGTTTTTAAGTTTTTGATGCACTTCCACATTGCTGTCCTTAGTGGTTGGCAAACAAACATTCCCACTAAGTAGGTACAATGGGTTCCTCTTCTCCACTTCCGCTGCAACATTTGTTATCTCTGAATGATGACAGCCATTGTAATGGAACTGAGGTGATATTTCACTGGTTTTCATTTGCATTTCTGTGATGATTAGTTTCTTCATGCAGGAGGAAGAAAAAAATCCTGCCCTTTGTGACCAAATGGTGAACTCTAAGTACATTATGATCTGTGAGAAGAGTCAGACAGAGAAATTCCAACACATATGCTATCACTATATGTGGAATGTTCAAAAAGCTGAATAAGGAAAAATTAAAAATAAAAATTATGTGTAACAGGGGCTGAAGGACAAGAAAAGAGAGGGGTTATTTTATTAGTAGATAAATAAGTTCTGAAGATCTACGGCACAGGATAGTGATGACAAACAAAAAT
Source organism: Mustela lutreola (assembly GCF_030435805.1). Lineage (NCBI taxonomy): Eukaryota > Metazoa > Chordata > Mammalia > Carnivora > Mustelidae > Mustela > Mustela lutreola. Next base: position 235,100,144 of record NC_081290.1, on the reverse strand, counting down.
CATGTATTAAAATCATCAAACTTACCAAGAGACTAGATCTTCATTTTTCCAACCATGAGAAAGAAAACATAACAAAGCAATGTGATAGAGTGCTGGCTAACACTACAATGGAACTCAAAGTGCAATATGCAAATGTATCAAATCAAAAGGCCATGCACCCTGGGCTTAGAAGATTTCATGTCACTTATCTTTCACATATATATAGGATCGAGAGGATGAAATATGCATTATCTGACTAAGGTATACTTTGTTAAAATAAAGTATTTTCTTCTTCTTTTTTTTTATTCTCATAGTCTTGATGAGGAATAGAAGATGAAACAGCAACACCACTACTTGATTCTACAGACCAAATCATCATGCTCATACCCAATGGTTCCGTCTTCATGCCCCCTGTCCTGACACTCACTGGCATTCCTGGGCTGGAATCAGTGCAACATTGGATTGGGATTCCGTTCTGTGTCATGTATTTCATCGCTGTGATTGGGAATTCCCTAATTTTGGGGATAATCAAATATGAGCACAGCCTCCATAAGCCCATGTACATATTTTTGGCTATGCTGGGGGCCACGGACATTGCACTTAGCACCTGCATTCTTCCCAAAATGTTAGGCATCTTCTGGTTCCACTTGCCAGAGATTTCCTTTGAAGCCTGCCTTTTACAAATGTGGTTTATTCACTCATTCCAGGCAGTTGAATCAGGCATCCTACTGGCAATGGCCCTAGATCGATATGTGGCCATCTGTGACCCCCTGAGACACACCACAATCTTCTCCCAACAACTCTTGATTCACATTGCAGTTGCAGTGACACTCAGGGGTGCTATTCTTGGAGCACCATGCCTGGTGCTCATCAAATGTCGTCTTAAACTCTATCGAACCACAGTGATCTCCCACACTTATTGTGAGCACATGGCCATCGTGAAGCTGGCCATTGAAGATGTCCGCATCAACAAGATATATGGTCTTTTTGTTGCCTTCTGTATCTTAGGTTTTGACATAATCTTTATCACCTTGTCTTACATTCAAATCTTTATCACTGTGTTTCAGTTGCCCCAGAAGGAGGCACGATTCAAGGCCTTTAATACCTGCATCGCGCACATCTGTGTCTTCTTACAGTTCTACCTCCTTGCCTTCTTCTCCTTTTTCACACATAGGTTTGGTGCGCACATACCACCGTATGTTCATATCCTCTTATCAAACCTGTACCTGTTAGTCCCTCCTTTCCTCAACCCTATAGTCTATGGCGTAAAGACCAAAGAAATTCGTGACCATATCCTGAAAATATTTTTCTCTAAAAAGCTATCTTGATCATTACTGGCTCATTCTACAGATATTTAATTTCATTTAATGTAGGAACATCAATATGGTGAAAAGGTAATATCTTCCAGAAATACCCATGTCCACAATTGTTTTATTTTAGATGCTCATAAATGAATGGGACATTCAACAACTGTTATATACCACAGAACAATGGTTTACTTTTCATATAAGGAAGAACTTATAGTCTTAATTCAAAATTTTCTGTTATTCCTGTGTGTATTTGTCCTATTTATTTAAACGTAGGGGTTCCTGTCTGGGTACAATTAGACCTACATAGAAACCAAATTATAGAATCTAGGATAATTCCAGTTTCTTCCAATGACCATGTCATACATCAATATTCTCAAAATGGTAATCTAACCCACAGGTATAGTTTTGGCTATCTCAGTTTCTAATATTTACTCTTTATCTTTATTTTGATACATTTGGAATCACTTACCTCTGTTTGTCTATACTATCTGAAATACTGTTAAATATAAAAATGATGTAAAAGCAATGATAATGATATGAACAAGACCAAGTAGATATGGATATAGACTATAAACAGTGATGAATATGTGTAGAAAAAATATACTTAAAAGATTTATAGAAAAGTTAAGCCTATTCACTAATATGCCTTCATGTGCTTTTTGGAGTTTATTGAAATAGTTCACATTTAATAAATTTTCACATACATGAAGGATAAGATTTGATAAATTTTGGCATCTACACACCTATGGATCCATCACAACAGTTAAGATAATGAACTGAAACACTACTCCTAAAAGTTTCCAATGCTCCTTTTTGACCAATTCCTATTGAACCTCGTTATACCCCTGGCAGGCCCCCAAAAACCTTCAATCTACTTTCTGTCACTAGGGAGTAGTTTGTATTCTCAAGAATTTTACAAATTTGACTCATGCAGTGTAAATCTTTTGTGGTCTCTTCTTTCATTCACTGACATGCTTTTTTTCAGGAATGAAAATGTGATCAGTACTTACACAGAAACAATCCTTCTATAGACACACATGTAAATGGTTTTATCTAATTAGAGTTTCACCCAAATGTGTAAGTTGAAGTTCCAGAAATGAACACATAGAAATCTAATTCAACTCGTAATTGTCTATGCAAGTATCTTAAGTATAAAACCCATATCTTCCAATCCAGGAGCATGGAACATTTTTCCATTTCTTGGTGTCTTCCTCAATTTCTTTCCTGAGTACTTTATAGTTTTCTGAGTATAGATTCTGTGTCTCTTTGGTTAGGTTTATTCCTAGGTATCTTATGGTTTTGGATGCAATTGTAAATGGGATTGACTCCTTAATATCTCTTTCTTCTGTCTTGCTGTTGGTGTAGAGAAATGCAACTGATTTCTGTGCATTGATTTTATATCCTGACACTTTACTGAATTCCTGTATAAGTTCTAGCAGTTTTGGAGTGGAGTCTTTTGGGTTTTCCACATATAGTATCATATCATCTGCGAAGAGTGATAATTTGACTTCTTCTTTGCCGATTTGGATGCCTTTAATTTCCTTTTGTTGTCTGATTGCTGAGGCTAGGACCTCTAGTACGATGTTGAAAAGCAGTGGTGATAATGGACATCCCTGCCGTGTTCCTGACCTTAGCGGAAAAGCTTTCAGTTTTTCTCCATTGAGAATGATATTTGCGGTGGGTTTTTCATAGATGGCTTTGATGATATTGAGGTATGTGCCCTCTATCCCTACACTTTGAAGAGTTTTGATCAGGAAGGGATGTTGTACTTTGTCAAATGCTTTTTCAGCATCTATTGAGAGTATCATATGGTTCTTGTTCTTTCTTTTATTGATGTGTTGTATCACATTGACTGATTTGCGGATGTTGAACCAACCTTGCAGCCCTGGAATAAATCCCACTTGGTCGTGGTGAATAATCCTTTTAATGTACTGTTGAATCCTATTGGCTAGTATTTTGTTGAGTATTTTCGCATCTGTGTTCATCAAGGATATCGGTCTATAGCTCTCTTTTTTGGTGGGATCCATTGGAAGAATAAATATTGTGAAAATGTCTATGCTACCTAAAGCAATCTACACATTTAATGCAATTCCTATCAAAGTACCATCCATCTTTTTCAAAGAAATGGAACAAATAATTCTAAAATTTATATGGAACCAGAAAAGACCTCGAATAGCCAAAGGGATATTGAAAAAGAAAGCCAACGTTGGTGGCATCACAATTCCGGACTTCAGGCTCTATTACAAAGCTGTCATCCTCAAGACAGCATGGTACTGGCACAAAAACAGACACATAGATCAATGGAACAGAATAGAGAGCCCAGAAATAGACCCTCAAATCTATGGTCAACTAATCTTCGACAAAGCAGGAAAGAATGTCCAATGGAAAAAAGACAGCCTTTTCAATAAATGGTGCTGGGAAAATTGGACAGCCACATGCAGAAAAATGAAATTGGACCATTCCCTTACACCACACACAAAAATAGACTCAAAATGGATGAAGGACCTCAATGTACGAAAGGAATCCATCAAAATCCTTGAGGAGAACACGGGCAGCAACCTCTTCGACCTCTGCCGCAGCAACATCTTCCTAGGAACAACGCCAAAGGCAAGGGAAGCAAGGGCAAAAATGAACTACTGGGATTTCATCAAGATCAAAAGCTTTTGCACAGCAAAGGAAACAGTTAACAAAATCAAAAGACAACTGACAGAATGGGAGAAGATATTTGCAAACGACATATCAGATAAAGGACTAGTGTCCAGAATCTATAAAGAACTTAGCAAACTCAACACCAAAAGAACAAATAATCCAATCAAGAAATGGGCAGAGGACATGAACAGACATTTCTGCAAAGAAGACATCCAGATGGCCAACAGACACATGAAAAAGTGCTCCATATCACTCGGCATCAGGGAAATACAAATCAAAACCACAATGAGATATCACCTCACACCAGTCAGAATGGCTAAAATCAACAAGTCAGGAAATGACAGATGCTGGCGAGGATGCGGAGAAAGGGGAACCCTCCTCCACTGTTGGTGGGAATGCAAGCTGGTGCAGCCACTCTGGAAAACAGCATGGAGGTTCCTCAAAATGTTGAAAATAGAACTGCCCTATGACCCAGCAATTGCACTATTGGGTATTTACCCTAAAGATACAAATGTAGTGATTCAAAGGGGCACATGCACCCGAATGTTTATAGCAGCAATGTCCACAATAGCCAAACTATGGAAAGAACCTAGATGCCCATCAACAGATGAATGGATCAAGAAGATGTGGTATATATACACAATGGAATACTATGCAGCCATCAAAAGAAATGAAATCTTGCCATTTGCAACAACATGGATGGAACTAGAGCGTATCATGCTTAGCGAAATAAGTCAAGCAGAGAAAGACAACTATCATATGATCTCCCTGATATGAGGAAGTGGTGATACAACATGGAGGCTTAAGTGGGTAGAAGAAGAATAAATGAAACAAGATGGGATTGGGAGGGAGACAAACCATAAGTGACTCTTAATCTCACAAAACAAACTGAGGGTTGCCGGGGGGAGGGGGTTTGGGAGAAGGGGGTGGGATTATGGACATTGGGGAGGGTATGTGATTTGGTGAGTGCTGTGAAGTGTGTAAACCTGGTGATTCACAGACCTGTACCCCTGGGGATAAAAATATATGTTTATAAAAAATAAAAAATTAAAAAAAAATAAAAAAAATAAAATAAAAATAAAAATATAGGAATATAAAGAATAAAAAAAAAAATAAAACCCATATCTTATTTATACTTGATTCCACAGTACATGGGGCAATCAATGCCTGAGACTTCTTAGAACCTCCGTAAAAATGACTTTGGAAAATGAACACCTCAGACATTTTCTTGCTATTGATCAGGGGTATTCCAAAGGAACCAGTCTGAAGGCTTGAGGTACTATGCAACATCAGTATAGAGAATATCTGCATAGAAAGGAGTTTATTCCCATATTAATAAGATAAACAAAGATGATGTCATGAATGATCATTATGGATCCTGAAATAAAGTATGAGTGAAACACAAAACTAGAAGAGGAGAGACTGACTCTTAAAACAGTGATTTCAGATCTTCACTCTTTGCTAATCCTCTGCCTATATCCCTTCAACCTCTGTCAGGATGCTTCAACAATAGCTATCTGGTTTACTTTTATTCATTCAAGCATCAAGTGAACCAATAAAATGCTTACTGAAAAAAAAAATGAACCTACAGAGAGAAACACAGGGATCTCCAATGTTGGATTTAGACATACTCAGAGGAAAGAAAAAAACAAGAAAACATACCGATATAGAAAATGGAGGGGATGATAGTGTTCAAATGGCAGAGGTGGAGGATAGTTTTTGGGAAATAAAGTCTTGTTGAATAAAACAAATAAATCTGAGTCGTAACATTTTGGTGCTTAGTAAAATTCACATGAACATGAAGTATATAAAGTAAGAAACGGCAAATACCATGATAGAAGGAAGAAAACACATTTGTGGATATTAGACAAGGAAAAAAGATGTTTAAAAAGATAATAAACATTTAATTAATTCATTTGAATTCCGTATTAGGGGATTCAATATTTCAGGAAGTTGTGGCTACCATTGTGCATCCTGAGTACTTGATGACATTATCCCTCCAAGGGAAGAAAATGGCAAACATATGAATTTTTAGACTATAGCCAAAATATAAAGAATGGAGATAACTGTGTGATATTTCTGAAAAAGAAATAAAAACTAATAGAATATGATGGTAGCATTGCTATGATTTGGACCTGTGTACAGATGTTGAATGAAGGTATGACAGTGGGAATCCAGGCCTTTCTCTCAATCTAATGGAGACTTTGGCTTAATAATTTTAAGTATATTAGCTAGGTTTCTCAGTGATACATTAGGTCAGTTTAACAAGTTCTCCATTACTCCTATTTTTCTGATGGCTTTTAAATAAATGCATATCGAATATTTTCATATTTTTTCTGTAGTTATTGAAATGATCATATAATATTTTTTTTTTTTTAAGATTTTATTTATTTATTTGACAGAGAGAAATCACAAGTAGACGGAGAGGCAGGCAGAGAGAGAGAGAGAGAGGGAAGCAGGCTCCCTGCTGAGCAGAGAGCCCGATGTGGGACTCGATCCCAGGACCCCGAGATCATGACCTGAGCCGAAGGCAGCGGCCTAACCCACTGAGCCACCCAGGCGCCCCTCATATAATATTTTTATTTTGATTACATGATAAGTAACACTGATTGACTTTCTTTTCTGTTATTTCCAAATATTTAATTGACACATATGATTATAAAAACAAAAATAGCATGCATATACTAAATTTAGAGGAAGACAGCTGACTATTGACCATTCAAAATCCAGCAGATGAGGAAAGGCTGAGGGAAGCCCAACTCAACTCCCTGGAGCATCAGTTGGTGTGGTCTGGCTACAGAGAGTGGCAGCGAGCTCCAGAGGGCACTTCAGAAGTCAAATAAGAACATCTGTTGTGGGCAATCTGAGTGGTTGAGTAGGTAAAGCCTTTGATTCAGGTCATGATCCCAGGATCCTGGGATCCAACAAAAGAGAGCCTGTTCTCCACTGCCTGCCATTCCTCCTGCTTTTGCTGTGCTCTCTCTCTCTTTCTCTCTCTCACTGTGTGTGTGTGTCAAATAAATTAATTAATTAATAAAATCTTTTTTAAAAAATGGAAAAGAGTGTCTGTTGAATTATTCTCATTTTACCAGTGATGGACATGAGGCTTTGGTGAATTACAATAAATATCCAGAAGCACAAACAGCCCAAGTTTCAGTCCTGACTAGGAAGGAGCAGAGCTATTTCCTTTCAAAAGTTGGCTCTTTCCCACCATGAGCTGTTGAAATGACCTCACAGCATTGTGGAATATATATTTTGCCAGTGGCATTCCATTTCTCACAGGTCACCAGTGGAATGTGCACACCCGCTAACACATTAACTGGTGCCATTAGCATTGGCATTTGACCAGGGCTTGAGAATACTTTAGTTATATCAAATCTACTTTTGCTATCCCTACAGGTGGTTTGTTAGAGCACAATATCATCCTTCCTGTTCTCCTTGATGAACAAACCACAGCTGGTCTACTGAGAGAACTTCCATGTGAAACACAAGGGCCTGGGCCAAGAGATTTTAATCCACACATGGATCCATTTGGTATTTAGCATGCCCGTTTTGTCTCCTTTCCAGGTCAGAGTTGTTCCATGCTGGAGATTCAGGAACCTAGCAACTTTTCAAGGTATAAAGAAGAGCTGTCTGCAAAGTCATGCTGAATGCACAGTCACTGAAGAGCTGCTTCACTCCGACCTCTGAGTTCCTCTTTAACTGAGTGTTGCAGCTAATTGGATGAAGAGTCCAGGGTAATATAGGCAACCACATGGACCAGCTAATGGGTGGAGGTACATGTCTCTGTGGCATATGCGCTGTCTATGATGCAAGGAATGAGGGACTTACTCCAAAAAGCATGCTCTCTTAAGAGCAGGAAGCGATGGCCTTAAGTTAAAGGCAGACAAACAAATAGCATAGCCTGGTAATCAGACAGATGAACAAGAGGGCTGACTATGCAATAGGCTCCCTCCCACTTCCAAACTTCTTCCCCACAACCTGCAAACATCCTCCTCCCTGGGATCACGGTACTGCATCTGGAAACCCTTTGAATCTCCATGGGATGGCCAAGAGTATGTAAGTGAGATAAGTGAGAAGAGGCTCCCATTTGTTTTATTTCCAATTTCCTCTCCTTAAAACACATAGATAAAGTTGGCCACTTTGCTCAGGCAAGACATGGAGTCCCACGCTATGCATTCCCCATTTTGTGTTCCATTTCTCCATTATATAAGTGAGAACGAGGAATCCCAATCTGTGGAAGTGTGAACACACTGTGCTGTTTGACCAAGAGAACCTACTTCAACACTGTCAGCTCCTGGATGCACAGGATACATTTCAGGTCTCCTGGGAATTGAGTAAGATGCTCCTCCTGAGAAATGGTGGCTGTTCCTCTGGCTCTAACCATCCTTCTTTGCCACAGGGAGTAAGAAATGTCTCAAGATTTGCAAAAGCTTATCAAGTTTGGTCATCAGGGAAAATTATGTCAAAACACACAGATATTCCAGTGCTGGGACCAGCAAAGAGCAACCTTCTCCTGCTCCATTCACTTCCCACCACTGCTTCCAGATACTACTAAGTAAGTGAGTAGCTGGGTAACTGGGCATGAAATTCTTTGTGTTGAGAGATGAACACAAGTAGAGTCAGTGAATGTAGATTCCAGAAGCAAGCTTACAAATCACAGAAAGAAAGAGTTCAAATAACTTTTTTGATAGAGTCTGACTTTGAAGTTTTAGGAGCTACAATTCAACAGCAGTCATGATGGACTGGAGGATCTGCTTTAGAACATTGGGAGGTTAAGAAAGTTAGCAGCATGCCACCAGAGAAGGTGGGCAGAAGTGCAGCTGTTTTCCTCGAAGGAGAGCAAATCATGGGTAACTTGAATCCTGTGCTATTATAACTGAAGATGTATAACTCAAAAAGGGGACAGTGCCTGCAGGGGATGTGTTTCTTCCCCAGGAGGAGGTCTTTCTGAGAGTGAGGGTTGCATAGCAGACAGGCAGGGCAGGCTTGCATAGGCCTCAGCACACATGCAGTGGGCTGCCAGGAATGGTGCTGTGGGTGGATGATGTGGTAGAATAATTTCCACAGTGTGCCAAATTTAAAATTTCTGAGTAGAAACTAGGGTTGTTGGGGTCCAGGGAGAAACCTCAGATTAATATTTGGAGGGTGTGACTTGGTCTATGGGCAAATGTTTCAAAATGCTTAAGAAAACAACACTTTGAAGACATATGGATCAGCTTCACTTAGAGTCAGACAGCTGCTCACTTTAAATAAAAAATTACCCATGCATAATATTGTCAACTCCTTAACGGAACTAGGGTTAGTTGCTGGTGTGCAGTTGTTGGGGAGTGTGAAGTGTACTCGGCAGCAGCCTACATATTGCAATGATATGTCTGTCTTGGAGATTTCTTTTCCTGTCTGTGATGACTCCCCAGGCACTTCCACCTGACTGTGCCTATGTTTTGGCAACTATCCTCCATGGAATCACCTAGATAATTCTCAAAGAGCCCCACTCCCTCACATTTTTCTTGTGTCAGCTTTTGTGGAAGATAAAAATTAGAACTTTCTAGTTCCTTCAGCGCTATGCAGCCCCAGTGTCTACACAAGGATCATCTCTGCCAACCCTGGGCTCCCAATCTCATTCCATGACCTCCCCACACATCACCTTAGCCTCTTCCCTATGTCCGTTCCAGTTGAGATACCCACGGTTTCTCTTTTATACCAGGTATTCTTTAACCCTTTTGATTTTATTTAATATTGTCAAACTGGCCTTCCTGTATGATATGTGCAAAAAAGAGCATGAGATGCTGTCCATGGTTATCTAACAGAAGCATTCCTATTCAACACTTGTGTCTTGAATCAGAATTGCCATTCGGAATTATGCCCCTGCCATTACATGACTCATTACATGGAGTCAGATTTCCGCAGCTATAGCATATTTGGAAATCTCTTGGTGATCAGGAAGTTCAAGGTGAGGAGAATCATTAGGACCGCATTAATGGCGTCTCAACCCTATAAAGGGAACTTCAATTGATTCTTTGTCAAAGATGTGTCGGTATGTTCTACAGAAATAACCAGCTTTGCTAATCTGAAGTGAAAGGAGAATAAAAAGGAGAGAGAAAACTAGAGAAAAGTCAGGCTCAGAGTACAGTGGATTTTCTTGTTTCGTGCTTTGATATTTCTCTGTCTACAGTATCATTCCAATTATTCGTTTCTCTCTGATTTCTAGACCAGGTTGGAAGGAAGAGAAGATGGATTGGGGGAGGAAGGACACCACCACTCAGCAGTCTGATCATGCTAGCCTCATCCTAGTCATGGTGTCCAAATACTCAATTGTCATGCAGTGGATAACTCTTAGTGTGGGTGGATGATTTGACCCACGTGCATACTTTGATCTTTCCTTTGACATTTCCAGATTCATTTAAAAAATTTCGCCGATTAAGTTGGTTCTCCTACTTTTGTTACTCAGTAATTGTATGACTGGATAAGAATAAGATATATTAGAATACATAGAATCACAGTTTGGCAATCTATACCCCTTTGCTCTAAAAGGCCCTGAACTGCCATGTCTATTACAAATGGCACCGTGTTCATGCCCTCTGTGTTGACCTTCATTGGGATCCCTGGTCTGGAGACTATACAGTGTTGGATAGGCATTCCATTCTGTGCTATGTACATCATTGCTTTGGTGGGAAATTCTCTGCTTTTGATCATCATCAAAACTGAACCCAGCCTCCATGAGCCTATGTATATCTTTCTGGCCATGTTGGGAGCGACAGACATTGCACTTAGCACCATCATTGTCCCTAAGATGCTTGGAATTTTTTGGTTCCACTTGCCAGAGATCTATTTTGATGTTTGCCTCTTTCAGATGTGGCTCATCCACACATTTCAGGGTATCGAATCAGGGGTCCTGCTGGCTATGGCTCTGGACCGCTATGTAGCAATCTGTTATCCTCTGAGACATGCTACCATATTCACCCAACAACTAGTCACGCACATTGCAGTTGGAGTGACACTGCGGCCTGCCATTCTGGTCATCCCATGCTTATTGATCATAAAGTGTCGTCTGAAATTTTACAGAACCAAGTTAATATCCCACACCTACTGTGAACACATGGCCCTTGTGAAGCTTGCCACTGAAGATGTTTCCATCAACAAATTCTATGGTCTCCTTGGAGCCTTTATTGTTGGTGGCCTGGACTTCATTTTGATCAACCTCTCCTATGTACAAATATTTATCACTGTCTTCCACCTGCCCCAGAAAGAGGCACGTCTGAAGGCATTTAATACCTGTGTTCCCCACATATGTGTCTTCTTCCAGTTCTATCTCCTGGCTTTTTTTTCCTTTTTCACCCACAGGTCTGGATCATATATTCCATCATATATACACATCACCTTATCCAACCTTTACCTACTGGTTCCACCTTTCTTCAACCCCCTTGTCTATGGGGTAAAGACCAAACACATCCGAGATAAGGTAGTAAAAATGTTCCATTCTAAAGATCAGGGCTGATATTTGATGGGAATACCTCCCCCTTATGGATTTCATGGCTCATCTATTGGTCCTATGTGATGTGAAAGTCCAGTGAATACTTTGGAGTATCATCAGACTTCATGAATAAATTAATAAATACACAAATTATTATATTAAATAATCCCAAAGGATACTGACTTTAAGTTAAAAAGCAGTCAGAAGAAACAGAGGGAAATTAGAAGAGCAGAGAAGATACTGGAATATTAAATTCTTGGCTATAAGAAAAGTCAGAACACATGACTTCCTTAGCCACCTGATACTGTCCAGTGCTGAATAGAAAAATTTGAGATCCTTTTTCAGATTGTAGAGGAACATAATACCTACACTGATTCTTTTATACTTAGAGCACTAAAATCAACCTCCTTTATATAATATGCAAGTTCCACTACATTCTTTCTCCAACTATTCTAAAATCTTTTTTTTTTAACTCTTTTTATTTTTTTTAAATCTCCTTTAGTGTTTACTCTGTAACTTAAAAATTATCTCTGGACTATCGCTTTGTTAAATATAATCTGAACTTTGAAATAAATTTCTTATATTTATTCCATTGTCTCAAAGCCTATGCTTACTAAGTAATTCATGTTTAATCAAATTGATTTAGGTCAAATCAATTGACCTAAAATATGTTTGTTCCATCAAATCTGGAATTAAGACATATAATATTGTGCTTATTTTTTGTTGTTCTTAAGTGGTCATTTAATTTCTTCATTTGTATAAAGATCAAGTTGAGAAAAGTTCTGATTTTTTTTTTTAGGGATATGTAAGTAATTTTTAGACTAATTGTAGACAATATTATTCTAAACCTTTGCTCAATCATTTTCCTGATTCAACCAAAAATAATGCTTTCATCTAAGAAATCTAGACAGAAATTCTGGAGTCTAGGAATCGCACTACCTTACTTTTTCAAGGTATGTTTTTCTTTTTCATACAAAGCAAAGTACATTTTGTTATTCATTAAGACGATTATACATTAATGTTTACTTTTCATAAAGAAGCTGCATTTTGCAAGCTCATAATAAGTGAGGGCAAATAGTCCAATATTTGTTAAGAATATTTGATGCCAAAAACAGATTTCAGTTTTGTAGGGAGAAAACCATTGTGAAAGTTGGTTACATGCATGAGTTCTAAATCAAAATGAGCTTGGTTCAAATCATTATTTTGCCACTAATGAACTACATGTGTTAGAATACGACTTATTATCATCAATTCAGCAACTAAACTATCAACAAGGAAGAATAACAGGAGTTTCATTGGGTGAAAGACATAGAGACGGGGTGGTTGCGGTGTAACAAAATGAAAACATTTATGTGAGGTCCTTCCCATGGGGTGTGGTAACTGGTGAGGACCGGGGAGGGCTTATCATGGTCATCACGGCCGTCACCATCATCATTTTCATTGTGAAAACCCATATTGCTCCTATTGTGCTTGAGCTGAAATGCTGCACCACTACTTTCCAGTTTATTCATACCACACTAAAGTTAATTTTACTTTTTTACTTTTTTTATTTTTAAAGATTTTTTAAAAAATCTATTTGTCACAGAGAGAGAGGCAGAACAATCAGGTGGGGCATCAGAGAGAGGGAGAGGAAGAAACAGATTCCCCACAGAAGGAGCCCAGTACAGGACTAGATCCCAGGCCTCTGGGATAATGACCTCAGCCTAAGGCAGGCACTTAATCAACTGTGCCACCAAGGCACCCCAGTGTTGACTTTATTTTATTTATTTTTAAAATTTTTTTATTTTTTTAAAAATTTCTTTTCAGTGTTCCATAATTCATTGTTTATGCACCACCCCCAGTGCTCCACACAATACGTGCCCTTCCTAATATCCACCACCAGGTGTTAATTTTAAAAACACAAATTAAAACTTTATGTATGACCCAGACTGTGGTCCTTTTCATTCACCTGTACTTGTTGATTGAAGTGTTATTCTATCTCTATCTCTATCCATATTTACACAACTGTGTGTGCATAGTCAAGTTTGTTAGTTTTAGGTCATTTTATATTTCTATGCTTTGATTTCTTTGCTTGTACTTTCAACTTTTAATACAAATGTGTGTGCAAGTGTTCCATTAGGAATGTGGATTACTTCTTATGTCTCCTGTTCCTGCTGCTGATTTCCTTTGTTTGTGTATTTTTAAGCTATGGGTAGTTAGACACTCCCTTTATTGGGCATGTGAAGATCTGAAGTTGAGGGATCTTCCTCACTGATTGACCTTTTCATCACTGTGAAACCCTTCTTTGTCATCTCATATATTATATAAAAATTGTTTTCAAGTGGCTTTAAATTTCTTGCCTTTTTAAAAAAATAGAGAATAAGCTGCTTATTCCATCTATAAACTGTTTCTACTATTATGTATGCTAACATGTATGCACTTTTGCTAGCTGAACTGCTATTCAGCTTTTAAAATTTATTATGGAATGTTCTTTCAACAAGTAACATTGATCATTTGTTTCTTTTGTTTTCTATCCCCCATGTAAAGCTTTCACAGCTGGTATCTCATTACCCTCCCCCTCCATTTCTTCTTTATGCAACTGCTTCTTCCACACTGATCATGTGAAATATTTCTGCTCATGACCTGGATAACACACAACGCATTTTAATGATAAATGTATATTGAATGCAAGAATGAAAGCATAAACACACATTACTTCTTTTAACCAAACTTGCATAATAAATAAGAGTAATTCTCAAAATAGCATTATATTCCTATTTTCCAGTTGCAAGAACAAACAGACAAAGAGGTGTTCCAAGTTCAAATAACTTAATGACATCATTAACATACTTTATTACCTAAATCAAAAAATTCAATAATATCATATTTTTTGATAGCAATAGCTCAATATCCTGATTTTAAGTTAAAAACATCAATAATTAAGGTCACGTATTTATTCCACAAAAGTTCTAATAGTGTACCATACTAAGTAAATTTATAGATTAAAATCTCTTATCCACAGAGCAAATATATGAAGATAGAGATATGGAAAGGAAAACATGGAGAAGCCAAGTATAAAGCCCCCAATACAGATTTAAACAGTGGCAGAATCTGGATTCAAATTAGACAATTCAATTCGAACCTCCTTTTTAACCAATTCCTTTAACTTGAAACTTCCTTTAACTTGAAAATTCCTTCAACTTCCTTTAACTGAAAACTAATTCCTTTAACTTGAAATGTGCCAGATACCAGGCAATTCTATCAACTTTGAGGCTCCGTGAAAGAAGCATAGCAAGGATGTTTATTACATAGATCTCATGGCATTGGATCATGTCTATGTTACATGTGCTTTACTTTACATGATCTCCAAGTGAGCACAGCAGAAAACGAACTGAACACATCAAAATATAATTTATGTATATGAATTTGTCTGCCTTTACTTTGTAGGAGAAGAGAAAAGAAGAGAGCTAGTTGTCAGTTTCCGTAATGATTTCTGAGACATTAGATGCATATGAACTGTAGAGGGCATGATCCTGAGCTCCCAGATCCCTGGGGGCTTGGGCTAGTGGCAGTGAAATCTCTCAGTCCATGTTTAGACCTCCTCTGTCTCCACATTCACTGGGGAATATTTTTTTTTTATTTTTTATTTTTTTATAAACATATATTTTTATCCCCAGGGGTACAGGTCTGTGAATCACCAGGTTTACACACTTCACAGCACTCATCAAAGCACATACCCTCCCCAATGTCCATAATCCCACCCCCTTCTCCCAACCTCCCTCCCTCCAGCAACCCTCAGTTTGTTTTGTGAGGTTAAGAGTCACGTAGTTAGCAGCTTTCTTCTACATTTCAAGCTCAATAAATTTATGCTGCTGCCTCAGCGTGATACAGATCTTGCTGTGAGTTTTGTTGGAGGATGAATCCACCAACATGATCTCGGATGGACTTACGGGATAGGGTCAGATTTGTTTTGCAAGGACAGAAGAAAAGCAGGAAAGGCTATCACAGAGATGTTAGTATATTGGTTATGGTTCCAGCAGCAAATGGATCAGAGTTCATGCTGTTGATGAGGGCTGTTACTGACGGTTCAGGCAGAAGAAGAGGTGCTGCCCAGCACAAGATATAAGGGAATAAGACTAGAATCTCAGGAATGGGAAAGGTGGATGAGATGAAAGCTATGAGGGATAGTGTCATGAAGACAGATGATGGTTTTTCAGGTGTCTGGTAAGAGCAGAACTGGTTCCCAACAACAAACGGTGAGGAAGTCTCACTATCCCCAGTTTACCCCATACTGTTTCTCTACCAGCTTTTCCAAGGATAACCACTCCATCCACCTGCCCTGCACTCACACACATCCTCTCTTACTTGCCTTCCTACCATTGGTACCTGTCAGGTAATGCTCCTAGGGCAGCTCCTTTCTCTTGAATAAGTCAGACAATGGGATTGTTACTAAAGGATTCCTATTCTAGTTCTGATTAATGTAGAAAGAGTTAATGAGACAATCCATGATTTATAAAGCTGTACAATTGAACACTGAGGAGCAAAGCTTTGAAAATCAAGGATTTGGTTGACTAACTGGTCTCTTCTAAATATACATCTGCTGACACATACTCTCTTCATAGAATGGCCCTTGTTAACTGGGTTCCTTCATTGGAGATTCAGCCACAAAAACCACAGCTCTAGCTACATTACTGGCATATTTGGTGACATTCGGTATATGATTAGATGATCTTCAGCCTGCTAAAGCAAGATTCAACTAGTGTTGATACTAAATCAATAGTGTTGAAGAGGCTAGGAAAGCATGAAATAATTGAACACTTTATTTTAATTGCCTACTAATTTCTCTCTTTTACAGCTTGATAATTTCCTGATTCAAGATATGTAATTTTTAAAAGCTATGATTTTGATCAAAGAATGACGTTCTGTAATGACTAAGACCTCACATTTTTAGAAATTCAGTCATTAGTAAATAAAGAGGTCATTAAAATTCTCAGGGAGCCTGGGTGGAGAAGTCAGTTAAGTGTCTGCCTTTGGCATAGGTTGTGATCCCAGGGTCCTGGAATCGAGTTCCGCCTGGGGATCCTTGCTCAGTGAGGAACCTCTTTCTCCCTCTGCCTGCCACTTCTCCTGTTTTTGCTCTCTTTTTATCCTCCTCTCACTGACAAATAAAGAAATAAAATCTTTAAAAAACCACTCTCAATTGCTCTATAGCCCTCTCCTGAATCGTTTCTAGTATCCCAAGGTTTGCCCTGTCTTGCATTTCTACTTTCTTCATTCGCCTCTGGATGAGGACTCTATCCTTTCCCCCATCTATTTTCTACGTATCTATGCCCTTCTATTTTGGATTCCTCATAACTCCTACAAATTTACAACTTTTCACTTGATAAACTTTATCAACCATTGCAGTAAAACTTATTCAACTCCATTTCTAACACTGTTACATTTAAAAATTAAACTTCTGTTTCTGGTTATCTATAGAGCACTTGTGGAATAAGGAGCCACCTCTGAAATGT
The DNA here is from genome assembly GCF_030435805.1 of Mustela lutreola. Taxonomy (NCBI): domain Eukaryota; kingdom Metazoa; phylum Chordata; class Mammalia; order Carnivora; family Mustelidae; genus Mustela; species Mustela lutreola. Next base: position 235,083,240 of record NC_081290.1, on the reverse strand, counting down.
GTACTCTGTAGTCCCTATTTTATTTCTCACAGGAGATTATTTCTATTTAGTAAAATCCTCAGAAGCTTTAAAGAAATGTATCTATTACCAGATAAGGAGTCCCATTATTTCCAAAACATCTTATTTCTCTGTAGCTCTAATGGGTATTAACTAAACCATATATAAAAGTAATTGCCTCTCTAACTTTCAATAGCTTTATGATTGTTTATGGTTCAAACACTTTGGGCATTTCCCAAAAGTATCTGTGACTCATTCAATATGTTAAAAATAATATTGTATTCTCTAGACAAAGAGTAGTTTACTACTCTCTTACTATTTACTACTCTTTACTGTAGTTCAGAATGTGCTGACCTCACCTCAGCTTCCTTCATATTCTAATTGAAGAGTATTCTTCTTGTTTTCTCTGAAAATATTTTATTTATATTAAGCCCATCACTGCTACCCTGATGGAGAGTTGAAACTCTGATGTATGCAATTTGCTCCTTTTACTGGGGTAACGGCTCCGGGTATGGCTGTATACAGTCTGCCAACATGACATCACTGAGTGTGCAACTAGGAGAAGATAGCCACAACCAGTCCTCCTAAGCCCCTGGGTGCTCACCTGGCACACTGCACAGCCATCCTACACCACTGGTTTTTCTAGGATGAATGTAATTTTATGGCAGTTTATGACAAGATGGGAATCAGAGATCCTTTCTTTTTCTTTCTTTTTTTTTTTTTTAAGATTTTATTCATTTATTTGACAGTCAGAGATCACAAGTAGGCAGAGAAACAGGAAGAGGGAGGGGAGGAAGCAGGCTCTCTGCTGAACAGAGAGCCCAATGCGGGGCTCCATCCCAGGACCCTGGGACCATGACCTGAGCTGAAGGCAGAGGCTCAACCCACTGAGCCACCCAGGTGCCCCGAGAGATCCTTTCAATGCAAAAAGAACAGGTCTACTCCCTAGGACCTAACCCAAGACACAAGACAAATACTGTGTGACTGTAACAAAGGCCATCAAGTCTTTCAGATAGATGCACGGAATGCAGACTTGTTAGACTCTTTCATTCACCACACAAAGATTCTGAATCTTTTCCATTCTTCGGCTTGATAAAAAGATTAAAATCTCTGTTTAAGTTCAAACCCTTTTTTTTCACCTAAGTAAATGTCAGGCATGAATAATCCTTCATAATTGGAAACCAGAAATAGATATTCTGACTGGCACTAAAATTTTGAAAAAAAATAAGAACACAAAATATATAATGAAATGCCCATAAAATAAATTGTCTTTTGAAATGTTAATAATAACTTTTTGGGATGTAAATATGAGGGTTTTCAATAATGACTGGGAAGTGGTTCTGATTGATTAATCTTCACAAAATAGTACATATATCCTATCAATCCTTTTAGAAAATGGTTCTCAATTTTCCATAGTCCATTTACATCTCTACAATCATAATTATTTATTCTAACAATGTAGATCTCTGGTAAATTGCTTTCTTAGATTTCTTCTAGATACTTCCAGGGTCCTGCTCATAAAATAGATAAGCATATAAAGATATCTAATTCCACGCAGAGGACTTTGGCTAATTGTTGTATCACTTCCCCTGAAAATCAGGAAAGAAAAGAATCAATATTCACTAGTCAAGTGTAAACTTTATTTGAAATTAAACTTATATATTTAGATATGTTATAATATTTCTTGTTCATTGTCTTTATTTTAGCCACTTGGGAAGATATACTAAGTATATTAGAACTATTATGATTAATAATACCATCAAGTTGTACTACTTCCAATGTCATTTTAATGTACTAATAAAATATTTTTACACACACACACACAAAATGCACATCATTACATCATCTGAATTCTGAACATGACTGAGACTATTTGTGTATCACATAGAAAGATTCCATTTAGTTCTCTGTCAGCATGTCTACAGTGATTAGTATGAAGAACTTGAGATGTTTTCACTGGCCTTCCTTGGTTCATTATTTGTATAAAAGTGTCATTGACTGTGTTATCTTGGGGCACTGTCTTCTCTTAGAAGTTTCTGGAAGGACAGTCTATTTGGCTTCCAATCCCCAAGGACACCAGGATTTGAGATTTTTTATTAGATGCAGATGTGCTATGAGACATAGTCTCCTAGGTTTTGAACCATATGTGTGTGCTTTTCACGGTTGTCCCGGGCTAATTTAAAGCTCACCAGGGACTGGTGCAAAAAATCCCCAGGCGACAACGGTACTACAAAACAGCCATCCTCACTATCGGAAATACCAAAAAATTTTCACTCTGTGGCTTCTACATATGTTACCACAAATGATTCCAGGTGAGTCCTTGGGCCTTAGACCTGCACTGAGTGTGGGGAACATGGAGGATTGTTTTCAAGGAGAACACAACACCTTTATGCTCCAAGAAATTGGCAGGATGATAAAAGAGCAATGGGGTCTTAGAGTAGCTGATTGTTTAAATGGGGAGAAGATTTTGTCCATGTTGCTGTTCAGAATATTTCTGAGTCAATTAATCACACACTGGGTGAGATATTTTAAAGTGAGCCTCACAGGAAGGAGAAGCCTTGAGGAAAATTAGGGCTGATCAATGCACGGGAAGCTTATTTGTTTTAGGTCAGGAAATTATACATGTTTAGACTGGAAGAGTTCCAGTAGCAATGACACCTCAAGTCATTCAGGGGAAATCATATCTGGTAACATGCTCATCAAGTATCTGAGGTAGTCAGGTGAAGGACAGGGTAACTTTTAGGAATGAATTACTGGCATTCAGGCAGAGTAATACATTTTAAGTTTCTTTCTAATATTTTAAATGCATTACATCATTTCATCCTCACAGTTACCAGGTAGTGTGTTTCTACCAGTTAACTTTGCCTCAGTAATAAGGAATTGAGACAATGTAAAGTTTTAGAACTGGCTGATGATCATGCATAGCTAAGGGATATCCCAAGGATGCAAACTTTCCTGACTGACTTCAGATCCATGTCCCTTGGCTGATATGTTCTTCAGAAGGTGGATTGAGGACTTCTATGAGAAATGAAGAGGAGACAGTTTGAGGCTCACCAGGAAGAAGACCTGTCTGACAGTTGGAGCGGTCCTGCAATGGGCAAGCTCGCTCAGAAACAGAGGATCTCTCCCTGGGGTGTTGAGGCAGAGATCAAACAGTGAATGTCAGAGATCTTGTAGAGGGAAAGGTTTCCATAGAGTGTTGGGAGAGTGAATTTAGACCTAATCCCTTCCTTCTTTATGTTCTGGGAATCAGCTCGAGTCAGAATTAGTTTAAGTAGAACTAATGGTTCAGGATTCCCGCTGCAAATGAGTCCCCTGACTGTTCTTCCTGTTCCCTGGATTTCAGGGTTTAAGATTTGTCTCCTGCCTCCTTCGAACATGTGCATGTGTATACACAACGGTTGTTTCCAGCTAGTCCTTGTCATCCAGTGCCATTACTCATTGCTCTCAAACCATGAACGTCTTAGTCTCTCCTCCCATGACTTCTCTCCATCAGGTCATCAAGTAGCACAAATATTCTTCCTGTGTTACTCTTCTGATGTGGCAAGGTCACGTCATCCTATCCCATCCTAGCACAACTATTCTTCTAACATATTCTCCATATGCCAGATCTCATCCTTCTGGATCAGATGGAGTGGATTTTTAAAAGCAAAAAAAGCCCTGTTTTTCCACCTAAGGTTTTGAAATTATTTTCTTTCAATTGTATTCTTATTTGTTATTCTCCCCTTTTCCCAAGCCCCAACAAGCATCATCTCTGCTTATGACACAATTCATATGTGAAATTACTTACTGATTTCCAATCCAACTGTACATTTCATGCTTCTTTGATTTTTATCCAGAGTATTTCCTCCTGAAGTGCTCTTGCACCTCCTTTATCTGGCTACTATCTCCTGAATAATGATTCTCCTTGATAAACAGATTTTAATCTGCCCACTTTTATTAAAGCTACAAGATCTCCTTTTTAAATTCAGGAATATTTTTCTCCTGTGTAAAACTCTAGATCAATGGTTAGTAAACAGGTATGGTGTGCCCCTCCCCACGCAGGAAGGTGACATTTGGTAACATATGAGACATTTTTTTATTTTCCTGATGAGAGAGAATAATTTGCACCTATCTAAGGGGTAGGAGTCAGCGATGCTGCTCTGCCTAAGACAATGTAGAGAACTACACAGAATATAAAATCTATCTGATCAAAAATGCCAGTTGTGTAGAGAGTGAGAAAACCTGCTCTAGAAGAATAGCCATGAGGCCTCATGAAGCTGGAAAAGTAAAATTATCCTGAAGGAAGGAAACTACTTTCTTCACATGATGAATGTACTTTGAAGGAAGGTTTCCCATGTTACTTATCTGATAGTGTGTTTACTGGCTCCTTTCCTTTTTACCCTTCTTTGGTTGACCACCATATAAACTTCTGCCAAGCTGAATTTTGCACATTCTTCTCTAAGTATTCTTCAGGTCAGGTATGACCCACATAGCCATGTTAAATCTCCCAAATGCCAACACCTGAAAAAGAGAGTAGCACACACTTTTGAGCCAAATCACAATGTTAGCCAGTATGTGAATGACCTGATGTGTAAACTTGGACCCATTTCATATGTATAGAATATAGTAAGCATGTGTGTATTTATGGATTTTATCTATTTGGTCAAATAAGAAAGTACTATAGAAATTTCTTCCCTCAGAATATGGAAAGGCACAAACTGATTAAAAACTTTTTACAATCCAGCCTGATCTATTCACACACTGAAAGATAGCTCATATTCTTACTGAATTGAATGATAAAATCTCAGAAGACAAATCTTACTTGCTTTTTCTTCTTTTTCAGTATGCCATGTAATTTGGATCCAAGTAGATCCACTTAGAACAACAGCAAGTCTTAGTTTTTCATTAATGTAATGGATTAATGATATAAATACCATAAGATAAGGCTGACAATGTAATTTAAAATGCTTAAAAGTCTTAGGAACACAAATAATACAATATGTATTCAATAAATGGTAAATACTAGTTTTGAATTCCAAGCAGTCAGGATAATGAAGATTCTTCCAAATACAGGATAAATAACTTCAACATGTTGCCCAATTGTTTTTTGAAGTGCTTGAAACAGGTAGATAATAACAAATCATTAGCACATAATCTCTATTTGTGGTTAATAATATAACCTTCTGATTTGAGGAAAATCTAGATTGACTCATATATTTGCAAAAAGAAATGTTTCCAAAACAAATTTGTCTTGGATAGGAAAGCTTGACTCATAGTTGAATTAAGTTAGGAGAAAACAGAGTAATAAATGCTTCTGCAATTGACCGAGATGTGTTTTAGAGAACTTCACAAGTCTCAGGAACAATCTAAAGTTATCAGACAGAACTTGAAGGAATGTGGACAAGGTGTGATTATCTGATTTTTTCTAAATAGCCTATCTCTCATTTTAGACCCTGTCCTTTCTTTATCTGTTTTATACTTGCTGAAATCATTTTTAAAGGAGCTTAGAAATTGCTAAAAGAAAATGAATATAAGTTGGGAATTAGTTCATTACATATTCTGAGGAAAAAACACTTTCTTTAAGAAAATATAAATGCCAGTTATAAGGAATCACCAGACAAGAAAATTCTCAAGGGCTTTGAAAATGATAAGACAAATACATTCATGAGAGACCCTGATGATTATAATTTAATGTGTTAGATTCAGCAGCAAAGGACAGAGACTAAAAAACATAAAAGTATAAGTAAAGAAAACAAATTTCACAGAGTGTCACTGTTTTACAAATACTTAAGAATAAATGCATATTCAGCCTTAGGGATTGAAAAATGATTACTGATGGGCAGAGAGAAGAGCAGAGAGCACAGACTGGCATTTCAAATACATACAAGAGATGTGCAAAAAGCATGACACAGTAGGAACAAGCTCTGATAGAAACTGCCACAGAAGACAGCCATGAATTAAAAGTAATTGATTTCTTTTCACAGAGAAGAAGCAGGAAAAGTTGCACCATGCATGATTAGGTTTTGGAAAAACATAGAAACTTTGACAAATTAGGTTGAAAACACTCTGAATGGAGGAGAGAGGGATCAAACTGGGAAGACGCTATGCTGAGAAGACAGGCTGATGAGCTGCAAAACTGAAAAATATTCTGGTCAAACTTGTCTTCTGATTATGGTCAGCGGAATCAGTCAGCAGCACCATGGCTGCTGACAGCCTAGTAGGAGACTAGTTCTTGAAATTACTGTACTCTGCATTAAATAAATTTTTCCAGGTCCAATTAGCAGGTTACAAAAAAAAAAAAAAAAAAAAAAAAAAGCACATATGATGAGTGGAAAACAAAATACAAAAAAACTCTTTTTGTTCTATTAGTCATGAAATAGAAAAAACCACCCTATCCATTTAACTTTTGTCATAGAAAGTGATAAAAGCATGTTGAAACATTGACCTGATGGTTGTTCTTACAAGGACATACTGAAAAGAGAAAAATTGAAAGGATTCATTGAAAAAATACAATAAGATGGATGATATTCCATTGCACGTCTTCTTTATGCATTCACTTGTTGATGGGCACTGAGGTTTTTTCCACATCTTGGCTATTGTGCATAACGCTGCAGTGAACAAAAGACTGAATATTTCTCGTCACTATTCCTCTTTTCCAGTCCTTTGTGTGTGGTGTGTGTGTGTGTATATATATATATATATATATATATATATATATATATATATCAGAGGTGGAATTGCTGGGTTACATGTAGATTGTTTTTAAGTTTTTGATGCACTTCCACATTGCTGTCCTTAGTGGTTGGCAAACAAACATTCCCACTAACTAGGTAAAATGGTTCCCTCTTCTCCATTTTCTCTGCAACATTTGTTATCTCTGAATGATGACAGCCATTGTAATGGAACTGAGGTGATATTTCACTAGTTTTCAGCCATTTGTGACCAAATGGTGAACTCAGAGTACATTATGATCTGTGAGAAGAGTCAGACAGAGAAATTCCAACACATATGCTATCATATATGTGGAATGTTCAAAAAGTTGAATAAGGAAAAATTAAAAATAAAAATTATGTGTAACAGGGGCTGAAGGACAAGAAAAGAGAGGGGTTATTTTATTAGTAGATAAATAAGTTCTGAAGATCTACAGCACAGGATAGTGATGACAAACAAAAATCATGTATTAAAATCATCAAACTTACCAAGAGACTAGATCTTCATTTTTCCAACCATGAGAAAGAAAACATAACAAAGCAATGTGATAGAGTGCTGGCTAACACTACAATGGAACTCAAAGTGCAATATGCAAATGTATCAAATCAAAAGGCCATGCACCCTGGGCTTAGAAGATTTCATGTCACTTATCTTTCACATATATATAGGATCGAGAGGATGAAATATGCATTATCTGACTAAGGTATACTTTGTTAAAATAAAGTATTTTCTTCTTCTTTTTTTTTATTCTCATAGTCTTGATGAGGAATAGAAGATGAAACAGCAACACCACTACTTGATTCTACAGACCAAATCATCATGCTCATACCCAATGGTTCCGTCTTCATGCCCCCTGTCCTGACACTCACTGGCATTCCTGGGCTGGAATCAGTGCAGCATTGGATTGGGATTCCGTTCTGTGTCATGTATTTCATCGCTGTGATTGGGAATTCCCTAATTTTGGGGATAATCAAATATGAGCACAGCCTCCATAAGCCCATGTACATATTTTTGGCCATGCTGGGGGCCACGGACATTGCACTTAGCACCTGCATTCTTCCCAAAATGTTAGGCATCTTCTGGTTCCACTTGCCAGAGATTTCCTTTGAAGCCTGCCTTTTACAAATGTGGCTTATTCACTCATTCCAGGCAGTTGAATCAGGCATCCTACTGGCAATGGCCCTAGATCGATATGTGGCCATCTGTGACCCCCTGAGACATATCACCATCTTCTCCCAACAACTCTTGATTCACATTGCAGTTGCGGTGACACTAAGGGCTGGTATTCTTGTAGCACCATCTATTGTGCTCATCAAATGTCGTCTTAAACTCTACCGAACCACAGTGATCTCCCACACTTATTGTGAGCACATGGCCATCGTGAAGCTGGCCATTGAAGATGTCCGCATCAACAAGATATATGGTCTTTTTGTTGCCTTCTGTATCTTAGGGTTTGACATAATCTTCATCACCTTGTCTTACATTCAAATCTTTATCACTGTGTTTCAGTTGCCCCAGAAAGAGGCACGATTCAAGGCCTTTAATACCTGCATCGCGCACATCTGTGTCTTCTTACAGTTCTACCTCCTTGCCTTCTTCTCCTTTTTCACACATAGGTTTGGTGCACACATACCACCGTATGTTCATATCCTCTTATCAAACCTGTACCTGTTAGTCCCTCCTTTCCTCAACCCTATAGTCTATGGTGAAGACCAAACAAATTCGTGACCATGTCCTGAAAATATTTTTCTCCAAAAAACCATCTTGATCATTATTGGCTCCTTCCACAGACATTTTAGGCTGAGTCAAGCAGGAACATCATATGGTGAAAAATTAATATCTTCTACAAACATTAAGTTCAGAAAGTATTTATTATTAGTAGCTTATAATTGAATGAGGTGTTCAACAACTTTGAAATAGTCAAGAATGATGGTTTGCTCTTCATATAAGAAATAAATTTTCTTGTGGCCTGAATTCAAAATTTTTTTTTTCTTGTGTATTTTTCCTATTAGTTTAAATATAGGGGTTTTTCTCTGGCAACACTTTGACCTACACAGAAACAAAATTACAGAAAATAGGACAATTCCAGTTTCTTCCAAGGACCATATCATATATCAATATTCTCAAATTGGTAACCGAGGCCATAGTTATGTTTCTAGCTATATCTCATTTTCTCTTTTCTTTTCTTATTTCTTTTTTTAAAGATTGTATTTATTTGGCAAAGAGAGACACAATGAGAGAGGGAACACAAGCAGGGGTAGTGGGAGAGGGCAAATAGGAAGCCAGTTGCAGGGCTCGATCCCAGGACCTTGGGATCATAACCTGAGCCAAAGGCAGACATTTAACAACTGAATCACCCAGGCACCCTATAACTCATTTTCTAGTATTTGCTTTTGTATCTATATTTGGACACATTTAGGATCATTTACATGTTTCTCTATATGGTCTAAAATATTGGTAAATACGAAAATAATGTAAAACATAGTGATATGGGCAACACCAAGTAGATATGGACATAAAGTATAAACGGTGATGATGATGCATAGGAAAAAATATACTAAAAAGATTTCTGGAAAAGCATATTCACTAATAGGCTTTCTTTTGTTTTTGTTTTCTACCTTTCTTTAATTTTAAAGATATTTATTTATTTTACTATGTTCAATTAGCCAACGCATAATACATTATTAGTTTATGATTAAGTGTTCAACAACTAATTAGTTGTATATAACACCCAGTGTTTACAACCACACATGCCCTCCTTAATATCCATCACCTTGTTACACCATCTCTCCATTGACCTCCCTTCAAATAATCCATTCAATGAATGGGCAGAAGACATGAACAGACACTTCTCTGAAGAAGACAAAAAAATGGCTAACAGACACATGAAAAAATGTTCAACATCATTAGCCATTAGGGAAATGCAAATCACAACCACAATGAGATATCACCTTATACTAGTTAGTATGGCTAAAATTAACAAGACAGGAAACAACAAGGGCTGGCAAGGATGTGGAAAAAGGGGAACATTTTTACACTATTGGAGGAATGAAAGCTGGTACCGACACTGGAGAACACTATGGAGTTTCCTCAAGATGTTAAAAATAGAACTACCCTAAGACCCTGGAATTGCACTAACAGGTATTTACCCCAAAGATACAGATGTGTGAAAATAAGGGGCAATTGCACCCAGTGTTCATAGCAGCAATGTCCACAATAACCAGACTGTGGAAGGAACCAAGATGTCCTTCAACAGATGAATGGATGAGGAAGAGGTGGATCATATATACAATGGAATATTATTCAACCATCAGAAAGGATAAATACTCACCATTTGCATCAACATGTATGGAACTGGAGGGGATTATACTAAGTAGAATAAGTCACTCAGAAAAAGGCAGTTATCATAAGATTTCATGGATATGTGGAACATAAGGAATCATGCAGAGGACCACAGAGGAAGGGAATGAAAAGTGAACAGGAAGAAATCAGAGAAGGAAACAATCCATGAAAATCTTCTTTTTTTTTTAACAGTTTATTGAAATATGATTCACATATAATAAACTAGCACATACATAAAGTATAAAATTTGATTAATTTTGGCATCTACACACCTATGGATCCATCACAACAGTTAAGATAATGAACTGAAACACTTCTCCTAAAAGTTTCCAATGCTCCTTTTTGACTCCTACTGAACCTTCTTATATCCCTGGCTGGTTCCAAAAACCATTGATCTACTATCTGTCACTAGGGAGTAGTTTGTATTCTCAAGAATTTTACAAATTTGACTCATGCAGTGTAAATCTTTTGTAGTCTCTTCTTTCACTTGTTGAAATGCTTTTTTTTCAGGAATGAAAATGTGATCAGTACTTATACAGAAATAATACTTCTATAGACACACTTATAAATGATTTTATCTAATTAGAGTTTCACTCAAATGTGAAGGTTGAAGTTCCAGAAATGAACATTTGGAAATCTAATTCCCCTAGTAACTGTCTATGCAAGTATCTTGAATATAAAACCCATATCTTATTTATACTCAGTTCCACAATACATAGGGCAACCAATGCCAGAGACTTCTTAGAACCTCTGTAAAAATGACTTTGGATAATGAACACCTCAGACATTTTCTTGTAATTGGTCAGGGGTATTCCAAAGGAACCAGTCTGAAGGCTTGAGGTACTATGCAACATTAGTATAGAGAATATCTGCATAGAAAGGAGTTTATTCCCATATTAATAAGATGAACAAAGATGATGTCATGAATGATCATTATGGAATCCTGAAATAAAGTATGAATGAAACACAAAACTGACAGAGGAGAGACTGACTCTTAAAACAGTGATTTCAGATCTTCACTCATTGCTAATCCTCTGCCCACGTCCCTTCAACCTCTGTCAGGATGCTTCAAAAATAGCTATCTGGTTTAATTTTATTCATTCAAGCATCAAGTGAACCAATAAGACGCTTACTGAAAAGAAATGAACACAAAGAGAGAAACACAGGGATCTCTAATGTTGAATTGAGACATAGTCAGAGGAAGGAAAAAAAAAAAAAAAAGAAGAAGAAGAAAACCACCACTATAAAAAATGGAGGGGATGATAGTGTTCAAATGGCAGAGGTGGAGGATATTTTTTGGGAAATAAAGTCTTGTTGAATAAAACAAATAAATCTGAGTCGTAACATTTTGGTGCTTAGTAAAATTCACGTGAACATGAAGTATATAAGGTAAGAAACAGCGAATACCATGATAGAAGGAAGAAAACACATTTGTGGATATTAGACAAGGAAAAAAGATGTTTAAAAAGATAATAAACATTTAATTAATTCATTTGAATTCCGTATTAGGGGATTCAATATTTCAGGAAGTTGTGGCTACCATTGTGCATCCTGAGTACTTGATGACATTATCCCTCCAAGGGAAGAAAATGGCAAACATATGAATTTTTAGAGACTATAGCCAAAAATATAAAGAATGGAGATAACTGTGTGATATTTCTGAGAAAAAAATCAAACCTAATAGAATACAATGGTAGCATTGCTATGATTTGGACCTGTGTACAAATGTTGAATGAAGGTATGACAGTGGGCATCCAGGCCTTTCTCTCAATCTAATGTAGACTTTTTGGTTTTACACTTTTAAATATATTAGCTGGGTTTCTCATGGATATATTTCTTCAGTTTAACAAGTTCTCCACTACTCCTACTTTTCTGATGACTTTTAAATAAATGCATATTGAATATTTTCCTATGTTTCTCTGTAGTTATTGAAATGATCACAAGAATTTATTATTTTGATTACATGGTAAGTTAAACAGATTGACTTTCTTTTCTGTTATTTACCAAATATTGAATTGACACCTATAATTATAAAAACAAAGATAACATGCATATACTGAATTTAGAGGAAGTCAGCTGGCTGTTGATCAGTTCAAAATCCAGCAGATGAGGAAAGGAGAGAAAGGCGGAGGGAAGACCTGCTCAACTCCCTAGAGCATCAGTAGGTGTGTGTCTGGCAAGGGAGAGTGGCAGCAAGCTCCGGAGGTCACTTTGGAAATCAATTAAGAGCATCTGTTGTGGGGTGCCTGAGTGGCTGAATCAGTAAAGCTTTTGGTTCAGGTCATGATCCCAGGGTCCTGGGATACAACCTACATCAGACACCTTGCTCAACAGGGAGCCTGCTTCTCCCCTGCCTGCCATCCTCATGCTTTTGCTATTCTCGCTCTGTGTAAAATAAATAAATAAAATATTTTAAAAAAGGAAAAAGGGTGTCTGTTGCTTTATTCTCATTTTACCAGTGATGGACATGAAGCTATGGAGAGTTACAATAAATACCAGAAGCACACACAGCGCAAGTTTCAGCCCTGATTAGGAAGGAGCAGAGCTATTTCCGTCCAAAAGTTGGCTCTTTCCCACCACGAGCTGTTGAAATGACCTCACAGCATTGTGGAATGTATATTTTGCCTGTGGCATTGAGTATCTCTTAGGTCACCAGTGGAATGTGCACACCCCCTAACACATTAACTGTTGCCATTAGCATTGGCGTTTGACAAGGACTTGAGAATGCTGTACTCTAGTTATATCAAAACTACTTTTGCTATCCCTAGAGATGGTTTGTCAGATAACAATATCATCCTTCTGTTCTCCTTGATGAACAAACCACAGCTGGTCTACTGAGAGAACTTCCATGTGAAACACAAGGGCCTGGGCCAAGAGATTGTAATCCACACATGGATCCGTTTGGTATTTAGCATGCCCGTTTTGTCTCCTTTTCAGGTCAGAGTTGTTCCATGCTGCAGATTCGGGAACATAGCAACTTTTCAAGGTATAAAGAAGAGCTGTTTGCAAAGTCATGCTGAATGCACAGTCACTGAAGAGCTGCTTCACTCCGACCTCTGAGTTCCTCTTTAACTGAGTGTTGCAGCTAATTAAATGCAGAGTCCAGGGTAATATAGGCAACCACATGGACCAGCTAATGGGTGGAGGTACATGTCTCTGTGGCATATGCGCTGTCTATGATGCAAGGAATGAGGGACTTACTCCAAAAAGCATGCTCTCTTAAGAGCAGGAAGCGATGGCCTTAAGTTAAAGGCAGACAAACAAATAGCATAGCCTGGTAATCAGACAGATGAACAAGAGGGCTGACTATGCAATAGGCTCCCTCCCACTTCCAAACTTCTTCCCCACAACCTGCAAACATCCTCCTCCCTGGGATCACGGTACTGCATCTGGAAACCCTTTGAATCTCCATGGGATGGCCAAGAGTATGTAAGTGAGATAAGTGAGAAGAGGCTCCCATTTGTTTTATTTCCAATTTCCTCTCCTTAAAACACATAGATAAAGTTGGCCACTTTGCTCAGGCAAGACATGGAGTCCCACGCTATGCATTCCCCATTTTGTGTTCCATTTCTCCATTATATAAGTGAGAACGAGGAATCCCAATCTGTGGAAGTGTGAACACACTGTGCTGTTTGACCAAGAGAACCTACTTCAACACTGTCAGCTCCTGGATGCACAGGATACATTTCAGGTCTCCTGGGAATTGAGTAAGATGCTCCTCCTGAGAAATGGTGGCTGTTCCTCTGGCTCTAACCATCCTTCTTTGCCACAGGGAGTAAGAAATGTCTCAAGATTTGCAAAAGCTTATCAAGTTTGGTCATCAGGGAAAATTATGTCAAAACACACAGATATTCCAGTGCTGGGACCAGCAAAGAGCAACCTTCTCCTGCTCCATTCACTTCCCACCACTGCTTCCAGATACTACTAAGTAAGTGAGTAGCTGGGTAACTGGGCATGAAATTCTTTGTGTTGAGAGATGAACACAAGTAGAGTCAGTGAATGTAGATTCCAGAAGCAAGCTTACAAATCACAGAAAGAAAGAGTTCAAATAACTTTTTTGATAGAGTCTGACTTTGAAGTTTTAGGAGCTACAATTCAACAGCAGTCATGATGGACTGGAGGATCTGCTTTAGAACATTGGGAGGTTAAGGAAGTTAACAGTATGCCACCAGAGAAGGTGGGCAGAAGTGCAGCTGTTTTCCTTGAAGGAGAGCAGATCATGGGTAACTTGAATCCTGTGCTATTATAACTGAAGATGTATAACTCAAAAAGGGGACAGTGCCTGCAGGGAATGTGTTTCTTCCCCAGGAGGAGGTCTTTCTGAGAGTGAGGGTTGCATATCAGACAGGCAGGGCAGGCTTGCAAAAGCCTAAGCACACATGCAGTGGGCTGCCAGGAATGCTGCTGTGGGTGGATGATGCGGGAGAATAATTTCCGCAGTGTGCCAAATTTAAAATTTCTGAGTAGAAACTAGGGTTGTTGAGGTCCAGGGAGAAACCTCAGATTAATATTTGGAGGGTGTGACTTGGTCTATGGGCAAATGTTTCAAAATGCTTAAGAAAACACTTTGAAGACATATGGATCAGCTTCACTTAGAGTCAGACAGCTACTCACTTAAGCAATATCTCCATGCTCACTTTAAATAAAATTTACCCATGCATAATCTTGTCAGCGCCTTAACGGAACTAGGGTTAGTTGCTGGTGTGCAGTTGTTGGGGAGTGTGAAGTGTACTCAGCAGCAGCCTGCGTATTGCAATGAGAATTATGTCTTGGAGGCTTCTTTTCCTGTCTCTGCTGACTCCCTGGCACTACCACCTGATTGTACCTATGTGTTTGGCAACTATCCTCCATGGAATTACCTGGATAATTCTCAAAGAGCCCTACTCCCTCACATTTTTCTTGTGTCAGCTTCTGTGGAAGATAAAAATTAGAACTTTCTAGTTCCTTCAGCGCTATGCAGCCCCAATGTCTACACAGGATCATCTCTGCCAACCCTGGGCTCCCAATCTCATTCCATGACCTCCCCCCACATCACCTCAGCCTCTTCCTCCGTTCCGGTTGAGATACCCACAGTTTCTCTTTTATACCAGGTACTCTTTAACCCTTTCAATTTTATTTAATATTTTCAAACTGGCCTTCCTGTATGATATGTGCAAAAAAGAGCATTGAGGAGCTGTGGGTGCTTATCTAACAGAAGTATTCCTATTCAACACTTGTGTCCTGAATCGCAATTGCCATTCAAAATTATGCCCCTGCCATTGCATGAGTCAGAGTGCCGCAGCTATAGCATATTTGGAAACCTCTGGGTGATCAGGAAGTTCAAGGTAAGGAGAATCATTAGGACCCCATTAATGGGTTCTCAACCCTAGAGAAGGAACTTCAATTGATTCTTTGTCAAGGAAGTGTTGGTATGTTCTACAGAAATAACTAGTTTTTCTGACATGACTGGAAAATAAAAAGAGATAGAAAAGAGATAGAAATGAAACAAACAAAAAGTAGAGTGAATTTTCATATTTCTCTGTCTCCAATATCATTCCAAAATTATTCTCTCTAATTCCCATGACCAGGTTGGAAGGAAGAGAAGATGAATTGGGGGAGAAAGGATACCACCACTCAGCAGCCTGATCATGATATCCTTATCGTAAGCATGGTGTCCAAATAACCAGTTGTCTTGTGGTGAATATCACTGAACTGGGGCGGATTTTTTTACTAAATTGTATACTGTGGACCTTTCCATTGATTTTCTAATTAATGAAAACTAAGCTGATAAAGTCGGTTCTTCTACTTTTGTAAATCAGTGATTGTATGACTGGATGAGAATAGGATATATTAGAATACATAGAATCACAGTTTGGCAATCTATATCCCTTTGCTCTAAAAGGCCCTGAACTGCCATGCCTATTACAAATGGCACCGTGTTCATGCCCTCTGTGTTGACCTTCATTGGGATCCCTGGTCTGGAGACTATACAGTGTTGGATAGGCATTCCATTCTGTGCTATGTACATCATTGCTTTGGCGGGAAATTCTCTGCTTTTGATCATCATCAAAACTGAACCCAGCCTCCATGAGCCTATGTATATCTTTCTGGCCATGTTGGGAGCTACAGATATTGCACTTAGCACCAGCATTGTCCCTAAGATGCTTGGAATTTTTTGGTTCCACTTGCCAGAGATCTATTTTGATGTTTGCCTCTTTCAGATGTGGATCGTCCACATGTTTCAGGGTATCGAATCAGGGGTCCTGCTGGCTATGGCTCTAGACCGCTATGTAGCAATCTGTTATCCTCTGAGACATGCTACCATATTCACCAACAACTAGTCACGCACATTGCAGTTGGAGTGACACTGCGGCCTGCCATTCTGGTCATCCCATGCTTATTGCTCATAAAGTGTTGTCTGAAATTTTACAGAACCAAGTTAATATCCCACACCTACTGTGAACACATGGCCCTTGTGAAGCTTGCCACTGAAGATGTTTCCATCAACAAATTCTATGGTCTCCTTGGAGCCTTTATTGTTGGTGGCCTGGACTTCATTTTGATCAGCCTCTCCTATGTACAAATATTTATCACTGTTTTCCACCTGCCCCAGAAAGAGGCACGTCTGAAGGCATTTAATACCTGTGTTCCCCACATATGTGTCTTCTTCCAGTTCTATCTCCTGGCTTTTTTTTCCTTTTTCACCCACAGGTCTGGATCATATATTCCATCATAT
Source organism: Mustela lutreola (assembly GCF_030435805.1). Taxonomy (NCBI): domain Eukaryota; kingdom Metazoa; phylum Chordata; class Mammalia; order Carnivora; family Mustelidae; genus Mustela; species Mustela lutreola. The sequence continues at coordinate 235,066,493 of NC_081290.1, read as the reverse complement.
ATACATATTACCTTATCCAACCTTTACCTACTGGTTCCACCTTTCCTCAACCCCCTTGTCTATGGGGTGAAGACCAAACACATCCGAGATAAGGTAGTAAAAATGTTCTGTTCTAAAGACCAGGCTTGATATTTGATGGACATACTTCCTCTTACAGATTTCATGGCTCATCTATTGTTCTATGTGATGTGAAAATCCAGTTAATAGTTTGGAGTATTGTCATACTTCATGAATGAATGAATGAATGGTTGTATTAAATAATCCCACAGGATATTGGGTTTATGTTAGAAGGCAGTTTTTAGAAATTGAGGATATAGAAGAACAGATAGGACACTGAAATACTAAATGCTGGCTATAAGAAAAGCCAGAATACATGACTTCCTTAGCACCTGATCCTGTTTGGGGCAGAAAAGACAAATCGAGGTCCTTTTGCAGATTGTAGTGGAACGTAAGACTTAACACTGATTGTTTTATCAGAGCACTATATCAACCTCCTTTATATAATATACAAGTCCAAATACATTTTTTCTCCAACTATTCTAAAATCTTCCTACTGTTTACTTTTCCCTTAAAAATTCATCCCTTGAATATATCTTTGTTAAATATAGTTGGAACTATGTTTGATATAATGATCTATACATATCTCTTTGTTCTCAAATCCTATCTCTACTAAATAATTCATGTTAAATCAATTTGCTTCTTCTCTTAACTTATAATATATTTGCTCCTCAAATCTAGGACTAAGGCATATAATGCCATGCTAATCTTTTTATTCCTCTTCAGTGTTCATTTAATTTTTTATTTGTATAAAAAGCAATTTGAAAAATGCTCTGGTATTTGATCTTTTGTTGTGGGGGGGATGTGAGGGTAAGTTTTAGACTTCTTATAAACATCATTATTCTTAACTTTTGTTCAAATTTTTCCCGATTCAACCAACAATAACCCTTTCATCTAAGAAACCTGGACAAACCATAAGTGACTCTTAATCTCACAAAACAAACTGAGGGTTGCTGGGGGGAGGGCGTTTGGGAGAAGGGGGTGGGATTATGGACATTGGGGAGGGTATGTGCTTTGGTGAGTGCTGTGAAGTGTGTAAACCTGGTGATTCACAGACCTATGCCCCTGGGGATAAAAATATATGTTTATAAAAAATAAAAAATTTAAAAAAAAAAAAAGAAAAGAAAAGAAACCTGGTCAGAAATTCTGGTGGCTAAGATTCTCATTATATTGGTTTTCCAAAGTATGCTTTTTTTTTTCATACAAAGCAAAGTACATTTTGTTATGCATTAAGGGGATTATATACCAATGATAATATTTCATAGAGAAGCAGTATTTTGCAAGACCAACAAAAGTAAGGACAAAGAGTAAAATATGTATCAAGAATATTTGATACAAAAAGCAGATTTCAGTTTGGTAAGGGAGAAAACTATTGTGGAAGTTGGTTACATGCATGAGTTCTGAGGTCAAAATGACTTGGTTCAAAATATTATTTTGCCACTTATGAACTACATGTGTTGGAATACAACTGATTGCCATAAATTCAGCAACTAAACTATCAACAAGGAAAAATAACAGGAGTTTCATTGGTAACAAGAGACTGGGTAGTCATGGTGTAACAAAATGAAAGCATCTATGTAAGGCCCTTCCCATGGGGTGTGGTAACTGGTGAGGACTCAGGAGGGATTATCACAGTCATCATGGTCATCACCATCATTTTTATATTAATGAAAGTCCACATCACTCCTACTGTGCTTGAGCTGAAATGCTGGACCAACACTTTTCAATTTATTCATACCACACCAAAGTTAATTAAAAAAAACAAAAAAACAAAAAAAAGGCTTTATGTATGACCCAGTCTGTGGTCCTTTTCATTCACTTGTACTTGTTGACTGAAGTGTTATTATACCTCTATCTCTATCCATATTCACATAGCTGTGTGTGCATAGTCAAGTTTGTTAGTTTTAGGTGACTTTATATTTCTATCATTCGATATCTTCGCTTGTATTTTCAGCTTTAATACAAGTGTGCGTGCAAATGTTCCATTATGAAAGTGAATTACTTTTTGTCTCCTGTTTGAGCTGCTGATTTCCTTGAATTTTGTATTTTTCAGCTCTGGGTAGTGAAACACTTCCTTTATTTAGTGCATGAAGATCTAAAGTTGAGGGATCTTCCTTGTTGATTGACCTTTATATCACTGTGAAACCCTTCTCCTTCGTGTTCTCAGAAAATCTCGGGTTTGTTATTTTCTACTAGCCTTTATTTTAGCTCAGTAATCCTGGCTTCTCCTCTGTAATTCTGTATTCCTGAATTATTAGGTTTAGCTCTTGTGCTTCAAAATTTTCTAACGTCCATCTGATTCATTTTATCTGTCTCTCTTTATTTTAAGTTTTAGTATATTCTATCTTCCTGGCAAAATTCCCCAACTCTTTATTTTAAAAAATTAATAAATTCCTCTGTAATCCATCCTTTTATTTCCTTGAACCCATTAAGCATTGTCGCTTTAAAATCCCTGACTGCTGTTTACAATAAATACACGCGTGGATGACTCTGTTTCTTCTGTTTTCCCCCTTGTTTCTGAACTCATGTTCCTGTCTCTTGCTGTACCTACTAATTTCTTATTGGGTGTTAGACTTTGTATATGAAAATGATGAAGACCAGATGAAGTTATATTGTCCTCCAGTAATAATTCAGCCATTGATCTGTGATGAACTCCATATAGGACTTCTACCTTGATCTGATCAAAATATGACTGAGTTGAAGCTTATTCTACCACTTTATTGGCCAGTGGCCCTTTTGCATCTAAGGCTTAACCTGCTCAGGCTTTCAGCTGTGAGAAAGGGTATAATCCACAGTATGGGCTATACTCTCTGCCAAGGGAAATAAAAAAAAAAAAAAAAAAAAAAAAAGACTGCCCCAAATTCCTTCTTTATTTTTCAAATGTTCTCTGCATACTGTTTGACTTCCCATTCCATGCAGTTTCAGAGGTTAGCAAATGTTTCCTCTGGAAACTAACACACGTGGTCAGTGTCAGGTCTCTGTTCCTCCTTTCTCAACTGGAATGAGATGTTTTTGTTGCCCACTTTGGTCTTTTATGCTCTACTAGAGGTCCCAAATCTTTGTTTTCTGACTCTCAAAATGAGCTTTCTGCTGGGAGAAATCTTCCTTTGGGGTCAGAAATAGCAGATGGCTCTTGGTGTCAGGAATGGCCAGCAACCCCTGTACTGGCAGATGAAGGATGACTCCAGACTTTTCTGTGAAAGAGAGGAGAAGGCAAGGGGTGTGGGGACCAATGCTCAGGGACACAACCCTTGGCTTTTCTTTGCTCTGGAACTTTTGTAGGTCCTTCAGGATACTCACAAATGCTTATCACTGTTTCTCAGGCAGTGATGTTTGACCAGGGGTCTTACTGGAACTAGGAGGATCTGTTTTGGGGAAAGATTTGCTAATCTGCTTGTTCTAGGAGTCCTGCTAAACATAGCCTAAGGGACAATGCCTACCTCTCTTAGATCACAGGGCCTCTGTTTGGGCTAAGCAAGCTTCCAGAAAGGCAGCTTCCCTGGGCATTTCAATGGCAAAGTGGTCGTGCAGACCTCAGCATTCCCAAGGCCTATTCCCTTCTGTGAAACCTTCCGGGCCTCCCATAACAGCCTCTGTGTAACATTTTTGCAAGCTAGGTATTAATGGCTGAATTCATGCTCTATGTTAAGCCCAACTTCTTGTCAAATAGAGCTTCAAAAAGTCAGTTTTCATGTGTCTGATAGCCATTTGTATGTGTTTATTGGAGAAGTGTCTGTCCATATCTTCTGCCCATTTTTTGATATGATTGTCTGTCTTGTGTGTGTTGAGATTTAGGCTTTCATTTTCAGACACATGAAAAAAAGTTCATCATCACTAGCCCTCAGGTAGATTTAAATTAAAACTACATTGAGATACCACCTTACACCAGTTAGAATGGCCAAAATTAGCAAGACAGGAAACAACATGTGTTGGAGAGGATGTGGAGAAAGGGGAACCCTCTAACACTGTTGGTGGGAATGCAAGTTGGTGCGGCCTCTTTGGAGAACAGTGTGGAGATTCCTCAAGAAATTAAAAATAGAACCTCCCTATGACCCTGCCATTGCACACCTGTGTATTTACCCCAAAGATACAGATGTAGTGAAAAGAAGGGCCATTTGTACCCCAATATTTATAACAGCAATGGCCACGGTCGCCAAACTATGGAAAGAACCAAGATGCCCTTCAAAGGATGAATGGATAAGGAAGATGTGGTCCAGTTACACTATGGAGTATTATGCCTCCATCAGAAAGGACGAATACCCAACTTTTGTAGCAACATGGATGGGACTGGAAGAGATTATGCTGAGTGAAATAAGTCAAGCAGAGAGAGTCAATTATCATATGGTTTCACTTATTTGTGGAGCATAACAAAAAGCATGGAGGACATGGGGAGTTAGAGAGAAGGGGGTTGGGATAAATTGGAAGGGGAGGTGAATCATGAGAGACTATGGACTCTGAAAAACAATCTGAGGGGTTTGAAGTGGCGGGGGGGGTTGGGAGATCAAGGTACCAGGTAGTGGGTATTATAGAGGACATGGATTGCATGGAGCACTGGGTGTGGTGAAAAAATAATGATACTTTTATGCTGAAAATTAAAAAAATGAAAAAAAATTAGAACTCTGGGAAAAAAAAAAAAAAGAAAGTCAGTTTTCTCCAACATCAGAAATACTCTTCTCTTTTTTTATCCATTCTGATACCCTGTGACTTTTGACAGGGGCATTTAGCCCATTAACATTCAGGGTAACTATTGAGAGATATGAATTTAGTGCCATTGTATTGCCTGTAAGGTGACTGTTACTGTATATGGTCTCTATTCCTTTCTGATCTACCACTTGTAGGCTCTCTCTTTGCTTAGAGGACCCCTTTCAAGATTTCCTGTAGAGCTGGTTTGGTGTTTGCAAATTCTTTCAGTTGTTGTTTGTCCTGAAAGCTTTTAATCTCTCCTTCTATTTTCAATGATAGCCTAGCTGGATATAGTATTCTGGGCTGCATGTTTTTCTCATTTAGTGCTCTGAAAATATCATGCCAGCTCTTTCTGTCCTGCCAGGTCTCTGTGGATAAGTCAGCTGCCAATCTAATATTTTTACCATTGTATGTTACAGACTTCTTTTCCCGGGCTGCTTTCAGGATTTTCTCTTTGTCACTGAGACTTGTAAATTTTACTATTAGGTGACGGGGTGTGGGCCTATTCTTATTGATTTTGAGGGGTGTTCTCTGAACCTCCTGAATTTTGATGCTCGTTCCCTTTGCCATATTGGGGAAATTCTCCCCAATAATTCTCTCTAGCATACCTTCTGCTCCCCTCTCTCTTTCTTCTTCTTCTGGAATCCCAATTATTCTAATGTTGTTTCATCTTATGGTGTCACTTATCTCTCGAATTCTCCCCTCGTGGTCCAGTATCTGTTTGTCCCTCTTTTGCTCAGCTTCTTTATTCTCTGTCATTTGGTCTTCTATATCACTAATTCTTTCTTCTGCCTCATTTATCCTAGCAGTGAGAGCCTCCATTTTTGATTGCACCTCATTAATAGCTTTTTTGATTTCAACTTGGTTAGATTTTAGTTCTTTTATTTCTCCAGAAAGGGCTTTTATATCTCTCGAGAGGGTTTCTCTAATATCTTCCATGCCTTTCTCGAGCCCGGCTAGAACCTTGAGAATTGTCATTCTGAACTCTAGATCTGACATATTACCAATGTCTGTATTGATTAGGTCCCTTCGGTACTGCCTCTTGTTGTTTTTTTTTGTGTTGAATTTTTCCGTCTTGTCATTTTGTCCAGAGAAGAGTATATGAGGGGGAAAGTAAAATACTAAAAGGGTGGCAACAACCCCAGGAAAATATGCTTTAACCAAATTAGAAGAGATCCAAAATCGGGAGGGAGGAGAAAGGGGATAAAAAGAGGTTCAAAAAGGAAGAAAGAAAAAAAAAGAAAAAAAAAAGAAAAAAGAAAGAAAAAAAAAAGAAAAGAATTTTTTTAAAAAAAGAAAACACCTAAGAAAAATATAAAAAAGAAAAAATATATGTATTAGATAAACTAGTAAAAAATCGTTAAAAAAGAAAAAGGTAACAGTTAAAAAAAAAATTTTACCCGAAGGCGAGAAAAAAAAACAAAAAATGAAAAAGAAAAAAATTAAATTAACTGCAAGACTAAAAAAAATCACAGGGCAAAAGCCATAAAACCCATCTATATGTTGCCTTCAAGAAACTCATTTTAAACCCGAAGACACCTCCAGATTTAAAGTGAGGGGGTGGAAAAGAATTTACTATGCTAATGGACATCAGAAGAAAGCAGGAGTGGCAATCCTTATATCAGATCAATTAGATTTTAAGCCAAGACTATAATAAGAGATGAGGAAGGACACTATATCATACTCAAAGGGTCTGTCCAACAAGAAGATTTAACAATTTTAAATATCTATGCCCCCAACGTGGGAGCAGCCAACTATATAAACCAATTAATAACAAAATCAAAGGAACACATCAACAATGATACAATAATAGTAGGGGACTTTAACACTCCCCTCACTGAAATGGACAGATTAGCCAAGCAAAAGATCAGCAAGGAAATAGAGGCCTTAAAGGACACACTGGACCAGATGGACATCACAGATATATTCAGAACATTTTATCCCAAAGCAACAGAACACACATTCTTCTCTAGTGCACATGGAACATTCTCCAGAATAGATCACATCCTGGGTCCTAAATCAGGACTCAACCAGTATCAAAAGATTGGGATCATTCCCTGCATATTTTCAGACCACAATGCTCTGAAGCTAGAACTCAACCACAAAAGGAAGTTTGAAAAGAACCAAAATACATGGAGACTAAACAGTATCCTTCTAAAGAATGAATGGGTCAACCGGGAAATTAAAGAAGAATTGAAAAAAAATCATGGAAACAAATGATAATGAAAATAAAACGGTTCAAAATCTGTGGGACACAACAAAGGCAGTCCTGAGAGGAAAATATATAGCGGTACAAGCCTTTCTCAAGAAACAAGAAAGGTCTCAGGTACACAATCTAACCCTACACCTAAAGGAGCTGGAGAAAGAACAAGAAAGAAACCCTAAGCCTAGCAGGAGAAGAGAAATCATAAATATCAGAGCAGAAATCAATGAAATAGAAACCAAAAAAACAATAGAACAAATCAACGAAAGTAGGAGCTGGTTCTTTGAAAGAATTAATAAAATTGATAAACCCCTGGCCAGACTTATCAAAAAGAAAAGAGAAAGGACCCAAATAAATAAAATCATGAATGAAAGAGGAGAGATCACAACTAACACCAAAGAAATACAAACTATTATAAGAACATACTATGAGCAACTCTACGGCAATAAATTTGACAATCTGGAAGAAATGGATGCATTCCTAGAAACATATAAACTACCACAACTGAACCAGGAAGAAATAGAAAGCCTGAACAGACCCATAACCAGTAAGGAGATTGAAACAGTCATTAAAAATCTCCAAACAAACAAAAGCCCAGGGCCAGACGGCTTCCCGGGGGAATTCTACCAAACATTTAAAGAAGAACTAATTCCTATTCTCCTAAAACTGTTCCAAAAAATAGAAATGGAAGGAAAACTTCCAAACTCATTTTATGAGGCCAGCATCACCTTGATCCCCAAACCAGACAAGGATCCCACCAAAAAAGAGAGCTATAGACCAATATCCTTGATGAGAACAGATGTAAAAATACTCAACAAAATACTAGCCAATAGGATTCAACAGTACATTAAAAAGATTATTCACCACGACCAAGTGGGATTTATTCCAGGGCTGCAAGGTTGGTTCAGCATCCGCAAATCAGTCAATGTGATACAACACATCAATAAAAGTAAGAACAAGAACCATATGATACTCTCAATAGATGCTGAAAAAGCATTTGACAAAGTACAGCATCCCTTCCTGATCAAAACTCTTCAAAGTGTAGGGATAGAGGGCACATACCTCAATATCATCAAAGCCATCTATGAAAAACCCACCGCAAATATCATTCTCAATGGAGAAAAACTGAAAGCTTTTCCGCTAAGGTCAGGAACATGGCAGGGATGTCCATTATCACCACTGCTATTCAACATAGTACTAGAGGTCCTAGCCTCAGCAATCAGACAACAAAAGGAAATTAAAGGCATCCAAATCGGCAAAGAAGAAGTCAAATTATCACTCTTCGCAGATGATATGATACTATATGTGGAAAACCCAAAAGACTCCACTCCAAAACTGCTAGAACTTATACAGGAATTCAGTAAAGTGTCAGGATATAAAATCAATGCACAGAAATCAGTAGCATTTCTCTACACCAACAGCAAGACAGAAGAAAGGGAAATTAAGGAGTCAATCCCATACACAATTGCACCCAAAACCATAAGATACCTAGGAATAAACCTAACCAAAGAGACACAGAATCTATACTCAGAAAACTATAAAGTACTCATGAAAGAAATTGAGGAAAACACAAAGAAATGGAAAAATGTTCCATGCTCCTGGATTGGAAGAATAAATATTGTGAAAATGTCTATGCTACCTAAAGCAATCTACACATTTAATGCAATTCCTATCAAAGTACCATCCATCTTTTTCAAAGAAATGGAACAAATAATTCTAAAATTTATATGGAACCAGAAAAGACCTCGAATAGCTAAAGGGATATTGAAAAAGAAAGCCAACGTTGGTGGCATCACAATTCCGGACTTCAAGCTCTATTACAAAGCTGTCATCATCAAGACAGCATGGTACTGGCACAAAAACAGACCCATAGATCAATGGAACAGAATAGAGAGCCCAGAAATAGACTCTCAACTCTATGGTCAACTAATCTTCAACAAAGCAGGAAAGAATGTCCAATGGAAAAAAGACAGCCTCTTCAATAAATGGTGCTGGGAAAACTGGACAGCCACATGCAGAAAAATGAAATTGGACCATTTCCTTACACCACACACAAAAATAGACTCAAAATGGATGAAGGACCTCAATGTGTGAAAGGAATCCATCAAAATCCTTGAGGAGAACACAGGCAGCAACCTCTTTGACCTCAGCCGCAGCAACATCTTCCTAGGAACAACGCCAAAGGCAAGGGAAGCAAGGGCAAAAATGAACTACTGGGATTTCATCAAGATCAAAAGCTTTTGCACAGCAAAGGAAACAGTTAACAAAATCGAAAGACAACTGACAGAATGGGAGAAGATATTTGCAAACGACATATCAGATAAAGGACTAGTGTCCAGAATCTATAAAGAACTTAGCAAACTCAACACCCAAAGAACAAATAGTCCAATCAAGAAATGGGCAGAGGACATGAGCAGACATTTCTGCAAAGAAGACATCCAGATGGCCAACAGACACATGAAAAAGTGCTCCATATCACTCGGCATCAGGGAAATACAAATCAAAACCACAATGCGATATCACCTCACACCAGTCAGAATGGCTAAAATCAACAAGTCAGGAAATGACAGATGCTGGCGAGGATGCGGAGAAAGGGGAACCCTCCTCCACTGTTGGTGGGAATGCAAGCTGGTGCAACCTCTCTGGAAAACAGCATGGAGGTTCCTCAAAATGTTGAAAATAGAACTGCCCTATGACCCAGCAATTGCACTATTGGCATTTACCCTAAAGATACAAACGTAGTGATCCAAAGGGGCACGTGTACTCGAATGTTTATAGCAGCAATGTCCACAATAGCCAAACTATGGAAAGAACCTAGATGTCCATCAACAGATGAATGGATCAAGAAGATGTGGTATATATACACAATGGAATACTATGCAGCCATCAAAAGAAATGAAATCTTGCCATTTGCGACAACATGGATGGAACTAGAGCGTATCATGCTTAGCGAAATAAGTCAGGCGGAGAAAGACAACTATCATATGATCTCCCTGATATGAGGAAGTGGTGATGCAACATGGGGGCTTAAGTGGGTACGAGAAGAATAAATGAAAGAAGATGGGATTGGGAGGGAGACAAACCATAAGTGATTCTTAATCTCACAAAACAAACTGAGAGTTGTTGGGGGGAGGGGGTTTGGGAGAAGGGGGTGGTATTATGGACATTGGGGAGGGTATGTGTTTTGGTGAGTGCTGTGAAGTGTGTAAACCTGGTGACTCACAGACCTGTACCCCTGGGGATAAAAATATATTTTTATAAAAAATAAAAAACTATATTAAAAAAAAAAAAGAAATACTCTTCGCTGGAATCTTAGGTAGGAATTCAGATTCTAAGGACTCTGAGGGTCCTTTAATTTCTTCTTTTCTTGTTCATCGGGTAAGCTTTTGCCTCTAGTTTCTCCTTCTTGCTCCTTTTGGGCTGAATTATAATTTGGATTTTATACACAAAGCATTTGAATTTTCCTCATTTTTCTCTTTTTAATACAGTTTTGGGTATGCTTAGAAAACTATGCCAATCACAAAATTTATGTATGGTCTGAAATATATGTGAAATAATCTGTGATGTCTATGTATGTGAAAACTCCATGGGTCAGTTAAAATAATACCATATCCTGTGAAAAATCCTTCTGTTTAAATATAAAATACTTCTCCCTAATGAGTATGATATTTGGGCTTTTTAAAAAAGATTATATTTATTTATTTGACAGAGAGAGAAATCACAAGTAGGCAGAGCAGTAGGCAGAGAGAGAGGGGGAAGCAGTTTCCCTCTGAGCAATGAGCCTGATGCCAGGCTGAATCCCAGGACCATGAGATCATGACCTGAGCTGAAAGCAGAGGCTTAACCCAATGACCCACCCAGGTGCTCTGATATTCAGGTTTTTTTATACTTGAATACATGTAGAATTATTTTAAGTACTACTAGATCATCTCACAAATGTTTTTCTGCACAGTTTTTAGCTACTATTGTAATAATATAGGAAAGTTTGTAACATACCGCTTTGGGGATTTTTCACTTTCAATATGCCCATGACAATGAATATTATAGAAGTACCATAATTCAGTTAACTTTTTCTCTCAATAAAGAGTTTTGGAAACACATTCATGATGTAATAAATGTTTATGGCCAATTACGTCTTTTCATAGCTCTAAGTAATTTTGTTCTATGCATTAATAAAAATAGAATTGCAGTACAAATATAAATACCACACTTATTTTTTAAAAGATTTTATTTGGCAGTGAGAGAGATCAAAAGTAGGCAGAGGCAGGCAGAGAAAGGAGCAAACAGGCTTCGCGCTGAGCAGGAAGCCCAATGCAGGGCTCCACCCCAGGACCCTGAGATCATGACCTGGGCCTAAGGCAGATGCTTACCCATCTGAGCCACCCAGCCTCTCCATATACAGATTATTGTGTTATTTGCTGCAGTTTTATTCTGTTAAGTTGCTGAAAACACAGCATTAATGAACTCTGAAACACAGCATTTCGTTGCTGTTGCTTTTGAGACTCTGATCACATTTTCTATAACCAGTTTTACATAATCCGTGTATGCTTCTGTCTAAAGGCACATTTCAATATGTATTTCCTACAAATAATGAATTTCATGCACTATTTCATTGTAGTAAGACACTAGCTGAGCAGCATTTCCCATTTTCCTGGCCCTGGGTCGTGTGTCTATAGATTCCTTTGGATTTCACCCTACAATGGTGCCATCCACTACATTTTATTTAATCTGTCATTACCTCATGGATTCACAAATTTAGCCACTTTCCCTGCTTTGACATAGTTTCATCACATACTCTCGATGCTACCTTAGCACTTGAGGCACAGCCTCATACACAGATGGGTAAACCTCCTCATGCTTTTTCTGAATATACAGCATTTTTGATGCATTAATATTGAACTCACGGACAACAAAGCTAGGATCTAAAGGCAGCTTATCTGACACGCTTATTTCCTCTGTGAGATGGACTACAGCCTGTGTATATGAGCCTGGACAGCACTTCCACAACATGCTTGGGGCCATCTTCAATGGTTCCCGTCACCACCACCACCAACAAATGACAAGAACAGAATGTTAAATAGACACAGAAAGGGATACTCATTTACTCCTATTAGATATAAACCAGAAGGCAGAGCTTTGCCTTGTCCAACCACAGCTGGGAACAGGTGTGCTAGGAAACTGAAAGTTTTTGGTGCTCTGCAAAAACTTAAATGTCCACTGATGGTGACAGCACCGAATCATTGCTTATGAGGTTTCAAATACATTTTAACCAGTAGGCGAATTCACAAACACAGAATCTATAAGCAATAAGGATCGACTACATGTGTGTATATATATATACAAACACATATATATATACACACACACATATATACATATGCACACAAATATGCATATGTAGATATATATCCATATACACATATATAATGCCTTAATAGCTACTTTCAATTTAGTAACAATTTATTTAAAATAAAGTACAAATCTGTAAACTCATACTCTCACATTCTCTCTTGTTTACTCAAATAAATAAATAAAAGCTAAAAAGAGTCACACTAATTTTCTTATAAAATATTAAAAACAAATAAAGTTAACAAGCCAAACAATAATTTCCAAAATTGAAGTTTTCCCTGTTTATTCAGATATTGATGGTGGAACGTCATTACCTGAAGGTACATGTGCAACAATTTGCTTCCTCCCATCTCCGCGGCTTAACTGTACTTTGTCTCTGCTGGTACCTCTGCTGCCCAGTCATGGCTAGTACACAGCTGTCATTAGGAGACGAAATTTAAAGAAATAAAAACATCTTGAGCTTGCTACTATGTGTTTTATTTTTTATTTTGGGAGGTCAATATTTTTCAAAAGCAAGTACCCAAAAAACTACATTTGCTTTTTATGATTAAATTGAATTTCCTATTTTTATCTATGAGACTTAGGAGTGAAATATACATTGAAAGGATTCTCAAAACCACAATTCTATCCCCAACCTAGCTACCAATGTTTTACTTCTATCTCTGGGCCTTAGCAACCTCCCTTAAAAATAAAGAGGTTACTGAAACGGTCTTTAAAATTTCACATATGCTGACACTAAGACTGAAATCAACTGACAGCTCTCATGAGCACTGTAAACTATACAGATTCAGGGCACATGGTAGCATATGTAGAGATGTGATAGTCAATTCTGTCAGTGCTCACCAAGTCTTTTGTACTCAACTATAATCTACCCTACCCATCCAGTATTCTATTAGGGAGTCAGAATGGGCTTTCCTGGCACATTGGCTTAATTACAGGCAGAAGAGGTGAGGTGTGAGTGACTTTGTGGTGGCCCTAGGAAGGCAGCCCCAACATATGACAATAAGGATTATTATGAATTGAAGTAATTTAAGAAACAGCCAGTACAAGAATACTGACTCTTCTTTGTCTCCAGAAAGCTGGAGGTCCATCTCCCTTGGGAAAGGTACCCTGTCTGTACCAAGAGGTAATGAGAGATCCTTATCATCCGAGGTAGGGAATGTAGGGCATATAAGGCCAAAGCAGCCTATATGAATAAACCTTGTGAAAAAATAGAAAGATAAAATAAATACAGGGGCTCCTGGGTGGCTCAGTGGGTTAAAGTCTCTGCTTTCAACTCATGTCGTGATCTCAGGGTCCTGGGATGGAGCCTGGCATTGGGCTCTCTGCTCAGTCAGAAGCCTGCCTTCTCCTCTCTGTCTGCCCTCCTGTCTACCTGCTTGTGATCTCTGTCAAATAAGTGAATAAATAAATAAATAAAGCTTGTAACTACTACTAACACATTATCTCAGCCCGGATTCTAGTCCAAATTACAATTCCTTACTAGTTGAAGTTCCTGAGCATAAATTTTCTTTGTCCCATCCATTCCTCAAAGATAAATTATTCTTTGTCTAAAATGAACAAACACTTCATGCTGGGGAGCCTCAGTGGCTCATTCGGTTAAGTGTTCCACTGTTGGTATCAGCTCAGGTCATGATCTCTCAGTCATGGGATCCCTGCTGGGGTTCTGTGCTCAGCATGGAGTCTGCTTCAGATTCTCTCTCCTTCTCCTCCTGCTCTCTTTCTTTCTCTCAAATAAATAACATCTTAACACACAAAAAAATACCCAAAACAAAACAAAGAAAAAAACCCCCACTTCATGCGTTGGTCATTTCTTAGGGTATGAAATTCACTACTGGGCCTCTACGTGCATGGGGTTAAATATTGTTTTTTTCCTGTTAATCTGTCTCATGCCAATTTAATTTTTAGACCAGTTTAAGAGAACCTTGAAGGATAGAGTAAAATTTTCCTCTCAACAACCTTAACAGAGTCAACTTGCAGTAACTGATAATAATATGTAAAGGCTATTCATTTCATACATAGTAAATGTACAAATATACCAGTTACATGAGAAAATAAAATCACACTCTGAATTAGAAGTCAAGAAGCATGAATGGTACTGTAAACTTGGGAATTACCCAGGCAAGTGCTCATTGACACACTACGGAATATAACTCACTGTAGTAATTAACATCATACTGAATTTTAAAATTTGGGAATGAGATCAGTAACATATCCTCTGCATATTTCTCTAGCTTTGGTGAAAACTAAGTTAGAAAATGACTATTTTCTAAAGTATGCTTTTAATCTGTTAAATATTCCATATAAATGTATTATTTCTGCCACATGTTATAATATGTCATTCCTATTGCAAACACTCCCTTCCTTTCCTTAGAACACATTAACCTCCAGTACTCAGTTTGGTTTAGTGAACCATCTCTGGATCCTAATACGTATTTGTTGGGTTTTGACACTGTAGATGATGGGGTTCATCAAGGGTGGGAAAAGGATATAGATGTTGCCCATGAGGACGTGGACCACAGGAGAGAGGTGCTTTCCAAAACGGTGCACCATAGTCAGACCAATGATTGGGATATAGAAAACTAGAACTGCACAGATGTGGGAGACACAGGTCTGCAAGGACTTGAATCGCTCCTCCCGGGATGCAATAGTCAATACTGAGTGCAGGATCAAGATGTAGGAGACCAGAATGAGCACTGCATCCAAAAACAGTGTGCAGATCACCAGAGCCAAGGCATAGAAGCTGTTGAAGCGGATGTCAGAGCAGGCGAGCCGAAGTAGGTCCTGGTGCAGGCAGAAAGAGTGGGAGAGGATGTGGGGGCGGCAGTAATCAAAGAACTTTAGGCGGACAATGGGAGCAGTGATGAACAGGAAACTCCTCCCTAAAATGGCCACACCAATGCTGATGATTCTTGTATTGGTGAGAATGGATGTATATCTCAGAGGATTGGAGATTGCAGTGAAGCGATCAAAGGCCATAGCCAGTAGGACTCCAGACTCCATGCATGATAGACCATGAACAAAGAAGGCTTGAGCAATGCATGCATCCAGAGAAATTTCCTGGCTGAGCCCCCACAGGATGCCCAGGACTGTGTGTACTGTGGACAGCCCCATGCATAGGTCAGTGAGGGCCAGCATGGCCAGGAAGTAGAACATGGGCTGATGCAGGCTCGGCTCTGTCCGAATCACGTGCAGCACCAGGCAGTTCCCTGAGAGTACCATAGTATAGATACAGGAGAAAGGGATGGAGAGCCAAGGGTATTCCCATTCCAGGCCAGGGAATCCCGTAAGGAGAAAGGTGGAGTTACTGACTTTGGAACCAGCTTGAACAGACATAAATCTATAAAAACAGAAACCTCTCAGAAAAAAAAAATATATATATTTATATATATACACACGCACACACACACACATATATAAATATATATAGTATATATTTTTATATATTTATTTAACAGCCTATTAGGAATCCTAAGTGTCTTCCACCTCTTAATATAAACGTTGAGATAAAAGCCATAGAAGAAATGACTGGATTTGGCACAACTCATTATATATAAGACTAATTCTTGTATATTTACCGAAACTGCATTTGATCTGAAACAAACTACGTTATGCCTACATGTGAAACCTCCTTGTCATTAGGTCATTGGCCCCATCAGAGGAAGCCATGTCCATATGCACAACCTCACTGTCACTTTCTACTTCAAGGTTTTATACTACCAATAACAGAGAAAAAAATGATTTCTGGCTTGTGAAGGTATAATAATGAAGTTTAAGTATACCAAGTAGAAAATGAAAACACATTTGAGTTTTTGCATTTCAAATATGGTGAATTAAATAAATTGCAAATCACTGCCATGGGCTGTAAGATTAACCTCTGCTTGTTACATAAGACAGTCACTTGGAGAATTCATTTCTCAGTCATGTTGACCATTCTCACATGTCGTTTTCATTGCTTTAATAAAGAAAAACCGTCACTCACAGTAGAGATGGTCTCACCAATTTTGAAAATGGACCTTATTCTTCCTCCTTTTGTCCCGATGGCACAGACATTCTAGGAGAAGCAAATTTTATGCAGGTCTGGGAATCACTAGAGTAAAGCCTGAACCCCAGGAGGGGCTGAGAGTGAGTGATTACAGGGTTGTGTTCCTTTGGGGGAATGTAGGCAAACCCCGAGGCAGTGTTTGCAGGGCAGACTCTCCACTCCACTAAATTCTGAATATTCTCACAAGTGCCAGTTTGCAATTACAATTCATACCCCAATGTTTATAGTAGCAATGGCCACGGTCGCCAAACTGTGGAAAGAACCAAGATGCCCTTCAATGGACGAATGGATAAGGCAAATGTGGTCCATGTACACTATGGAGTATTATGCCTCCATCAGAAAGGATGAATATCCAACTTTTGTAGCAACATGGATGGGACTGGAAGAGATTATACTGAGTGAAATAAGTCAAGCAGAGAGAGTCAATTATCATATAGTTTCACTTATTTGTGGAGCATAAGAAATAACATGGAGGACAAGGGAAGTTAGAGAGGAGAAGGTAGTTGGGGGAAATTGGAAGGGGAGGTGAACCATGAAAGACTATGGACTCTGAAAAACAATCTGAGGGTTTTGAAGGGGCAAGGGGTGGGAGGTTGGGGGAACCAGGTGGTGGGTATTAGAGAGGGCACGGATTGCATGGAGCACTGGGTGTGGTGCAAAAACAAGGAATACTTTTATGCTGAAAAAATTAAAATTAAAAAAGAAAGAGAGAGATATATATATACTCCTCATTACCAGAGGAGAGATGGTGGAGAATGGGGGGAAAATAGGTGATGGAGATTGTGGAGGGCACTTTTAGAGAGCACCAGGTATTTTATAGATGTATCAAATTGTTGTGTGGTGAACCTGAACCTAATATTACACTATCTGTTAACTAACTGGAATTAAATAAAAACCCAAATATGGATAAAGAAGATACAGTCCATACGTACAATGGAGTATTATGCCTCCATCAGAAAAAATGCACACCCAACTTTTGTATCAACATGGACGTGCCTGGAGGAGATTACACTGAGTGAAATAAGTAAAGCAGAGAGAGTCAATTATCATATGGTTTCACTTACTTGTGGAGCATAAGGAATAATATGGAGGACATTAGATGAAGGAGAGAAGAAGTAAGTTGGGGAAAATTTGAGGGGGAGACAAACCATGAGAGACTGTGGACTCTGAGAAACAAACTGATGGGGACGGGATGTCAGAGCCTGGTGGTGGGTGTTAAGGAAGGCATGTGTTGCATAGAGAACTGGGTGTGGTGCATAAACAATGAATCTTGAAACACTGAAAAAATAAAATAAAATTTTTAAAAAATTAAAATAAAAAATATAATAAATTAAAAAAAAAAAAAAGAATGACATTCTTTAATATGTTATCCATGAGTCACCAGAGCCTATTTTGTACTTGGAATGTGGCAAGCCAAATTGAGATGTTATGTAAGTACAAATTACAGACTAGATGAAAGACTTAGTTGGGAAAGAATGGTTTAAAATGTCTCTTCAAAAATATTTATATTGACTACATATTGACATAATAATTAGATATAGTAGGCTGAATAAAACTTAACTTGGGTTTTACCCACTCAGTTTTACTTAGAATATTTAAAACTACATAAGTGGCTCATCTTGGACTGCTATGATATGACACGTGGTTAGAGATATGTACTGGAAACTTTCTGAAGATCTCATAGCTATGGCATTTAATATTGTTCTAATTACTTAAATGTGAGTCTTTGGACCTAACTGCATAATCTTTCTGCCTTAGAAAACAACTTCAAAATAGTCATTGTTGAAAACGTTCAAGTCATCCAACATGATCATTTTTTTTCTTTTTCTTTTTTTAAGTTTATTTATTAATTTGACAGAAATCTCAAGTAGGCAGAGAGGCAGGCACAGAGAGAAGAGAGGCAGGGCCCCTGCTGAGCAGAGAGCCCAATGTGGGGCTGGATCCCAGGACCCTGGGATCACGACCTGAGCATAAGGCAGAGGCTTTACCCCACTGAGCCACCCAGGTGCCCCATCCTGATCATTTTCAATGGGTTAAAAAAAACTCTAATTTTCAACATTAGAGTTTTTTTTTAACCCATTGAAAATAAAAATATATGTTTATAAAAAATAAAAAAAATATATTAAAAAAAAAAACCTCTAAGAACACTATACTACAGAAACTCATTATGGAGAGACTTTGATTTCCTTTAATGTTGTGGAATAAATATTTGAACTTCCCTCTGGTATAAATACTTAAACATACTGGATTCATTTAAGTAAAACCTTTTTTTAATTTCCAGAAACCAAGATTTAAAAGGTAAATGAAATCCACAGGAATATGTGCCACAAATCACATTGTTTACTTATACTAACAATATTAGCAATGCAGAAACTGTGATTCATATTAACTACACAAGACTCATGTCCCCACACTCATTTCAGAAATATAGGAAAGATGTTGAAGATATTAGAACTGAGCTCCCATGTAGAACCAAAATACTGTCCAAATACAATTCAGAAAAATTAAGGGAAGAAAAGTTATCTTTTTCTCAGGAAAAAATGACAAAGGTTTTGTTAACAATATACTCAGAAATCATTCTTAACTTTTTTCATCCTTCTTTCATCTTCATTTCTTCTGTTTTCTGGAAATTTTGAAATAATATATAACCTGTGAGAAAAAAGAGATCCACAGGGGCAAAGCAAAGTACAGTTTAAACACTGAATAGAGAGGGTTTCTTCCTTACATATTTAAAAGTTTTGGAATAAGACTCAAATAGACTTCATATTTGGTAGTAAGTAAAACATGCTATAGTTAAAACCTATGCAATTAATCAAAATCACTTCTAAGAGGGAATTCTATAGCCATAAAAGTCAACATTAAGAAACTAATATTTCTAATAAACAATTTCACTTATCACCTCAAGAGACTAGAAACAGAACAAAGTAAGCCCGAGTGACAAAGGGAAAAAGAAAGAAAAAAAAAAAAAAGAAAGAGCAAAGATCATAACAGAAATAACTGAAATGGAGGTGAAGAATGCAGAAATGACCAATGAAACTAAGCTGTTTTTGTAAAAGATAAACAGAATTTACAAACTTTTAGCTAGACTATGAAGAACATGAGAGGAGTCTCACGTGAATGAAATCAGAGATGAGAGATGAGACATTACTACTGATACCACAGAAACAAAAAAATCATGAGAGTTTTCTACAGATTATTATAGACCAACAAGCTGGATAACCTAGAAGAAAAGGATAGATTCACTAAAACATAAAACTTACAAAGATTGAATCAGGAGGAAATAGAAAATTTGAACAGACCAATGATGAGTAAGGAGGTTGAATCAGTAATCCATCATTGCACACAGAAAAGCCCAGGATCAGATATCATGGTGAACTCTACTAAATATTTAAAAAAGAATTAATGCCAACCCTCTCAAACTCTTTCAAAAGCTTGAAGAGGAAGGAACACCTCCAAACTCATTTTACAAGGCCAACATAACCCTAATATCAAACCTAGATTAAGACACTATAGGAGGGCGCCTGGGTGGCTCATGGGTTAAAGCCTCTGCCTTCAGCTCAGGTCATGATCCCAGGGTCCTGGGATCGAGCCCCGCATCGGGCTCTCTGCTTGGCGGGGAGCCTGCTTCCTCCTCTCTCTCTCTCTCTGCCTGCCTCTCTGCCTACTTATGATCTCTGTCTGTCAAATAAATAAATAAAAATCTTAAAAAAAAAAGACACTATAAGAAAAGAAACTACAGACCAATAATCCTGATGAATATAGATGAAAAAATTCTTGATAAAATATTATCCTCTGAGACATGCTACCATATTCACCTGACAACTAGTCATGCACATTGCAGTTGAAGTGACACTGTGGCCTGCCATTCTGGTCATCCCATGCCTATTGCTCATAGCGTCATCTGAAATTTTCAGAACCAAGTTAATATCCTACACTTACTGTAAACACATGGCCCTGGTGAAGCTTGCCACAGAAGATGTTTCCATCAACAAAGTCTATGGTCTCCTTGGAGCCTTTATTGTTGGTGGCCTGGACTACATTTTGATCAGCCTCTCCTATGTACAAATATTTATCACTGTCTTCCACCTGCCGCAGAAAGAGGCACGTCTGAAGGCATTGAGTACCTGTGTTCCCCACATATGTGTCTTCTTCCAGTTCTATCTCCTGGCTTTTTAATTATTTTATTTTATTTTATTTTTTTTACCTTTTTCACCCACAGGTCTGAATCATATATTCCATCACATATACATATTACCTTATCCAACCTTTATCTACTGGTTCCACCTTTCCTCAAACCACTTGTGTATGGGGTGAAAACAAAACACATCTGGGATAAGGTAGTAAAAATGTTTCATTCTAAAAGCCAGGGCTGATATTTGTTGGAAATACTTCCTCTTACAGATTTCATGGCTCATCTTTTGGTCCTATGTGTTGTGAAAATCCAGCTAACAGTTTGGAATATTGTCATGCATTATGAATGAAGAATGAATGATTGAATGAATGAATGAATAATTATTTTAAATAATCCCACACGATATTGAGCTTATGTCAGAAGGCAGTTATTAGAAATTGAGGAAATAGAAGAACAGATAAGACACTGAAATACTAAATGCAGGCTATAAGAAAAGCCAGAATACATGACTTCCTTAGCACCTGATGCTGTTTGGAGCAGAACAGACAAATTCAAGGTCCTTTTGCAGATTGTAGTAGAACGTAATACTTAACACTGATTGTTTTATACTTAGAGCACTATGATTAACCTCCTGTATATAATATACAAGTCCAACTACATTTTTTCTCCAGCTATTTTAAAATCTTCCTACTGTTTACTTTTCCCTTAAAAATTCATCCCTTGAGCATAACAAATATCATGGAGGACAAGGGGTGTTAGAGAGGAGAAGGGAGTTGGGGTAAATTGGAAGGGGAGGTGAATCATGAAAGACTATGGACTCTGAAAAACAAGCTGAGGCATTTGAAGTGGCGGGGGGGGTGGGAGGTTGGGGTACCAGGTGGTGGGTATTATAGAGGGCACGGATTGCATGGAGCACTGGGTGTGGTGAAAAAATAATGAATACTGTTTTTCTGAAAATAAATAAATTGAAAAATTAAAAAAAATTCATCCCATGAATATATCTTTGTTAAATATAGTTGGAACTATGTCTGATATAAAGATCTATAAATATCTCCTTTTTCTCAAATCCTCTCTATTAATTTATGTTTAATCAAATTGCTCCTTCTCTTAACCTAAAAATATATTTGCTCCACCAATCTGGCACTAAGGCCACCCTAATCTTTTTATTCTTCTTCAGGGTTCATTTAATTTTTTCATTTATATAAAGAGCAATTTGAGAAAAGCTCTGGTATTTGTTTGTTGTTGTTGTTGTTATTGCTGCTTTTTAAGGAATGTGAAGGTAAGTTCTAGAGTTATTTTAAACAGCATTATTTTTTTTTAACATGTAATGTATTATTAGCCCCAAGGGCACAGGTCTGTGAATCACCAGGTTTACACACTTCACAGCACTCACCATAGCACATACCCTTCCCAATGTCCATAACCCCACCACCTTCTCCCTGCCCCATTCCCCACTGGCAACCCTCAAGTTTGTTTTGTGAGATTAAGAGTTACTTATGTTTTGTCTCCCTCCAGATCCCATCTTGTTTCATTTATTCTTTTCCTACCCCCTAACCCCCCGTGTTACATCTCCACTTCCTCATATCAGGGAGATCATGTGATAGTTGTCTTTCTCTGATTGATTTATTTCGCTAAGCATAATACCCTCTAGTTCTATCCACATTGTTGCAAATGGCAAGATTTCATTCCTTTTGATGGCTGCATAATATTCCATTGTATATATATACCACTTCTTCTTTATCCATTCATCTGTTGACGGACATTAGGTTCTTTCCATAGTTTGGCTATTCTTTATCCATTCATCTGTTGATGGACATTAGGTTCTTTCCATAGTTTGGCTATTGTGGACATTTCTGCTATAAACACTCGGGTGCATGTGCCCCTTCAGATCACTACGTTTGTATCTTTAGGGTAAATACCCAGTAGTGCAATTTCAGGGTCCTAGGGTAGCTCTATTTTCAACTTTTTGAGGAACCTCCATGCTGTTTTCCAGCTTGCATTCCCACCAATAGTGTAGGAGGGTTCCCATTTCTCTGCATCTCACCAGCATCTGTCATTTCCTGACTTGTTGATTTTAGCCATTCTGACTGGTGTGAGGTGGGATCTCATTGTGGTTTTGATTTGTATTTCCCTGATGCCGAGAGATGTGGAACACTTTTTCCTGTGTCTGTTAGCCATCTGGATGTCTTCTTTGCAGAAATGTCTGTTCATGTCCTCTGCCCATTTCTTGATTAGATTATTTGTTCTTTGGGTGTTTAGATAAGTTCTTTATAGATTTTAGATACTAGCCCTTTATCTGATATGTCATTTGCAAATATCTTCTCCCATTCTGTCAGTTGTCTTTCGATTTTGTTAACTGTTTCCTTAGCTGTGCAAAAGATTTTGATTTTGATGAAATCCCAATACTTCATTTTTGCCCTTGCTTCCCTTGCCTTTGGAGATGTTCCCAGGAAGAAGTTGGTGTGAATGAGGTCGAAGAGGTTGCTGCCTGTGTTCTCCTCAAGAATTTCAATGGATTCCTTTCTCACATTGAGGTCCTTCATCCATTTGGAGTCTATTTCCATGTGTCGTGTAAGGAAATGGTCCAGTTTCATTTTTCTGCATGTGGCTGTCCAATTTCCCCAGCACCATTTGTTAAAGAGGCTGTCTTTTTTCCAATGGACATTCCTTCCTGCTTTGTCGAAGATTAGTTGACCATTGAGTTGAGGGTCTATTTCTGGGCTCTCTATTCTGTTCCATTGATTTATGTATCTGTTTTTGTGCCAGTACCATACTGTCTTGATGATGACAGCTTTGTAATAGAACTTGAAGTCTGGAATTGTGATGCCACCAACTTTAGCTTTCTTTTTCAATATTCCTCTGGCTATTCGAGGTCTTTCTGGTTCCATATAAATTGTAGGATTATTTGTTCCATTTCTTTGAAAAAATGGATGGGACTTTGATAGGAATTGCATTACATGTGTAGATTGCTTTAGGTAGCATAAACATGTTCACAATATTTGTTCTTCCAATCCAGGAACTTGGAACATTTTTCTATTTCTTTGTGTTTTCCTCAATTTCTTTCATGAGTACTTTAATAGTTTTCTGAGTATAGATTCTTTGCCTCTTGGGTTAGGTTTATTCCTAGGAATTTTATGGTTTTGGGTGCAATTGTAAATGGAATTGACTCCTTAATTTCTCTTTCTTTTGTCTTGTTGTTAGTGTAAAGAAATGCAACTGATATCTGTGCATTGATTTTATATCCTGGCACTTTACTGAATTCCTGTACAAGTTCTAGCAGATTTGGAGTGGAGTCTTTTGGGTTTTCCACATATAGTATCATATCATCTGTGAAGAGTGATAGTTTGACTTCTTCTTTGCCAATTTGGATGCTTTTACTTTCTTTTTGTTGTCTGATTGCTGAGGCTAGGACTTGTAGTACTATATTGAATAGCAGTGGTGATAAAGGACATCCCTTTTGTGTTCCTGACGTTAGTGGAAAAGCTTTCAGTTTTTCTCCATTGAGAATGATATTTGCGGTGGGCTTTTCATAGATGCCTTTGATGATATTGAAGTATGGACCCTTAACCCTACACTTCGCAGAGTTTTGACCAGGAAGGGATGCTGTACTTTGTCAAATGCTTTTTCAGCATCTGTTGAGAGTATCATGTGGTTCTTGTTCTTTCTATTAATAATATAATGTATCACATTGATTGATTTGCAGATGTTGAACCAACCTGATAGCCCTGGAATAAATCCCACTTCGTCGTGGTGAATAATCCTTTTAATATGCTGGATCCTATTGGCAAGTATTTTGGTGAGAATTTTTGCATTCAAACAGCATTATTCTTGGGGCTCCTGGGTGGCTCAAAGGGTTGAGCCTCTGCCTTCAGATCAGGTCATGATCTCAGGGTTCTGGGACCAAGCCCTGCATTGGGCTCTCTGCCAGCAGGGAGCCTGCTTCCTTTTCTCTCTCTGCCTACTTGTGATCTCTTTCTCTGTCAAATAAATAAATAAAATCTTTAAAATAAATAAATAAATGCACAGCATTATCCTTAACTTTTGTTCAATCATTTTCCTAATTCAACCAACAATAACCCTTTCATCCAAGAAACCTGCTCAGAAATTCTGATGGCTAAGATTCTCACTATGTTGGTTTTCCAAAGTACATTTTTCTTTTTCATAGAAAGCAAGTACATTTTGTTATGCTTTACAATGATTATATACCAGTGATAATATTTCATAGAGAAGCTGTATTTTGCAAGACCAACAAAAGTGAGGGCAACTACTCCAATATTTGTCAAGAATATTTGATACAAAAAGCAGATTTCAGTTTGATAAGGGAGAAAACCATTGTGGAAGTTGTTACGTTCATGAGTTCTGGAGTGAAATGAGCTTGGTTCAAAACATTATTTTGCCATTTATGAACTACATGTGTTGGAATACAACTCATAGTTGTATATTCAGCTACTAAGCTATCAACACGGAAGAATGACAGGAGTTTCATTGGGAACTAGAAATGGAGTGGTCATGGTGTAACAAAATGAAAGCACTTATGTAAGGCCCTTACCATGGGGTGTGATAACTGGTGAAAACTCAGGAATGGTTATCATAGCCATTATTGTCATTAATGTAAGGTTTTACAGGCGAGATACACACAACACCAGGCGAGATAGGGGCAAGGCAAGGTTTATTAAAGGCGCTCTCAGGTGAGGTTCCACGACTCAGGAGAGGAGAGTCAGGGAAGTTGTGTGTGGGAAGGGGTTGATGAGCTTTTTTTGGGCCAAGGCAGAGCAGGGCCTCATAACCATATTTGGTAAGGTTAGAGGTTGGGGGTTAGGAAGTCTCAAAGTGGCTGCATTCTATTTATTGCATAGGTTTCGGTTTGCTCAAGGCGACTAGTCCTTCTGGTGGGGAAGTCCTGGGTAGGGGGAAGATGACAGCCTGGCAGTCATCTTATTGTTCCTCCTGCAATCTCAGGGCTGCTGACCCAACAATCACCATTATCATTTTCATTGTGAAAATCCGCATCACTCCTACTGTGCTTGAGCTGAAATGCTGAACCACTATTTTCGAGTTTATTCATACCACACTAAAGTTAATTAAAAAAAAAATTAACGCTTTATGTATGACCCAGTCTGTGGTCTTTTTCATTCACTTGTACTTGTTGACTGAAGTGTTATTATACTTCTATCTCTATCCATATTCACATAGCTGTGTGTGCATAGTCAAGTTTGTTAGTTTTAGGTGACTTTATATTTCTATCATTCGATATCTTCGCTTGTATTTTCAGCTTTAATACAAGTGTGTGTGCAAATGTTCCATTATGAAAGTGGATTACTCTTTGTCTCCTGTTTGAGCTGCTGATTTCCTTGAATTTTGTATTTTTCAGCTCTGGGTAGTGAAACACTTCCTTTATTTAGTGCATGAAGATCTAAAGTTGAGGGATCTTCCTTTTGATTGACCTTTATATCACTGTGAAACCCTTCTCCTTCTCTGTTCTTGGAAAAGCTCGGGTTTGTTATTTTCTACTAGCCTTTATTTTAGCTCAGTAATCCTGGCTTCTCCTCTGTAATTCTGTATTCCTGAATTATTAGGTTTAGCTCTTGTGCTTCAAAATTTTCTAACGTCCATCTGATTCATTTTATCTGTCTCTCTTTATTTTAAGTTTTAGTATATTCTATCTTCCTGGCAAAATTCCCCAACTCTTTATTTTAAAAAATTAATAAATTCCTCTGTAATCCATCCTTTTATTTCCTTGAACCCATTAAGCATTGTCGCTTTAAAATCCCTGACTGCTGTTTACAATAAATACACGCGTGGATGACTCTGTTTCTTCTGTTTTCCCCCTTGTTTCTGAACTCATGTTCCTGTCTCTTGCTGTACCTACTAATTTCTTATTGGGTGTTAGACTTTGTATATGAAAATGATGAAGACCAGATGAAGTTATATTGTCCTCCAGTAATAATTCAGCCATTGATCTGTGATGAACTCCATATAGGACTTCTACCTTGATCTGATCAAAATATGACTGAGTTGAAGCTTATTCTACCACTTTATTGGCCAGTGGCCCTTTTGCATCTAAGGCTTAACCTGCTCAGGCTTTCAGCTGTGAGAAAGGGTATAATCCACAGTATGGGCTATACTCTCTGCCAAGGGAAATAAAAAAAAAAAAAAAAAAAAAAAAAGACTGCCCCAAATTCCTTCTTTATTTTTCAAATGTTCTCTGCATACTGTTTGACTTCCCATTCCATGCAGTTTCAGAGGTTAGCAAATGTTTCCTCTGGAAACTAACACACGTGGTCAGTGTCAGGTCTCTGTTCCTCCTTTCTCAACTGGAATGAGATGTTTTTGTTGCCCACTTTGGTCTTTTATGCTCTACTAGAGGTCCCAAATCTTTGTTTTCTGACTCTCAAAATGAGCTTTCTGCTGGGAGAAATCTTCCTTTGGGGTCAGAAATAGCAGATGGCTCTTGGTGTCAGGAATGGCCAGCAACCCCTGTACTGGCAGATGAAGGATGACTCCAGACTTTTCTGTGAAAGAGAGGAGAAGGCAAGGGGTGTGGGGACCAATGCTCAGGGACACAACCCTTGGCTTTTCTTTGCTCTGGAACTTTTGTAGGTCCTTCAGGATACTCACAAATGCTTATCACTGTTTCTCAGGCAGTGATGTTTGACCAGGGGTCTTACTGGAACTAGGAGGATCTGTTTTGGGGAAAGATTTGCTAATCTGCTTGTTCTAGGAGTCCTGCTAAACATAGCCTAAGGGACAATGCCTACCTCTCTTAGATCACAGGGCCTCTGTTTGGGCTAAGCAAGCTTCCAGAAAGGCAGCTTCCCTGGGCATTTCAATGGCAAAGTGGTCGTGCAGACCTCAGCATTCCCAAGGCCTATTCCCTTCTGTGAAACCTTCCGGGCCTCCCATAACAGCCTCTGTGTAACATTTTTGCAAGCTAGGTATTAATGGCTGAATTCATGCTCTATGTTAAGCCCAACTTCTTGTCAAATAGAGCTTCAAAAAGTCAGTTTTCATGTGTCTGATAGCCATTTGTATGTGTTTATTGGAGAAGTGTCTGTCCATATCTTCTGCCCATTTTTTGATATGATTGTCTGTCTTGTGTGTGTTGAGATTTAGGCTTTCATTTTCAGACACATGAAAAAAAGTTCATCATCACTAGCCCTCAGGTAGATTTAAATTAAAACTACATTGAGATACCACCTTACACCAGTTAGAATGGCCAAAATTAGCAAGACAGGAAACAACATGTGTTGGAGAGGATGTGGAGAAAGGGGAACCCTCTAACACTGTTGGTGGGAATGCAAGTTGGTGCGGCCTCTTTGGAGAACAGTGTGGAGATTCCTCAAGAAATTAAAAATAGAACCTCCCTATGACCCTGCCATTGCACACCTGTGTATTTACCCCAAAGATACAGATGTAGTGAAAAGAAGGGCCATTTGTACCCCAATATTTATAACAGCAATGGCCACGGTCGCCAAACTATGGAAAGAACCAAGATGCCCTTCAAAGGATGAATGGATAAGGAAGATGTGGTCCAGTTACACTATGGAGTATTATGCCTCCATCAGAAAGGACGAATACCCAACTTTTGTAGCAACATGGATGGGACTGGAAGAGATTATGCTGAGTGAAATAAGTCAAGCAGAGAGAGTCAATTATCATATGGTTTCACTTATTTGTGGAGCATAACAAAAAGCATGGAGGACATGGGGAGTTAGAGAGAAGGGGGTTGGGATAAATTGGAAGGGGAGGTGAATCATGAGAGACTATGGACTCTGAAAAACAATCTGAGGGGTTTGAAGTGGCGGGGGGGGTTGGGAGATCAAGGTACCAGGTAGTGGGTATTATAGAGGACATGGATTGCATGGAGCACTGGGTGTGGTGAAAAAATAATGATACTTTTATGCTGAAAATTAAAAAAATGAAAAAAAATTAGAACTCTGGGAAAAAAAAAAAAAAGAAAGTCAGTTTTCTCCAACATCAGAAATACTCTTCTCTTTTTTTATCCATTCTGATACCCTGTGACTTTTGACAGGGGCATTTAGCCCATTAACATTCAGGGTAACTATTGAGAGATATGAATTTAGTGCCATTGTATTGCCTGTAAGGTGACTGTTACTGTATATGGTCTCTATTCCTTTCTGATCTACCACTTGTAGGCTCTCTCTTTGCTTAGAGGACCCCTTTCAAGATTTCCTGTAGAGCTGGTTTGGTGTTTGCAAATTCTTTCAGTTGTTGTTTGTCCTGAAAGCTTTTAATCTCTCCTTCTATTTTCAATGATAGCCTAGCTGGATATAGTATTCTGGGCTGCATGTTTTTCTCATTTAGTGCTCTGAAAATATCATGCCAGCTCTTTCTGTCCTGCCAGGTCTCTGTGGATAAGTCAGCTGCCAATCTAATATTTTTACCATTGTATGTTACAGACTTCTTTTCCCGGGCTGCTTTCAGGATTTTCTCTTTGTCACTGAGACTTGTAAATTTTACTATTAGGTGACGGGGTGTGGGCCTATTCTTATTGATTTTGAGGGGTGTTCTCTGAACCTCCTGAATTTTGATGCTCGTTCCCTTTGCCATATTGGGGAAATTCTCCCCAATAATTCTCTCTAGCATACCTTCTGCTCCCCTCTCTCTTTCTTCTTCTTCTGGAATCCCAATTATTCTAATGTTGTTTCATCTTATGGTGTCACTTATCTCTCGAATTCTCCCCTCGTGGTCCAGTATCTGTTTGTCCCTCTTTTGCTCAGCTTCTTTATTCTCTGTCATTTGGTCTTCTATATCACTAATTCTTTCTTCTGCCTCATTTATCCTAGCAGTGAGAGCCTCCATTTTTGATTGCACCTCATTAATAGCTTTTTTGATTTCAACTTGGTTAGATTTTAGTTCTTTTATTTCTCCAGAAAGGGCTTTTATATCTCTCGAGAGGGTTTCTCTAATATCTTCCATGCCTTTCTCGAGCCCGGCTAGAACCTTGAGAATTGTCATTCTGAACTCTAGATCTGACATATTACCAATGTCTGTATTGATTAGGTCCCTTCGGTACTGCCTCTTGTTGTTTTTTTTTGTGTTGAATTTTTCCGTCTTGTCATTTTGTCCAGAGAAGAGTATATGAGGGGGAAAGTAAAATACTAAAAGGGTGGCAACAACCCCAGGAAAATATGCTTTAACCAAATTAGAAGAGATCCAAAATCGGGAGGGAGGAGAAAGGGGATAAAAAGAGGTTCAAAAAGGAAGAAAGAAAAAAAAAGAAAAAAAAAAGAAAAAAGAAAGAAAAAAAAAAGAAAAGAATTTTTTTAAAAAAAGAAAACACCTAAGAAAAATATAAAAAAGAAAAAATATATGTATTAGATAAACTAGTAAAAAATCGTTAAAAAAGAAAAAGGTAACAGTTAAAAAAAAAATTTTACCCGAAGGCGAGAAAAAAAAACAAAAAATGAAAAAGAAAAAAATTAAATTAACTGCAAGACTAAAAAAAATCACAGGGCAAAAGCCATAAAACCCATCTATATGTTGCCTTCAAGAAACTCATTTTAAACCCGAAGACACCTCCAGATTTAAAGTGAGGGGGTGGAAAAGAATTTACTATGCTAATGGACATCAGAAGAAAGCAGGAGTGGCAATCCTTATATCAGATCAATTAGATTTTAAGCCAAGACTATAATAAGAGATGAGGAAGGACACTATATCATACTCAAAGGGTCTGTCCAACAAGAAGATTTAACAATTTTAAATATCTATGCCCCCAACGTGGGAGCAGCCAACTATATAAACCAATTAATAACAAAATCAAAGGAACACATCAACAATGATACAATAATAGTAGGGGACTTTAACACTCCCCTCACTGAAATGGACAGATTAGCCAAGCAAAAGATCAGCAAGGAAATAGAGGCCTTAAAGGACACACTGGACCAGATGGACATCACAGATATATTCAGAACATTTTATCCCAAAGCAACAGAACACACATTCTTCTCTAGTGCACATGGAACATTCTCCAGAATAGATCACATCCTGGGTCCTAAATCAGGACTCAACCAGTATCAAAAGATTGGGATCATTCCCTGCATATTTTCAGACCACAATGCTCTGAAGCTAGAACTCAACCACAAAAGGAAGTTTGAAAAGAACCAAAATACATGGAGACTAAACAGTATCCTTCTAAAGAATGAATGGGTCAACCGGGAAATTAAAGAAGAATTGAAAAAAAATCATGGAAACAAATGATAATGAAAATAAAACGGTTCAAAATCTGTGGGACACAACAAAGGCAGTCCTGAGAGGAAAATATATAGCGGTACAAGCCTTTCTCAAGAAACAAGAAAGGTCTCAGGTACACAATCTAACCCTACACCTAAAGGAGCTGGAGAAAGAACAAGAAAGAAACCCTAAGCCTAGCAGGAGAAGAGAAATCATAAATATCAGAGCAGAAATCAATGAAATAGAAACCAAAAAAACAATAGAACAAATCAACGAAAGTAGGAGCTGGTTCTTTGAAAGAATTAATAAAATTGATAAACCCCTGGCCAGACTTATCAAAAAGAAAAGAGAAAGGACCCAAATAAATAAAATCATGAATGAAAGAGGAGAGATCACAACTAACACCAAAGAAATACAAACTATTATAAGAACATACTATGAGCAACTCTACGGCAATAAATTTGACAATCTGGAAGAAATGGATGCATTCCTAGAAACATATAAACTACCACAACTGAACCAGGAAGAAATAGAAAGCCTGAACAGACCCATAACCAGTAAGGAGATTGAAACAGTCATTAAAAATCTCCAAACAAACAAAAGCCCAGGGCCAGACGGCTTCCCGGGGGAATTCTACCAAACATTTAAAGAAGAACTAATTCCTATTCTCCTAAAACTGTTCCAAAAAATAGAAATGGAAGGAAAACTTCCAAACTCATTTTATGAGGCCAGCATCACCTTGATCCCCAAACCAGACAAGGATCCCACCAAAAAAGAGAGCTATAGACCAATATCCTTGATGAGAACAGATGTAAAAATACTCAACAAAATACTAGCCAATAGGATTCAACAGTACATTAAAAAGATTATTCACCACGACCAAATGGGATTTATTCCAGGGCTGCAAGGTTGGTTCAGCATCCGCAAATCAGTCAATGTGATACAACACATCAATAAAAGTAAGAACAAGAACCATATGATACTCTCAATAGATGCTGAAAAAGCATTTGACAAAGTACAGCATCCCTTCCTGATCAAAACTCTTCAAAGTGTAGGGATAGAGGGCACATACCTCAATATCATCAAAGCCATCTATGAAAAACCCACCGCAAATATCATTCTCAATGGAGAAAAACTGAAAGCTTTTCCGCTAAGGTCAGGAACATGGCAGGGATGTCCATTATCACCACTGCTATTCAACATAGTACTAGAGGTCCTAGCCTCAGCAATCAGACAACAAAAGGAAATTAAAGGCATCCAAATCGGCAAAGAAGAAGTCAAATTATCACTCTTCGCAGATGATATGATACTATATGTGGAAAACCCAAAAGACTCCACTCCAAAACTGCTAGAACTTATACAGGAATTCAGTAAAGTGTCAGGATATAAAATCAATGCACAGAAATCAGTAGCATTTCTCTACACCAACAGCAAGACAGAAGAAAGGGAAATTAAGGAGTCAATCCCATACACAATTGCACCCAAAACCATAAGATACCTAGGAATAAACCTAACCAAAGAGACACAGAATCTATACTCAGAAAACTATAAAGTACTCATGAAAGAAATTGAGGAAAACACAAAGAAATGGAAAAATGTTCCATGCTCCTGGATTGGAAGAATAAATATTGTGAAAATGTCTATGCTACCTAAAGCAATCTACACATTTAATGCAATTCCTATCAAAGTACCATCCATCTTTTTCAAAGAAATGGAACAAATAATTCTAAAATTTATATGGAACCAGAAAAGACCTCGAATAGCTAAAGGGATATTGAAAAAGAAAGCCAACGTTGGTGGCATCACAATTCCGGACTTCAAGCTCTATTACAAAGCTGTCATCATCAAGACAGCATGGTACTGGCACAAAAACAGACCCATAGATCAATGGAACAGAATAGAGAGCCCAGAAATAGACTCTCAACTCTATGGTCAACTAATCTTCAACAAAGCAGGAAAGAATGTCCAATGGAAAAAAGACAGCCTCTTCAATAAATGGTGCTGGGAAAACTGGACAGCCACATGCAGAAAAATGAAATTGGACCATTTCCTTACACCACACACAAAAATAGACTCAAAATGGATGAAGGACCTCAATGTGTGAAAGGAATCCATCAAAATCCTTGAGGAGAACACAGGCAGCAACCTCTTTGACCTCAGCCGCAGCAACATCTTCCTAGGAACAACGCCAAAGGCAAGGGAAGCAAGGGCAAAAATGAACTACTGGGATTTCATCAAGATCAAAAGCTTTTGCACAGCAAAGGAAACAGTTAACAAAATCGAAAGACAACTGACAGAATGGGAGAAGATATTTGCAAACGACATATCAGATAAAGGACTAGTGTCCAGAATCTATAAAGAACTTAGCAAACTCAACACCCAAAGAACAAATAGTCCAATCAAGAAATGGGCAGAGGACATGAGCAGACATTTCTGCAAAGAAGACATCCAGATGGCCAACAGACACATGAAAAAGTGCTCCATATCACTCGGCATCAGGGAAATACAAATCAAAACCACAATGCGATATCACCTCACACCAGTCAGAATGGCTAAAATCAACAAGTCAGGAAATGACAGATGCTGGCGAGGATGCGGAGAAAGGGGAACCCTCCTCCACTGTTGGTGGGAATGCAAGCTGGTGCAACCTCTCTGGAAAACAGCATGGAGGTTCCTCAAAATGTTGAAAATAGAACTGCCCTATGACCCAGCAATTGCACTATTGGCATTTACCCTAAAGATACAAACGTAGTGATCCAAAGGGGCACGTGTACTCGAATGTTTATAGCAGCAATGTCCACAATAGCCAAACTATGGAAAGAACCTAGATGTCCATCAACAGATGAATGGATCAAGAAGATGTGGTATATATACACAATGGAATACTATGCAGCCATCAAAAGAAATGAAATCTTGCCATTTGCGACAACATGGATGGAACTAGAGCGTATCATGCTTAGCGAAATAAGTCAGGCGGAGAAAGACAACTATCATATGATCTCCCTGATATGAGGAAGTGGTGATGCAACATGGGGGCTTAAGTGGGTACGAGAAGAATAAATGAAAGAAGATGGGATTGGGAGGGAGACAAACCATAAGTGATTCTTAATCTCACAAAACAAACTGAGAGTTGTTGGGGGGAGGGGGTTTGGGAGAAGGGGGTGGTATTATGGACATTGGGGAGGGTATGTGTTTTGGTGAGTGCTGTGAAGTGTGTAAACCTGGTGACTCACAGACCTGTACCCCTGGGGATAAAAATATATTTTTATAAAAAATAAAAAACTATATTAAAAAAAAAAAAGAAATACTCTTCGCTGGAATCTTAGGTAGGAATTCAGATTCTAAGGACTCTGAGGGTCCTTTAATTTCTTCTTTTCTTGTTCATCGGGTAAGCTTTTGCCTCTAGTTTCTCCTTCTTGCTCCTTTTGGGCTGAATTATAATTTGGATTTTATACACAAAGCATTTGAATTTTCCTCATTTTTCTCTTTTTAATACAGTTTTGGGTATGCTTAGAAAACTATGCCAATCACAAAATTTATGTATGGTCTGAAATATATGTGAAATAATCTGTGATGTCTATGTATGTGAAAACTCCATGGGTCAGTTAAAATAATACCATATCCTGTGAAAAATCCTTCTGTTTAAATATAAAATACTTCTCCCTAATGAGTATGATATTTGGGCTTTTTAAAAAAGATTATATTTATTTATTTGACAGAGAGAGAAATCACAAGTAGGCAGAGCAGTAGGCAGAGAGAGAGGGGGAAGCAGTTTCCCTCTGAGCAATGAGCCTGATGCCAGGCTGAATCCCAGGACCATGAGATCATGACCTGAGCTGAAAGCAGAGGCTTAACCCAATGACCCACCCAGGTGCTCTGATATTCAGGTTTTTTTATACTTGAATACATGTAGAATTATTTTAAGTACTACTAGATCATCTCACAAATGTTTTTCTGCA
This sequence comes from Mustela lutreola, assembly GCF_030435805.1. NCBI lineage: Eukaryota > Metazoa > Chordata > Mammalia > Carnivora > Mustelidae > Mustela > Mustela lutreola. Next base: position 235,031,871 of record NC_081290.1, on the reverse strand, counting down.
CAGTTTTTAGCTACTATTGTAATAATATAGGAAAGTTTGTAACATACCGCTTTGGGGATTTTTCACTTTCAATATGCCCATGACAATGAATATTATAGAAGTACCATAATTCAGTTAACTTTTTCTCTCAATAAAGAGTTTTGGAAACACATTCATGATGTAATAAATGTTTATGGCCAATTACGTCTTTTCATAGCTCTAAGTAATTTTGTTCTATGCATTAATAAAAATAGAATTGCAGTACAAATATAAATACCACACTTATTTTTTAAAAGATTTTATTTGGCAGTGAGAGAGATCAAAAGTAGGCAGAGGCAGGCAGAGAAAGGAGCAAACAGGCTTCGCGCTGAGCAGGAAGCCCAATGCAGGGCTCCACCCCAGGACCCTGAGATCATGACCTGGGCCTAAGGCAGATGCTTACCCATCTGAGCCACCCAGCCTCTCCATATACAGATTATTGTGTTATTTGCTGCAGTTTTATTCTGTTAAGTTGCTGAAAACACAGCATTAATGAACTCTGAAACACAGCATTTCGTTGCTGTTGCTTTTGAGACTCTGATCACATTTTCTATAACCAGTTTTACATAATCCGTGTATGCTTCTGTCTAAAGGCACATTTCAATATGTATTTCCTACAAATAATGAATTTCATGCACTATTTCATTGTAGTAAGACACTAGCTGAGCAGCATTTCCCATTTTCCTGGCCCTGGGTCGTGTGTCTATAGATTCCTTTGGATTTCACCCTACAATGGTGCCATCCACTACATTTTATTTAATCTGTCATTACCTCATGGATTCACAAATTTAGCCACTTTCCCTGCTTTGACATAGTTTCATCACATACTCTCGATGCTACCTTAGCACTTGAGGCACAGCCTCATACACAGATGGGTAAACCTCCTCATGCTTTTTCTGAATATACAGCATTTTTGATGCATTAATATTGAACTCACGGACAACAAAGCTAGGATCTAAAGGCAGCTTATCTGACACGCTTATTTCCTCTGTGAGATGGACTACAGCCTGTGTATATGAGCCTGGACAGCACTTCCACAACATGCTTGGGGCCATCTTCAATGGTTCCCGTCACCACCACCACCAACAAATGACAAGAACAGAATGTTAAATAGACACAGAAAGGGATACTCATTTACTCCTATTAGATATAAACCAGAAGGCAGAGCTTTGCCTTGTCCAACCACAGCTGGGAACAGGTGTGCTAGGAAACTGAAAGTTTTTGGTGCTCTGCAAAAACTTAAATGTCCACTGATGGTGACAGCACCGAATCATTGCTTATGAGGTTTCAAATACATTTTAACCAGTAGGCGAATTCACAAACACAGAATCTATAAGCAATAAGGATCGACTACATGTGTGTATATATATATACAAACACATATATATATACACACACACATATATACATATGCACACAAATATGCATATGTAGATATATATCCATATACACATATATAATGCCTTAATAGCTACTTTCAATTTAGTAACAATTTATTTAAAATAAAGTACAAATCTGTAAACTCATACTCTCACATTCTCTCTTGTTTACTCAAATAAATAAATAAAAGCTAAAAAGAGTCACACTAATTTTCTTATAAAATATTAAAAACAAATAAAGTTAACAAGCCAAACAATAATTTCCAAAATTGAAGTTTTCCCTGTTTATTCAGATATTGATGGTGGAACGTCATTACCTGAAGGTACATGTGCAACAATTTGCTTCCTCCCATCTCCGCGGCTTAACTGTACTTTGTCTCTGCTGGTACCTCTGCTGCCCAGTCATGGCTAGTACACAGCTGTCATTAGGAGACGAAATTTAAAGAAATAAAAACATCTTGAGCTTGCTACTATGTGTTTTATTTTTTATTTTGGGAGGTCAATATTTTTCAAAAGCAAGTACCCAAAAAACTACATTTGCTTTTTATGATTAAATTGAATTTCCTATTTTTATCTATGAGACTTAGGAGTGAAATATACATTGAAAGGATTCTCAAAACCACAATTCTATCCCCAACCTAGCTACCAATGTTTTACTTCTATCTCTGGGCCTTAGCAACCTCCCTTAAAAATAAAGAGGTTACTGAAACGGTCTTTAAAATTTCACATATGCTGACACTAAGACTGAAATCAACTGACAGCTCTCATGAGCACTGTAAACTATACAGATTCAGGGCACATGGTAGCATATGTAGAGATGTGATAGTCAATTCTGTCAGTGCTCACCAAGTCTTTTGTACTCAACTATAATCTACCCTACCCATCCAGTATTCTATTAGGGAGTCAGAATGGGCTTTCCTGGCACATTGGCTTAATTACAGGCAGAAGAGGTGAGGTGTGAGTGACTTTGTGGTGGCCCTAGGAAGGCAGCCCCAACATATGACAATAAGGATTATTATGAATTGAAGTAATTTAAGAAACAGCCAGTACAAGAATACTGACTCTTCTTTGTCTCCAGAAAGCTGGAGGTCCATCTCCCTTGGGAAAGGTACCCTGTCTGTACCAAGAGGTAATGAGAGATCCTTATCATCCGAGGTAGGGAATGTAGGGCATATAAGGCCAAAGCAGCCTATATGAATAAACCTTGTGAAAAAATAGAAAGATAAAATAAATACAGGGGCTCCTGGGTGGCTCAGTGGGTTAAAGTCTCTGCTTTCAACTCATGTCGTGATCTCAGGGTCCTGGGATGGAGCCTGGCATTGGGCTCTCTGCTCAGTCAGAAGCCTGCCTTCTCCTCTCTGTCTGCCCTCCTGTCTACCTGCTTGTGATCTCTGTCAAATAAGTGAATAAATAAATAAATAAAGCTTGTAACTACTACTAACACATTATCTCAGCCCGGATTCTAGTCCAAATTACAATTCCTTACTAGTTGAAGTTCCTGAGCATAAATTTTCTTTGTCCCATCCATTCCTCAAAGATAAATTATTCTTTGTCTAAAATGAACAAACACTTCATGCTGGGGAGCCTCAGTGGCTCATTCGGTTAAGTGTTCCACTGTTGGTATCAGCTCAGGTCATGATCTCTCAGTCATGGGATCCCTGCTGGGGTTCTGTGCTCAGCATGGAGTCTGCTTCAGATTCTCTCTCCTTCTCCTCCTGCTCTCTTTCTTTCTCTCAAATAAATAACATCTTAACACACAAAAAAATACCCAAAACAAAACAAAGAAAAAAACCCCCACTTCATGCGTTGGTCATTTCTTAGGGTATGAAATTCACTACTGGGCCTCTACGTGCATGGGGTTAAATATTGTTTTTTTCCTGTTAATCTGTCTCATGCCAATTTAATTTTTAGACCAGTTTAAGAGAACCTTGAAGGATAGAGTAAAATTTTCCTCTCAACAACCTTAACAGAGTCAACTTGCAGTAACTGATAATAATATGTAAAGGCTATTCATTTCATACATAGTAAATGTACAAATATACCAGTTACATGAGAAAATAAAATCACACTCTGAATTAGAAGTCAAGAAGCATGAATGGTACTGTAAACTTGGGAATTACCCAGGCAAGTGCTCATTGACACACTACGGAATATAACTCACTGTAGTAATTAACATCATACTGAATTTTAAAATTTGGGAATGAGATCAGTAACATATCCTCTGCATATTTCTCTAGCTTTGGTGAAAACTAAGTTAGAAAATGACTATTTTCTAAAGTATGCTTTTAATCTGTTAAATATTCCATATAAATGTATTATTTCTGCCACATGTTATAATATGTCATTCCTATTGCAAACACTCCCTTCCTTTCCTTAGAACACATTAACCTCCAGTACTCAGTTTGGTTTAGTGAACCATCTCTGGATCCTAATACGTATTTGTTGGGTTTTGACACTGTAGATGATGGGGTTCATCAAGGGTGGGAAAAGGATATAGATGTTGCCCATGAGGACGTGGACCACAGGAGAGAGGTGCTTTCCAAAACGGTGCACCATAGTCAGACCAATGATTGGGATATAGAAAACTAGAACTGCACAGATGTGGGAGACACAGGTCTGCAAGGACTTGAATCGCTCCTCCCGGGATGCAATAGTCAATACTGAGTGCAGGATCAAGATGTAGGAGACCAGAATGAGCACTGCATCCAAAAACAGTGTGCAGATCACCAGAGCCAAGGCATAGAAGCTGTTGAAGCGGATGTCAGAGCAGGCGAGCCGAAGTAGGTCCTGGTGCAGGCAGAAAGAGTGGGAGAGGATGTGGGGGCGGCAGTAATCAAAGAACTTTAGGCGGACAATGGGAGCAGTGATGAACAGGAAACTCCTCCCTAAAATGGCCACACCAATGCTGATGATTCTTGTATTGGTGAGAATGGATGTATATCTCAGAGGATTGGAGATTGCAGTGAAGCGATCAAAGGCCATAGCCAGTAGGACTCCAGACTCCATGCATGATAGACCATGAACAAAGAAGGCTTGAGCAATGCATGCATCCAGAGAAATTTCCTGGCTGAGCCCCCACAGGATGCCCAGGACTGTGTGTACTGTGGACAGCCCCATGCATAGGTCAGTGAGGGCCAGCATGGCCAGGAAGTAGAACATGGGCTGATGCAGGCTCGGCTCTGTCCGAATCACGTGCAGCACCAGGCAGTTCCCTGAGAGTACCATAGTATAGATACAGGAGAAAGGGATGGAGAGCCAAGGGTATTCCCATTCCAGGCCAGGGAATCCCGTAAGGAGAAAGGTGGAGTTACTGACTTTGGAACCAGCTTGAACAGACATAAATCTATAAAAACAGAAACCTCTCAGAAAAAAAAAATATATATATTTATATATATACACACGCACACACACACACATATATAAATATATATAGTATATATTTTTATATATTTATTTAACAGCCTATTAGGAATCCTAAGTGTCTTCCACCTCTTAATATAAACGTTGAGATAAAAGCCATAGAAGAAATGACTGGATTTGGCACAACTCATTATATATAAGACTAATTCTTGTATATTTACCGAAACTGCATTTGATCTGAAACAAACTACGTTATGCCTACATGTGAAACCTCCTTGTCATTAGGTCATTGGCCCCATCAGAGGAAGCCATGTCCATATGCACAACCTCACTGTCACTTTCTACTTCAAGGTTTTATACTACCAATAACAGAGAAAAAAATGATTTCTGGCTTGTGAAGGTATAATAATGAAGTTTAAGTATACCAAGTAGAAAATGAAAACACATTTGAGTTTTTGCATTTCAAATATGGTGAATTAAATAAATTGCAAATCACTGCCATGGGCTGTAAGATTAACCTCTGCTTGTTACATAAGACAGTCACTTGGAGAATTCATTTCTCAGTCATGTTGACCATTCTCACATGTCGTTTTCATTGCTTTAATAAAGAAAAACCGTCACTCACAGTAGAGATGGTCTCACCAATTTTGAAAATGGACCTTATTCTTCCTCCTTTTGTCCCGATGGCACAGACATTCTAGGAGAAGCAAATTTTATGCAGGTCTGGGAATCACTAGAGTAAAGCCTGAACCCCAGGAGGGGCTGAGAGTGAGTGATTACAGGGTTGTGTTCCTTTGGGGGAATGTAGGCAAACCCCGAGGCAGTGTTTGCAGGGCAGACTCTCCACTCCACTAAATTCTGAATATTCTCACAAGTGCCAGTTTGCAATTACAATTCATACCCCAATGTTTATAGTAGCAATGGCCACGGTCGCCAAACTGTGGAAAGAACCAAGATGCCCTTCAATGGACGAATGGATAAGGCAAATGTGGTCCATGTACACTATGGAGTATTATGCCTCCATCAGAAAGGATGAATATCCAACTTTTGTAGCAACATGGATGGGACTGGAAGAGATTATACTGAGTGAAATAAGTCAAGCAGAGAGAGTCAATTATCATATAGTTTCACTTATTTGTGGAGCATAAGAAATAACATGGAGGACAAGGGAAGTTAGAGAGGAGAAGGTAGTTGGGGGAAATTGGAAGGGGAGGTGAACCATGAAAGACTATGGACTCTGAAAAACAATCTGAGGGTTTTGAAGGGGCAAGGGGTGGGAGGTTGGGGGAACCAGGTGGTGGGTATTAGAGAGGGCACGGATTGCATGGAGCACTGGGTGTGGTGCAAAAACAAGGAATACTTTTATGCTGAAAAAATTAAAATTAAAAAAGAAAGAGAGAGATATATATATACTCCTCATTACCAGAGGAGAGATGGTGGAGAATGGGGGGAAAATAGGTGATGGAGATTGTGGAGGGCACTTTTAGAGAGCACCAGGTATTTTATAGATGTATCAAATTGTTGTGTGGTGAACCTGAACCTAATATTACACTATCTGTTAACTAACTGGAATTAAATAAAAACCCAAATATGGATAAAGAAGATACAGTCCATACGTACAATGGAGTATTATGCCTCCATCAGAAAAAATGCACACCCAACTTTTGTATCAACATGGACGTGCCTGGAGGAGATTACACTGAGTGAAATAAGTAAAGCAGAGAGAGTCAATTATCATATGGTTTCACTTACTTGTGGAGCATAAGGAATAATATGGAGGACATTAGATGAAGGAGAGAAGAAGTAAGTTGGGGAAAATTTGAGGGGGAGACAAACCATGAGAGACTGTGGACTCTGAGAAACAAACTGATGGGGACGGGATGTCAGAGCCTGGTGGTGGGTGTTAAGGAAGGCATGTGTTGCATAGAGAACTGGGTGTGGTGCATAAACAATGAATCTTGAAACACTGAAAAAATAAAATAAAATTTTTAAAAAATTAAAATAAAAAATATAATAAATTAAAAAAAAAAAAAAGAATGACATTCTTTAATATGTTATCCATGAGTCACCAGAGCCTATTTTGTACTTGGAATGTGGCAAGCCAAATTGAGATGTTATGTAAGTACAAATTACAGACTAGATGAAAGACTTAGTTGGGAAAGAATGGTTTAAAATGTCTCTTCAAAAATATTTATATTGACTACATATTGACATAATAATTAGATATAGTAGGCTGAATAAAACTTAACTTGGGTTTTACCCACTCAGTTTTACTTAGAATATTTAAAACTACATAAGTGGCTCATCTTGGACTGCTATGATATGACACGTGGTTAGAGATATGTACTGGAAACTTTCTGAAGATCTCATAGCTATGGCATTTAATATTGTTCTAATTACTTAAATGTGAGTCTTTGGACCTAACTGCATAATCTTTCTGCCTTAGAAAACAACTTCAAAATAGTCATTGTTGAAAACGTTCAAGTCATCCAACATGATCATTTTTTTTCTTTTTCTTTTTTTAAGTTTATTTATTAATTTGACAGAAATCTCAAGTAGGCAGAGAGGCAGGCACAGAGA